>NC_060140.1:903535803-904201006 GCF_021461385.2 Schistocerca piceifrons
CGATGTTGGGGCGTGAGCGGAAGACGGCCTAACGGTGTGCGGGACCGTAGCCCAGCTTCATGGAGACGGTTGCGAATGGTCCTCGCCGATACCCCAGGAGCAACAGTGTCCCTAATTTGCTGGGAAGTGGCGGTGCGGTCCCCTACGGCACTGCGTAGGATCCTACGGTCTTGGCGTGCATCCGTGCGTCGCTGCAGTCCGGTCCCAGGTCGACGGGCACGTGCACCTTCCGCCGGCCACTGGCGACAAATCGATGTACTGTGGAGACCTCACGCCCCACGTGTTGAGCAATTCGGCGGTACGTCCACCCGGCCTCCCGCATGCCCACTATACGCCCTCGCTCAAAGTCCGTCAACTGCACATACGGTTCACGTCCACGCTGTCGCGGCATGCTACTAGTGTTAAAGACTGCGATGGAGCTCCGTATGCCACGGCAAACTGGCTGACACTGACGGCGGCGGTGCACAAATGCTGCGCAGCTAGCGCCATTCGACGGCCAACACCGCGGTTCCTGGTGTGTCCGCTGTGCCGTGCGTGTGATCATTGCTTGTACAGCCCTCTCGCAGTGTCCGGAGCAAGTATGGTGGGTCTGACACACCGGTGTCAATGTGTTCTTTTTTCCATTTCCAGGAGTATATTTGGCAGGCAACAACCTCACCCTACACTGGGTCAGAACTAGCACAGTCCACTCCGTCTTCAGGAGCTTAGAATGAAAAATAATTTGAAAAACAAATAAGGCCAACGGCTATCGGGCTGTGTTTGTCGAATGTCATCACATCTTCTCAATAAGCCAGTACATCAGTTCCACGCAGCGGACGCGTTTTCTTTCGGACTGTTCTCCGGCCACTCCCACGCTTCCTTGTGGCCCTGGTATTACAATTGTGCAACAGAGCAGTCTTGCGTGGGCCGTTCCTCTGCCTGATTTATATTTAGTCTACAAGCTGTCATGCTTCACGCTCATTATTGTATTTGTTTGTAATCGATGCTCCAAAGGCTCTACAGTAAAGTTTCACTAAGCTGGTATTAATGCTGTCACTAAACATGATGGTGATGAAGCTCACGATGCGTTCTGCTCACCAGGCAGGCCCATCACTACAAATTCAGCATTCTCCAGACCTTCAGGCTTTCCACCATCCTTTTCGTAGTTGCGTAAGATGCATTTATCTTGATTTCGCTAATTAATCAGTATCCTCTTCTGCTTCTGGCGCTCTCTTCAGTCATCATTCCTTCTGGTGTGTCCTTTATCATGCAGTCTCTTCTCGTCCAGTGTTCTAGCCACCTAATTTTCCTCCTCTCGTTTTGAGTACGTATTTGGCTATTCTTCCTTGCCCTTTGTGACACTAGCTAATTCCCAATTTCATCTGTGTATTTCACACCTCCCATCCTTCTTAAGATCCACATCACAAAAAGCTTGTGAGCATTCTCTCTCCACCGCAGTGTCAATGTTTTGCCACAATGTGTATTAGTTCTGTTGGTTGATTTTGGAATAATCGTGCTGGGGGGCAGCCCAACAGCTAACACGAAGAGTATCAATCGTCATGAAATTTAGGTAATGAGAGATAATTACTACTTGCAGTACTGAAATTAAAGCATGAGTTCTTATTGAAACTACATTTGGTAAACAACGGCCTTCCTCTCAGCGTCAGAAAAATACAATGCAGCGTACCAATACTGAAGTCACACAAACCGTATTTTGCATTATCTTGGTGCTAAACAAAAAGTCAATGGTTGTCATTATTACACACACACACACACACACACACACACACACACACACACACGAGCGCGCGCGCGCGGGCACGCACGCACGCACACTTAACAGAAATCACTATTAAGTTACGCTGACGTTACCGCTTATTTTCAGTGGTTGCCAATCATACAGTCCGTCCACTCAATCTTGATGATCAGCACATATATACTTGATTTTAAGATGTTTTGCAGGATGGAAGAAATTTCTGCCTCTTCTTATGATTTCAGGCAAATATGAAGCTTGTGAACAGTGTTGGCGTAATAAATAAAACTATTCTTCGTCTATGATAAATCTTAATACATATTTTTTCCTTTCGCATTTTATCACACGTAGCATTTATTACACAGATCTATGATGCACAATTAAAAATTACACGTCCTTTTTGTATGAGATTTAACACGTAAGTACTCCCAAGCGAGGTTGAAACAAAAGTTGTTAAAAAATTGAACATTCTCCTGACATTGCTCTTTTGTTACAAAGATAATTTTAAAAGCCTATCTTCGCCGTCCTCAGCGGCGATGTGCCATTCTTATTGCTATTGAGGAAAAGAAAAAATTCATATAAATTGATATTGCGAGAAAAAACGCTTGTTGTTCGGTCAGTATCCCCTTACCTGGCTACCTGGCTACCTGCACTGGGAAGTTTCGACGAGAAAGGTGTAATTTTGTTTAAGACTTGCCTTGCAACAGAGTTTGGTAATGGGGATTTCGATTACTTTACCAATATGCCTTTAACTTTGTTAAGTAGTAATCGTAGGAAAGTAGGTCTTATGACGGTATTCACTCTTGGATGAAAGATCATTTATATGTGAGGATTTTAGATTAGTGGATGATACTGCATTTTATTATCATTATTAAATAAAGGAGAGAACAACAACAAAAAGGTATTGATTTATTGGTTGATCTTGCCAAAAACCGAGAAGCGATTGTTCCTAGTGTTGTATCTGTCACGGACACACTGCAATGTTCTCTGGGTCCCCAGTGAAGTGAGTCTGGATCTGAGTGGTCCGCTCAGAAGCTGTTGCCATGCGCAATGTCTTCTGGAAGGACACCTGCACCGCAATAAGCGTTCTTCAATGGACCACATATAACACTCATTCTTCTGTATAACAATTCTTTTGCAATAGCTGTCCTTGTTTCTATATCATGATCACATGTCACGTAACGGGTAATTTTGCATCCTGGGTACCTGACGTTATCAACTTGCTCCACTAACTCATCACAAAATCTCACTTTTATCTTTCTGGGTTGCCATTACCTCAATCTCCTTCATATTTATCTTAAGTTCGTATACCCCATACCTGATGTTCAGTCCTCATAACACATTGTTAATTGCGTTTCATTTTCATTCAGTAATACCAAGCCATCAGCAAATTTTATCACTTTATTATTGTTCCTCCTATTGTCACAACGCACTTTTGCTGGATGTGGTTTTTAAGTAAATCATATAAATAGGTATTAAATAGAATGGGTGAAACCTTACGAACGTGTTTTTCCCTGTCATGTCTCAATGTTGTATTGAATCAGAAAGTAATCGGAAATCCAGAAAAGTTTACTGCCTATGTTTACCTGAATCCAGTAATTGAAAAAGGAGTAATATAAAATTTTACTTTCACTGGAAATGAGAATCTGTGACCCTTTTAGGTCTCTTGCGACAAAGGCTCCGACAGCAGCAGGAGGCCGCGCCCATATCATTTGGTGTCCTCGCTACAGGAGGCCGTTACCTGGCGGGAGAGGAGGGAACTCTTCATCGGCAGAGCGGCAGGATGGAGCGATCGCACGATAACCCGGGAGGGCCCTCTGTTTTCGCGCGGCTATGGAAATGCGCGCTTAATTGAGAAGCTGCCACTTTTCTCTTCAGTTGGCTCCCCAGGCCTCATTACTGTCACCTCATTATACAGCACGGCCGGTCCTAACGACTCTTGCGGCGTAATCATGAGTGTTGTTCACGAGGCGTGGACTTTGTCGTAATTTGGAATTGGAATCGGGCTCTCGTTACACGGCCAGCAGTCCAAATGGATCATTGACCTCTGGTATGCGTCTTTTGTCCGTTATTGGCCTTAAGGGCCGTACGCCAAGAAGATCGTTAGACACAACACTTCTTTCAATAACTTACGAACGAGGACTGTTTTAAGGACGTCAAATGAAAGGAGCATACCTGTGAGAAATAACCGAAACTCAGGACCTCGCGAGTTTCGTCTCATGGTGAAAATCCTCACATTCAATTCTGCGTTACCCGTTTGCCGACATTCATTCTTTCGCTTATGCTTCTTAAAGTTGTCTTTGGGTTCCATGTCTAGGAGGTAAGCTGTGCCTGTAGCCAGGCGGATGGGTAGAATACGGAATGGATAGCATATGGACTACTAATTTCTCAAAACGGCAATGGATAGATGACACAGAGGACACCCTGTAGCTACACGGATACATATAGCCGCCGGCAGTAATATACAGGAAAGTTCCTTGCGAGGCCCAATGTCAATGGAAAACGTTGCTTTTTAGAACTGAATTTTACATGCCCATTCGATAGCGCGGTCTTAAATTAGTGTACTGCGATATTAGGTTCCACGAAATGTAATAAAAGGGACAGTAGAACAACCAGTTCTACAGCACAATGTCGCCCTCTGCTACCGCCATGCAGCAGTGCTACTCAGTCACTGATGGAGTACACGTTGTTTCTCGTGTTTTACTGGCCCTGTTGATACATATCGTCAAACCTAATATCGCACTAGACTAGTTTACGACCGCTCTAGTGAATGGGCACGTAAAAATCAGCTTTAAAAATCATTTTGTTTGTAACAGAAACAAACGAACGCTTTCCGTTGATAATGGTAGTTGGATGAAACATATGATTAGCAGTATTCGTTCGAGTAGACTCCATCTGCACATTGCAGTAACGAAATTGCAAACCTGCCGAAACATCGGAGGAAACATGGCTGATTACTCTTAGGAAAGATGTCCTGTGCATTTGTATAATGACACAACACAGCTAAAGGCTCTAAACCACAACGATTAACCCGCATACGGAATGGAAATAATGCGATGCAAGAAAGTCTTTCAACATATATCTGAAGTTTATTAGTTATTTTTTGCTTTCTGCTGGAGGCCTACTGAAAACGGATCGCTCAGTATCATGCACACCATTTTTCCAATGCTTGAGCAGCTGGTGCCTACAGGTTGGTTATTCATTTGTGTGTCCAGTGTGTCCGTAGTTGCTTTTCAGTTATTATAGGTATCCGTCTTTGCAAGTACTAGAAATGTATATTTGTTCCACTGTATGCGTTACATTTTATTGATTTAAAATATCGTCAGTGATCTGGAATGAAACATGTTTACAAATCTGGTTTGCTTTCTAGATCTAAAACAGTTCGTCACAAAGGATATTGACGAGTGATTTTTAATTTTAGTACTTTTTTCCAATTTCCGCTTACATCTGGATGTGTCGTTTGCTTGTATGTTTCCCGATGTCATGCTGATTTCCAGCACAACGTATTCCTTGACTTGAAATACAACAAAAGATGGCACCACTAGTGTTTGTTTACGTTCACCTGGCAAACGTGGGTAAGCATGTTTTGTGAGTTTAGTATTGCCAACGTAACTGTTGGTCTGGTTTTCACTTTATCTTAAAATGTTTTTTTTAATGTGTGGTTTGCCCTATGCGTATCATCTACGGAATATAATACCACAGGAGATAACAGGTTAAAAGTAGTCAGCATAACAAGCTTTCGCGTCAGTGAGAGTGGAGAATGTTCTTGCAAATATGAAGAGTGTGTGTGTGTGTGTGTGTGTGTGTGTGTGTGTGTGTGTGTGTGTGTGTGTGAGAGAGAGAGAGAGAGAGACTGATGATAGCTTTAATGCTTCAGGTCTTCTACATGTCTCCTTCCACATAGAACGTCCGCACAACCAACTGAAACTGTCAGAAAGGTCCTTCTTTCAGAAGTTGTTCAAATCGAGCGTCTCGTTGGCTTGAATGTTGGTTAGGTCGTCAGAGCGTTCACACTTCGTGTAAATTTCGGCACTTTGTCGTTCTATGATGGGTTCGTATAGATAACATGAAGTATCGTCACCCATAATGATTTTTACCGTAAAAGAACTGTCGCCCTTTTGCATTTGTGTCAAGTCGCGACATCCGTCGTTGTTTTTTTCGGGTGTCAAGGTATGCGGGAGAAATTTTGCCCAGATTTTTCTCTTCTTCAGAATTTCCTGGAGAATGTCCTGAACATGATTTAGAGATGTTGCTCCATTGCGATTTGTGGCACAATAACATTGACACACTATGACACTGATCACTGCCTCCTCGCGACTTATTAGCCCAACGCACATCAGTTGTCTATAGTTGTTTGTTCAAGCAGCCACCGTAATTTCTATGTTGACGTCGCTTATGTTGCAGGAATAAAGTCAGTCTCGGAACTTTTTGGACTGACTGTATACGTGTACTAGCGTACCAGACAATGCTTTGCATTGCTAAACATGCAGGGGAATTGGATACACATCAGCATCTCCTCCCCCTCCCCTCTCTCTATTGCTCTGCTCTTCCCCCCTCCCTTTGTCCATTTCGTCCTCCTCCCGCCTATCTCTGTCCATCACCTGCCTCTCCTCCGCCCCCATATTTCTTATCCCCCCCCCCCTCTCTCTCTCTCTCTCTCTCTCTCTCTCTCTCTCTCTCTCTCTCTGCCCATCTCCTCGTCCTTTATCTCTATGTCGACGTCCTCCTTTCCTCCTTCCCCTTCTTTATATCATTTTACTCGCCCTTCTCTGTCAAGTCCTCCTACCCCGTCTCTCTGACGTATTATTCTTGTTTCAAACGGAACATTGATTGGGAACAGGAAGTCAAAATGAATGGGTAAATCGGTTGGAGTCATTAGTACACTGTGTATGAAAGAGACCTTTCCAGGTGCTGGATCTATGAGGATGGTAGCTTTAATCACAGAATTTCGCATGGTTTTAGTCTACGAGCAGGTAGGATTACAAAGTTAGTCATAAACAGAGCTTTCCTATTTTCTATTAAAAATTACTGCGAAAAGCAAAACAAAATCACAGCTTAGCACGTCTTCTCGCAGCTGCATTAACAGAAGGAGTTTATTGTATAACATGTCTATATCTCCAACGGTTTAGGCTGTGCATTGACAGTGTCACTCACGCACGTGGTTAATTGCTTGAAAGGATTCACCCAATCGTATCTTTCATTCATTCTGTCCGAACTGAGATAAAATAGTTTTGATGCCTCACTGGTGGCATTTTTTCCAGAGTGATAAACCAAGAAGTGAAATCAACTGAATGTTGGCAACATATCAAATTCTCACGAATTGACATCAGCTCAATCCTTGCAACACACTAAAAACATTATCTCCACCAATAACACACATTTGGCCTTCTATTTTGTCGATGTTCGAAATTATTTTGTGCTTAAGCTCCAAGTGAGTGAGTCGAAATGGACTGTATCAGTTGTTCCGGAATCATAATGGATCCAGCTTGAGATCTTCTTATTAGATTTGCTTCCAAACACTGTCTACACTCTTTGTCAGTCTCATTGACTCGGCAATCATGTAGCTGGCCTATGTTGCGCGTACGCCGACCAATATTTCGACTTCTCGCTGGTCGCATTTTCTCCAAAGAAATAAAACACCAACAGAAATCAATTGAATCTATACAACACACCAAATTACCACGAAATGACAATTTAATCTTTGCAACACACCAGAGATATGATCACCACTGATAACACACTCAAATATTGCTTTCAACTGGATTTTTTTCACAAAATATCAGTATTCAAAGTGGAATTTGTTGCCGTTATGAAAATATGTGACAGCAGGACTGTCAAATTGAACGTTACTTTTTTGTTATAAAAACACGTGACAGCAGAACTTTCAAACATACTGTCACATTTACAACAATGCGGGAAAAGATTGTGGAGAAGAATAATTTACAACTCAGGACTTCAGGAGTCAGAAATTTTGACTTTTTTTTTTTTTTTTTTTTTTTGTACGACAATCTCAATGAAAGAAATGTGTCATTAGTCAAACAACGGAAACGTCAGGTAGGAACATCAACAATGCAGGAAAAGATAGATGCTTCTTACCGTAAAGAAGACACGTCAGGTTGCAGACAGATACGATTATAAGACACTCACATGTAGCTTTCGGCCACAACCTCCGTTAGTAAACACACACACACACACACACACACACACACACACACACACACACACACACACACTCGCTCTCTCTCTCTCTCTCTCTCTCACACACACACACACACACACACACACACACACACACACACACACCTCATGCACACACAACCGCCAGCTCCAGCATTTCTGGCCCGAGATGCCGGAGTTGACGGTCGTGTGCGCATGAGGTGTGTGTGTGTGTGTGTGTGTGTGTGAGAGAGAGCGAGTGTGTGTGTGTGTGTGTGTGTGTGTGTGTGTGTGTGTGTGTGGGTGGGTGGGTGGGTGTGGGTGTGGGTGTGTGTGTGAGAGAGAGAGAGAGGGAGAGAAAGAGAGAGAGAGCGAGTGTGTGTGTGTGTGTGGGTGTGTGTTTACTAACGGAGGTTGTGGCCGAAAGCTACATGTGAGTGTCTTATAATCGTATCTGTCTGCAACCTGACGTGTCTTCTTTACAGTAAGAAGCATCTATCTTTTCCTGCATTGTTGATGTTCCTACCTGACGTTTCCATTGTTTGGCTAATGAAACATTTCTTTCATTGAGATTGTCGTACAAATAAAAAAAAAAAAAAAAAAAAACTTCAAAATTTCTGACTCCTGAAGTCCTGAGTTGTAAATTATTATTCCTCACTTTGTACATTAACTAATGGTTCCAATGGCTCTGAGCACTATGGGACTCAACTTCTGAGGTCATCAGTCCCCTAGAACTTAGAACTACTTAAACCTAACTAACCTAAGGACATCACACACATCCATGCCCGAGGCAGGATTCGAACCTGTGACCTTAGAGGTCGCGCGGTTCCAGACTGTAGCGCCTAGAACCGCTCGGCCACCCCGGCCGGCGTACATTAACTGCCGGTACCAAAAAAGCAGATCTAGTACCGACTGCGGAACCCTGTTTAAAGATGTTAAACATTTTTCTTAACATTGACATCGCTCCTGTAGTTGTTTCATTATTTTATTTGCAATACCTGCGTCTTTCTTGCACCCCCGACATTTTGTTCCGGTGTCGTGAACAGCATGTAGTAGTTGACAGCAACAAGACATGGACTTTTCATGTGAGCGGCAGAGAAGAGCAATACTCTTCTGGACATTCCATTTTCTTTATGGTACTTATACAATGAGACATTTACATCAAAGAGGTACTGCGTTCAGAGGGGCCTTGATTCATTTACATACGTCATATAGGGTGCCATTGTATAAGTGGAGATGTTTTTATTGTTGACTGAGAACAGTGCACTGAGCAACACTACATCAGTGTTTACTCCATTTGCAAATTAATAATTACAGGTATTAGGAATATTACGTTTTTTTTAAGTTGTATTGTATTGTATGTTAAGCGGGGACCTAGAAACGACGGAGAGGCTCCGTCCCCGCCGCAGCCGCGGTGGTCCACAACCCCAAGACGACTACGCAGTCCACTTCACCCCTCCGTCGCCCCACACCGAAACCAGGGTTATTGTGCGGTTCGGCCCCCGGTGGACCCCCCAGGGAACGTCTCACACCAGACGAGTGTAACCCCTATGTTTGCGTGGTAGAGTAATGGTGGTGTACGCGTACGTGGAGAACTTGCTTGCGTAGCAATCGCCGACATAGTGTAACTGAGGCGGAATAAGGGGAACCAGCACGCATTCGCCGAGGCAGATGGAAAACCGCCTAAAAACATCCACAGACTGGTCCGTTCACCGGACCTCGACACAAATCCGCCGGGCGGATTCGTGCCGGGGACCAGGCGCTCCTTCCCGCCCGGAAACGTTTTTTAGGTTACATAGTACCTCCAAATACATATGGCAAAAGCAAGCCATTAATGCTTATTTTCTTCTAGGCAGTAGGTCAGGTATAGGAAGTGCGGACCCGTGAATGAAAAAAAAAGAACGTTAATTTAATATGGCAGGCTTAGACCACCTAGTGGTGCAGTTATGACTGAGCAGAAAACATCAGGTCGTAAAATTTGTAACGTGTTCTTGGGACGACTGTTCGACGCAGAGAAAAAACAAGTAACACTCTGATGTGTGAACATGTTAAGGTACCACACATAAAAATATCTGCTCTCACACCTGTTACACCCGGCATAAAGAATTTCATTTATACGTGCATTAATAAAAATGTGAAGTGACATCTGAGAGGTCTTTGAGAATACGGCCACCTTACACACTTTTTCTAAATCTTCCATGATCAGTGCGCTGTGGAGACTTCTGTATTCCAAGATGACAACAGCCGTGTATACGCGGCTGCAGGCCTGTGTTCCTGGCATCCAATCGCGTCTTTGATGTCCCGGTTACTCTTCTGCTCGTAACTCTATACAAGATGATTGTGACTATATGACCTCGAAGCTGGAATGTATCAATCAACGCGCCCACAAATTTGCTTGCCCTGCAGGATCTACGCATCTACGAGTAACTTTATCAGGATATCAGATTCCCGAAGAAACTTCTAGACTCTCTCCCTTGCCGAGTTGAGTTAGCTATCATGGTTAGAGGCAGTGTTATTCCGTAGTAGCAAGATACCTCGGGCTGGAGAGAGGGGGAGGCTAATTTTTTGTCCAGCATGCTTAATACCATCGCCATTCTCAGTGTCTTCCTATGCCGCTGGAGTGGCAGGATACTAGATGAAACTTCCTGGCAGATTAAAACTGTGTGCCAGACCGAGACTCGAACTCGGGACCATTGCCTTTCGCGGGCAAGTTCTTTACCAACTGAGCTACCCAAGCACGACTCACGCCCCGCCCTCACAGCTTTACTTCTGCCAGTACCTCGTCTCCTACCTTCCAAACCTAACAGAAGCTCTCCTGCGAACCTTGCAGGAAGGTAGGAGACGAGGTACTGGCAGAAGTAAAGCTGTGAGGAAAGGGGCGTGAGTCGTGCTTGGGTATCTCAGTTGGTGGAGCACTTGCCCGCGAAAGGCAAAGGTCCCGAGTTCGAGTCTCGGTCCGGCACACAGTTTTAATCTTCCAGGAAGTTTCATATCAGCGCACACTTCGCTGCATGGTGAAAATCTCATTCAGGCTACTAGATGTCGGTTGTAGGGGATACTACGACATGAAGAAGATGGTTGACTAGAGGAAATGCTAGTGGAGCGTATTAAACCAGCCAGAAGGCTGATGACCACCACCCTCCACAAACATCCGTAAAAACAGGAGGAGGGAGTGACAGGCGCCTAGAGCCTGACTGAGCTGGGGGTGGATGCCCGGTGACTGGCGACGCCTTTGCCAGCAGCCGCCGCCTGCTTGTGGCGTAACCCGAGGCGGGGGCGGCGTCTGTCCCACGGCCAGGCGACGCCATTGTGAATACACTTGGCGGGCAATCGATCGCCGGCCACGCCACGCAGCTCCGCCGGCGCTCAATACGCCGGCAGGAGCGGCGGCCGGGCGGCCGGCGCGGCGGGGTGCAAATTGAATAACACGGCCCGCGACTCGGCCGCCGCCGACTTAATTAGCACCCCGCCATTATTCAGCGCACACCCACGCGGCTCCACTATGCCTCGTCCGCTCTGCTCCGGCAGCGCAGCTGACGTGCCGGCGGGAAGCCTCGGCCACTGGCCCGCCTCCCCCCTGGGACCGTGGCAGGGAAATGCGATTTAGTGCACGTAACGACAGTTTGAATACCTCACGACTAACCAAATACTGTGCAAGAATTTGAGACGGAAAAGCATGTCCTGCTTATTGCGGGCTGTCGCCTAAACCGTTAGGCGACCCGCGCGCGCCTCCAGGCCTCACTTGAACTTTGTCACAGACGTTTCCACTGACGATTTGCAAGCATTGCTACCAGACGGTCTCTCGCACGCGGTATCTGCGAATACCACCACAGGGGGAGCCAGTGGGACAGGGGGGAAGCGGCTTGACATCTTCACATTTAGAGAGTAGTTATAGACAAAATAATGTTTACATCTATGACTTTGAAAATAATAAGTGAAATCAATATTTACATTCATAGATGAACGCGAGAAAAGTTACAAACATACACTACTGGCCATTAAAATTGCTACACCACGAAGATGACGTGCTACAGACGCGAAATTTAACCGACAGGAAGAAGATGCTGTGATATGTAAATGATTAGCTTTTCAGAGCATTCACACAAGGTTGGCGCCGGTGGCGACACCTACAAAGTGCTAACATGAGTAAAGTTTCCAACCGATTTCTCATATACAAACACCAGTCGACCGTCGTTGCCTGGTGAAACGTTGTTGTGATGCCTCGAGTAAGAAGGAGAAATGTGTACTATCACGTTTCCGACTTTGATAAAGGTCGGATTGTAGCCTATCGCGATTGCGGTTTATCGTATCGCGACATTGCTGGTCGCGTTGGTCGAGATCCAATGACTGTTAGCAGAATATGGAATCGGTGGGTTCAGGAGGGTAATACGGAACGCCGTGCTGGATCGCAACGGCCTCGTATTACTAGTAGTCGAGATGACAGGCGTCTTATCCCCATGGCTGTAACGGATCGTGCAGCCACGTCTCGATCCCTGAGTCAACAGATGGGACGTTTGCAAGACAACAACCATATGCACGAACAGTTCGACGACGTTTGCAGCAGCATCGACTATCAGCTCAGAGACCGTGGCTGCGGTTACCCTTGACGCTGCATCACAGACAGGAGCGCCTGCGATGGTGTACTCGACGACGAACCCGGGTGCACGAATGGCAAAACGTCATTTTTTCGGATGAATCTAGGTTCTGTTTACAGCATCATGAAGGTTGCATCCGTGTTTGACGACATCGCGGTCAACGCACATTGGAAGCTTGTATTCGTCATCGCCATACTGCCGTATCACCCGACGTGATGGTATGGGGTGCCACTGGTTACACGTCTCGGTCACCTCTTCTTCGCACTGACGGCACTTTGAACTGTGGACGTTAATTTCAGATGTGTTACGACCCGTGGCTCTACCCTTCATTCGATCCCTGAGAAACCCTACATTTCAGCAGGATAATGCACGACCGCATGTTGCAGGTCCTGTAGGGCCTTTCTGGACACAGAAAATGTTCGACTGCTGCTCTGGCCAACACATTCTCCAGATCTCTCACCAACTGAAAACGTCTGGTCAATGGTGGCCGAGCAACTGGCTCGTCACAATATGCCAGTCACTACTGTTGACGAACTGTGGTATCGTGTTGAAGCTGCATGGGCTGCTGTACCTGTACACGCCATCCAAGCTCTGTTTGACTCAATGCCCAGGCCCATCAAGGCCGTTATTACGGCCAGAGGTGGTTGTTTTGGGTACTGATTTCTCAGGATCTATGCACCCAAATTGCGTGAAAATGTAATCAAATGATTCAAATTGCTCTGAGCACTATGGGACTTAACATCTATCGTCATCAGTCCCCTAGAACTTAGAACTACTTAAACCTAACTAACCTAAGGACATCACACAACACCCAGTCATCACGAGGCAGAGAAAATCCCTGACCCCGCCGGGAATCGAACCCTGGAACCCGGGCGCGGGACGCGAGAACGCTACCGCACGACCACGAGCTGCGGACGTAAATGTAAACATATGTCAGTTCTAGTATAATATATTTGTCCAATGAATACCCGTATATCATCTGCAGTTCATCTTGGTGTAGCAATTTTAATGGCCAGTAGTGTATTTGTCATTTACTGTTTATCATTTCTGGAAGGTTCTTGAAATATCTTATGTTTGTAATATTTAGGGAAAGGTGGGGTAAATATGACCTAGTAATAACTTATGTCTATAAAACGCTTATCCGAGGTCCGATCTTAACGATATATACGTTAAATTGTAGGTAATATAAAGGTGCAACTGTTTGAAAAATATTTTTGTTATACCATCAGTAGTTTTTGAGATATCCGTCTTTTAAGAAAGTCCATATTTGCAATTTGCAAAAATGGTGGGTTAAATGCGACCCCCTATTTTTTTGGCTGGTTTTACACAGAAATAGTTCTATATGAACATTTTTTTGGGAAATAATTATAAGCAATTATGTTTTTTTCATAAATGAACAAAATGTATTCAAAAAATAACAATGTTTAGAGTACTAAATGTACTGAAAGTTAAATGAATGTAAATTTTAATTGAAAAAAGATGATTTCATTGTACAGTGGTGGAACAGCAATGCCGATTTCGAAATGTTAAAACACGAGCGACAGCATTGCAGCAACTGCTCGGCGAATATCGTTTTGATTGCGTTTTGTCATTTTTCGTTTGTAATTTCGCACCATTTTCCTAAAAATAAACAAAAATTCACTTTGTTTCCATAAATAAATAATTCCATACACATAAACGATAAAAAATATGAGGTCGGATTCATCCCACTATGTAATTTTTCATTTAACACACATAGAAACAAATTACACGAAATTTCCAACAAAAACGATACATACACTGAATAGGTCACTAAATGCACTAAAAAACCACTTACCGTTTGTTTTGCGATCGTTTTATTTAATAAGGTAAATCTAGTGATGAAATTTGAACAAAAATTAAATTGAAACAATCAAAAACACACTTGTTGTCTTCTGAGTGTCTGAATGTCAAATGCGGCAAAGCTGTCAAGGCGACATTTTCGTTATTTCGAATGCTCTATATGGTAACGCTAATGCGAAATCGCTCCGCTTCGCCGTTTCTCACAAATAGAGGGCGGTCGAGTTTACCCACTCGGTCGGATTTACCCCACCTTACCCTATATGTTCTGAAATATTCGATGTGTGTGTAAAGATCAGCATTCTCGAATGTTCTACGTTTGTGTAAGTAGCTCTTTCCATCCAGAAGTTCAGTTCTGTACTGGCTGTAATTTGATGCTTTCACTGCTAAATGTTTTATTTCATCCATACTTTCGGATTTGGGACAGAGTGGTTACGACGTAACAACATTTTTATATCATGCAGCTGATGTTTTTAACACCAACTGGGTGCAAATCCATTTAAATCAAATTTCTATCAATTTTAGTTGAGAAGATAGAAACGTTTAGAGTTTTAGGGGTGGATGCAACATGCTGTACATATCTGGCTGTGTTCAGATGGACGTTCTGGTGGCGGAATGTTTATTTAAATGAGGTATTCAAAGGAGAGCCCATTTTCCTGAATGCGTAACTGAATCTGCCTTCTAAACGACCTGCGGAAAAGATGTAAAGTTTCTGTTGTCGCAGAACGACAAGCTTGTTTCGATACGATGTTTGAAGTCACCTGGGATTGTGGGTTCGGTGACATAAACACGATTCTTTAGATACCCCCACAAAAAGAAATTTACTGATGTTAAATCGGGAGACCGCGCGGAATGTTCCTGAGGAACACGTCGCTCTACCCATCTCCCAGGAAATCTCTTGTTAACCTCTCACACAACGCCTGGTGGAGACTGGGATGGATGACCATCATGTTGCGTCCTCATACGGTCTCTGATATCCACACATACATTTTAAAGAAACACCCAAAGCTCTATAAATCACCTGCCATAGAGCCTGCCGAGTAGTGTGGTCCGTTGATTTTATCTCCGAAGATTTCTCTCCCCACAAAAGTGGACCACCTCCTTTGTCGATCGACATGTCGTATCCAACTAGTAGTTTCTGTGGCCCCAGTAATGCATATTGAGACTGTTCACAGCACGATAATTTGTGGGCATGGATTCATCAGAGAAAAGAGTCTATAGTAATGCACAGCCAACTATTTTGTCCGATTGAAATCGTTTCCACAACGGCTCCTGTATCAGTTACAGGTGAACTATTTGGCACCCGTATGAAAGATTGACCCTACGACCTATCTTAGAAGATAAATTAAGGAAAGCCAAACCTACGTTTTGTAATGGATCTGGGAGATTTTATTTTTTTACCGTATTTGTCGATACTGAATTGAAAATGTTTTCTTATATTTTTGCCAGAATTTATTACAATTTGTCTTATTATATGTTAATTTACTTCTGTTTTTGAGAGTAAAAGCATATTGATTACTATTAGAAAATGTATCGAAGAATAGCAAAGAAACTGATTGTGTAAAATATCTTTGACGTTGGAGTAGTCTTTGACTATAGTCAGTCCGAGTCGGAAGCTAACTCTTGGTGTGTGTTGACGGAAGAACAATGTGAAGGTCGCAGTCATAAATAATTTTGAATTATGTTAACTATTATTTTTGTATTATCTGAAAAGAAGAAACTACATTGGAAGAAACTGTATTTGAAACACCAAAATGAGAGAAACACGCTGAACCACGCCATTTTCTGCAGCCGACAACGATGAATTGTGGAATCATACTTAGACAACTGAAGCCAAGACTTATATTTGCTTGCAAACGTCTAATGGAAAAGGTACTGTCACGAAATATGGCAAATTTAAGTTTATAAAAAAATAGTGACCATATTTTCAACTTGTGTAATAGCCGGGATGCCATATTTCAGTTTCTAGATTTGTAGACTTAGAGAAAGCTTTTGACTATGTTGACTGGGTACTTTTTTTCAAATTCTGAAGGTGGCAGGGATAAAATACAGGGAGCGAAAGGCTATTTACAATTTGAACAGAAACCAGATGGCAGTCCTAAGAGTCGAGGGGCAAGAAAGGGAAGCAATGGTTGGGAAGGGAGAGAGACAGGGTTGTAGCCTATCCCCGATGTTATTCGATCTGTATATTGAGCAAGCAGTACAGGAAACAAAAGAAAAATTCGGAGTAGGAATTAAAATCCATGGAGAAGAAATAGCAACTTTGAGGTTCACCGATGACGTTGTAATTCTGTCAGAGACAGCAAAGGACCTGGAAGAACAACTGAACGGAATGGACAGTGTCTTGAAAGGAGGATATAAGATGAACATCAACAAAAGCAAAACGAGGATAATGGAATGTAGTCGACGTAAATCGGGTGACACTGCGGGAATTAGATTAGGAAATGAGACACTTAAAGTAGTAAATGAGTTTCGCTATTTGGGAAGCAAAATAACTGATGATGGTCGAAGTAGAGAGGATATAAAATGTAGACTGGCAATGGCAAGGAAAGCGTTTCTGAAGAAGAGAAATTTGTTAACATCGAGTATAGATTTAAATGTCAGGAAGTCGTTTCTGAAAGTATTTGTATGGAGTGTAGCCATGTATGGAAGCGAAACGTGGACAATAAATAGTTTAGACAAGCAGAGAATAGAAGCTTTCGAAATGTGGTGCTACAGAAGAATGCTGAATATTAGATGGGTAGATCACATAACTAATCAGGAGGTATTGAATAGTATTGGGGAGAAGAGAAATTTGAGGCACAACTTGACTAGAAGAAGGGATCGCTTGGTAGGACACATTCTGAGGCATCAAGGGATCACCAGTTTAGCATTGGAGGGTAGCGTGGAGGGTAAAAATCGTAGAGGGAGACCAAGAGATGAATACACTAAACAGATTCAGAAGGATGTAGGTTGCAGTAAGTACTGGGAGCTGAAGAAGCTTGGACAGGATAGAGTAGCATGGAGAGCTGCATCAAACTAGTCTCTGGATTGAAGACCACAACAACAACAACAACAATCTAAGACTGATACCAGTAACAGGAAAAACTCCCCTTTAGCCGACGTGAGGATCGTAGTGTAGTACAGGTAAAACAACAACTTCCATTTCCTCACATCTTGCTGGTCTTCGTCTATCGCATGCCGCGCCTTCTCAAACTTCTTGCTCAACACATAAGAAGATAATGGCTAATGAGGCTGTTCGGCCAGGGTATTTAGGGGCATAAGCACTGGTGCTTATTTCGCGTAGTGTTGCTACTGGCCGAGCGTCAGCAACGTGCCAACGTACTCTTTGGATGTGTACGCCATATTAGTTCCAGGTGTGTCCGTGACATGCCGAACCACGTTTGTTTGTGCATTCCGACGTACAAATTCCACAATACGAGGGCGAGTCAAATGAAAACTTTAAATAACTTTTTAAATATTATTTATTGTGCAGAAGTGGTACAAAGCTGTATCACCTTTCAACATAATCTCCCCCATGCTCAATGCACCTCCTCCAGCGCTTACAAAGTGCGTAAATTGCTTTAGAAAAAAATTCTTTTGGTAGTCCGCGCAACCACTTATGCACCGCGTGGCGTACCTCTTCATCAGAACGGAACTTCTTTCCTCCCATTGCGTCGTTGAGTGGTCCAGACATATGGGAATTATTTGGGGCAAGATCTGGTGAGTATGGTGGATGAGGAAGACACTCAAAATGCAGGTCTGTGATTGTTGCAACTGTTGTACGGGCAGTGTGGGGCATTGCATTGTCATGTTGCAAAAGGACACCTGCTGACAGCAATCCACGTCGGTTTGATTTGATTTCAGGCTGCAGATGATTTTTTAGGAGATCAGTGTTTGATGCACTGGTGACAGTGGTCCCTCTAGGCGCGTAATACTCCGAAATGACGCCTTTTTCATCCCAAAAGACAATCAGCATAACCATCCCTGCGGATGGTTCTGTTCGAAACTTCTTTGGTTTTGATGATGAGGAATGACGCCATTCCTTGCTCGCTCTCTTCGTTTCCGGTTGGTGGAAGTGAACCCACGTTTCGTCCCCAGTAACGATTCTTGCAAGGAAGCCATCACCTTCTCGTTCAAAGCGCCGAAGAAGTTCTTTACAAGCATCAACACGTCGTTCTCTCATTTCAGGCGTCAGCTGCCGCGGCACCCACCTTGCAGACACTTTGGGAAACTGGAGCACATCATGCACAGTGTGCTGTGCTGACCCATGACCAATCTGTAAACATGGTGCATTGTCATTCAGTGTCACTCGGCGGTTTTCCTTCACTATGGCTTCAACTGCTGCAATGTTCTGTGGAGTCACAACTCGTTGTGCCTGACCTGGACGAGGAGCATCTTCCACCGAAGTCACACCATTTGCGAACTTCCTGCTCCATTCGTAGACTTGCTGCTGTGACAAACATGCATCACCGTACTGAACCTTCATTTGTCGATGAATTTCAATAGGTTTCACATCTTCACTACGCAAAAACCTAATAACAAATGGTTCAAATGGCTCTGAGCACTATGGGACTTAACATCTGTGGTCATCAGTCCCCTAGGACTTGGAACTACTTAAAGCTAAATAACCTAAGGACATCACACACACCCATGCCCGAGGCAGGATTCGAACCTGCGACCGTAGCGGTCACGCGGTTCCAGACTGAAGCGCCTAGAACCGCACGGCCACACCGGCCGGCAAACCGAATAACAGAACGCTGTTCTTCCCTGGAGCAAGTCGCAAGTGTGGCGGCCATCTTTATACTGATACTGCGACGGTATGTGTGCATCTGCACTATGCTGCCACCTACAGGCCATTCTGCACGCTGTTTGCAGCACGCTTAGCAACTTACAGGATAACGGCGCGAAATTTCGATTTGTTATTACAAATTTAGGGTTCTCATTTGATTCACCCTCGTATGTCCAAACATGGCTTCATACAGCGCATCGAGAAAAGTTATGGCTCCGTGAAGCCACAGGCTTTACATCTCGCACGCAGTTTCTCTAGAAGGCTCCTTGAGTTGTGCGTTCAAGAAAATCTCGTTTAAATGAACAAGCCGCCACCAGCAGATCCATTTGCGCAAAATCAAATATGAACAAGTTGTGGTAAGACGCCTACGGTTCGTTGCTATAATTTTTACATCTGATGATAGCTGCACAGCCAAAACCGGATATCAGTTTTAATAAAGTAGCACGTGAGCAAAACAACAACTTTTGTAACTTAGTTCTGTGTAACATGTTGCAACCACCTTTAAACTTTGAACGTTTCTGGATCTATTACTAAAACGGAAAAACACTGATTTGTATGAATTTGTGCACAGTTTGTTTAAATACATCTCTTACACAACAGAAAAAACAATGTTCTATTTTAAAAAAATTACAAGTCGCTGCTGTAACAATCTCTGAAAAATAATCAGGAACCTGAAACAGCCCGTATAACCAACGCATTAAAAATACAACGAACTGAAATGAATACATTGATGAGAATCAAGTCAGAGAAGAAAAACTGACACGAAAACGCTTGAATCTTCAGCCTGAATTCTGGCTTGATGCACCTTTCCAGGCTAATGTATGCTGAGCACGCGTCTTCATATCTACATAAATACTGCAACGCACATCCATTTGACAATGTCTGCTATATTCAAGCCTTGGTCTTCCCTGTCATTTGTGCTCCTATCTCTCCAGTGCGATCTTCCTCATTATAACAGTTTTGCAAATACATGTTTAATATTTCGGCTTAATCTGCGTCATCCTCCGTTTCGACGCCGTTGTGGTCGCAGAGTGTCTGAACAGACGGCTTTGATACGTTTACAGATTTAACGTAGGACCAAAACTTCTTAGGATTTTCTGTTAAGTCGGCAGACAGAATTTTACTTTCGAATTAGTTAAAAACTTCAGGTGTTGCTCTCCACCACTTCGTCTACAGGCCACTAGTGGCCCATCGGGACCACCCGACCGTTGTGTCATCCTCAGAGGAGGATACGGATAGGAGGGGCGTCGGGTCAGCACACCGCTCTCTCGGTTGTTATGATGGTATTGTTGACCGAAGCCGCTACTATTCGGTCGAGTAGCTCCTCAATTGGCATCACGAGGCTGAGTGCACCCCGAAAAACGGCAACAGCGCATGGCGTCCTGGATGGTCACCCATGCAAGTGCCGACCACGCACGACAGCGCTTAACTTCGGTGATCTCACGGGAACCGGTGTATCCACTGCGGCAAGGCCGATCAGGTGTTGCTCTCGTTACATTAAATTTCGGTTCGTTCTCTTTTTGTTTATCTGTGCGGCTTTGGCTATGTTTCAATTTGTTTGTGGAGCTCTCTTTGCTTTCGTAACAATTTTCTAACACAGCTGTCGAAACACAGATTTTTTTCCGTCCTTCACAACTTCGCTCGGGTCATACCTGCCTACAGCGCATTGTACAATACCCTTTAAGATTGTTCATTGATGCCGAATATCGTCAGTCCTGGATATAAAATTTTCATGGTGGCAGCTCGGATAATCTACAGGGCTATTACAAATGATTGAAGCGATTTCATAAATTCATTGTAGCTCCGTTCATTGAGATATGGTCACGACATACTACAGATACGTAGAAAAACTCATAAAGTTTTGTTCGGCTGAAACCGCACTTCAGGTTTCTGCCGCCAGAGCGCTCGAGAGCACAGTGAGACAAAATGGCGACAGGAGCCGAGAAAGCGTATGTCGTGCTTGAAATGCACTCACATCAGTCAGTCATAACAGTGCAACGACACTTCAGGACGAAGTTTAACAAAGACCCACCAACTGCTAACTCCATTCGGCGATGGTATGCGCAGTTTAAAGCTTCTGGATGCCTCTGTAAGGGGAAATCAACCGGTCGGCCTGCAGTGAGCGAAGAAACGGTTGAACGCGTGCGGGCAAGTTTCACGCGTAGCCCGCGGAAGTCGACGAATAAAGCAAGCAGGGAGCTAAACGTACCACAGCCGACGGTTTGGAAAATCTTACGGATAAGGCTAAAGCAGAAGCCTTACCGTTTACAATTGCTACAAGCCCTGACACCCGATGACAAAGTCAAACGCTTTGAATTTTCGGCGCGGTTGCAACAGCTCATGGAAGAGGATGCGTTCAGTGCGAAACTTGTTTTCAGTGATGAAGTGATGGGGTTATGTGAAAGATTCAGTGTTTAAACCTCCTCTACAAAGAAACGTGCCAGAACTGCGAGCTCGCATCAACGATGCTTTCGAACTCATTGATGGGGACATGCTGCGCCGAGTGTGGGAGGAACTTGATTATCGGCTTGATGTCTGCCGAATCACTAAAGGGGCACATATCGAACATTTGTGAATGCCTAAAAAAACTTTTTGAGTTTTTGTATGTGTGTGCAAAGCATTGTGAAAATATCTCAAATAATAAAGTTATTGTAGAGCTGTGAAATCGCTTCAATCACTTGTAATAACCCTGTAAAATACATTTCTTGTCGATCTTGCTAAGTAGAAATCTTCCTACCTTTCTTTATCTTTCAACTGGTTGAATACTCGTCGTTGCCCATGTATGTATTTATTCTAAACTTCCGTCTCTTTCTTCCCTTCTCTCTGTCCATCTCCTCATCCCCCCCCCCTCTCTCTCTCTGTCCACCTGAGTCTCCCCTCGCTCTCCATCTGCTCCTTCCCCTTCTGTCCATTTCTCCTCCCTTCCCTAATTCCATCTCCCCCCTCCTCCGTCTTCTCATTCATCTCCCCCCCCCCCTTATCTGTGCCCATCTCCTCCTACCCTCTTTCTACTTTCTGTCTCGTGGTTCTTACCCAACAGTATTTCCTTCCACATGTATAACAAGTTTGGTTGAAGTCGTTCCAAGAGTTTTGCATGAGCTTTTTATTAGTGGATTTGCCCACGTAAGCAAATCTCAGAATTTCACACACTTTTAGTACATTTCACACGCATTTGTACTCATATTTATCCTGTTTAGTCAGTGAATTTTTCCCTTCGGTTTCATTTTCACACAGCTCAGTTTTAATGAGGTCGTATCCCCTGAAATACGTGCAGTTCAATGATGTAATTTTGTACGTACATCCAGCGGTATATGTGACTATTGTCTGCAAAACGTGTCCCGAATACGGTTAGTAGTAAAGAAGTAATAAATTAAAACGTTATGCTTCATGCAGCAGTTTTACTGCATGATCACCTAAAATGCTGTAAGGGAGAAACTTCTTTCCTTTCATCATTTTGTGGGAGTCGTCAGCGAGAAAAAGTTCCGTAAAGGTTTGAAATTATGTGTAAAGTTTGTTGCAAGTCAGTAAGATTTGCTCACTCTCAAATACTGGATGACTAAAGTATGGGTATTCGCGCATCGGTGGCTACTCTGCTTTTTTACCCCTAACCCACCCCTTTAATAGGTAGGTGGTTATTAGCCTCACAGCGATGATTTCCAGACAGTAAATGATATGTGTACCGAGTTTGGCTTAAACTGGTTCAGTGGTGTAGGAGGAGATGTGCAACAGACATACACGTGCATCCATTTTTATAATAAGTATTGGTTCACCACGCATATTCAGTGATGCTGTAACACGCTTATGATCCCCCCTGTTCTGCGCTGAGTCGAAAAGATCAGGTCTGTCTGTCACCAGAGTATCAAAGGCGTTACCTTCAGGAGTCGGTTCCCTGATTAACTGGTCAAGGCAATTTTCAGAAAAAGCATTTGTAACAATTTCACACGATTACCTTTCTCTCCTACGCGCCCTGATCACTGGAGCCTCCCAGTCTGTATCTGGTAACTTGAAATCTCCACCTAATACTACACCATGACCAAGAAATTTTCATCCGAGTACAGGGTGGCGCACGAAATGTGTTACCAATTATTTCTTTCCGCACATTAGATATCCCGGTGCGATCTCTACAGCAGTACCAGCAGAGCTTGGAAAAACAAATGAGATACGAAATGACGTGTCATTCACGATACTGCCGCTAGGAGACTAGTAAGCAGCAATGGCTGACAATGGAAGACTGACGACACAGCAACGATCGGCAATTGTGTTACTTTTTCATGAGACGAAAAGCCTTGTTGTGACTCAGAGGCGTTTTCGACAACAGTTTAACACACGATGGGTCCCTTGCAAGGAAACCATCCAGAGGTTGTACGATAAATTTGTACAGGAAGGAACAGTATTGAAAGCGAAGCGACCTCGGCCTAAGCCTGTTTGTTCGCCGGAGAATATTGAAGCGGTACGAGTTGCTGTACAGAGAAGTCCCGAGAAATCATGTAGAAAGGCAGCAGTGCAACTGGGAATATCCAGATGCTCCCTTCAACGCATTCTTAAAAGTGACCTCCATATGTACCCATACAAGATGACCTGTGCACAAAAGCTCACTGAAGAACACAAGTAGTAGAGACTATCGTTTGCTCAGTGGGCGAAGGATAGGGAAGAAACTCTCAACAACGTTTGGTTTTCAGACGAGGCGCATTTTCGTAAAATGTACGCTTTAGGGCCACTGAAAACCCACAAGTGCTTCATGAACGACAACATTATGCTCCGAGGATTACAGCGTGGGCAGCAATTTCCAGTCACGGACTTATTGGACCCTTTTTCTTTGAAGAAACTGAACAGAAAGCGTTATTTGAGCATGCTTCGCAATAGCTTCATTCCACAGCTTCTTGCTACTGCCTTGCCCTTCAACACGCAGTGGTTCATGCAAGATGGAGCAAGACCACATACCGCAAACACTGTGTTGGAGTTTTTACACGAGCATTTCGACATGCGGATCATTTCACTCAGGTTTCCAGGTCGCTTCAATGACGGACAAAATTGGCCCCCCAATAGTCCAGACCTTAATCCATGTGACTTTTTTGTTTGGGGGTACCTAAAGCAAAAAATTTTCCAGAAACGTTGACGTGATTTAATGGAGCTCAGAAGACTTATTCTCCAAGCTTGCAGTGAAATTACGGAAGATATGTGCCGTAGGGTAATCAGTAACTTCAGTGTTCGTTTGAAGGAAGTTAGGAAACGAAATGGCGGACATATTGAGTATGTGTTGAGTTAGAACAAATCTCCATGGACGGCTCTTCATTGTAGCATATGTTCCTTTCAGATTGTATTGACAGTAAAGGTTATATTCAAAAACAAAATGGTAACACATTTCGTGCGCCACCCTGTATGTAAACAGTAGTGCGGAAGATGAGGAAATTCGGTGATCCGTTGGGTGCGTCCTTGTGAGTCATCTGCCTCTCGAGGCCCTCCCATCGCCACCATGAGAAGACGTCCGGAACCAATAACGCGAGACGCGAACCCGCGGTAGCAATTTGTCCGCAATTTGCCGCCCCGGCGTGCGCGCCTCTTGACGTGTGGTGACTCACAGCAGACGTGCTGGCTGCTAATACGTTTACACAGGCCGGGATGGGCGGTGCCCGGCAGGACAGTGCATGCCGCCACAGCCTCTGTGGGGCGTACACTGCTCCCCACCCCCGTGTGAAACATACGGACCTATCGAACTTCATCTCATTCGGGATCTTCTGTGGGAATCTGTGATGGAATTGCAGCAACTAATGGGGTCCGCAATTTAATTCCCATCGCAACGCGTACAGCGGTCTGAGTCACCGTTGTGCTGGGCCATCCATACCGGGTTGCTAGAACGGGGTTGGCTAAGAAAAGGAACTCGTTTATTACTGCCGCAGTAAAATCCACTGTCACGCGTCTAAAATCAACCATAATTTACAATCGGATGCTTGCAGTACGTAGTTTGAAGAGAGAGTGAGTCATGGATGTAGCCTAACTCGATACTACTCAATCTTTGTATCCAGAGGAAGCAGTGAAGAAAACCAAGCAGAAATTTAGCAAGGGCTTTAGAGTTCAGAAAGAAGAACTTAAAACTTTGACGTTGCCCGATAACGTAATTGTGTGAGAGATGGCTAAGGGCATGGAAGACCAGCTGAGCGGATTGTATAGTGTCTTGAAAGGAGGTCACAGAACGAACACCAACAAAAATTAAACAAGGGTAATGGAATGTAGTCGAAATAAACCGGGCGATGGTGACGGAATTAGATTTGGAAATGTGAGACTGGAACTAATAGATGAGTTTTAAAAATAGTAAGCAAAATAAGTGACAATCGCCGAAGTAAAAAGAATATAAAATTCAGACTGACAATAATAAGGGAAACATTTCCGATAAACAGAAATATAATATCCGAAAGAATTTTGAAGAAATTTATTATGGAGACCGCTTGAACGAAGAACACAGACTAGTTTAGAAAGAGCGTAGGACGAGATATTTATTGATTTGAAGAATATAACGCAAAATATGCAACACTAATTATTCTTTGAGAAAGCTATTTACTCTCTGACTTTTAAACTTTATCGTGTTTGTTAATATGATTCTACTGTTTGGTGTATTCTATATAATATGATTCAACGTAATGAGTACAGAACTTACACAGTCCTCAACGTGTGTAATTCAGCGTTCTCATATAAGTCACAAGCCCGTCGTATTTTAGTCGGTGAGGGTCACGCGTCTCTTAGAGCTTCTGAGGCTCTTAATGACTCAAAAGACCGACGTCCACTAAATGCCCAGAGAGACGTCGTGCTTTGACACGCAGCATGTGGAAGACCTTTAGTGAGGCTGCAAGCACAGCCGCGACTAACAGGCAGATGCACGAGGGCAGCTGACGTTGTTGCACAGATAAGTGTTTTCGTGTTCCACAGAACTACAAATTATTTATCTTCATTTTTCATCAGTTTAACTCTGTTTAATAACTTTGGGAAGAACACATTTTATTTTATTTCCATTACCATCACTCATCGTAAGAAAACTTCTGATAAGCGTTAACAGCTCGTGGTCTTTTGGTTAGCATTGCTGACCCTCGATCACGGGGTCCCGGGTTCGATCCCCAAACGGGTCGGATTTCTTCTGCTCGAGAGAATATGTGTGTGTGTGTGTGTGTGTGTGTGTGTGTGTGTGTTTTGTCCTTATCATCATCAACGCGGAAGTCGCTGGATTCGAGTCAAGTAAAAAGACTTGCACCAAACGGCTGAACATCCCGAATGGGGTATCCTGGCCAATAAACCCATATACAAATTTCATTTGCTTTCATTGATATGTGAGTGCAGCTGCTGATAACAGCTGGTAAACAATAAATTTAATTGTTCGGAAATCTTTTCTTTTGTACGAAAGTGAGTCGTACACTACAAACTGTTCACTTAAGACGAGAACAGAAGCTTCCGATATAAGGTGTTACAGGAGACTCCTGAAGACTACAGGGGTGAATTGCGTAACTAATGGGAAGACACTGAACCAAAATGGGCAGCAAAAAAGAACAATTTGACAAAAATAAGGTTCCCTTGATGGGACACATCGCGAGACATCAACGAGTTGTTAATTTGATAATGGGTGGAAATGTCGAGGATAAAAATTGTGGAGGGACGCCAAGGATTGACAATAGCGAGTAGGTCCAGAGGGATGTAGGTTGCAGTAACTATGCAGAGGCGAAAGGTCTTACACAGGATAGAGTAGCGTGGGGAGCTGCACCAAGGCAGTCTTCGTAATGAAGACCACAACAACAAAACTTTATATCATCATCACACTTTCTACATCCACATCCGGATAAATGCACCCTCCAGGCTTCTCCATGCATTCTATCTATCGCTTGCGCCTTTGTCCCGCATGGTGCGCGGGGTTGGCGTGGTTAAATCGGATTTGCATGTTAATGTGAAGGGATGGCCGGATGCCCTTCCTGCCACCACCCCGTACCCTTCGGGATGGAATCAAGAGTACCCGATCTGTCTGCGTCCAGTGGAAATCATGGAAAAGTGCGGATGTGTTTCAAATGTCTGCGGCGTGTAACTGAGGCGGCACGTGGGGACTAGCCCGGTATTCACCTAGAGGGATGTGGAAAACCGCCTAAAACCACATCCAGGCTGGCTGGCACACCGGCCCTCTTCGTTAATACGTCGGGCGGATTCGATCCGGGGCCGGCGCGCCTACCCGAGTCCAGGAAGCAGCGCATTAGCTCTCGCGGCTAACCTGGCGGGTCTTCTCCATGCATTATGGTTTTCTACTAAACGCATCTACGAGGAGCGCTCGTTAAGTATCGTAACACAGTTTTTCTCTGCCAATTTCAGTTGAAAAAAATGCGGAACTTGTTGTGGGACATATTGGGATATTCCCGCTTATGAGGTTCATGAAGTTCTGATAGGTGGCGGAGCTTTATGTAGCCTTCAAATGGCGTCTGGAACGGTGGTGCGATCCAAGCAGAGAGCTGTCATTGAATATCTTTTGGCAGATAAACCACAGCATCGCTGATACTCACACGCGCTTGCAGTGTGTGTAAGGAGACCAGACACTGAACAAAAGCACGGCGAGTCGTTGGGCAAGACGTCTATTATCAATGGAACAAGGTCGGGCAAACCTGTCCGATCTCCCGCGTGTTGTCCGACTGCACACAGCTGTGACTCCTGCAGGATCACAACCAAACACCTCGCTGTTCAAATGGACGACTCTGTTGGTAGTGCTGACACACTAGTCCACCATTTGGGATACTCAAAGGTATGTGCCCGTTCGGTTCCTTGAAGCCGAACAGAAGACCATGAAGAGCAACGAAGGACCATCTAAGTGTGCCCGTTCGGTTCCTTGAAGCCGAACAGAAGACCATGAAGAGCAACGAAGGACCATCTAAGTGTTGCGAGGATGTATATGACAATTTTTTGTCGAAGATCGTCACAGACGGTGAAACATGGGTTCATCGCTTCGAACCGGAAACAAAACAGCAATCCATGGAGTGGTGCCACAGCAGCTCTCCTCCGAAGAAGTAGTTGACAGAGTGGCACCCTCAGCCCATAAAGTCATGACGACCGTCTTGTGGGACTCTGAAGGTATTATTTTGCTTCATGTCCTGCTACATGGTGGAACGATCACCTCTGAAGTGTATCGTGTTACCCCGTGGAGACTGAAGAAACGACTGCAGCGTGTTCGTCACCACAGAAATGCAAACTAACTTCTCGTTCTCCGTAACAGTGCAAGGCCTTACACAAGTCTACACATCTGATAGGAGCTCACAATACTTCATTGGACTGTTTTTTCTCATCCATCCTACAGCCCGGACCTCGCACCTTCCGACTTCCATCTGTTTGGCCCAATAAACCATGCACTCCGTGGGAAGCATTGTGTGGATGACAAGCAGGGATGGATGCCCTCCAAGTGAGGTGGCATAAAGCTATAGCCTTCAACAGACAGAATAGGGTCCTTTAGCCAAAAGAATGGGGTAATGTGTCACATTAAAATCTTGAAAGAACTTGCTTTCAGAGAAAAAAGTGTTGCATTACTCATCGAAAACCTCTAGTGAGAAAATTGCTTGTGTCACTATTTACAACCTGCAGATTTATAAAACTACTACTACTACGTGATCAGGCCCAGTGAACCGCACGCATCTACAAGTTTCCTCCTCCACTGTATTCTGTCCATTGCTGCTATCCGCCATCCGTTCACGTCTATTGACACTTGGTTTAAATCTTCATGGAGTCCATCCCTTCAACGCTCCTTGGGTCTCCCTGGCGGTGTCTTTCCTGTAGGTGTGAAATCCAGGAGCTTCCGAGGCCATCTGTGATCCTCCATCCGGGCCACATGGCCGGCCCACTGCATTCGTTCCTGCTATGTTGGGCTGCTGGTATAGTTCCTCAAGCTCTTGATTGTATCTGATCATCCATTCCCCTGTATCTGCATCCAGAACCGGACCGAAGATCTTCCGAAGCACTTTTCTCTCAAAAACAAGGAGCTTATGGAAGTCCTGTTTCCGGATACTCCATGTCTCACAGCCATATAGAACAACAGGCTGGATCAGGGTTTTGTACAGTCGAATCTTGAACTGTCTGGAGAGATATCTGGAGCGAAGCAGTTGTGCTAGGCTATGGTAAGATCGGTTTCCTGCTTGTATTCTGGCATTAATCTCTGCTTCACATGACGAGTTCTCAGTGAAAAGTGCCCCTCGGTATTTGAATTCTTGCACTCTTTGCAGGACTGGTCCCCAACCTGCAGTGATTGTAGATGATCAGCAGTCTGACAATGACCACGCGTCATAACGAGGTACTCTGTCTTGGCTTCGTTTATGTTTAGCCCAAATTTCCTGGCAGCCTCCTTTAGTTCTTTGGTCATTTGCTCCAGCTCCTCTTCCGACCTAGATGGGGGATTTATAAAACAGTATACAAAATCTTAAAAAGGCCGAGTATCTATTGTCATAATACAGAACGCATATAACATGCGATGTCATTTTACAGTGAAAGAAATTTACAATTCGTCGAGCATACGCTATAATAAAAAAGAACAGCATCTGATCAGTGTTTCACGATGTACCCACCACAAGCGTGACTGCATAGCGCTTTTCTGTCCTGTTGTAACACACCAGTTGACAATGTGGGGAGAGGATTCCTGGGAAACATTGCGTGACGCCACAGTAGCTTGGAGCGCACACAGCCCGTTACGCTGTTTGCCAGACAAACAGCACACGTCCACAGACGGCTCGTAGAGCTGTTTTTATTCTCCGTTGAAATACGCTGGTGCGGTTTGTTGCTTGTTAGCGTAGGCACTGCACATAAAAAATGCCCGTCTGCAGACTGATTAAATAGAAGCGGCAGCTGCCAGCTAATAGGAGAGATGACGTCAAGCCTCGCGCAGCACTAGCTGACGAGGAACAAGGGGCGCATAATGAGGCGAACACTGGTTCGATGCCGATCTCATCAAAGACTACTAGGTTTCCTGCAGTCCCCAAGAGCCGTTCTGGGGCAGTGTGTTTCCTGTAGGAGTACACAACCTTCTGCTATCCGTTTCCAACTGGTCTATATCTAATGTACAGCTATCGACACAACACCAGTCAGTATAAAAAGGAGGGACATAATATAAATTAGACTTTTCGTAATAAATATTAAGAGAATGTATTTGGTACTACATGGGTACCCGTGTATAATCTAACAACTTCAAATAGCGAGGATCCAGTCTATGCACGTGACCATGTATGAAATCCTTTCCTGTTAAAAGCCCGTACTATAAAGCAAAAGTGAAGCGTATGAAATGGATAGATCATTGCGATCGTGCTACATACAAGAATTGATTCTTCTGTCGTTGATGGAAGAGCAAATTCATAAACATAAATGGAAAGAACAATAAAGAGGAGATGCTAAAGTACCAGTGTTGTCAACCGGTGCTCGACTAGTAAGACCATCACTAGACTATTTGATTCACCTGCTCCAGCCGAAATCGTTTTATGCAATCCACAATGTTATACCTAGCCTTCAAATCCCAAGAGCGAGATTTTCATATTCTGTCGCTACCTATGCACAAACTGTTAATCCTACAGAAAAAAATGAAAATGGCCTTTATGTAGGAAATGTAATGTAGTTAAATTGTGCACCAGGATATGTTTTCGATAGAGGCCGTAGTTTTCGAGTTATTCAATGAAAACGTACAAAAATTACCTTCAAACTCACGCCCACTTCCACAATCAGCTCCCACCGGTCAAGGTTTCTAGTATGTTATACAATGCGCTCCCTCCTACCACTGTACAAAAATTTGCGACTGCGCCAATTATACCTCACATTCGACCTTTTTTGGTCTTCACTCACTGGTCTTATTACGTTACCGGCTTAGTCGAGCACTTGTAAATTGTAGAATGGACCTTTGTTTAAATTTTACCTAAGAGTTTTGTGGATTTTAAGAGCGTAAAATAAGCAATTTCATCATTGTATTCGTCAGGCCTTCTGATTACGAAACTACTGTAATTGTAAGTCGAAAATTTTTGTACAATGGTAGGAGGGGAAGCCAACTAATGACATCCTAGAAATTTTAACTGGCGAGGGACGAGTATGGGGGTGGAGGCTGCTTTTGTATATTTTTCTCGAATAACTCTAAAACCGCGGCCTGTAACTAAAACGTATCCCTGTACATAACTACATTAAATTTCGTGAACAAGGTCTTGTTCCCTTCTACCTTAGAAGTGATAGTTCATCCCTAACGAGCAAGAGAGTATGAATATCTCGCTCGTGGGTTTTGAAGGCCAGATACAGCATTGCGGGTTGCATAAAACAACGTAGGTTGTGACAGTTGACTTACCCTGTATAACGCTATCGTCACTGAAGAGGGTACAAAACTGAAAAAGACTTCACACATAGGGAGTAAGGTACAAACATAGGGCAACAGTAATATTTGACAGTTTAACAAGTAACGAAACGAAAATGTGTTGCTATCTACAGCTATACTCTGCAAACCTCCGTGAGGGGCTCGGCAGAGGGTACGCCCCATTGTACCAGTTATTAAGGTTTCTTCATTCTTCATCCATGTATGGAGCATGGGCAGAATGGCTGCTTCAATGCCTCTGTGAGTGCAGTAATTATTCTAATCTTATCCTCGTGATCCCTATTTGAGCGATACGTAGGAGATTGTAGTATATTCCTAGAGTAATTATTTAAAGCCAATTCTTGAAACTTTGTTAATAGACTATCTCTGAATAGTTAATGTCTATCTTCAAGAGTCTTCCATTTCAATTACTTCAGTATGACTGTGACAATCTGCCACGAATTAAAGAAACCTGTGACTATTCGTACTACCCTTCTCTGTACACGTTCAATATCCTCTGTTAATCCTCTCTGCTGCGGGTCCCACACACTTGAGCAATATTCTAGAGCCGTTCGCACGAGTGATTTGTAAGCAATCTCCTCGGTAGACTATCGCACTTCCCCAGCGTTCTACCAATAAACCGAAGTCTACCACCTGCTTTGCCCACGACTGAACCTATGTGAGCATTCCACTTCATATCCACACATAGTGCTACACCCAGGTACTTGTATCAGTAGGTCGAGTCCAACAGTGACTCGCTGATACTGCAGTCACAGGACACTACTTTCTTTGGTTTTGTGAAGTGCAGAATTTTACATTTATGAACACTTCAAGCAAGTTGCCAATGTCTGCACCACACTGAAATCTTGTCAAGACCTGAATGAATATTTATGCTGCTTCTTTCAGACAGTACTTCATTATAGATAGCGGCATAATCTGCAGAAAGCCTGATTTTGCTATTAACATTGTCTGCAAGGTCAGTAATATACACGAACAGCAAGGCTCCAAACACACTTCCGTTGGGCACAACCGAATCTACTTCTACATCTGATGATAACTCTCCATTCCAGATAACATGCTGCGTTCTCCCTACCAAAAGTCCTCAATCCAGTCACAAATTTCACTTGATGCCCCAAATGGTCGTACTTTTGACGATAATCGTAGGTGTGGTCAAATGCTTTTTGGAAATCAAGGAATAAGTACCGTATCTACCTGACTGCCTTGATCCAAAGCTTTCAGTATGTCATGTGAGAAAAGTGCTAGATGGGTTTCACATGGTCGATGTTTCCGAAATCCATGCTGGTTGGCATTGAGGTGGTCATTCTGTTCGAGATACCTCGTTATGTTTGAGCTCAGAATATGTTCTAAGATTCTACAACATATCGATGTCAAAGGTATTGGACGGTGGTTTGTGGCTCACTTGTACAACATTTCTTGTAGACCGGTGTGACCTGTGCCTTTTCCAAGAACTGGGCACGGTCTTTTGTTCGAGGGATCTACGATAGAGTATGGTTAAAAGAGTAACTGCGGAGTAACTAAATGTAAAGCGTAGAAACCAGAAAACATTCAAACTAAACAAAAAAAGAAGTGACTGTGCGTGTATGACGAGGACAACATGAATGAAGAATTACAATCAGAAGGAGAGGATATATATGTATGATGAAAGAAAAGTACTGTGTAATATACGTATACGTCTGCCCTAAAGTGAGCGTGCTTCTTCAGCCTTACTGATATACAATGTGTTCCAGGAGGAGTGGTCAGTATTTAGCGATATCAGGAACAACCGTTCGAAGCAAAACAGTGTGATAAAGCTAGATTCTAAATGCATATCTTAAGAACTATGAGCACTTCATCTTCGATAACGTGAAACAAATTTCTTCTACAGCAACCTCTTTGCTTTCCATGTGCTGGTTGGAGGTGGTAGTATGGGCCAAAACAAGAAAAAGCTGTGTGGTAAAAGTGGTCTTTAAAATGTGTGCCTTAAGAGGTAAGAGCACTTCATCAATAGGAGAGGTGTGTTTCACAATAGCGAGGATGAACAACTGCTGAGAGCTCATAAGGTATTCACTTTACCGCCCATGTTTACTGGACTTTTTTCTTCTTCTTGTTTTGGACGATACTCCCACCTTTTCAAATACAGAAAGCAAAGAGCTTACAGTAGAAGGGATTTGTTTCACAGTATCGAAGATGAAGTTTTCATACCTCCTAAGGTATGCATTTTAGAGCCCATGTTATATTACACATTTTTGTTACGAACGATCGTTCCTGTCACATACCTAAATATTGACCATTCCTCCTGAGACACCCTGTACTTATATGTTTGCTGTTACAACCTTCAGTGTTATCTTCTACTCTGTTTCTGCATCACCTTCGACATGTAACACCTCTCTAATCTATTCTCCACTCCTCTTGTATTTAGTTTATTTTGTTAGATTGTTAACGTAACGCGGGCCGGAGTGGCCGAGCGGTTAAAGGCGCTACAGTCTGGAACCGCACGACCGCTACGGCCGCAGGTTCGAATCCTGCCTCGGGCATGGATGTGTGTGATGTCCTTAGGTAGGTTTAAGTAGTTCTAAGTTCTAGGGGACTTATGACCACAGCAGTTGAGTCCCATAGTGCTCAGAGCCATTTGAACCATTTTTCTGTTAACGTAACTTAACTTGGTATATAGTCTATAGGATTACTTCGTACAAGTACACCTCCTCTTCTGTTGAGTGAAATTCTTTGCCGATGGTCTCCCCCCTCCTCTAACACGTAAACACAGTGAATATTTTGTGGTTTCTTCTCTGCACAATTAGTCTCTTTAGTTTAAAATTTTCAGTTACTTTATTATTGTACTGTTAAATATTACTCTTAACCTACGTCTGGATCTCAGTTTCCATGTGTGTTATCTTTTGCGCTGTTGTTCGCCGTAGGCCTACTGGAACCACTTTGCTTTGCTCACGCAGACTATAGACTCAGCACTTACGTAGCGATACAAAAGCCACCGATAACAGTCAAGGTGTAAGGCAGCGTTGCTCATTGTCACCGTTGACATCTGTGTGTGGAATAAGGAAAGAAAGGCCTATTTCGATGTGGGAGTTGTTGATCATGGTCAAGAAAGAGCATGATATAGTCCGCTGACGACTTAACAGTAGACGCAGAAAGTGAACCGGAACTGAGTCAGCTCCTTAATACGTCGGAACTTGTGCTGCCTGATGGCTATGATATGCACACGAACGAAAGTAAAATTAAGGTCATGGTGGACATGCTGCTCGGCTAGAGGCTCTTCAGAAGATGGACTGATCTTCTAGCTTGGAATAAGAATAAATAATAAATGTCGTGTGGCACCACAGCCTGGTTCAAGTCTTTCAATTGGTCACCACTTGGGTGACTAGTATGTCCCTAAAACCAACTGTGCTCGATTTTCCCCGAAAGGTCACCCATCCAAGTAATCCCAGTAATAACTTCGGTGATCGGGCGGGAACCGGTGTTACCAACGTGGCAATGGGATTGGCTGGTAGATTTGACGTACACGTGCACACAAACAAATGATAATAGTTTCGGAAAAATTGGTTGACCCGCTCAAGAGAAAGAGCTCCACAAACCCAGTAAGTCAACAACGCGCTGGTCCACCTCCGGCGCCCATGCAAGCAAGCACTGTGCTCGGCACTGAGCGACAGAGCCGCTGGACTTCCTCTCGAGGGACACCGTGCCAAACCCTTCCAACCGGCGCCCTAGACTGCCAAAATCCCGAGCTGGCTGTGGGAACCCGCCACAATTCTCCAAACGCTTTCAATTGGGAAGAGATCCGGCCAGAGCAGGGCCTGGCAAGCACGAAGCAAGCAGCACAACCTCTCACCGCACGGGCGGGCGTCGTCCTGACGAAACGCAAGCCCAGGGCGACCCGCCACCAAGGACAACGAAACAGGGCGCAGAACATCGTCTACGCACCGCCGCGGATGCCAACCGAAGGTGTCCCGCTCTGAAAAGAAATGGCACCGTAGACCACCATTGCCGGCTGCCGGCCGTTCGGCGGGCGACAGCCAAGGCGGCAGATCACCGCTCTCTGTGGCGTCTCCAGACACGTCTTCGGCCTGGAATCTCATTCGGTGGAGTAGAATTCATTGTGACTCTCGCATCGAACTGAGCCCCGATGACCAGAAAGATGATGTCAGAAAGACATGGCAAGCGCTCCACAAGACTTTTTACACTACAGGCCATTAAAATTGCTACACCACGAAGATGACGTGCTACAGACACGAAATCTAACCGACAGGAAGAAGATGCTGTGATATGCAAATAATTAGCTTTTCAGAGCATTCACACAAGGTTGGCGCCGGTGGCGACGCTTACAACGTGCTGACATGAGGAAAGTTTCCAACCGATTTCTCATACACAAACAGCAGTTGACCGGCGTTGCCTGGTGAAACGTAGTTGTGATGCCTCGTGTAAGGAGGACAAACGCGTATCATCACGTTTTCGACTTTGATAAAGGTCGGATTGTAGCCTATAGCGATTCGGTTTATCGTATCGTGACATTGCTGCTCGCGTTGGTTGAGATCCAATGACTGTTAGGAGAATATGGAATCGGTGGGTTCAGGAGGGTAATACGGAACGTCGTGTTGGATCCCAACGGCCTCGTATCACTAGTAGTCGAGATGACAGGCATCTTATCCGCATGGCTGTAACGGATCTTGCAGCCACGTCTCGATCCCTGACTCAACAGATGGGGACGTTTGCAAGACAACAACCATCTGCACGAACTGTTCGACGACGTTTGCAGCAGAATCGGCTATCAGCACGGAGACCATGGCTGCGGTTACCCTTGGAGCTGCATCACAGACAGGAGCGCCTGCGATAGTGTACTCAACGACGAACCTGGGTGCACGAATGGCAAATCGTCATTTTTCGCATGAATCTAGGTTCTGTTTACGGCATCATGATGGTCGCATCCGTGTTTGGCGACATCGCGGTGAACGCACATTGGAAGCGTGTATTCGTCATCGCCATACTGGCTTATCACCCGGCGTGATGGTATGGGGTGCCATTCGTTACACGTCTCGGTCACCTCTTGTACGCACTGACGGCACTTTGAACAGTGGATGTTACAGTGAAGATGTCTTACGACCCATGGCTCTACCCTTCATTCGATCCCTGAGAAACCCTACATTTCAGCAGGATAATGCACGACCGCATGTTGCAGGTCCTGTACGGGCCTTTGTGGGTACTGTAAATGTTCGACTGCTGCCCTGGCCAGCACATTCTCCAGATCTCTCACCAGTTGATAACGTCTGGTGAATGGTGGCCGAGCAACTGGCCCGTCACAATACGCGAGTCACTACTATTGATGAACTGTGGTATCGTGTTGAAGCTGCATGAGCGGCTGTACCTGTACACGCCATCCAAGCTCTGATTGAGTCAATTCCCAGGCGTATCAAGATCGTTATTACGGCCAGAGGTGGTTGTTCTGAGTACTGATTTCTCAGGATCTATGCACCCAAACTGCGTGAAAATGTAATCACATGTCAGTTCTAGTATAATATATTTGTCGGATGAATACCCGTTTATCATCTGCATTTCTTCTTGGTGTAGCAATTTTAATGGACAGTAGTGTATCTTCGGACTGAATAACACAGTAACAGGAATTTTTCGTCCTCTCGGTTAAAAGAACTGAAATGGAAACCTTAGCTTGAAGTGCGCGACGCGTAATTTATAGTTATAATCTGTGCGACTGGAAGATCAACCGCGCGTTCGCAGTGTGCAACCATAAGACAAGGTGCTAGCGCTCACGGGCTAACTAACATTCCGCCACGTACCTCTGTTGCTTCTCATTGCTCGCACCTCTCTCTCTCTATCTCTCTATCTCTCTCGCTCTCCCTCGCTCGCAGCCAGCCAGAGTGGCTGAGCGGTTCTAGGCGCTTCAGTCTGGAACCGCGCGACCGCTACGGTCGCAGGTTCGAATCCTGCCTCGGGTATGGATGTGTGTGATGTCTTAGATTAGTTAGGTTTAAGTAGTTTTAAGTTCTAAGGGGCTGATGACCTCAGATGTGAAGTCCCATAGTGCTCAGAGCCATTTGAACCAAATCCCTCGCTCGCAGAAAATATTCATTTAGTAATCTGTCATTTAACCTTTTTCTTAACTAGTGAAACCTGATGACCAATAGAAGTGACCTCTTTTCTTGCCATACGAGAGCAAAAGTGTTTAAAAAAGACGTACCTCCGCAATCAGCCCTAGAGGAGCATATATCCGCGTCACCCTTTGACATATGGCGTGATTTGGCCGGAGTATGATGTGACATGGGATCAGCACACCGTTCTGCCGTCTGTTTCGTCATTTACATATCTTGTAGCCGCTGTTTCTTATTCAGATACCCGCTAGCTCAGCCTCACTACTCTGTGTGTGCTCCCTTCCAGTATTCACGCCGAGCAAAAATCCGAGCAGTACTGGGAACTGAACCCGGAAAATCCGTATGGCAATAAAACGCACTGATCACTCGGCTACAGAGAACGTTATCTGAGTGTAAAGCATTTATTTTCTTAAGTAGTAGTAGTGTAGTAGTAGCAGTAGTAGTAGGCTTCTAAGGGATTCAAAGCTCCCGTGCCGATCTCACATGATTCCTCCAGATGCTCCTCTCTTGTGCTGCCTCTTGCGGTTATTTATACCCAGTCTTCCGCATATGCAATCAGTTTCATTGCCCCGAGAACTCCTGGGTCTCCCCCATGGTCTTTAGCCATATGCCTTCTCCCAGAATATTCTTAACACAATTTGGTCTTCTTTCATTCTCATCAGATGTCCAGCCCATTGCAGTCTTCTAGCATTTATTATGTTTACTATCGTTGTTTGTTGTGACAGCTCGTGTCTTCTATTCCAGCATTGTGATTCACTGTCATAATATGGACCAAAGATTTTTCTATAAACGTTATCGTCAAACACTCGTAAATGGTGGTTTTCTGTTTTCTTTAGGCTCCATGTTCCTGCCCCATACATTAGAACTGGTCTGATGATTGTGTTATATAACATTAGTTTTGCTAGTCAGCAGTTAGGACCCTAAGAGATTTTCTATTGCATAATAGGCTCGGTTAGCATTTTGCAGTCTCGCTTTTATTTCTCCCTGTCTCTGATTTTGTTCATCTATAACTGATCCCAGAAATTTGAACTGTTCAATATGCTCGAATTTGTGTTCACCAACTATTAGATTGATTGGTTGTCCCAGTGATCTTTACATCTTTGAAATAACATGTATTTCGTTTTCTCGTCATTTACTTTCAGGCCAAGTCTTGACGCTTCTGTTGCAAGCTCCGCAAATAATTGCCTAGTCTCTATTTCACTGTTTCCAATGACCACTATGTCATCTGCGTTTGCTAACACGTTAATTTTGCTTTCTTGGAGGATCCCAGCAGGTACCAGTTTCAGTTTCCTCACAACTCTTTCTAAAGAGGGAGGGGACAAAGCAGCTTCTTGTCTTAAACCAGTTTTATTTTTAAAGTGGTCAGACATTAATCCGTTTAGTAAAACCCTGCTTGTATTTTCATCCATGCATACTTTGCAGAGATTTATCAATTTAATTGGAAAACCAAATTCAGTCACTACGCTCCACAAGCATTGCCTATGGATGTAGTCATAGGCTTTCATGAAATCGATGAACAGATAATGTATTTTTTGTTTTTATTTTTTATTATTTTATTATTAATTTATATTAATGTATATATTTGCTGGCAAAATGTGATAGGGACATTTATTTTATTAAGCAGACATTTTTCTTAAGCAGACATTTTGTTTCTCAAGTATAAGTCGCTTTTTGCTGCATGGAATATTTTAGTTATCGAGTCAAATTGGGGCTCCTCCCGGTGTTACAAACCTGTTTGACTTCATACCACGATTAACCTCACTTAAAATCAGTGTACCAACTGCTCGCTTGATCGACCTCTGTAAGCAGGATCGAGTATGGTGCTTTCGAGACTGCATCAGTGTGTATACCCCACAAGCCTGTGTACAGCGCATGGCGGAGGGTCTTTCGTTTCAATATTATCGATTTACTTTCCTATTCCTTTCGCATAGTGAGCGAGGGAAAAACGAGTTACCGCTACGCGAGATGTGTTCGATGCTGACAACGTAACGATTGTCCAGCTTTCTTCGAATACTGGTTTACTAAATTTACCCAACAAGCTTCCACGAGAATTACGTTGTCTTTCTTCCACGGATTCCTATGTAACTTCTACGAAAATTTCTATTCCCTAAGGGCTATACCGATCTGTTACAATCGCAACAGCGCGTATTTGGATTAGTTCCATGTGTGTTGTCATGGCTACTTGATAAGGACTCCAAATACTGGAACGATACTATAGAACTGTTCGCAGTAGTTTCTTCCGTGGAATTTCCTTTACAGATGCGCTGCATTTTCCCATACCTATCCAGCTGATCTCAGCCGATTGGCTTCCTTAAGACTGAGTTTACATGATCGTCCCATTCTGTACACGGAAGAAAATGTATTTGTTTTGTTTTCACTGATCAAGGGAGGTGGTGGGCCGGTGAGGTTGAAAGATTCATGTAAGTACAAAGCGACACACTTTCAATGATATAGGACCATTTTTCTGATCAATTTGACTTGTATTATAGAAGAATCTTCGAGAAACACATTGTCTGCTACTTATATCATGAATAAATTTTATTTATAAAAAGTACTTTGTCGATTCTAAAGTATCGATATACTGACATATAATTTTCCATAGCAAAAGTTTATCAGTCATTTGCTTAACAGATCTATTGCAAACACTTTAATTTCCATAGATATATTTTTAAAGCTTGGACACGTGAAAGCATACATCGTCTTTGAGTATTAAGAAAAGCACTGTTGAGTAAAATAGCGGGCGACAGGCAAAACAGGAGCAGCGGGGAGAGCGAATCCAGTCGAGTCTTGGGTGGGACGAGACGCTGATCGGCTGGCTTAGCCGAGGAGCTCTGGGACAGAGAAAATGGTTCCCTTTTGAAGATCAGTAATTCGGACAAGTGGAGAGTAGCTAAGAACTGAATATTACAGGAGGAAAAATTTTTCGAATACGATTTTAATGCGGAAACGACTCAGCAACCGAAAGACATTTGTCGCATTGCTTTGCGTGCATTAAGCGATTATTATTGTTTGTTACGGCATTTGTCGCATTACTTTGCGTGCATTAAGCGATTATTATGGTTTGTTACGGCTGAAAGCAAGGGGAAACTACAGCCGTAATTTTTCCCGAGGGCATGGGGCTTTACTGTATGATTAAATGATGATGGCGTCCTCTTGGGTAAAATATTCCGGAGGTAAAATAGTCCCCCATTCGGATCTCCGTGCGGGGACTACTCAAGAGGATGTCGTTATCAGGAGAAAGAAAACTGACGTTCTACGGATCGGAGCGTGGAATGTCAGATCCCTTAATCGGGCAGGTAGGTTAGAAAATTTAAAAAGGGAAATGGATAGGTTAAAGTTAGATATAGTGGGAATCAGTGAAGTTCGGTGGCAGGAGGAACAAGACTTCTGGTCAGGTGACTACAGGGTTATAAACACAAAATCAAATAGGGGTAATGCAGGAGTAGGTTTAATAATGAATAGGAAAATAGGAATGCGGGTAAGCTACTACAAACAGCATAGTGAACGCATTATTGTGGCCAAGATAGATACGAAGCCCACACCTACTACAGTAGTACAAGTTTATATGCCAACTAGCTCTGCAGATGACGAAGAAATTGAAGAAATGTATGATGAAATAAAAGAAATTATTCAGATTGTGAAGGGAGACGAAAATTTAATAGTCATGGGTGACTGGAATTCGAGTGTAGGAAAAGGGAGAGAAGGAAACATAGTAGGTGAATATGGATTGGGGGAGAGAAATGAAAGAGGAAGCCGCCTGGTCGAATTTTGCACAGAGCACAACATAATCATAACTAACACTTGATTTAAGAATCATGAAAGAAGGTTGTATACATGGAAGAACCCTGGAGATACTAAAAGGTATCAGATAGATGATATAATGGTAAGACAGAGATTTAGGAACCAGGTTTTAAATTGTAAGACATTTCCAGGGGCAGATGTGGACTCTGACCACAATCTATGGGTTATGACCTGTAGATTAAAACTGAAGAAACTGCAAAAAGGTGGGAATTTAAGGAGATGGGACCTGGATAAACTAAAAGAACCAGAGGTGGTACAGAGATTCAGGGAGAGCATAAGGGAGCAATTGACAGGAATGGGGGAAATAAATACAGTAGAAGAAGGATGGGTAGCTTTGATGGATGAAGTAGTGAAGGCAGCAGAGGATCAAGTAGGTAAAAAGACGAGGGCTAGTAGAAATCCTTGGGTAACAGAAGAAATATTGAATTTAATTGATGAAAGGAGGAAATATAAAAATGCAGTAAGTGAAACAGGCAAAAAGGAATACAAACGTCTCAAAAATGAGATCGACAGGAAGTGCAAAATGGCTAAGCAGGGATGGCTAGAGGACAAATGTAAGGATGTAGAGGCCTATCTCACTAGGGGTAAGATAGATACCGCCTACAGGAAAATTAAAGAGACCTTTGGAGATAAGAGAACGACTTGTATGAATATCAAGAGCTCAGATGGAAACCCAGTTCTAAGCAAAGAAGGGAAAGCAGAAAGGTGGAAGGAGTATATAAAGGGTCTATACAAGGGCGATGTACTTGAGGACAATATTATGGAAATGGAAGAGGATGTAGATGAAGATGAAATGGGAGATACGATACTGCGTGAAGAGTTTGACAGAGCACTGAAAGACCTGAGTCGAAACAAGGCCCCCGGAGTAGACAATATTCCATTGGAACTATTGACGGCCTTGGGAGAGCCAGTCCTGACAAAACTCTACCATCTGGTGAGCAAGATGTATGAAACAGGCGAAATACCCTCAGACTTCAAGAAGAATATAATAATTCTAATCCCAAAGAAAGCAGGTGTTGACAGATGTGAAAATTACCGAACTATCAGCTTAATAAGTCACAGCTGCAAAATACTAACACGAATTCTTTACAGACGAATGGAAAAACTAGTAGAAGCCAACCTCGGGGAAGATCAGTTTGGATTCCGTACAAACACTGGAACACGTGAGGCAATACTGACCTTACGACTTATCTTAGAAGAAAGATTAAGGAAAGGCAAACCTACGTTTCTAGCATTTGTAGACTTAGAGAAGGCTTTTGACAATGTTGACTGGAATACTCTGTTTCAAATTCTAAAGGTGGCAGGGGGAAAATACAGGGAGCGAAAGGCTATTTACAATTTGTACAGAAACCAGATGGCAGTTATAAGAGTCGAGGGACATGAAAGGGAAGCAGTGGTTCGGAAGGGAGTAAGACAGGGTTGTAGCCTCTCCCCGATGTTGTTCAATCTGTATATTGAGCAAGCAGTAAAGGAAACAAAAGAAAAATTCGGAGTAGGTATTAAAATTCATGGAGAAGAAATAAAAACTTTGAGGTTCGCCGATGACATTGTAATTCTGTCAGAGAGAGCAAAGGACTTGGAAGAGCAGTTGAATGGAATGGACAGTGTCTTGAAAGGAGGACATAAGATGAACATCAACAAAAGCAAAACAAGGATAATGGAATGTAGTCTAATTAAGTCGGGTGATGCTGAGGGAATTAGATTAGGAAATGAGGCACTTAAAGTAGTAAAGGAGTTTTGCTATTTGGGGAGCAAAATAACTGATGATGGTCGAAGTAGAGAGGATATAAAATGTAGGCTGGCAATGGCAAGGAAAGCGTTTCTGAAGAAGAGAAATTTGTTAACATCCAGTATTGATTTAAGTGTCAGGAAGCCATTTCTGAAAGTATTCGTATGGAGTGTAGCCATGTATGGAAGTGAAACATGGACGATAAATAGTTTGGACAAGAAGAGAATAGAAGCTTTCGAAATGTGGTGCTACAGAAGAATGCTGAAGATTAGATGGGTAGATCACATAACTAATGAGGAAGTATTGAATAGGATTGGGGAGAAGAGAAGTTTGTGGCACAACTTGACCAGAAGAAGGGATCGGTTGGTAGGACATGTTCTGAGGCATCAAGGGATCACCAATTTAGTATTGGAGGGCAGCGTGGAGGGTAAAAATCGTAGAGGGAGACCAAGAGATGAATACACTAAGCAGATTCAGAAGGATGTGGGTTGCAGTAGGTACTGGGAGATGAAAAGGCTTGCACAGGATAGAGTAGCATGGAGGGCTGCATCAAACCAGTCTCAGGACTGAAGACCACAACAACAACAACAACAACATGGTTTGTTAGTTTTCATAGCGAGTTCCATGCACTTGTACTACTTAAAAGGAGATTTTGACTGAATAATTCAGAAATGAAACTGATGGCAACTTTATACTTCAGTAAGTTAGAGATGGAGTTACTGTTGTTGTTGTTGTGGTCTTCAGTCCTGAGACTGATTTGATGCAGCTCTCCACGCTACTCTATCCTGTGCAAGCTTCTTCATCTCCCAGTACCTACTGCAACCTACATCCTTCTGAATCTGCTTAGTGTATTCATCTCTTGGTCTCCCTCTACGATTTTTACCCTCCAGGCTGCCCTCCAATACTAAATTGGTCATCCCTTGATGCCTCAGAACATGTCCTACCAAGCGATCCCTTCTTCTAGTCAAGTTGTGCCACAAGTTTCTCTTCTCCCTAATTCTATTCATAACCTCCTCATTAGTTATGTGATCTACCCATCTAATCTTCAGCATTCTTCTGTAGCACCACGTTTCGAAAGCTTCTATTCTCTTCTTGGGCAAACTATTTATTGTCCATGTTTCACTTCCATACATGGCTACACTCCATACAAATGCTTTCAGAAACGACTTCCTGACACTTAAATCTATACTCGATGTTAACAAATTTCTCTTCTTCAGAAACGCTTTCGTTGCCATTGCCAGTCTACATTTTATATCCTGTCTACTTCGGCCATTATCAGTTATTTTGCTCCCCAAATAGCAAAACTCATCTACTACTTTGTCTCATTTCCTAATCTAATTCCCGCAGCATCACCCAATTTAATTAGACTACATTCCAATATCCTCATTTTGCTTTTGTTGATGTTCATCTTATATCCTCCTTTCAAGACACTGTCCATTCCGTTCGACTCTTATAACTGCCATCTGGTTTCTGTACAAATTGTAAATAGCCTTTCGCTCCCTGTAATTTGACCCTTTCCACCTTCAGAATTTGAAAGAGAGTATTCCAGTCAACATTGTCAATACCTTTCTCTAAGTCTACAAATGCTAGAAATGTAGGTTTGACTTTTCTTAATCTTTCTTCTAAGATAAATCGTAGGGTCAGTATTGCCTCACGTGTTCCAGTATTTCTACGGAATCAAAACTGATCTTCCCCGAAGTCGGCTTCTACCAGTTTTTCCATTCTTCTGTAAAGAATTCGCATTAGAATTTAGCAGCTGTGGCTTATTAATCTGATAGTTCCGTAATTTTCACATTTGTCGACACCTGCTTCCTTTGGGATTGGAATTATTATATTCTTCTTGAAGTCAGAGGGTATTTCGCCTGTCTCGTACATCTTGCTCACCAGATGGCTCTGCCAAGGGTGTCAGTAGTTCTAATGGAATGTTGTCTATTCCCGGAGCCTTGTTTCTAGTTAGGTCTTGCAGTGCTCAGTCAAGCTCTTCAGGCAGTATCATACGTCAGAGTTCATCTTCATCTACATCCTCTTCCATTTCCATAATACTGTCCTCAAGTACATCGCCCCTGTATAGACCCTCTATATACTCCTTCCACCTTTCTGCTTTCCCTTCTTTGCTTAGAACTGGGTTTCCATCTGAGCACTTGATATTCATACAAGTGGTTCTCTTTTCTCCAAAGGTCTCTGTAGGCAGTATCTATCTTACCCCTAGTGAGATAAGCCTGTACATCCTAATTTTATTAAAAGGAATTTTTATGTTAAATTTGTATTTCTGACAAAATTAAATAAGTTCTTATTTCATTTTTTTCCATTTATAACCATCCCCTCTTTTTTCTTAAATGACGTACATTTCGAGTGCAATGAGGACTAAGGACACTGTTATTAAGTAAACAGAACGACGAGTGGATAGTGTTGTCTTTCTTGAAAAGCGGTAAATTGTCGCACGCGACGCTTTTGTCTTGCAATCTATTATGTCGCAACAGCACTGGCAGTGGCAGATACGTCGCTGCCGAACAGAACCGAGCGTACGTTGGAGGGACGACATTATCAGGGCCTAAATACACAACGTATTTGGAAGCAGATTTCGCTGTTGCGTGCAGTCAAGTAAAGTAGACATGGACAGGTTCTCGACACGTAACGTACAACCACTGTGAATGGTCTTTTCCGCGACAAGGTTAGTTTAAATTAAAACTGTCAATGTTGAAAGTTTCTGTCATTAGAAATATCCAAATTAAGTAATTTTCATTTTATTGGATACTTTCCACAGTTTCCCATCATTAGATACTTCTCATTAGATACTTTCAAGGTGTACCGCGACACGCTCCAGACTGGAATCTTCGGTTAGAAATGTGCACCGCGAAGCTGGTACATCGAATCCCGCGCGGGTGACGGGAAGTGGGAGAGCACGGGAGGGCGGCGCTGGGGAGCCGCCCCCGCCATTGTGCGGCCGCCGCTCATCAGCAGAGAGCCGCCAGGTGCCGCCCGGCACCGCCTCGCACTTCGGCGCCTCGTCTCACCTTCGATGAGATGCAGACCCGCTCCTGTCGAGAGGCCGGGTCCCACGTGTAGCCGCTGTATTACGCCGGCACGCCTTCCTGGCGGTGCGCGCAGAACACTGCAGTCGCAGTGGTACCGACCACGTTCACCAGAGACCGTCGGCAGACAAGATTGTCCCTCACACTGCGCATAAATCCCCCAACATTTCTGTACCCGGGGACAAGACTCGCACTGCTGTTTATTAATGAGAAAGACGACGAATTTGTACAAGAGAAACTTTCATTTCTCGAACAACGAAACTTATTCCCCAAACACTTCCTTGTTGTTGTTGTGGTCTTCAGTCCTGAGACTGGTTTGATGCAGCTCTCCATGCTACTCTATCCTGTCCAAGCTTCTTCATCTCCCAGTACTTACTGCAGCCTACATCCTTCTGAATCTGCTTAGTGTATTCATCTCTTGGTCTCCCTCTACGATTTTTACTCTCCACGCTGCCCTCCAATGCTAAATTTGTGATCCCCTGATGCCGCAGAACATGTCCCTTCTTCTTGTCATGTTGTGCCACAAACTCCTCTTCTCCCCAATTCTATTCAATACCTCCCCACTAGTTACGTGACTACCCATGTAATCTTCAGCATTGTTCTATACCACCACCCCCATTTCGAAAGCTTCTATTCTCTTCTTCTATTGTCTTCTTGACCAAACTATTTATCGTCCATGTTTCATTTGCATACATGGATACACTCCATACAAATACTGTCATAAACGACATCCTGACACTTAAATCAATACTCGATGTTAACAAATTTCTCTTCTTCAGAAACGATTTCCTTGCCATTGCCAGTCCACATTTTATATCCTCTCTACTTCGACCACCATCAGTTATTTTGCTCCCCACATAGCTAAACTCGTTTGCTGCTTTAAGTGTCTCATTTCCTAATCTAATTCCCTCAGCATCACCCGACTTCATACGACTACATTCCACTATCCTCGTTTTGCTTTTGTTGATCTTCATCTTATATCCTCCTTTCAAGACACATGTCCATTCCGTTTAATTGCTCTTCCAAGTCCTTTGCTGTCTCTGGCAGAATTACAATGCCATCGGCGAACCTCAAAGTTTTTATTTCTTCTCCATGGATTTTAATACCTACACCGATTTTTTTCTTTTGTTTCCTTTACTGCTTGCTCAATATACAGATTGAATAAATCCGCGGATAGACTACAATTCCCAACCACTGCTTCCCTTTCGTGCCCCTCGACTCTTATAATTGCCATCTAGTTTCTGTACAAATTGTACATAGCCTTTCGCTCCCTGTAATTTGACCCTTTCCACCTTCAGAATTTGAAACAGAGTATTCCAGTCAACATTGTCAATACCTTTCTCTAAGTCTACAAATGCTAGAAATGTAGGTTTGACTTTTCTTAATCTTTCTTCTAAGATAAATCGTAGGGTCAGTATTGCCTCACGTGTTCCAGTATTTCTACGGAATCAAAACTGATCTTCCCCGAAGTCGGCTTCTACCAGTTTTTCCATTCTTCTGTAAAGAATTCGCATTAGAATTTAGCAGCTGTGGCTTATTAATCTGATAGTTCGGTAATTTTCACATCTGTCAACACCTGCTTTCTTGGGATTGGAATTATTATATTCTTTTTGAACTGTGAGGGTATTTCGCCTGTCCCATGCACCTTGCTCACCAAATGGTAGAGTTTTGTCAGGACTGGCTCTCCCAAGGCTGTCAGTAGTTCTAATGGAATGTTGTCTATTCACGGGGCCTTGTTTCGACTTAGGTCTTTTAGTGCTCTGTCAAACTCTTCACGCAGTATCATATCTCCTATTTCATCTTCATCTACATCCTCTTCCATTTCCATAATATTGTCCTCAAGTACATCGCTCTTGTATAGACCCTCTATATACGCCTTCCAAAAACGTTCTCTCTCCTTTATTTACTACGTTGAGGTGAAAGTCATGGGCTAGCGATGTGCACATGTACACATAGCGGTAGTGTCGCATGCACAAAGTATAAAAGGGCAGTGCATTATGTTGTGGACTGGCAAGACAGCCAATCCACTAGGACGGGAGGCCGAAGGGCACGCGTTTAAGCTCACGCAGGCTGGCGTGAGGTCTGGAAAATGACAAGGAATTAAGGCTAGCAAAAAAGGTACGTAGCTTCTGGAATACTTAACTTTAATCCATAATTGGTGAACATCGGTCTGACGGTACATGCATCACAAGATAAATAGCAAATGATAATGGCGCCTTGCTAGGTCGTAGCAAATGACGTAGCTGAAGGCTATGCTAACTATCGTCTCGGCAAATGAGAGCGTAATTTGTCAGTGAACCATCGCTAGCAAAGTCGGCTTTACAACTGGGGCGAGTGCTAGGACGTCTCTCTAGACCTGCCGTGTGGCGGCGCTCGGTCTGCAATCACTGATAGTGGCGACTACCGGACCGCGGCCGATTTAAAGGCTACCACCTAGCAAGTGTGGTGTTTGGCGGTGACACCACACATTACATTGGCGTAGCCATCATTTGTACTCCGGCGATTCACGTTTTCGACGCGGTTATGGCCACGCGACGGGAGTTAACAGACTTTGAACAGGGAGTGGTGGTTGGAACTAGACGCATGGGATATTCCATTTCGGAAGTAGTTAGAGAAATCAGTATTCCGAGATCCACAGTGTCAAGAGTGTACCGAGAATACCAGATTTCAGGCATTACCTCTCACCACTGACAACGCAGTACCCAATGGCCTTCACGGAACTGCCGAGAGCAGAGGCATTTACGTAGAGTTGTCAGTGCTAACAGACAAGCAACACTAAGTGAAATAACCGCAGAAATCAATGTTGGACATACGACAGGACGGTCGGCGAAATTTGGGGTTAATGGGCTGTGGCAACAGAGGACCGACGCGAGCACCTTTGTTGACAGCACGAGATCGCCGGCAGTGGCTCTCCTGGGCTCGTTACCATATCGACTGGACCCTAGAGGAGTGGAAAACTCGTGTCATGGTCAAATTAGTCCCGATTTCATTTGGTTAGAGCTAATGGTAGGGTTCGAGTGTAGCGCGGACCCCACGAAACCATGGACCCACGTTGTCAACAAGGCACTGCGCAAGCTGGTGGTGGCTCCATAATAGCGTGGGCAGTGTTTACATGGAACGGGCTGGGTACTCTGATCCTACGGAACCGATCGTTGACTGGAAATGGCTACCTGAAGACCATCTGCAGCTATTCATGGACTTCATATTCCCAACATGTCATCAGGCCACAACTGTTCGCGATTGGTCAAAAACATTCTGGACAGTTCGAGCGAATGATTTGGCCGCACAGATCGCTCGACACGAATCCCTTCGGATATTTCAAATGGTTCAAATGGCTCTGGGCACTATGGGACTTTACATCTATGGTCATCAGTCCCCTAGAACTTAGAACTATTTAAACCTAACTAACCTAAGGACATCACACAACACCCAGTCATCACGAGGCAGAGAAAATCCCTGACCCCGCCGGGAATCGAACCCGGGAACCCGGGCGTGGGAAGCGAGAACGCTACCGCACGACCACGAGCTGCGGACTTCGGATATTTATGGGACATAATGGAGAGATCAGTTCTTGCCGAAAATCCAGTACTGGCAACACTTTCGCTATTATGGACGGCTATAGAAGCATCATGGCTCAGTATTTCTGAAGTGGACTTCGAACGACATGTTGAGACCATGCTATGTCGAGTTGCTCAACTATACCGGGCAAAAGGAGGTCCGACACGGTATTAAGAGGTATCCCGTGACTTTTGTTACTTCAGTGTAAATTTGCGTTAACGCTGGGCATCACATGAAATACTTGACGAGTTGTATTGATTTAGGCTGACACAGTATATACGCTGAAAACACTAAATTGGAAATACCTTTCGAAAAACGGGAGAAAATAGGTCTGACGACTCATACGAGCATCACTCGGCGTATTTGAGACGCGTGTGGGTTGGTTAACGCGTCCCATCACATCCACTTACTCATGAACTCTGTCAGACATGGCGTCAAAAATTTCTACTTGTCTTCAGCTATGTTTGGTCTCAGACCTACAAACATAGATTAGCACAAGAAAGTTTCCAATTTAACGTCAGTTAATCAAATGCGCGTGCTTGACTAACGGTGAAATTTTGTACGTAAAATGCTAAGTGGTTAATGATAAACGTTTCACATGTTCCTATTACCTTTCTCTATTTTCTGTTGATACATACCGTACGTTCCTGATTTCAGGGTTTCTTAACTTCAGACATCCATACGCCAATCCTATCAATTAGCCATGGAATATATACGGTGTCTAAAGGTTTAGTTATATGACACACAAGAAAGCAAAATAAAAGAAATCTCATTGGAAAGTGTCAGACATACAGACTGACCAAAAACACAGCTAGCATTTCAAAATTCAATACTTCACGGAATAATGTAGGTAGAGGGGTAAAAACAAACACAAATGCTAGAAATGGCACGGGGTCTTACTGAAACCAAAAAAATGCACAAAATGACCAAACCGAGCGAGGTGGCGCAGTGGTTAACACACTGGACTCGCATTCGGTTGGGGGTTGGGTTGTTTGGGTAAGGAGACCAGACAGCGAGGTCATCGGTCTCATCGAATTAGGGAAGGATGGGGAAGGAAGTCGGCCGTGCCCTTTCAAAGGAACCATCCCAGCATTTGCCTGGAGCGATTTAGGGAAATCACGGAAAACCTAAATCAGGATGGCCGGACGCGGGATTGAACCGTCGTCCTCACGAATGCGAGTCCAGTGTCTAACCACTGCGCCACCTCGCTCGGTGGACTCGCATTCGGGCCGGCCGGAGTGGCCGAGCGGTTCTGGGCGCAACAGTCTGTAACCGCGCGACCGCTACGGTCGCAGGTTCGAATCCTGCCTCGGGCGTGGATGTGTGTGATGTCCTTAGGTTAGTTAGGTTTAAGTAGTTCTACGTTCTAGAGGACTGATGACCACAGCAGTTAAGTCCCATAGTGCTCAGAGCCATTTGAGCCATTTGAACCAACTCGCATTCGGGAGGACGACGGTTCAAACCCGCGTCCGGCCATCCTGATTTAGGTTTTCGGTGATTTCCCTAAATTGCTTCAGACAAATTCCGGCATGGCTCCTCTGAAAGGGCACGGCCGACTTCCTTCCCCATCCTTTCCTAACCCAATGGGACCGATGAACTCGCTGTTTGGTCCCCTTCCCCAAATCAACCAACCAATCAACCCATATGATCAACATATGGCGCTTGATATGATAAAAAATCAGTAATTAGTATAACAACTGATTTTTAGCAAAGACTGCTGATCATGCCGGCCGTCACTGATCAACAATACCTGCAGTCGAGGGACGATACTGTAATTAGCACTGCACATCATATCAGCAGGAATGAGGTCAGACGATCGTAGTAGACTTGTGACTTCGGGCAACCTCACAACCAATAATCACACGGACTGAGGTCTGGGGAACTGGGAGGCCAAACGTGACGAAAGTGGCGGATGAGCCCGCCATCCTCATTAAATGATGTGCGCAAGAGATCGTTCATACGTGTAGCAGTATGGAGTGGATCGCTATCCTGCATGAAAGTCGTACCTTCCAGCGGGTGTTCATCAGCCAGGATAAGGATGATCTGACTCCTCCTCTCACTACAGCTTATTTAAGCACATTTCTCATGTGACGTCACTGACACGTTGTTGCTCAGTGCCATCTCTTGGCCAGGTTTTGCACTCATTTTTGGTTAAAAAAACGCTATATCATTTCAGGCATGTGTGTCAATATTTACCACTCTACCTACATTATTCCGTCCATTAGTGCCTTTTCAAATGTTAGCGGAATTCTGGGTCACACCGTATATTGTTAATAAACACAGACCAATGCTCTAGAATTCCATTTGTCAAATAGGATCACACAAAAAAATGGTAATTAGTTATTTCTGAAGATAAGGTGGTGTCGTATGATGTTGTCAAATGATTAAATTTTTCAACTAAATAATTTTTTTTTCCAATTTCGAATAAGGACCTATACGGCAAATAAAAGAAGGACAAACTTTTTGCGCGTGAAAGCTTAACCAGTTAGTTGAAGAAAGTAACTCCAGAACTATGTTTAACGTACTTTCACAAAGAAAGTTTTTCAGTAAAAGCGTTTTCGCGACACATCCGCTGTCACAAGACTGCATCAGCCTAGCAGGCTGAAGGAAACGAACAAACGTGATTGCCGCCGACCATCGTCCTGTGTTGGAAATGCCGTCTTGTGAGTCCGCTTCAATCACGCAGCACACCATGCTCGATCGATGTACGTCGTCGGCGGAATCATCCAATATCGACGCCATTGGAACTGCAGCCTGAGTTGCTATATGCGATCTCTCGTTCGAAAATATTGATAGCAGTACTAATACATTTCAGGTCCAGTATAATAATAGCTACCGACGTAGCATCACGGCCAATATTTCGCAGTGCTTGTTGACCTGGAATATGGAATGACAGTGAACAAAAGAAATACGAAAGCACTGGCAAGCGATAGAAATGCGTTCAGCAGAAAAAACTTAAGAAAACTGAGGACAACGCTGTTAGCGAAGTGAAGTAATTTTTCCACCTCGGCAGCAAAATAAAGCTTGGCAGAGGGAACGAATAGGACATGCAGACTAGCTGAGGTAAAGGGAGCATTTCTAGTTACACTGTAAATAAGTATTACAGTAGTTGTATTACATGTTTATTACCTTATAAATAAATAAAAAACGTTTTTTATTTTAAATTCAGTGCATTAGTATTTGTAAAATGACTCTTAGTGTTCATTAAAAATGACGATCATTCCACTTGGGACCTGTGGAATGGTACATTAGCTTATTTGTTTTAGTTGTAAATATTTGTCATGTATTGTTGTTTTTCTGACATGTTCCACATCCAGGAGGACCTCCTCACTACGGATCAATTGGAATGAAAGTAAATCTAATCTAATCTAATCTAAGTCTACTAGTATCGAACAATGACCGTAACTGCAGGAAGACATTCCTGAGAATATACGTATCGACTCTGGGATGGAAGTGCGTCGCGTACTATGGGGAAAATGGGAAGAACGACAATCCAAGTCTTTGAGACGTGATGCGACCCAAAAATGCTTAATATTTTGTAGACTAAGAAGATACGAAATTATGATATTTTGCATCAAATTTGTGAGGAAAGGGATGTACCGTAAAAAATTAATTAAAAGAACGGAATTGATAAAATACGTGAATACACGAGAGAATAAGTGTGGGGCAAAATTTCTATGTCAAGATGGCGATTTCTGTGGTGCATGGGACGGTGTCGTCAGTGAGTGTCTCGAGGAGGATACAAGATAACTTAGACACAATTTGTAGTCAATGTAATGATTGGCAGCTAGCTCTAAACGTAGAAAAATGTAAATTAATGCAGATGAGTAGGTAAAACAAACCCATAATGTTCGAATACAGTATTAGTAGTGAGCTGTTTTACCCAGTCACGTCGATTGAATTCAAGGCGTGACGTTTCAAAGCAGTATGAAAGCACGGAAGGAGCTTCTAAGGACTGCAGTAGGAAAGCCGAATGGTCGGCTTCGGTTTATTGGGAGAATTTTAGGGAAGTGTGGTTCATTTGTAAAGGAGACCGTATATAGGATACTAGTGCGACCAATTGTTGAATACTGTTCGAATGTTCGGAATCCGCACCAGGTCGGATTAAGGGAAGGCGTCGAAACAATTGAGAGGCGGGCTGCTAGATCTTTATCGGTAGGTTCGAACAAAACGCTTCGGGAACTCGAATAGGAACCCCTGGAGGGAAGGCGACGTTCTTTTCGAGGAGCACTACTGAGAAAATTTAGAGAACTGGCATTTGATGCTGACAGTCCTTTTACCCCCGCTCTATATGCGAGTGGCACAGAAATGGTAATGACTAGTCGTGGTACAGGGTACGCTTCGCCATGCACCTTACGGTGGCTTGGTGAGTATCTGTGTAGAGAAGGGCCGGCCAGAAATTCTGCACGCGTGCGGTGCTCGTGCACATGTGCAACTTCCGGGTCACGGCGTGCACGCCGCAGCCATCAGCGTCCATGCAGTGCATGTTTCTACGCACAGATGTCGCTTTATCCACTTGCTGGGATACTCTGTACCGGCGCATTCTAGCGCTCTTTCCACAGCTTGCAAGCCAACCATGGGAAGGTATTTCGCATATTAAACATGTGAAATACGGTCACAGTCTACTCATTGAGACATCTACTTTTATGTTAACAGTTTAACCCAGTAAGACATGTAATACAGTTAACAACCGTGGGTTTTTATTAAGGAAGCTTGACTGACGGCAGGTAAATACGGGTAATGTTTTTGAGCTAGTATTTAAGAAAGAGAGCACTTTGCGACTTCCAACGACCCTTATTCATGATTTAAAATAGCATTAAGCTAAGGCAAGGTTTCCAATAACTAATTCTCGGTGCCCTCAGTTACACCCACATAATTTCTGTCTCACTGACCTCTGAACAGAATGATAACCGCAGACCTCTCGATGATCACCTGTTATTTCAATACCATTATTGCTATATCTTTCATCAGTTCCGTCTGAAATCTGCATAATAACCGACAGTTGATGAATGTTATGTTTTATCGACGTAAGTTGAGCGTAGCCCTTCACACATAAAAAAAAAACCTAAATGTAAGTATACATTGAAACAATCGGTTTAATGACCAATTTTCCTCTTGCTTGTACCACATAAACAGGGAAGTGGAGCCGCCCCCGTTCATTTAGGACACATGTCTAATAACAGATGTCGTTGTCGCTCGCTGTCGGACACGTGCGCACATGTGCAGCACTTCCGCACGTCTGCACACTGTGCAGCGTTTGGCCGGCCCTGGTGTAGAGGAAGATGTAGATATGCAACAAATAATTGAGGATGTTGGGTGTAAGTGCCATTGCGAGCTGAAGAGGTTGGTGCAAGAGGAGAAAACGTGGCGTGCTGCATAAATGCAATCAAACACTATGCTACGTAAAAATATATATATATATATATATATATATATATATATATATATATATATATATATATATAGGGGACATCGTGAGTATATAATCTACTACCTTTGACGTGTGTGTGTGGGTGGGGGGGGGAGGCACGGACTTGTGACACAGTCGCCAGTTGCAGTGCAGGAGCTCCCGCTATCTGATGGCTGGCTTTTAATGAATCGGGCAGGTCTGCGCTGAGCTGCGGAAGTCACGGAGGGCCTTGGAGGATACCCCTCCTCCTCCCCTGCCCCCTCCTCCCCTCCTCTGTTCCTCCAGAGCCCTCGGCGCCTCCTCTGGAGAGAGATTCCAGAAAAGCGATGGCACTCCACTCGAGGGCTGCCGAGAGCCTCCCAAAATGCAAGTGTTTGACAGCCCCGGGCCGACGCCGCGGTCGAGGGCTTATCTCGGCTGCTACGTGCCTCTCCAGATCGCCATCTCTAAATACTAAACACCGCTTTCCTCATTTGAAGAAGCCTTCCTACCCCAAGGGGATTTGTTTTTAGGAATTAGTATTAGTTCCTTCAGGAATTGTTAACCCTCATTTAAAAGTTCGGTGATGGGGAGGGGTAGCAACTTTACTTTCAGGGTGACCCAGTTAGACGTTTCAGCGCAAATATCTCTGGAACAAAAATAGATATCGAGAAACGACTTCCGCTGTTACGAATGTAACGCAGGGGCTCATCAAAGTAAATAGTATGAGACATTCTAAAACGTAAGTTAATAATTTCCGCACAAATTTCTGCTTTTTTTTTAATGAGCACTCTATATTATTTCTTACGCAGTCAATAACATGAAAAACCACGAAAATAATGGCTTGATTGCTTCGGAATACGTCAATTACACCCCGAGAAATTTCAAAGCCAGATTGATACTTCAAATAAACGAAACACACCTCTATTGCACATCCCAAAACGCAAGTGTGAACTCCATGTTGCTCGTAATCCCGATGTGATTGATCTACGTAATCTTACTCTCACTGTTGTCACGAGGGCCGAAAGTAATAATACGCTGTCCTGTCCCAATCACTGATGTGTGGGGATCACGCTTGCATCTCGAGATGTACAGTAGCGGCGCGTTTTGTTTATTTCAAGCATCAACTTCGCTCTGCAATATCTCGGGATGCATCTGACGTACTGTCATGCAATCAACGCCATTCTCATTACAATTTTTCATATTACTGATTGCGTCAGAAATACGAGGTGCATTCAAGTTCTAAGGCCTCCGATTTTTTTTCTAATTAACTACTCACCCGAAATCGATGAAACTGGCGTTACTTCTCGACGTGATCGCCCTGCAGACGTACACATTTTTCACAACGCTGACGCCATGATTGCATGGCAGCGGCGAAGGCTTCTTTAGGAGTCTGTTTTGACCACTGGAAAATAGCTGAGGTAATAGCAGCACAGCTGGTGAATGTGCGGCCACGGAGAGTGTCTTTCATTGTTGGAAAAAGCCAAAAGTCACTAGGAGCCAGGTCAGGTGAGTAGGGAGCATGAGGAATCACTTCAAAGTTGTTATCGCAAAGAAACTGTTGCGTAACGTTAGCTCGATGTGCGGGTGCGTTGTCTCGGTGAAACAGCACACGCGCAGCCCTTCCCGGACGTTTTTGTTGCAGTGCAGGAAGTAATTTGTTCTTCAAAACATTTTCGTAGGATGCACCTGTTACCGTAGTGCCCTTTGGAACGCAATGGGTAGGGATTACGCCCTCGCTGTCCCAGAACATGGACACCATCATTTTTTCAGCACTGCCGGTTACTTGAAATATTTTGGTGGCGGTGAATCTGTGTGCTTCCATTGAGCTGACTTGCGCTTTATTTCTGGATTGAAAAATGGCATCCACGTCTCATCCATTCTCACAACCGACGAAAAGAAAGTCCCATTCATGCTGTCGTTGCGCATCAACATTGCTTGGCAACATGCCACTCGGGCAGCCATGTGGTCGTCCGCCAGCATTCGTGGCACCCACCTGGATGACACTTTTCTCTCCACTTTCTCGATCATGTCGTCAGACCGGCTTGTGCGAGCCCGAGGTTGTTTCGGTTTGTTGTCACACGATGTTCTGCCTTCATTAAACTGTCGCACCCACGAACGCACTTTCGACACATCCATAACTCCATCACCACATGTCTCCTTCAACTGTCGATGAATTTCAATGGGTTTCACACTACACAAATTCAGAAAACGAATGATTGCACGCTATTCAAGTAAGGAAAACGTCGCCATTTTAAGCATTTAAAACAATTCTCATTCTCGCCGCTGGCGGTAAAATTCCATCTGCCGTACGGTGCTGCCATCTCTGGGACGTATTGACAATGAATACGGCCTCATTTTAAAACAATGCGCATGTTTCTATCTCTTTCCAGTCCGGAGAAAAAAAATCGGGGGCCTTAGAACTTGAGTGCACCTCGTAATACAGTGTGTCCATGTATAAAAAACATGAGCTTGTGTTGAAACTTAAATTTGCTTACGTTTTTCAGTGCTTCATAGTATTTACTTCTATGGGCACCTGCTTACGCTCATACCTGTGAAAGCAATTTTTCAGTGTCTATTGTTGCACCAGAGATATTTGTGACGAAACGTTTAAGTGGGCCGCCCTGTATTTTCAGGGCGTATCTGAAATGAATGTAGAAAATGAGAGTGTGGTACAGTGGCTCATAACAAGCATGTTTCAGTAGGAACCCATGTCCACATCCCTTACCATACAGCACTAGGCGTTGTTGAACAATGTCGCACACTGCCAAGAGGGTAAGCACACAACATGCCATCTGAGAGATCATGGTAGCAGTTCTGGAGGGCAATGTTTTCGATGTATTTGTCGCATCAAGGTAAATGAGAAATCTGGGTGAAGTTTTGTAGCCTTTATTTGAAAATAGTTACAAATAGTGCTCGAAATTACGCCCTCCTACTTGAACACACGGCGTGCAACGACGCTGGAGTGACTGTCGCACTCTTTTAAACACTCCTGGAAAAGTGTAAATTGCATCGGAGGCAGCCATAATCCACATTATCAGTATTTATCAGTCTCAATGGGTGTTTCATAGACAACAAATTTCATGTTGGTCCAGAACAAACAGTCAAAGGGCGTCACGCCAGCGAAATGTGCAGGCCGTGCCACCGGCCCACTGCGCACTATCCAGTTCTCACCAAAGGTTTCATCCAAATGCATTTGCACTACATTTACGAAGTGTGTAGGTGCACCATCGTGTTGGTACCACATTCAGTGTCGCACGTTGAGTGGAATATGTTCCAACAACCCTGGCAGAGTTTGTTGTAAAAAGATTGAGTATCTGTTTGCATTCAGTCGTCGGTGATACACGTATAGACCAACCAGATTATCGCCTACAAAGTCGGCCCAAATGTTGACAGCGAAGCAGTCTTGGTGACCATGAACAGAGGTGGCATCCAGATCCTTCTGTGCCCACACATATTGATTGTGTTGAACATACCATCTCATGCAAAGGATGCCTCATCAGTAAAAAGTACATGGTTTGTAAAGTCTGGATGAATGGCACACTTTTGCAAAAACCATTGGCAAAAGTCAATTCGATGTGGAAAATGGTCTGGGTTATGGGTGTGAACCTTTTGAAGGAGGCAGAGGTGCAACTCATCATCTTGCCACACATGTCAATTTGTGGAATTCTTGCTAGTGCGGGCTGCCTACATCAGGTGCAGGTATGCTCTCAGAGGCAAACCTATTGCCCCTGAGTGCATACCTGCACCTGATGTAGGCAACCTGCACTAACAAATTGCACCTAAACGAACTTTGTCCCCCTACTCCCACCCGGATTTAAAAATAAAAGTCATGAAATTCTACCTGACATCTCTTTAACACGATGTCACAAATATATTAAAATTGTTGCCTTGCAGACCTGCTACCATGTTGGCTTGGATGGCACATTGTGTGCCAATGCTCTGGATGGCACATGCAACACTGTTCGACGACGCCTAGCGCTGTAGCTAAGGGATGTGGACATGGGTTGCAATATGAAATAGCCTTGTTATGGCCCACTAAACCAGCCTACTCATTTTCTACATTCTTTTACATACACCCTGTATATATCACCTAACACTTCCAACGCAAATATTTCAGACGTGGAAAGCACTATCGATACGCTGTTTTCATTGAATAGAATTGTGGCCAAGGGTGCGTATTTGCAGCCAGTACACAGATTTTGAGACGTTGATGAAAGTGCAGTTTTTTTACAACAGTCAAAAATTTTTAAATGTCACATTGCTTATTAACAGTAAAATCCTAACGGAAGCTGGTGCAAGTTGTAAGAGTTATCGTACTCTGAACATTGTAAACACAGACATCTGTTGGTTTCTGTCCTACTGCTTAGAGGCTAGGCAACGATGTTAGGTTTGTTTGCATTGTGTTGTTTGTACGCTGCGACTGCGTTGCGACAGTCCTGCACTTGTGTAGTAGTGGATGCAGTAGGACATGCTTGGAAGATGGTATTTCTCAATTCAAAAAAAAGCAGACATGGTTTATGGTGAATATAGAAAGTATGCCGTTCGTATGCTCGTCGACGACAAGCTTACTGAAGACGTAGCGCATGTTTGGGTTCTTAAAGGATAGCGGAGGAACTCAGCCATGTCCTTTTCAAAAGAACCATCCCAGTATTTGTATGACTTATGCGATCAAGGAAAAACTATGGAAGACCTAAATCTGGATAGGCGGACAGAGACACAGATCCCAGTTCCGGAATGCTGTCTTAACCACTGCTCTGCCTCGCTCGTAAAGAGATTTTAGTTTACATTACAGTTGTATAATGCGTCGGTGGTTGATTCTCGGTCGTCTGCTAACAATTCTTCTTTGCGATGTTTTACCAATTCGCGTTGCTATCACTTTTAAGGCTGTCCTTAATACTTATTGCTCAGCTTATCTATACCTTAAATTACACTGCGCCACAACGCGTATGCCCGTTTTTGTTATTCGTGATAGATTTGTTATCATTCGCTTGATTGCTAACTTCGGGGCTGCTCGTTCCCTCCTCGCATTTCAGTTTAGTCACAGTTGTATTCGTTAATGGTGGAATCCACGAATCATTAAACGGCAGTGTTTCCTATTTCCTGTTATGGCAGTTTGTTATTCGTGTGTTTACTGCCTGATAAATAAAAAAAATTAAGCACCAGAAGACATGGTCGGATGTCAATATAACTCAGTACACGTATACATCGATGGGTATGTAAATGATTAGAGCCGCAGTTCTCTGTGACAGGCAGAATGGCCACCAGGGCGCAATACTGTTGTTCGCGATTAGTGTTGTTATCAGGCCTGGTAGAGTATATACACTACTGGCCATTAAAATTGCTACACCAAGAAGAAATGCAGATGATAAACGGGTATTCATTGGACAAGTATATTATACTAGAACTGACATGTGATTACATTTTCACGCAATTTGGGTGCATAGATCCCGAGAAATCAGTACCCAGAACAACCACCTCTGGCCGCAATAACGGCCTTGATACGCCAGGGCATTGAGTCAAACATAGCTGAGATGGCGCGTACAGGTACAGCAGCCCATGCAGCTTCAACACGATACCACAGTTCATCAACAGTAGTGACTGGCATATTGTGACGAGCCAGTTGCTCGGCCACCATTGACCAGACGTTTCCAATTAGTGAGAGATCTGGAGAATGTGCTGGCCAGGGCAGCAGTCGAACATTGTCTGTATCCAGAAAGGCCCGTACAGGACCTGCAAAATGCGGTCGTGCATATCCTGCTGAAATGTTGGGTTTCTCAGGGATCGAATGAAGGGTAGAGCCACGGGTCGTAAAACATCTGAAATGTAACGTCCACTGTTAAAAGTGCTGTCAATGCGAACAAGAGGTCACCTAGACGTGTAACCAGTGGCGCCTCATACCATGACGCCGGGTGATACGCCAGTATGGCGATGACGAATACACGCTTCCAATGTGCGTTCACCGCGATGTCGCCAAACACGGATGCGACCATCATGATGCTGTAAACAGAACCTGGATTCATCGGAAAAAATGACGTTTTGCCATTCGTGCACCCAGGTTCGTCGTTGAGTACACCGTCGCAGGCGCTTCTGTCTGTGATGCAGCGTCAAGGATAACCGCAGCCACGGTCTCCGAGCTGTTAGTCCATGCTGCTGCAAACGTCGTCGAACTGTTCGTGCAGATGGTTGTTGTCTTGCAAACGTCCCCATCTGTTGACTCATGGATCGAGATGTGGCTGCACGATCCGTTACAGCCATGCGGATAAGCAGTCATCTCGACTGCTAGTGATACGAGGCCGTTGGGATCCAGCACGGCGTTCCGCATTACTCTCCTGAACCCACCGATTCCATATTCTGCTAACAGTCATTGGATCTCGACCAACGCGAGCAGCAATGTCGCGATACGATAAACCGCAATCGCGATAGGCTACAATCCGACCTTTATCAATGTCGGAAACGTGATGGTACGCATTTCTCCTCCTTACACGAGGCATCACAACAACGTTTCACCAGGCAACGCCGGTCAACTCCTGTTTGTGTATGAGAAATCGGTTGGAAACTTTCCTCATGTCAGCACGTTGTAAGCGTCGCCACCGGCGCCAACCTTGTGTGAATGCTCTGAAAAGCTAATCATTTGCATATCACAGCATGTTCTTCCTGTCGCTTAAATTTCACATCTGTAGCTCGTCATCTTCGTGGTGTAGCAATTTTAATGGCCAGTAGTGTAAGAGGGCCGAACAGTGTCAGATGCTGAGTGGTCGCTGTGAATGACACGTAGTTGCTGCACAGTCGTGTGAGGCAGCCTTGGCAGCGTTATCAGCATTTGGGTCTGCATCTGGCCAAATGGTCGAATAGTGCACAATAAGACTTATGGTCCATTTAGATGCAACTGTAGCTCGATAGTGGAATGCGCGGGAGCCTGGGGGCAGGTATACTCGTTTGCAAGGTTCCGGTCGACATTTTAACACAATAAGGGTTGGATCCCCATATTGTGCAACCCGAAAACAAGAAATGGACTCCCTACAACGTTCGATGCCATGTTGGTACAAAACCAGCAGCAGACAGAATAGGAAATTACGGTCCCGAGACTAGGCTGCCGTTAACACCACAATACAAACGGCTCGGTCAGGAGTTGTCCGTGACAGGAAAATATGGACTGCTGGTTAATGGCATCACATTGTGCTCACCGATGAACTGAAGTTTTGTACTATCCTAGATGACCATCGTCGGCGCGTATGTTTTGGAGAGGTGTAACGGTGTTACTGTTGGCGTCGTGTGACTTCGGGTCACGGCTGGTAGTCGACCTCTTATGAAACTGCTTCATGGTCCCATTTTCAAAAGGACTCTGTTCGTCCACATAATACACTTCCCTCTATGAACTGTCTGCGTGGTGCTGAGGTACTCCCGAGGCCAGCAATATCTCCAGATCTGTCTCCGACAGAACTTGTGCGGGGCCAGAACGAGCGTTAACTCCGTCCCACTGCCAGTATCCACTATTTCAAGGACCATTTACAACAGTTGTGGGCCAGCTTGCTCAGGAGAGGATGCAATGGCTTTATCATTCCCGTCACAACCCAATCAGTGCATGCATCCTGGTCAGAGTGGTTGCAACCTCGTACTGTTAAGTGGGCTCATATTGCCAAATTCTTTGTAAGTGTGGCTTCTTTACATACCCTCTCAACCCGCGAAATTTCATTCCATTTCCTCCTAGTCTTTACTGGCATTCCACATTTGGCGCGCGTAATGACACTTTAAGTTAGCTAGAGTTCGAATCTCACTGAATTTAACTGCTCAGTATTTCTGAGCACACGTTCACAGCTAGTTTTCCCATTTATTGCTTTAGCTTCTTCTAAGGATGCGACTGATTCTATCGTGATTCTGGGCCACACGGCCGCTGACATATGGCTACGTTCAGGTTATGCTTTTCCTGTGCCTTCTGTGGTCTGAATTTTCTTGTCTTTCGAACCTCAGCAGTCGTGTGGACGCTAGATTTGAGCGTGACATCCTGCACTTTCAGATCTTTATGTAAATGTTTATGCTCGCATGTTGGTTTTGTACGTTCTGTTAGCGGGTGTATGGTTCTCGATTTCCTCTAAAATGATTATGTAGGGTATTTCTCTGTGTGTGTCTGCTTTATTTACACTTTTTCAGAGGATGATGATTATTTTGTGCATGTATCTCCCCGGCTTTCTTCACACTTTTTGAATAGGATGGTGGTTATATTGTACAAGTATCATAATGTGTGTGTCGGCTTTCTTTATTTTGTGTAACCTAGATGCTCTACAATCCACGTCATGCAAGTCGCCATCTGCTTCTTTCTCATGTTAGGATGTATACCATGAATGTGACTACAAAATTCACATTTACTGTCTGCCCCATTTTTCAGATGATGGACGTGTCATGTACGCAGATATATGTATCACACAACTGTTTTACTATGTTTTTTAGATGACAATATGATCGCCTTCGACTGATCCACTTATTGAAATTTTCACAATCATAATTTCCGACTTTTAAGTGATTTTTAAATATATTTACTAAGATGGTATCTGTTCTTTCGGACATGTCCGAAAGAACAGATACCATCTTATCAAATATATAGTTAACGCTCACCGGCCACTTGACCATCTTCTTCTTCTGTGCGAATGCACAAACAGTGCCCGAACTCTTACGGGATTCGGCAACGCGCCGCGAGTAATGAGTATAATTCGTAGTGCGGGACAATACGTTGAGAATGTGGGTTTCGCGGGAGGCGTGCCAGACATAAATCCCTGCAGTCGCGCTATCCTCTGTGTCCTCGGTGGCTCAGATGGATAGATCGTCTGCCATGTAAACGGGAGATCCCGGGTTCGAGTCCCGGTCGGGGCACACATTTTCATCTGTCCCAGTTGACGTATGTCAACGCCTGTAAGCAGCTAAGGGTGTTCATTTCATTGTAATCGATTTTTAAATGCCTAAATGCAGTCAAAAATACACACTACAGTTAAACTATCCACATTAAAATTAATCCTTTTATGTACTGTTGGGACTGAAAGGATTAAACTGACACACATGTCATAATGAGACTTACTTCCCGGACTCCGCAAATTATCAGTAAAATTAAATTAAATTAATTCAGATTATTTCATGGAAGTAATGAGAAACAGGTACGTTTCTCACCTGTTGAATGAAAGGTTTAACATTACTGTTTATTATTATTATTGTAGCTTAACCATTTGAAAATGACTTACAGATCGAAAGTGCAAATATGGAAATTATAATAAGCAGTGCATTCAAGCCCAACATACCGTCAGTCAAAAAAAAAAAGAAGAAGAAGAAGAAGAAAAAACGATGCTGCAGTCCCAAAGTTTATAATGTCTTTATTCTAAGGTTACCTGCCGAAAATTTTCCATACAACAATTAAATGCTGCTGGCTTTAATGGGCCGCCTGACGCGACATTTTTATCTTTTTATAAACTCGGCATCGCTCTGGAAGCATCTGGTTTGTCAAAAACGTACGGGACAACAACTGTGCTACGTGTATTTCGGAAAACATATTGCTTATAAATTCGTTATAACCACTGTGGATTATGAATTTCAACTGTGATTTAAGCTGGCGATTTATGTGGGTAATATTCAACCAATCGCTTTCTTTATTGTGATACTATTTATTGTTTTTGTACCATTATGAAGTTTTCAGACCACTGTAGTCTCATCATCAGATGGAACTGATACAGGAACATTATATTCTGGACCGTGTGCGCTAAACGCTAAGGTCGTGGTGCTGGAAGAAGTTACGGAAATTTGGCTAAGAAAATGTTTATGAAACGGAAACATACACAAACGTATATCAGCTGGCAAAATGTGCGTTATCACTATGAATTTAACACGGATGCCGCGAGGCAGTACGTTGTAAGGGTCCTAAACACTTCTTAAACTACATTTCCGTTAGTTCTGTAGTAACACAGTCCTGATGTCCAACTCTAGCAGCATATGATCTTGTATGTCATACATTTGATGATGAGGCTGCACTGGTTGAAAACTAGTTAATGACAGAAGAAGTCCTATCAAAATTCAAATAAAAAATGAATAGCTGCATATCAGACTCACATAAATCATCTACACTGTGGATAACTTCTACCGAGTCGTTTAACAGCACTTTCGTAAACATCGCAACGTTAAAGCTTTTCTCAGTATTACGACCTCTAATCTTACTGACAAGGTGCGGATTTCCCGATGTGTCTCATTACGACCTGGCTGGCCGAAGTGGCCGTGCGGTTAAAGGCGCTGCAGTCTGGAGCCGCAAGACCGCTACGGTCGCAGGTTCGAATCCTGCCTCGGACGTGGATGTTTGTGATGTCCTTAGGTTGGTTAGGTTTAACTAGTTCTAAGTTCTAGGGGACTAAATGACCTCAGCAGTTGAGTCCCATAGTGCTCAGAGCCATTTAAAAAAAATCGCATTACTACCAGTGTGTCGCTTTAACACTTTCAGTTACAAAAATATATAAAAAAATAATTTTAAATTGTTTCACACAACTGACCTTTATCATAATTGTAAACAAAAAATACAAGAAGAAATTTGTACAACCTAAACAGTCAGTTGTTTTAAGGAGGTGATTTCAATTTGGAATATAATTTTAAAAAGTAACCTTTATTATCATAGCAAGCAACGATACAAGAAGAAATTGGCAAAAAGGAAACAATTAATTGTTTTGAAGTCGTGATTTCGCTTTGGAACGAGTGGGGCATGCAGTTTTCGTGAGATATATTTGAAAACAATTCCGCGTGTTTCCTAGACAGAATTCCACATCTCGAAACTTCCATCAAGTAATTTTTAAAATAAATTACAGTCCTAAATAACAAACCAAAATGGAACTAAAATCTAATACCGCGCCGGTGGTTTCATTTCGAAACCTCTCATAACAGCAGTAGTCCAAACTCAAATTTACGTTACAATAACAGACATATATTTACTTTCACTGTCAATTATCTCCTCAAGATTATCACTGTAAAAAAACCACGCCAGAATCTCCTACAATCACGTAGCACAATCTTGACGCCGACTGTTGCTTTGAACGTTGTACGTAAGTGACTGCTACAACGCACAACATTCGTAGAAGTACTTGAGTGTACCACTAAACGTCTCTGTCTTGCAATAACGTCGGTGATACCATGCGAAAGGCATTGGCGCTTAAAAACAGGAACTCAAAGGGTTAGCAAGGAGGCTAAATGCTTCAGATAACTCTTTTTAAGTTCTTACGTAATTCGTCGTCAATGGAGGGTGGCAAACTGCTCTATGGCTTCTATAAAGTCCGTTTTCAGCCAAATCATTTCTACAACCTGGCTATGTTGCACCTTTTTCTCTCAGTGCTGGGTGTGGTTAACGCGCATTACCCAAATGGGACCCTAGCTGGAGATCTCTCAGACAGACAGGATGGCGAGGACAGACAGATGTCAGCTGGTCAGCCTCGCCCAGCAGCGCTGATAGCCGCATTATCTGGCGGGCTGGCCGTCTTCCTGGAAGAGGAGGTCGTCAGGAGCAGCTCGGCTACCCTTGGCCTCGCCTACTGCGCAACTCCTCCTCCCAGGCAGCCTCCACATCTGCCTTATGCAGGCCAGTACTGCCGGGAAAGAGGCTCAAGGGCCAGATACCGCACTTTTATGTCTTCCATGTGCTAAGTAGTAACCTAGAGCCTTCAATCTGCTTGTGACACTCATTACTGACACACAAATCAGCGACATTTAGCAGTTGATTCCCTCGCCCCCCATGCACCATGGACCTATTCGTGGTCGGGTGGCTTAGGTGCCTCAGCGATGCAGATAGCCATATCGTAGGTACAACCACACTGGTGGGGTATCTATGGAGAGGCCAGGCAATAGTGCGGTTCCTCAAGAGTGGCAGCTGCTTTTTCAGTCCTTGCAGAGGCAACAAGAATCAACAAAGATCAACGGAATGAGTATGCAGGAGATAATGGAAACTACTGCATTAAAGACCCATAACGTGTATCCACATGTCATGTGGCCTGTAACTGAAAAAATGTCATGATGATCTCTCCATTGGTAAAATATTCCGGCTAGTCCCCTTTTCGGGTCTCCGGATAAAAATATTGAACAACTAACGAAAGGATGATCGTTCTATGAGTCGGGGAGTGGAATGTCAGAAGTCTGAATGTGGTAGGGAAGCTAGAAAATCTGAAAGGGGGAACGCTATGGCTCAGCCTAGATATAGTGGGGGTCAGTGAAGTGAAATGGAAAGAAGACAAGGATTTCTGGTCAGATGAGTATAGGAAAATATCAACAGCAGCAGAAAATGGTATAACTGAAGTAGGATTCGTTATGAATAGGAAGGTAGCACAGATAGTGAGCTACTATGAAGGAATCAGTGGTATAATCATCTGACTCGACAGCAAACCAATACCGACAACAACACTTCACTTCATGTATACATGCAGACGTCACAAGCAGAAGACGAAGAGTGAGAAAGTATGTGAGGACATTGAACGGGTAATTCAGCGTGTAAAGGGAGGTGAAAATCTGGTAGTCACAGTGAACTGAAATGCGGTTGTAGGTGAAGGAGTAGAAGAAAGGGTTACTAGAAATGAGAGAGGAGAAAGAGTAACTAAGCTCTTCTGTAAATTTCAGCTAGTAATAGCGAATGCCCTGTTCAAGAATCACAAGAGGAGGAGCTGTACTCGGAAAAGACCGGGAGGTGTAGGAAGATTTCAGTTAAATAACATCATGATCAGGAAGAGATTTCCAAATCAAATATTGGATTCTAAGGCGTACTCAGGAGGAGACATAGACTCACATTACAATTTAGCAGTGACGAAGAGTAGGCTGAAGTTTAAGAGATTACTCAGGAAGAATCAATACACAGAGAAGTGGAATACGGACGTAGTAAATAATGACGACATACGCTTCACGTTCTCTAATCCTATAGTATAGAGCAATAAGGAATAGCTCAGTAGGCAGTACAGTTGAGGAGCAATGGACATCTCTAAAAAGAGCACTTTCAGAAGTTGGAAAGAAAAATATAGATACAAGGAAGGTAACTGCGAAGAAACCATGGGTAATATAAGAAATACTTCAATTCGTCCACGACCGATGGAAGTACAAAAATGTTCATGGAAATGCAAGAATGCAGAAATACGAACCACTTAGGAATGAAATAAATAAGAAGTGCAGAGAAACAAAGGCGAAATGGCTGCATGAAAAATGTGAAGAAATCGAAAAAGAAATGATTGTCGGAAGGACAGACTCAGTATATAATTGTGGTCCGTTGTTTGGGAACATGAAGGCTACGACTGGCTGCAAATGGTATCCAAGTAGCTGAACATAACCATTTCCAGTGCACAACAACTTGGGTCCATGGCTTCGTGGGGTCTGTGTCACATTCGAGCCCTACCATAGGCTCTCACTAACTGAAACTGGGACCAATTTAACAAGGCCACGGTTTTCCAGTCATCTAGCGTGCAACCCATGTGGTAACAAGCCCAGGAGAGCTGCTGCTGGCGATTTCGTGCTTTAGCAAAGGCACTCGCGTCAGTCGTCTGCTGCCTTAGGCCGCTAACGCTAAAATTCGCCGTACTGATCTAACGGATACGTTCGTCGCACTTCCCACATCGATTTCTGCGATTATTTCACGCAGTGTTACTTGTCTGTTAGCAATGACAACTCGACGCAAACGCCGCTGCTATCGGTCGTTAAGTGAAAGCTGTCGACCACTGCTTTATCCGCCGTGAGAGGTAATGCCTGAAATTTGGTATTCTCGGTACACTCTAGAAACTGTGGATCTCGGAATATTGAATTCCTTAACGATTTCCGAAATGGAATGTCCCTGCATCTAGCTCCAACTAACATTCGGCGTGTGGCCATGATTACGTCGGAAACCTTCTCACATCAGTCACCTGAGAGCAGATGACGTCTCCGCCAAAGCGCTGCCCTTTTATACCTTGTGTACGCGATAGTATCACCATCTGTTCATGTGAACAACGCTACCCCACGAGTTTTGCCACTCTAGTGTACATTCTCTATGTAAGGAAAGACTAGGCAGCGGGTTTCCCATTTAGAAATAGCATTTGAATGTTATTTGTTTGAAAAATGGTCGTGTTATACGAGGGTAATCCCAAAAATAAGGTCTCCTATTTTTTTTAATAAGAACATAGACCTGTTTATTTCTACAATGGTTTACATCAGTATACAGCTTCAACATCTGGCTATTTTTCGACGTAATCACTTTTTCTGTCGATGCATTCTTGTAGATGCTGTCGCAGTTTTTGTATGCCCATCTCATACCAGCTCGCCGCCATGCTGTTCAGAAATTTATGAACCACTTCTTTCACCTCGTCGTCGGAGCTGAATCGCTTTCCGGCCAAATGTTCTTTTAACCTAGGGAACAGGTGGTATTCAGTGTGCGCCAAGTCAGGACCATAGGCTGGGTGGGTGATTATGTTCCACTGAAACTGTTGCAGGAGAGCAACGGTTTGCCGAGCTATGTGCCGGCGAGCATTGTCAGGGAGAATGTGTACGCCCTTGTTCAACATTTCTCTTCTCCGGTTCTCAATTGCCCGTTTGAGTTTTTACAGAGCCTCACAGTACCTGTCAGAGTTAATTGTGATCCCAGCGATTCAACTACGACGATGAGGTGAAAGAAGAGGTTCATAACTTTCCGAACAGCATGGCGGCAAGCTGGTATGACATGGGCATACAAAAACTGCCTCAGCGTCTACAAAAATGCATCGACAGAAATGGTGATTATGTCGAAAAATAGCTAAATGTTCAAGCTGTAAACTGATGTAAACCATTGTAGAAATAAGAAGGTCTATGTACTTATAAAAAAATAGGAAACCTTACTTTTGGGGTTACCCTCGTACCTTGTGTAAACTTCAGTCTGGAACCGCGCGACCGCTACGGTCGCAGGTTCGAATCCTGCCTCGGGCATGGATGTGTGTGATGTCCTTCGTTTGGTTAGGTTTAAGTAGTTCTAAGTTTTAGGGGACTGATGACCTTAGAAGTTAAGTCCCATAGTGCTCAGAGCCATTTGAACCTTGTGTAAAAGGGAGAGAACACCTACCAGCTCGTGTCGGAATTTGACTGCGGCAGCGTGGTGTCCTATCGACACTGCGGTGTAAAGTTCTGCTTTACTGCTGTCCACGTGAGTCGGTATGCACGACTGTCTCGTGAATATGGACCCTATGAGTTCAGGAAGGCGGTAAAAAAAACTATGAAGTATCGCAAAGTCCCGAGCGATTATCTCACAGTAGACAGACAGACACACGGCAGTGCGAGATCGTATAATCACGTCACGTGCACTGAGTCACGAAATTGGTTTCTTCGGAGCTATCATGGACAGTGCGATGACGAGTGGAGCAGTGCTGACAGTCGCGGTTCGATTTAACGCGGCAGCAGAGAGAGGCCGGCATCGTATGAAAACACGACACATGTTAGCACTACGTTGTTTATATTGTCGATGGACTGAGCAGTATGTGCAGTCGCGTAGCGAAGACTTACCCACTATTGCTAATGGATGACGAAAATACAATTTAGCTCATAGCAACCGTAGCGATGAATATGATAAAGTACTACTCTCATTCCTAAAGACGTGTGCCTGTTGACACAGCGATGGAGCGACGAAAAGACAGAGTACAACCGCAAACCCAAAGAGCAATCATAAAAATGAGGAGGACCTGCAGCACACATTAGCCACACTACGCTTGCCCGAACTAGCAGTCGATGCTTCGAAATTCCGCGGTACAGTCGTAACGGTCGGCTATTGATGGACTACAGAGATTGCCGGAAGCTTCTGGAAAGACGGCGGCCTGTGAAGGCAGTCACGCAGCCAGGCAAGAGGCTACTGTGTGCGCTGGAGGCAAATATTGGCCGCCGGATATTGCTCCAGATCCGTCGCCGTCATCGTCTCAGGACTCTTTTTCCTTCATACTCAAGTCCAAGTTCCAAGTCACGGTAACGACGTACGAATTTTATTTATTCTTCCCACTCTTCACATCATGCAGCTAGTTCTTCAAGGATCATCAACCCTTAAAAACTGAAGCTAGTTTACATTACTATGAATTCTCTAAATAAATATCTATCTGCTACCACCATAATAAGACATAGATCCCAAGTTCTACTTCCTCCAAATGTATATCGTCGTAGGCGAGGAAGAAAAAAGGGAAGAAGATAAGGACTTAACGTTCCGTAGACGACAAGGTCATTAGAGATGGAGCACAAGCTTAGAACAGCGAAGGATGGGGAAAAAATGGCCATATCCTTTTCAAGGAAACGAGTCTGGAAACTATCTTCAGCAATTTGGGGAAATCATGGGAAACCTTAATGGCTTGTATGGTTGGACGGGAAGTTGACCCACTATTCTGTCTAAAGTGACTCCAGCGTCTTAACACCTGCTCCACCTACGCACAAGGAATGCTCAGCACTTCACACAGACAATGAACTGATTCTGCTTCAAGGGCTAAAGAGTGTGCGTTCTATCTGCACTCGCGTTCAGCACGACAAAAACTTGATGTATCAAGTCAACGCCAGCACTAAAACATATTTGTACCCCATAATACCTGGACGTTACCTTAGGCAGGTCGAGCACTTACAAGAATCATTGTGAGTATAGAGTCAAGAAACTTGTAACAATAATATCCTTAGAAAATTGGTGTGCAGCAAATGGAGTGCAAAATTTCCTGCCCTCAAAAAAACAACCACTAGTTTTCTTCAACAGCGGATTATTCCTGTCCGGTCTGGAACATATGTGCCCATGTGAAGAAGGTAGAAATTCTTACATGAAACATGCCATACAATAACAGGGCGCACGGAGGCTCATATTTGAACATGCTGTAGAGGGCAAGGCATTTCTGCTACACCAGCGCAATCAGCAGCGCATGAATACGGCGAGAATTCCAGCCAGATTTTTGACGAAAGGCAAATCATGTATGACGCAGAGGACACATTCAATGAGCAACAACAATTAAAATCAATGGGGACTTCTAACACTTATATCGATTAGGAGTACGTTTATTTTAAGTAACTGTCTATCTGCAATTTATGAAGTGTGCATTCTGTGTTGTTTCAACACCTTGAAGTATGGCAAGAAAATTAGATTTTTGTGATGTATATATGATAAAAGCAAAAGAATGTTGAAATTTTTAATTATTAAAATATGAATATGTTTATGAAAGAAGTATGTTTGTTAAAAGCTGGTTCATGCTTAGGGCACTTCTATTTGTAACATGTAAACGCTGTAGGGAAGACCCTCCGCAACGGAAGCGGCATGGCGCGATGTAAAATGTGGGTTTGGCGGTCGAACTGAGCGGCTCCTTTGTGTGAACAACAAGCAGTGTGTGGCTAGCCTTGGCACGGTACACTTTGACGGTGCTAAGAGAGGCAACTGGAAGCTGCATTAGAAGGGATTTGCCTCGGGTGTGGATCTGGCTATTACTTGGTAGTCACGGAATAATGGAATGGCTCTAATATGATGAAAATTCGACGCCTAGAAGACATTTTATAGAGCATTCGCACATCAAGAGTCGTGAGTACAGTTAGCCGCCATTTCGCCTGCCACTAATCTTCGCCACTGCTTCACAGACTTCATACATTCAGTTACGTATTGTATATTGGCATGGACCAGTTAATTTGTGTGTTGTTTCAATAATAATCACATAAAACACCAATTCGTGTTGGAAACCATAACTTCAAACCTGATCACGAACCTACGGAGGATCCTCACCTAAGTTCTACTAAAACCGAGTATCCTGATTTAAATAAACAATTCTGGCATTCATGTGTTTAATAGTGGTTTTTTGTCTAAAGTAAAAGGAGTAGCAAAAGTTAAAGTAAGAGAAAAATTTGAATGCTTTGTTTATGGACGACTCCAAGAGAAATTGTTAAGGTAGGAAGTTTAAGTACAAAAATTTAAAGACCACTCAACAGGAAAGTGAAAACCTTAATTATTTAAAAGCTAAAAGTATAAAAGTGAAGTTGGATAGGCTTTTGCTAAAGTATCCTTAGTTTATTATAAAATATACTTTTGTAGGATTACGGTGCAAGATTGTGTAAATACTACTGCCAAGAATACCTGCTTCACAAGTGATTAAAGTACAAGTACATATAAATCTGTAATGAACCAATTTGCGGTAGTATTACTCGTATTAGAATTGAAGTTACGCACATTTTCAAAAATAGTGTAGTTCTGGTACCCATCATGAATGGTTCCTTTTGAAGTTAATTAAGCCCAGTGCTGCATTTTATTACCTTGCAAAGTAATTTAAGTGAATGATCAGCTTTTAGAGATAGTTTTTACTTTTGCAACAATCAAAGAACCTTGACTAGTGAAACTATACCAGTTTATGGGTCCTCCTCATATTCTCCTCCTATTACGAAAATAATGAACTATTACTGTTACTAAGCAAAGCTGCTATATGCATAGGAGCTTAAACAGTGTATTTAAGATATTATTTATCTTCATTTGTGTTATTCATGTCAGTCAAGACAGAAGCCCCTCATGTCCAAAATTACTTCTGCACTTCATGCAGTGATGTTTCAGTTTTTTTGATTAAGTTATGTTATTGATTGTGGCCATGATTAGTATGAGCTCGGTGCAATTTTGCTCCCCATAATTTACTGGTGAGTGTGTTATTGGTAACTACTGCTACACACAGTACAGAGTGCACTGTGTCAGTTTGTATTCTGTTTTCTATTCAAAGGAAAATCTCAACAAAAGTAACTTCAATAACATATATCCAAATTTCTCAAAGATACATCTCCAAATTAATGTGCCTAATTAGGCTGGCGACCGTTTACTTTTTTTCATTCATTTATAGTTTTACCACCTCCGTTAACTCCCAAGGTTAAGACCCGTTTGGTTTTACTGTCAACTTCACAAAATTCGAAATTATAGTCCGATATCCTTTTCCATTAGACACGCACACAGTCAAACTTTGAAATCCTCTCAGAAGGTAACATTAGCGTATTTCACGGTGTTATAGACTGATGGTTCAGTTCAGCACACAATCTCGAAGCTGGCACCCACTACAAGAGTATGAGCCAACTGGCATTACATTTCCATGGAAGACGTAGCACATGCTCATTCGGTTACGAACAGGGGACCCAATTGGTGAGGACGACATGACAACGCTGAAATCTTTTGTCGCTCGGTCATGTCTAACATCAGAACCATATTTTAGAGTTACCTGCTTCTCTGTTACTGTGAAGCCTCGAACGTCTACCGAAAGTAAACAAGCGTGTCATTAATGTAGCTCAGTGTTTCGCAAAAATTATGTAAATAGTTCAATATCTGTGGACACAAGAAAGAAAAAAAGGTAACGAGACGAGGAATAGTACTGCGTAGCGCGAAAAGTGTTTTCGTTATTTTCTGACAACGTAATCTGAACAGCAAAAAGATAACTATCTGGGTCAAGTCCGAACACTAGCAAAGGAGTCTGCAAAGAAATACGATGAAACCATTTTGTCGATTAGCTGCGCAGGTAGGAATTAGAAGATCTTAAGGTGATGACATTATCAAATGAACCTGAATCATTATCCATATAAATTTTATATTTTATACAAGTTAAACCCTCAGTATGTGTATACTAGTTAAAGCCTCAATTGGTCAAAGTTTGTAACTATTACTATGCGTTCTGGTGTCGACAACAATTCTTCACAAGGGTAAGCTTCCACACCCACTGCATCCTATTTTTGACTTGGTATTAGCAATCGAAGTTTAGTAAAGGTAACTGGACATTATTTTGTTGAGGAGGAAGAACAGAGATATGGGTAAACAGGGAGATGTTACGAACTGCGACTGCGTGCTTAGTACCAACCCCATGTTCCTGTTTCAATTTAATACAGTCTGATTATTGTTTATTGCAATTTAGTAGATAGCCGTGTACGCACGGATTATACTCACTAATTAAGGAGCAAGTACGTAAAAAAAGTCAATATTTATTTGACAAGCATTTAATTCCTAACAGCTTGAGTTTGGTCTTTGACTCGTACTACCTTTGCTATCTTAGCTCTGGTTAGCATCGTTCTGGAAGTGTCACTATGAAAACCACACTGGACGATTGTTGTTTCTTACTATTCACGAGCGATTTTTAACTTTACCACTTGATACACAAACTCTAACGCTCTTTCCTTAATAACACATTATTTAAAAAAATTCCTCTTTATTCCTCTGATAACATTAATACTGATCACCTATACCACGTTTCACCATATTCGACGTAACTATGTTCCTTAAAATTCTACCTGTCCTCACTAGACTCTACCGACTTACTGTCTGCTTAAAAACACAGATGCGCTGAAATAAAAAAAATTCTCATTGTCAGCGCTACAACGCCAAACGTATGTCGTTCTGCCAAAGAGACTGGTCCCGTTACACAGGGAACCATTTCATCTAGCGAAAATTTGAGATTCCAATTAACGCCACCCACTAAACCATTTGAACCATACAACACGAACAATAGCGACTCTGTCCCACATCCCCGGGCCATACTTCTGTGCCGAACTCATCGTCAGAATAACGTGTCAACTTCTGGCTGTCGAGAAGTTTCCAGTCCAGCAGGTCTCGTGCTACCTTCGGCAGTCATTGCCTACGTTTGGCCGGCGATTGCGAACGTTGCGAGTTGTTGAATAAATTAATGTGTGTGCTGCACTTTCGAACTATCGAAGTATTCTTCGTTTACATGCAGGTTTCCCCACTGGTGCATCACAACCTGTGTTATAAATAACACATTAAAATTCTCGCCTGAATTATGCGTACTACCCTTTGTTATACAGGATTGTCAGAAAGCGTGAAAGGATGTTGCAGGGTAGGTAGTGCTGAGAAATGATTGTCAAGACAAAAATTCAACACGTTGCACCGTTCCCGAGTTAATTAACATTGAAGTTAGTCAATCAGGTCGTTGCTCGTCCAAATTGAAGCGGCCCGCCAGATACAATTAGTGTCAGTTCTTCTGATAGCGTAAATTACACCGCACGAGACCGCTCAGCCTTTAGCCCGGGTTAGATCCTTACTACCGTCCCATGTTCAATTTTGTATCGCTCTCTGGTTCGGTTTTATGGAATCAAACTAAGACCGTGTTTGGCGAAACAGTCTCTGGTGGGCCGTGTGAATTGGCGCGCGCAGCGGCCTGATTGGCGTTCTTAAATGCTAACAACTCGGAAACGGCGCAACGTTTGGAATTTTTTCTTAACAGTTATTTCTCAACAAAACCTACCACGAACCACCCTTACAAGCTTTTCAGACTGTTTTTGACCACCCTGTGTGTAGGGGAATTCCGTGATGATGCTACAATCTTTCAGGAATGATTGAGAATGATATATGCATCAGTTGGAAGTTATAAGGGAAAATCGTTCTGATATCTTTGACACTGGAATACATGTATCGGTACAATTGTGGCTAAAATGGTAGGATAACCAACTGTCAGAGGTGTGGAGCAAAACAAGCAAAAAGAAAGTCTAGTAAATATGGGCTTTAAAATGCAAAGCTTAAGAGCGGTGGGCCGGCCGCGGTGGTCGCGCGGTTCTAGCGCTGCAGTCCGGAACCGCGGGACTGCTACGGTCGCAGGTTCGAATCCTGCCTCGGGCATGGATGTGTGTGATGTCCTTAGGTTAGGTAGGTTTAAGTAGTTCTGAGTTCTAGGGGAGTGATGACCTAAGATGTTAAGTCCCATAGTGCTCAGAGCCATTTAAGAGCGGTGGCACTAGTATTTTCATTACTGTGCAATACGTCTTCTACTAATCAATTGCCCATAGTGCTTAAGGTACCGGTATGCGTTTTAGAGCCCAATTTACTTGACTTTTTTCGTGTTTTGGTCCATACTACCACCTCTGAAAGTTGTCTGCCCTAAAATCTTAGCAACAGCTGTGCCTGTACATATATTCCATTGTCAAAGGTATCAAAATGGTTTTCGGTTGTATTTTCGACACGGTCGTTTCCTGACCAGAGTCCCTTAACTAAAACTGATAAATTTACCCTTGTCCACCATTCCTCAAGGTTTGTTACATCATCACGGAATCAACCTGTATGTCTGTCGTCGGTTTCACCTCTCACGCTGAAGGACGTTCCACACCGTCAGACTCACAGGTCGTAAGTGCGCCATCCGCAGGCTCCATAGTGTGGAAAGCCTCATGAAATGCTGTTATTTATTTATAACGAATATCACGATACAGTATTACTTTCGAAGACCGATTAAGCCCGTTTAATAAAAAAAGTAACATGAAAATGGCCATTAGAATAGGCGACTGGAACAGTTATTGAAAAGGTCCTCGGAATATGCAGTACGTCTGTAAAGGAAACTGCGCGCAGATGCTACTGCGAGCAATTCTATAGTGTTGTTCCAGTACTCGGAGTCCTTATCACATAGCCATGTAAAGAGACATCGTGCAAATTCAGATGCGCGCTTCCAAGATCGAGACAGGTCGGTACAGCCCATTCGAAAGCATAACAAAAATGCTCGAGAAACTTAACCGGGAATCGTTGGAAGAAAGATGACGTGGTTCTCCAGAAAGCCTTTTGGCTAAATTTAGAGAACCTGTATTCGAAAAAGAATGCGCGACTATTTTGCTACCACTACTGTATATCTCGCGGAGAGACCATGGTATGAGGGCACGTTTGCAGGTATATAGTTACCAGCGGCAAAATACTCCTATCAGAGCACAAAAAAGGCGAATATGCTCCTACTTAAAACTGCCTGACTCAGTCCCATTGAGTCAAATTCATTGTCATTATCTCTTTGTGTCTAACTGTCACTCTTCTGTCTCACAGCCACAGTCTCCTTCGTTCTGTCCGACTGCTACTGTCTTCCGTCATTGTCACTGCTCGTTCTTGCTCTCTCTGACTGCTGCCGTCTCATTCATTGCCCCCCACGGCTGCTGTCTCGTCCCACTTTCAGTATCTCTACCTTCCTCGCTGTCATCGTCATAGACGGTCTATCTCTGGCTCTCACCCACAACCACTCCCTCCTTCTCTTTATTCCTTTCCCACTGGTACTGTCTCCTTCGCTCTTTCCCTTGCACCGTTCTATCACTTCAACGATGTTTCACTGCTACCGTGTCCCTCTCTTCCTCTCACACTACCATTCTCTTTTTCATTCTTTCTATACCATAACCACCGTCCACTGTCTTCCACTGTTTGTTACTTTTCCACTGTCTTTTTCTCTCTCGGCATAAAGGCGCGAATATGTTTGCTTGAGAAAAATTTTAAAGCTGCTGAGGAAGGCAGAATCAGGCAGCTGGTGTCCCACTTTTCAGAGTCTTTTAAACAGCAGCATATACGCCTTTTTTGTGCTCCGACAGGAGTATTTTTCCTACGGTTCCCTTCTTTTCCCTGGCACAGCAGGGCATATCACTTACATGAAAAGAACTTTATGAGTTAGTAAAACAGTGCTAGTTTATTCATGTGAAACTGAAAAGACGCAAAACAAATTTTACGCCACAGGCCAGATTTTATGTTCACAAAAATTTTGCATGTCCTTCAGCACTACGACATGAGGTTTCCAGAACCCTTCTGATGATAACGAAGACACTTTACAGCACATTTCTCCGTGCTATGTCACATTATAAACTAAATTTTCGCCTCACACCGTATTTTACGTACGTATTTTATGTGTACAAGTAGGGTAACTGTGAACCTCTGTAACTTGGAGACGGGTAAAGGTATCAAGAAAATTTTCAAGACTGTTCGAAATTGGAAACTTAGGAACATATCGTGAAAATTTCAGGCATTTGCTATGTATAGCCGTCTTGTAATCCGCGGCTTGGTTTCGTTACGAAAAAATGCTAAAAAACTTTTTTCCGGTTTTCTAGGAAAATATCCATGATCAAATCGTGTTTCATAAGCCCCTTAAAGCCCACAGTAGACCACATCAAATGCAAAAGGGACCAACCGATTTCCTCCATCTGCCTGCATAGGAGTAAGCATGTATGTATGTAATGTTGACACTGCACTCTAAGATCGTTGTGTTAGATATACAAATGGTTCGTAGAACAAGGGCTATCCAAAAGAGTGAACCCTACATTTCTATCACCAAAAGAACCCGGGGTATGAGCCAGCATAACGCGGTTTTTATGCGCGGAGCTTTGGAACATATGAGTTAGCGCATGCTGTCACGTGCGTACCGTTTTTTGCTTTTCTCAGTATACGAATGTAGTAGAAATGAGAAAGAAAATCGATAGTATTTTTAACATTTAGCGTTTGCCATTAACTGTCCAAGTAGCTTGTAGTGTACAGGACTGTCATATGTAGAAACGAAAGGGACGAGTATAGGACAATGAAACAAGCGAATAATCCTAATGAACATAGGTCCGGAAACCAATGGTTTGCCCAGCAAAGCGTATTACGACTGAGTACAAGAATACCTTCCAATATAGAGTCCCCGAGAATCCGAACTGCAGATATGCACTTGAGGAGAAACACATACAACAAGTGGTCAACGCGGCCATTGTTCATTTGAACATATGCTGCAAATGCTTTGCGTCGGGAGAAGATGAGATAGTTTTTGCTTCTGCATGAAATTATGATGGGAAATTTTGAGATGATTAACCACACATGTTTGACAAGTTTTCTTCGAACCACTGTATATGACAAAATCATAACATTTATGACCATTAGTATTTGTTGTTATGTGTTGGACTACTAGGCATCACGGCCCAAAACTCGGGGTAAGACGAAAAAATAAATTTGAAACTATCGCCAGTTTCATTGAATACTAGCTGACTAGCCAGTGTTGCCGCGGTATGTATTTATTTCAGTTCTATTAGTCCATCTTTTCCTTTCCCCTCTCTCTGCCCGTCTCCTCTGCCTCCGTCTCTGTCAATCTTCTTCTCCCCCTGCTCTCAGTTCACCTTCTCCTGCCCCTGTCTCTCCGCCAATCTCCTTTTCCCTCTCTCTCTCTCTCTCTGTTCACCTCCTCTTCTTTCCTTCCTATGTCCATCTCCTTTTTCCCCTTCAAACGCGTATGTATTCAGTACCAGCGATGGCGAGGCATGACAGAATCTCTGACCAGAGAGTTGTTTATCGTTGCTAGTCTGCGCTTGACTGCGCGAGAGTTCAGTTGCGAGTTGTACTCTGTCGGAAGTTGTGTGTGAGGAGTCGGCGGGCGTCGACATGGGTCTCTGGTCAAGATTCGGGACGAGGTATATTGTTAAATAAGATAATGAAGCAGCATTGCGCACATCTGATAATGTAATGTATGTTAATTGTGATTAATTTGTTCAAGAAATGCCCCAATAATAATTTTGTTTTCAAAGCAATCATTTTTAAGAAAAGAATCATTCCAATTGAAACAATATTTCCTATGCATTTCCTCCCAGAATCAATTTATCAGATTAATTATTGCACAGGGCCGAAGGTCAGCGCAGCTGGCCTTATAAAATTTATCAGGTTCACCTTAACGTTAATTTTGTGGGGACTTAACATTTTTGCACATTTTTATTATCATTGAGTTTTATTACTGTGGGAAGCTAACATTTGGCACTATTTGCAATTCTAATCAATTCTTTTCATTTTCATATTTTCACGGGGAGGTTACACCCTCTCTCTGTCGATCTCCTCTTTCCCCTCTCTCCGTACATCTCCTCCTCTCCCCTTTCTCTGCTATCTCCTCTACCCCCTCTCTCTGTCCTTCTTCTCCTTCTTTCATATGTCCTGAACTACGTATTTTACAAAGATATAATTTTGTAGGTACATTCAGTCACTTATGTGGATACTGTCTGCTAAACGTGTTGCGAACTGAGTTATTAGCAAAGAAGGAACAAATGTAAACGTCACGACGTCATGCCTGGGAGACAGTTTTACTGCATGAACAGCGAAAATGTACTGAGAGATAAGCTTTTTTCGTTTCATTTTTAGGAGTTGTCAGCGAAAAAAAGTTTCATAAAGGTTTGAAATCAAAGTAAAGTTTTTTGCAAGTCACTAACATCTCTTTTTATCAAATACTAGATAGCGCGCATAGCAGCTATACAGGGTGATTTTTTTCCACGATGTATCAACTCTAGGGACTGATCGATGAGAGGACAAGGAACAAAAAAAGACTAATGAACTTAGGTCTGAAAATGCTTGGTTTCCATGTTAGAGTCCATTTATTCAAATATGCTTTGTTACAGAGACTGCTGTCTCATACGCGCTGTACTATGCAGCCAAGGTTACAATGTGCATGGTTTTCTCCTAGAGAGAGGTACTGTTCTCATACGTCATGCCCTAACACCGTCTCCTGCCATAGTAATTGGTAATGTTGTGTCCGATTCACTTCTCTTGCTGACTCACCTTGTAGTGGATGTGATACAGCGTTGTACACAATGGTTCCGTATTCGAATCTAGAGCTTGCCTGCATGATATTTACTTACGGAATAGCAAATGCCAACGGGCGGCGGGCGGCAAGGTTGTATCAGGAGACCTATACCCCGCCGATAACAACCACAGCTTTCAAAGTTTCCAACAGTGTTTCGCTGTTTGTCTGAAACAGGGCCGTTTCAGGAAGCAGGAAATCATGAACGATGTACCCCAAATGTTCGGTTTCTAGACTTGGAGTAAAATGTGATTAACACTATGGAAGGCGACAGTCGTGTTAGTAACAGGAAATTGGCCTACCAGTACAGGGTAGGCCAGACGACCGTGGTGAACATTCCCCATGACAATTGTTCCTACCATCATCACTTGAACCGTGTGTAGGGCATACTAGCGACCGACTTCCCACATCAGGAGCAGTTTTGTAATTCGTTTCTCCACTAGGCAACCACGATTTCGGGAATTGTGTCATCCATCCTATTCACAGACGATGCCATCTTTATGAGGAGTGATGTCTTCATCTTCGACAACAGTCATCTGTGGGAGAGTATGCAGAACCCCCAGTGAATCATCAGCATCGGTGCAGCCGGAATGTGTGGGCCGGGATAAATGGCAACCGTATTTTGGGACCAGTGTTCCTTCTACGTCGCCTAACAGGCCGGAAATATCGGCGTTTCTTGCGGATGACTATGCCTCCCCATGATGATTCGAAAGTTGTGTGGTTGCTACATGATGGTGCTCCAGCCTACTTCGCCGTTAACGTCCGGACGCAACTAAATCGTGTCTTTCCTGATCGATGGATGGGACGAGGACATGCAGTTGCATAGCCTGCTCGTTCACCGGATCTCAACCCGCGCGATTTCTGGTTACGGAGCCGTCTCAAAAGTATCGTGTACGCAGAGCCCATTCCAGATGTGGAGACACTGGAGCAGCATATTCAAGCTGCCTTTGACACTGTTGGCGCCGGCCGGAGTGGCCGAGCGGTTCTAGGCGCTACAGTCTGGAACCGCGCGACCGCTACGGTCGCAGGTTCGAATCCTGCCTTGGGCATGGATGTGTGTGATGTCCTTAGGTTAGTTAGGCTTAACTAGTTCTAAGTTCTAGGGGACTGTTGACCTCAGAAGTTAAGTCCCATACTGCTCAGAGCCATTTGAACCATTTGACACTGTTGGCATGCAGCCTGGCCGATGTGAACGTGTGAGCCAGAACTTGCTAAGGCCCGTACATACATGCGTTGAGGCACATGGAAACCATTTTCTACACATACTGTAACTGTGGCTGCATGATACAGCGTGTATTAGACCGCAGTCTCTGTAGCAAAGTATGATTGAATAAATGGTCTCCAACACTGAAACCATGCATTTCGAGACATAAGCTCATTACACCTTTTTTGTTCCGTATCCTCTCATCGATCAGACCTTAGACTTTGTACGCGGCGGAAAAAATCACCTTGTACATTATGCAACGTGTAATCTACGCAACAAATAGTTTGGAAGTATATCAGACACATTTTAAGGTTGTATAAGTATTGTATTCATTACTTTGAATCGTATCACGTAGCACACATATCAACCAAGAAAAGCGTTTTCATAAATGTCATGAAAGTTCAAAAGTCAGAGAATGAATATCTTTGCCTGATTCGCGTAATATTCTTGAAACCCTGAGACACAGCGTGTATCGAAAACCGACACACACGACCGATACCTGCACAAACTGTCAAACCACCACCCGAGCCAGAAAAGAGGCATGATTAATACGCTCGTAACGAGAGCAGGACGAATATGTGAGCTGCAACACCTCAAACGAGAAATGCAACACCTGGAAACTGTCCTGAGGAGCAATGGGTACTCCACAAATTATATTAGAAGAGTAACAGAGCCAAACACTCGGCGAAGTAAGGAACCAGAAAAAGAAATGTCGGGTACGGCCTTTCTGCCATACATTCCCAGAGTGACGGACAGAATCGGCCGTATATTGCGCAAACATGGCGTAAAGACGATTTTCAAACCGACAAGGAAGATCAAAGAGTGTCTTAGATCAGCGAAGGAGAAAACAGACCCACTTGCAATGTCGGGAATATACCGTATATCATGCACATGCGGAAAAGCTTATGTCGGAATGACTGGACGATCCATCAACACCAGGATCAAAGAGCATAAGCGACATTGCAGGTTGGGGCAGGTGGAGAAATCGGCCGTGGCAGAGCACGCACTGAATGAGACCGACCACGTAATAAAATTCGCCGACACGGAAGTTCTGGCTGTAGAGAAGCACTATCACACGCGCTTGTTCAGAGAAGCTGTAGAAATACAAAAACACGCGAACAGTTTGAACAAGAAAGAGGAAAGCCTTAAGGTAAACGGATCCTGGCTTCCCGCACTGCAGCGAACGACCGTCGCAGGTAGCAAGAGGAGAACCGCACCGGAAATGACCGCGGAGAAGCCCTCGGACGTTGGCGCGCCAGGTACATATAGTCTGCGCCCGCGAGCTCGGCTCCGGGCCACACACCGAGCCGGGACGCCGTCGAGAGGAGACCCCACCAAAACCCAACTCATCCTATTCAAACACCGCAACATCCCCAAAAAGACAAACCAAAATCCCGACCACATCTCCCTCACGCTGTAGGGCACCCAGCTCCTCCCCTCTCCCAATGCAAAATACCTGGGCGTCCACCTCGACAAGTATCTCAACCTGAACAACCATATTAAGGAGACCCTCAGCAAAGTACGTCAACGACAACAACTCATACGACGTGTTCAAGGAAAATTTACAGGCTGCAGTGACAGGACAGCCGTAAACACCTACAAAACGTTCGTCCGCCCACTGTTTGAATATGCAGCAGCGCCTCTCGCCTGCATCTCCAAAACACAAGCTGAAAGAATCTTCCGCACCGAAAGACGAATACTACGCAGCATCCTTCGCCTCCCACCCTCCACCCCCAGACAAGAGGTCTTTGAGGAAGCTAAAGTCACCCCCGTTCAAACAAGGCTAGCCATCCTGAGAGCCCGCTATGGGAAAACCATCCTCACCTCCCGTCCTGACCTACACACAATATACACACACAGAACCAGACACAGAAACAAACCAAAACACAAATACACCTACCCACCAAGAACAATCATAAACAACACCCTCCACATCTTTCCTGACACAATACACCAACACGAACACGCAAGACAATTACACATACAGAATAACGACACTCCCACCCCCTCCCACCTCCAGGCACTGAACCCCGACCGCCCGCCACCATAAACTCGACCTAATCGATTGCAACAAAACGTTCAAGTGCAACAAAATGGCACATAAATCCGCCTCCACTGTCACCCCTTTCTCCATTTCTAATTCTATTTCTACCTCCTTTGCTTGAAAATTTGTAAATAGTTCTTAAGATAACAAAACATTTATATATGATCAAACCATATTTTAAGAAAATTGTAATTAGTATGTAATTTAGCAATAAGTACAAAATAAATAAAGAAAACCAAAATGTAATACCCTCATCTCTGGCCCCAATAGAGCAACAAGCTCTCCAGCGGCCCATCCGCCTCCCTTTAGGAGCGGAAATGAATAGTTTAAAAAAAATAATAAAAAAAAAAAAAAAAAAAAAAAAAAAAAAAAAAAAAGCTCGGCTCCAGTTCACCACCGGCAATGGAGGGTGAAGCTTTGACAATGCCAGCCACTCGTGCTGGCGAAACGTCAGAAAAATCATTAGATGAACGTCGGCCGAGGAACCCGAGACAGAAGCCAATAGGCAGTTTGTCAACAAGTGGCCACGAAAGCCTTAACAATTTTGTAACCTAAGGACATCACACACATCCATGCCCGAGGCAGGATTCGAAACTGCGACCGAAACAGTCGCGCGGTTCCAGACTGTAACGCCTAGAACCGCTCGGCCACTCCGGCCAGCTGATGAACTAAAGCCCATACGGTGTCCCAAACTATGTTCAGGTAAACTGTGGAAAACCCATGAAAATTTTTCAAGTAGTTTTGGAGATCAGTGCGTGTAACGACAGAAACACGGCGGTCTTACACATTTATTATTGGAATAGAAGAGTTTATTATCGAATATAACACAATAAAAGTTTGTGTAGCAGTCAGTGACCGTTCTATGGCTGATACCTGCTGTTTTACAGCACAGTCGTTGCACGTTTCCCATGTGGAGTGCCGTACTCCTGACAAGTTCGAAAAACAGTTCATGCCACCAGTTTTACGCGTTCCATTGGTAAATAGATGCCTTTTTCATTCCACTGGCCTCTATTTGTCGTTTTTACGTGATTTCTATGGATGGTCTACAAATGTAAATAAAGTTATTACGAGTGTCCATTGTACTCAAAAGAAAACATGCCGTCTTTCCCAGGTGAGGAGGTGAGATACAAATTGAAATACTTGTTGTAATTCAGCAGCAAATGAGAAGTAGCTGGACGCACATTCACTTCAAGATACAGAGTACATGGTAAACATACGGTTAGAACGGGTAAAAATGTGTAGAAATCACTACATCTGCAGTTTTCTTACACACACACACACACACACACACACACACACACACACACACACACACACACATACATACAGAGTCAACGATATACATTTCTATATACAGAGTGGTCCATTGATAGTGGCCAGGCCAAATATCTCACGAAATAAGCGTCATATGAAAAAACTACAAAGAACGAAACTCGTCTAGGTTGAAGGGGGACACCAGATGGCGCTGTCATTGGTCAAACGGATATCGACTGCGTTTTTTTAAATAGGAACCCCAATTTTTTTTATTACGTATTGTGTAGTACGTAAAGAAATATGAGTGTTTTAGTTGGACCAATTTTTTTTGCTTTGTGACAGATGGCGGTGTAATAGTCACATACGTATAAGTACGTGGTATCACGTAACATTCCGCCAGTGCGGACGGTATTTGCTTCGTGATACATTACCCGTGTTAAGATGGATCATTTACCAATTGCGGAAAAGATCGATATCGTGTTGATGCATGGCGATTGTGATCAAAATGCCCATCGGGCGTGTGGTATGTATGCTGCTCAGTATCCTGGACGACATCATCCAAGTGTCCGGACCGTTCGCCGGTTAGTTACGTTATTTAAGGAAACAGGAAGTGTTCATCGACGTGTGAAACGTCAACCACGACCTGCAACAAATGATGACACCGAAGTACGTGTTTTAGCTGCTGTAACGGCTAATCCGCACATCAGTAGCAGGCAATTTGCGCGAGAATCGAGAAACTCAAAAACGTCGGTGTTGAGAAAGCTACATCAGCATCGATTGCACCCGTACCATATTTCTATTCACCAGGAATTGCACGGCGACGACTTTGAACGTCGTGTACAGTTCTGCCACTTGGCAGAAGAGAAATTACGGGACGATGACAGATTAATTGGACGCATTCTATTTAGTGACGAAGCGTCATTCACCAACAGCGGTAACGTGAACCGGCATAATATGCAGTATTTGGCAACGGAAAATCCGCGATGGCTGCGACAAGTGAAATATCAGCGACCTTGAGGGGTTAATGTATGGTGCGGCATTATGGGAGGAAGGATAATTGGCCCCCTGTTTTATCGATGGCTATCTAAATGGTGGAATGTATGCTGATTTCCCACGTAATGTTCTACCGATGTTACTACAAGATGTTTCACTGCATGACAGAATGGCGATGTACTTCCAACATGATGGATGTCCAGCACATAGCTCGCGTGCGGTTGAAGCGGAATTGAATAGCATATTTCGTGACAGGTGGATTGGTCGTCGAAGCACCATACCATGGCCCGCACGTTCACCAGATCTGACGTCCCTGGATTTCTTTCTGCGGGGAAAGTTGGAGGATATTTGCTGTCGTGATCCACCGACAACGCCTGACAACATGCGTCAGCGCAATGTCAATGCATGTGCGAACATTACGGAATGCTAAATATTCGCTGTTGAGACGAATATTTTTGCTCGTATTGCCAAATGCATTGAATGTTGACGGACATAATTTTGAGCATTTATTGCATTAATGTGGTATTTACAGGTAATGACGCTGTAACAGCAAGCGTTCTCAGATATAAGTTCACAAAAGTACCTGTATCACATTGGAACAATCGAAATAAAATGTTCAAACGTACCTACGTTCTGCATTTTACTTTAAAAAAACCTACCTGTTACCAACTGTTCGTCTAAAATTGTGAGCCATATGTTTGTGACTATTACAGCGCGATCTATGAGAAAGGGAAAAAAAGTGGTCCAACTAAAACATTCATATTTCCTGAAGTACTACACGAATATGTAATAAAATATGGGGGTTCCTATTTGTAAAAAAAAGCAGTTGTTATCCGTTTGACCTTCGGCAGCGCCATCTAGCGGGCCAACCATAGCGCCATCTGGTTTCCCCCTTCAAGCTAGAGAAATTTCGTTCTTTGTAGTTTTTTCGTTTGACGCTTATTTCGTGAGATATTTGGCCCCGTCACGATCAATGGACCACCCTGTAGTCAGAGGCCGGCTGGCCAATAATGTGAAACATACACACGGTGCAACAAAGGCGCTTTGTATAATAAAACTGACAGCCTACGATGGTTCAGAATGGTTTCATTATTTAGAACTTACCTCGAGGCTGTGGACCCATACACGAAGAAGAAAGCGCTAAGGTAGCGAGAGTGTGAATCGCTTTGTGTCCCGCACGGTGGTGTTTTAGTGTCAACACCAGCCAGAGGTGAGTAGGACGAGTGTGGCCGGCCCCGTCGCCGTGGCTACGGCGGACGCAACACGCTCCGCTTCTTCCCTCTGCCCGCCGCCGCCGCCGGCCAATCAATACGACGGCTCGGCGTGGCGCGGGGTCGCACCGGGCGAGACGAGAGGGAAAGGGAAAGGGCCGGCGCTTTTAGTGCGTCCCGCGCACCCCGCCCACTGCTCTACCCTTTGTCGCTCTGCGCCGACTTTTTTCCGTGGGAACCGAGTCAGCGGACCCGCCGCGCTGCCGCGGGAAGAGCTCGGCCGCTTCGTGTGAAATGCTCCACCTGCCGGCAGCCGACAGCGAATACTGAACACACACACCGCCAGTACAGCGTTTCACTCTTACTGTGGGCAAACTCGCTTTTTAAATAGTCAGTTTCTGGTAGCGGTGTGTTGCGGTCAGGAGCCAAAATACCTTCATCGGCGAAGAGTATGTGTAGAATTAGAGGGCGATTGCAGATCATCTGTCGAAAACCTTAGGTGCTCATCGGATGATACCGAAGAGGACAGATTACTTGCCGACATAATGTTCGCCTTACTTTTGTATGGAGAGCATCAGCCATTTCAAATGGTTCAAATGGCTCTGAGCACTATGGGAATTAACTACTGAGGTCATCAGTCCCCTAGAACTTAGAACTACTTAAACCTAACTAACCTAAGGACATCACACACATCCATCCCCGAGGCAGCATTCGAACCTGCGACCGTAACGGTCGCGCGGTTCCAGACTGAAGCGCCGAGAACAGTTCGGCCACACGGCCGGCTGCCAGCACGGTAGCTCAGCGTGTTCGGTCAGAGAGCTGGTTGGCCTCTGTAATAAAAAAACTGAGTGGAAGGATCAACAAACGAACTTGAACGGGTGTCATGTGACGACCGCAACGACCAAACACAACGATAAAAAAAAAAAAAAAAAAAAAGTGGTCAGCGCGACAGAATGTAAATCCTAATGGCCCGGGTTCGATTCCCGGCTGGGTCGGAGATTTTCTCAGCTCAGGGACTGGGTGTTGTGTTGGCCTAATTATAATCATTTCATCCCCATCGACGCGCAAGTCGCCGAAGTGGCGTCAAATCGAAAGACTTGCACCCGGCGAACGGTCTACCCGACGGGAGGCCCTAGTCACACGACATTTATTTTACTATAGCCAATCTCGAAGGTAGCTAGCTCTCACGACAGTTACAGTGTGTATTTAATTCAAACCTAATTTACATCCTCATAGTGACGCTACTAGCGCCTCTCTTAAGCTGCTGGAACAAAATTTGAATGGGCATCATCTTTCAGATGTAGAAAGACGCCTACCAACCCTCGTTTATGTCGCACCACTCCGTCTCAGCGTTGCGACTTTTTTCCTCCGGTCAGTGTATAATTATATGTGAACGGTTACCAAACCTTGAAACGCCCATAATGATTCTGCAACTAATTCTACTTTCCGATGCGAGGATACTCGTGAAAGCAATTGGGCACTACAGAAAACCTTCTCAGGCATCTAACAATGTCAAGTGGTTGTACATCCACGAGCTTTTCAGCCGAGTGCTCCCCGGCCATTGCCGCGTGGTAAATAACTGCCCTCTGTTATGTTTTAAGCTTTTCGTTTCTTGCTCCGGACTGTACAGCAGGCTGTTCCAAGCAGCATCCATTGTAGGGATGTGTTCTTCTTATTTAAATACAGACTAGTTGGTACTGCGGCAGCGGGGATCGCAATTGGGAAATTTGGGAGGGAATTTCCACTTTCGGCATTCTCCTTACCTCTAATAGAAACGTTCGGAAACCCTTGGTGTGAATCGAGGGATTGGAGCCATTTTTAATGTTTGTGTGGGACAAGATGTGCCAGACATAAATATGAAAACCTAGTGCGTATGCCAGTATCTACACCTCCGGAAAAATAAGTGCAACACCCTCAAGAACAAGGTCATTGACAAATCATCGGGGCTTAGTTCGAAGGGGGAGTCATCACTGAAGACAATTCTACTCCATATACTTATATGGTGTCTGTTCATTTGGACATGTCCGAAAGAACAGACATCATATCCATATAAGTATATAGTTCTGGCAATACCAGCCATGACCTTCTTCTTCTGTGCGGATGCGCACGTATTCCCCGAACTCTTACGTGACTTGATAAGAATGTCTTCCACGAGTAATGAGTGTGTTGGGGTGGGACACTACGAATGTAGTGTGTGGACATACAAGGTGAGAATATGAGTCTCGTGGGAGGTGTGCGCGAGATAGTCACTGCAGTCGCGCTATCCTCTGTGCCGTCGGTGGCTCAGATGGATAGAGCGTCTGCCATGTAAATGGTTCAAATGGCTCTGAGCACTATGGGACTCAACTTCTGAGGTCATTAGTCCCCTAGAACTTAGAACTAGTTAAACCTAACTAACCTAAGGACATCACATAAATCCATGCCGGAGGCAGGATTCGAACCTGCGACCGTAGCGGTCTCGCGATTACAGACTGCAGCGCCTAGAACCGCACAGCCACTTCGGCCGGCTCTGCCATGTAAGCAGCAGATCCCGGGTTCGTATCCCGGTCGGGGCACACATTTTCTCCTGTCCCCGTTGATACGTATCAACGCCCGTTAGCAGCTGAAGGTATTAATATAATTCTGATTTAATTCTACTCCAGTCGACGAGATTCCAGGACGAGACGTGTCTGGAAGAGCCAAGAACAGCAATGGGATGCCAGCCTGACTGTCACTCGACATTCCGTCCGACAATCTCGAGTGATGGTATGCAGTGCCGTTATTTTTTAATACCCAGTTGGTTATCATTCGCTGCACCCTTACAGCACAGCGATACGTCGACGATATTCTACGCCCAGTTTCGTTGCCCTTCACGGCAAGCCATCTTGCGCTTACATTTCAGCAAGATAATGACCGACCTCACACAGCGAAAGTTTCTACTACTCGTTTTTGTTTTCGTGTCTTCCAGATCCTACGTTGGCCAACAAGTTCGTTGTATCTCTCGGCAATGGAGAACGTTTGGAGCATTGTGGGCAGTACCCTCGAACCAGCTCGGGGTTTTGACGATCTAACGCGTCAGTTGGCCAGAATTTGTCACGATATCCGCAAGGAAGACATCCAACAATTCTATCAATGCCAAGCCAAATAACTGCTTGCATAAGGGCTACAGGTGGACCGACGTGTTACTGACTTGCTCAATTTGTGAAGCTCATTCTCTTAAATAAATCATCCAACTTTTTCTAAAATTGTAATCATTTGTCTGTCTGTACATAAACATCACATCTACCGATTTCCGTCTCATTCGGACAATTCCTTCGTCGTACGTCGTTCTTTTTTGTACTAAAGTGTAAACTGAAAAGCGAATTGTCTGAAAAGTTCCTGACTCTATACTGTTTTATTCATTTGTATCGTTGTGACACAATGCTTTCGTTACCAAAATGAAAAATTAGTCTTTCAAGTTGAGATCCAAACTTTCGTCAGTGTACGAGGGAGATACTGCCAGTTGTTTCACTTAAACAAGTTTTTACGAGTCGTGTTTTTTTAAGTAAGTACCTTTTTGAAATTAAAAAAAGTGCTAAGATATCTCAATAATTTTACTTTTACATGAAAGCCTGTACCTTAATCTACGCACTGACGCCATTACAGTCTGATTCTTCCTTGTTTACGTTGTGTACTGAGTGTTTAAGATCCCTCCGATAATCGTGAGTCCCGCCGACTGTGAAGTACGGGCTGTTATAAGATTTCTTAGTACTTGAGGCCTAAAAGCGATCGGTATTCATCGTGAGATGTGCAGTTTACGGAGAAAACATTACAAGTGATGGAATTATAAGAAAGTGGGTGAGAGCATTTAAAGATGGCCGCACAAATGTGCATGATGAACGATGGAGTGAGCGTCCTTCGGTCGTTAATGAAAGCTTGGTGCAGGAAGTGGACAATAAGGTGAGAGAAAACAGACGCTTTACGATTTCCTCCTTGCGGGATGACTTTCCTAATGTTCCTCAAAGTGTTTTGTATGGCATTGTGACTGAGCACTTGAATTACCAAAAATTGTGCGCACGTTGGGTACCGAAAACGTTGACGGATGTGCACAAAACCAAACGTTCAGACAGTACATTGACTTTCCTTGAGCGGTACCACAACGACGGTGATGATTTCTTAAGCCAAACTGTTACGGGCGATGAAACATGGGTGGCCTACGTCACACCAGAATCAAAGCAACAATCCATAGAAGTTGAGCGAGGGCATCGTTTTGTTGCAAGACAATGCCCGTCCGCATGTGGCGAATGAGACCAATGATCTCATCACATCTTTTCGATGGGAAACTCTAGATCATCCTCCGTACAGCCCCGATCTTGCGCCCAGTGACTACCATCTGTTCCTGCACTCGAAGAAACACCTGGGCGGTCAGCATCTTCAGGACGATGAAGAAATTAAAACAGTGTGAAAGGTCTCTGTTGGATTCCTTTCATGTTAATTTCTTAGATCTGTTGTCATTTACGGCATAAATTCCTCTTCTAAATTTACTGTGGTGTTTCTGACTATCTGGGAGGAGACTGAGCAGTGGAACGTGTTACTTTTACACATAAACAAGAACGATCTGTCACACTACTACACTTTAAAACACAGTTTATATGTTATTCATGTCACCCAGTCTCATACGGAACCTGCATCCGCTTTCTTTTATATACTGTGCATGATAAGATACTGTCATCCCTCTTCCCTTCTGTGTGAAAGGATGAATGAGTAAATGTATTTTTAGTTGCATGCTTGATGGTAGCAGACAAGCCTGTCTGCTAGAGAACAGTAGGACCAACGTCGGAACAGGTAGCTACGCTTTCTAAAAGCAAAGAGGTTTCTATTATTGGTATGGTCCCGTCCGTCCATTGTCATGTTGATATAGGAAGCTCCCTCTCTGGTCACTTCCGTTTGTATCTGTTAAGCACCCTCGGTAGGAGCCCAGGCAGTCTGTCTGCGGCGAGTGTCTGAAGTGGTAAGATCTCCGGCTAAGCGCGTGTCTGCTAAGTCCGTAGGACAATGGATTTCTTAAGTTCAGCCTAACTGAAAATTTAATCACCTTTATTTCAGGTTTAGATCTATAATATCTAATGTTATCTTAAATTGCAACGCAGTGTAATTTGAGTGTGAAGTTCAGAATATCTTCCAGTAGTTGCTTTGTCACTACTTTGTGAGTAAAGTGGAACCATGTGTTGATATTCTGTAACTCTAACTAAGATCATTAAGAGTTAGTATGAATTTATTATGCCAGTGTGTGGTAATCTCATGACGGACAGGATTGCGCTACGAACGTAGCTTCTTTGGGTGAAAATTGAGTCGGTTGGTTGCGGTTAATTTACTCTTGCATATGTTTCAACGTTCTTCATGTGTTATTTTATGAATGCAGTGTGGTATGCAGTCTCCCAATCTTGGCTCCATATTTGATGTGTTCCGTAAGATCACAAACTCACATTTTCACAATCCTAAATAAGGCACCAGTTTAGTTATGAATCAAGTTTAATATGCTGAAATTTTAACAGTACAATGATCAATGTTAAAATAAATGTCCAAATATAAATTGATTGAAAGAAATCAATCACGCCGGCTGTCGTAAGATGACTATTAAAAGATTATAATTAATGTTAGTAACAGTTGCTCAGTAAAGCAAGGTTAACTTCCCCAGATAGCTCACAGCTTTTAACGCGCTTTTATTGTCTTGAATATCAAAAAAATGGTTCAAATGGCTCTGAGCACTATACGACTCAACGTCTGAGGTCATCAGTCGCCTACAACTTAGTACTAATTAAACCTAACTAACCTAAGGACATCACACACATACATGCCCGAGGCAGGATTCGAACCTGCACCCGTAGCGGTCGCTCGGCTCCAGACTGTAGCGCCCAGAACCGCACGGCCACTACGGCCGGCTCTTGAATATCAGCACCGCTTTCAGAACAACTTAATGCATCAACATTACAAGTGGTGATGCAGTGGTTAACAAGTTAGGAGGCAGACTTCTATGACGAGATTATTCAAAAACTGGTACGACGTTGTGGCAGGTGCCTCAATATTGACGGAAATTATGTAGACAAGTTGACTAAGGTAAAGGCTTTCATGTGAAAATAAAATTATTGAAATATCTTAGCACGTCTCTTTTTAATTTCGAAACGGTAGTTACTTAAAAAACATGCTGCGTATTAAAGACATTTTTCTTGTTTTGTGAAATGAATCCTCAAAACTGGTTCAAATGACTCTGAGCACTATGAGACTTAACTTCTGAGGTCATCAGTCACCTAGAACTTAGAACTACTTAAACCTAACTAACCTAAGGACATTACACATATCCATGCCCGAGGCAGGATTCGAACCTGCGACCGTAGCGGTCACGCGGTTCCAGACTGTAGCGCCTAGAACTGCTCAGCCACTCCGGCCGGCAATGAATCCTCACTTGGTCAACCCGAAGAGAAGCATGAACTTACGAAAGGTATCTCGCGGTTTAGCAAGTGGCTGTCTTCCTCAAAACAGCTCAGCAACCAGGGTCGAAGTCGACTGCGGCTGCAGGGTAGCCCTGTTCCGAACGCGATTTGCTTCTTTCCACTGCGAGCGTCACGTTATCTCACGCAGCCACTACGACGTTCTCGGGCTGCTCTCGCTTCTGCGCAGTTCGGTGCGTTTCGCGACTGCGGCCCTCGAGTAAGGAAGGACGGCGCTGGCTCGTGGCGGCTGAGGACTGTGAGTCGTGGCTGGTGAGGGGGGGGGGGGGGGGATTGGAGGCTGGCGCATCCGCCGGAGACGATGCGGTGCGGGGCGACGCGGCGGCTGAAAAGGCGGCGCCGTCGTTTCCAGCTGAGCTGAAAGAGGGCCGCCAAAGGCCGCCCGCACTCGAGCGCCGCCGAGCACCCTCCGGTCCAAAGGCACCACAGCTGCGCTCACAGTCAATACGGCGCCCGCGCACCAGCCCGCACTACGCACCTTCCGACTGCAGCAAGCAGCAGAGAGTCGCCCGATGTAGCCAACATGCACGGTGCTCTACACCTACAACTAGGCTCTGGAGCACGCCACAGGGGTACTGTACACTGCACCGCTTATTAAAACTCCTTACCACTCCGTTCACTGCTACATTTGATAAACGCATTGAGAGTTGACAATACTCTCTTAGGATGTAAAGGTTGGCTACAGCGCGCATACACAAGCTCTGGAATCTAAGATATTGTTGTCGCGCCTCGCAGCGCACGGATTAACTAGTGGCAGTTTTGAAGCCAGTGCAGGAGCCCGCCTGCTGTGCTGCGCACGCGTGTTGGGCGAGGGATCGTCGCCGAGCTGCCGTACTGCCGTGTCCGCCAGCAGCGACACAGGATTTTCTATTTAGTTGATTTTTTTTATAATTTCCAGCGCGATTATTAATTTAAAGAAAAGGGTTTGTGTATGTGCGTAGCAGCAGATGGTAATTTTGATAATGATAGGAGTTGAATTCTTAAGGGGAAACCATTGTTAGATTAAGTATTGATTTTTGTCATTGATTTCTTTTGTAATTGTCAGAGAATTGTTTCACTATGTATTCAATTGAGAAGTATTTCAGTCTGTCTCAAGAGTTTGATTAATTTGTAATATTGCTTTAATGCCACTGGAGGCAGATTTACAAACGAAGCGATTGTTCAAAGAGCTTCTAGCGTTTTGTTAATTGAATGAGAAAGAATCGCTTTCAAAATATAGTTTTCTGTTTGGGTTATCATTTATCGAGTTTAGATTTGACCAAACCCTTTCTCTTGAATTATATGTAGTTGTAGTAAGCAGCAGCAGCCGCAGTAACAGCAGGAGCCGCCATACAGAACATGCATTGCACTCAGCATGAATAATAGGTTTTTTTAAAATGTTTTTTTTTAAGTAATGGAATGCAGCAGATCAAGCAGTAGCAGCAGAAAGACCAAGTAAGTTATTTGTTGCGCACAGGACCAATAAAAAAAAAATAATAAAGTTTTGGCGATCTCTGTAATAGTAAAGTTAACAATAGTACAAGAACGAGATTTTCAGTAGAAAACACGAGATAAGAAGATAGAGCTCCCAACTTTCAGCATGTGTAGAAAGGCTCCATATTCCAAAGATGTGGAGGAAAGCCCGAGTGGTTGCACTTCTGAAACCAGGAAAGGACTCTGATAATCCAAAAAACTTCCGACCAGTGTCTCTTTTATGTCGCTGTTTAAAGATCTCGGAACACTTGACGCTAAGTCGCATAGAAAACGTCTTGGAACAACAGATCATCCCACAGCAGGCAGGTTTCCGACCAGGCAAATCGTGCTGCGGTCAAGTCCTGAACCTGACCCAACATATCGAGGATGGGTTTGAGAGGAAAGAGATCACGGGAGTGGCATTCGTAGACCTTTCAGCTGCATATGATACTGTAAATCATCGGAGGCTCCTTAGGAAGGTATACAGGGTGTTACAAAAAGGTACTGCCAAACTTCCAGGAAACATTCCTCATACACAAAGAAAGAAAATATGTTATGTGGACATGTGTCCGGAAACGCTTACTTTCCATGTTAGAGCTCATTTTATTAATTCTCTTCAAATCACATTAATCATGGAATGGAAACACACAGCAACAGAACGTACCTGCGTGACTTCAAACACTTTGTTACAGGAAATGTTCAAAATGTCCTCCGTTAGCGAGGATACATGCATCCACCCTCCGTCGCATGGAATCCCTGATGCGCTAATGCAGCCCTGGAGAATGGCGTATTGTATCACAGCCGTCCATAATACGAGCACGAAGAGTCTCTACATTTGGTACCAGGGTTGCGTAGGCAACAGCTTTGAAATGCCCCCATAAATGAAAGTCAAGAGGGTTGAGGTCAGGAGAGCGTGGAGGCCATGGAATTGGTCCGCGTCTACCAATCCATCGGTCACCGAATTTGTTGTTGAGAAGCGTACAAACACTTCGACTGAAATGTGCAGGAGCTCCATCGCGCATGAACCACATGTTGTGTAGTACTTGTAAAGGCACATGTTTTAGCAGCACAGGTAGACTATCCCGTATGAAATCATGATAACGTGCTCCATTGAGCGTAGGTGGAAGAACATACTGACGAAACTAAAATGAGCTCTAACATGGAAATTAAGCGTTTCCGGACACATGTCCACATAACATCTTTTCTTTATTTGTGTGTGAGGAATGTTTCCTGAAAGTTTGGCCGCACCTTTTTGTAACACCCTGTATAATGTGACAAGAGATTACCATTTAACATCACTGATAGGTACATATATTAAAAAACTAAAAACGCGCCTCGATTACGAAAAAAGCACCTAGTGTTAACCCAGGTTTCGGCGTAGATAACTACACCTTCTTCAGAACAACAATAAAACCCACAAGTGCCTAAGAACACCTTTGTCAATGATTAAAAGAACACCATAGCTATAAATTTATAAACGAAAAAGACAAGGAAAACACAAACACTACATATGTACAAAGTCAAAACCACTACTTAACTTAATAGTGTTCGCTCCACCTCACACCGGCCTATGTTCGATGGGCCATGACCCGCCATAAACTGCAGCTACAAATGGTCGCTCACAAGTCCGACCCGCGTACGCTATTAAGTTAAGTAGTGGTTTTGACTTTGTACATATGTACTGCTTGTGTTTTCCTTTTCTTCTTCGTTTATAAATGTATAGCTATGGTGTTCTTTTAATCATTGACTAAGGTCTTCTTAGGCACTTGGGGGTTTTATTGTTGTTCTGAAGAAGGTGTAGTTATCTATGCCGAAACCTGGGTTAACACTAAGTGCTTTTTTCGCAATCGAGGCGGGTTTTTAGTTTTTTTAATATATTAACCAACGACTGCTGATGCGCTGCGATGTTGATGGTTCTTAAACTGATAGGTACTTTCTTGCATAACAGGAGATTTTTCGTCTGTCTCCAGGGCAAGAAGGGCAGGTGGAGAAATCAGAGGAATGGCCTACCTCAGGGAAGCGTCCTCGCCCCAGCTCTGTATAATATACAGGGTGAGTCACCTAACATTACCGCTGGATGTATTTCGTAAACCACATCAAATACTGACGAATCGATTCCACAGACCGAACGTGAGGAGAGGGGCTAGTGTAATTGGTTAGCACAAACCATACAAAAATGCACGGAAGTATGTTTTTTAACACAAACCTGCGTTTTTTTTAAATGGAACCCCGTTAGTTTTGTTAGCACATCTGAACATATAAACAAATACGTAATCAGTTCCGTTTGCTGCATTGTAAAATGTTAATTACATCCGGAGATATTGTAACCTAAAGTTGACGCTTGAGTACGACTCCTCCGCTGTTCGATCGTGTGTATCGGAGAGCACCGAATTACGTAGGGATCCAAAGGGAACGGTGATGGACCTTAGGTACAGAAGAGACTGGAACAGCACATTACGTCCACATGCTAACACCTTTTTATTGGCCTTTTTCACCGTGAATTCACCGTGAAGTTGCTATAGTCACGAACACGCATATTTTGACCTCTGTTGACCGCTCCACCGTAGCTTTGCGCGGCTTTCTCGCATGTTTCACAGAAAACGGGACGACGGACATTTATCAACAGGCGTAAAGTTCTCCGTCTGTTTCCAGGTACATCAGCATGGGGTCGGGGTCAACCACCCATGCTGTCACTCATCTTAAGGCGACTGGAGGCCGTGTCGCGTTACCGCTTTCTCAGAGGTTGAGCTGCCCTAAGATGCCTATTGTCGCTTCCCTTCACCATTTCCCAGCCGGCCACGGTCAACTCTAAATACTTCCCTGGGGTAAACTAGCGTCCAGTAAATCGACTCGTTTCCACAAAGCTTTCATGTCGTGTGAATTACTTTAAAACCATCAGCCGACATTAATTATTCCAATACGTCCATACTATACGCTCTACAAGATGCATTGTGCCTTGTCAGTCATTTTGTTCAGCCCTACTGCTCGCTCAACGTGAGTTAGGTGATCTTTAATGACTTCATGTAAGGGGCGTTGTTCTTGCCATGTTACACACTTAAGGTCGCTCTGGATAGTTACGCCTAGATATTTTAGGGCAGACACTGTCTCCAGCATCAATAGTGTAGCTGTACAGCAGTGGAATTCTTTTCCTATGCATGCGCAATGTGTTACATTTATTTATCTTCAGGGTCAACTGCCAGAGTCTGCACCATTCACCATTTCTCTGCAGGTCATTCTGCAAATTCTTACTATCTTCTGGCATTGCAACTTTGATATAGACAACTGCATCATCTGCGAATAGCCTTAAAGAGCATCCGACGCTTTCTACTATATCATTTACAATATATATATATATCACACTTCCCTGTGCTACTCCGGATATTGCCTTTACATCTGTCGATTTAGTTCCGTTAAGAGCGACGTGCTGAGTTCTATCTGCAAGAAAGTCTTGAATCCAGTCGCACGCCTGCTCTCCTACTCCGTAAGCTCGTATTTTTTTCATTAAACGGCAATGCAGGACGGTGTCAAATACCTTACTGAAATCAAGGACCACAGCATCAACCCGAACGCCGTTGTCCACTGTGCTGTCGAACTCATGGAGGAACAGAGCGAGCTGAGTTTCGCAGGATCTCTGTCTGGGGAATCCATGTCGGTCTTTACAGAGGAGATGTTCATTTCCCAAAAACGTCATGATTCTTGAGCGTAAAACATATTCCATAATTCTACAACAGATTGACTTCAACGATATAGGTCTATAATTGTGTGGATCTGTCTTAACGCCTTTCTTAAAAACGGAAATGAACTGCGCTTTTTTCCAGTCATTAGGTTCCTTTCGTTTGCTCAAGCTATCTACGATAGATTACTGCTAGGAGGGGAGCAAGATCTTTCGCATAATCTTTATAGAATCTTATAAGTATCTCTTCTGGTCCTGAAGCCTTTCCACTACTAAGCGATTGTAACTGATTTTCAATTCCGCGATCGGTTACCTCAGTATCTGCCATTTCGATGTTCGTACGATGATCGAAAGGAGGGACAGTGTTACGATCTTCCGCGGTGAAAAAACTTCGGAAGACCAAATTCAGTATTTCGGCCTTCTCTCTGTTATCTTCCGTTTCGGTGCCGGTGTGGTCGCTGAGAGGATGAATAGACGACTTTTTGTTTATCTTTCCGCACAAAACCAATGATGACTACAAAACTCGGCCCCAGCAGGAAAGCAAGAAAATTTGTATGAGTTATTTAACAAATCCGAAACGGTTTGAATTGAAAATCTTATAATTTTAGGGCGAGGGTGGGGAGGGGGGGGGGGGGGCGGCGGGAGATGGGTTCGAAAGAGTTTCTTGTAAGCAATCTCCTTTATAGATGATTATACTTTGCCAGTATCCTACTAACGAATCGAAATGTAACATCGGCTTTACCTACGAGTGTGCCTCTGTTACTGCGTTTCGATTATAAACTCCATCCTCTTCGTCAAGAGTGAAACAACCTTTTCCACGACAAAATATCGTCGGCATTTGGCAAAGCATGCATTTGAAATGATTAAAAGGTGCACAGCCATATCAAGCTGCTCGCAGACGATGCTATAGTGTATAGGGAGGCGATGTTCTTAAATGTTGCGAAATGCAGGGAGAACTGGCTTGTAGACAGGTGGATGAGTCTCAGCACAATTGAATGAAGTGTGATGCGCGTAAATACGCAGAAAGGTCCGTTATCATTTCACTAAGTGGTCGGCGATACGTCACTGGAAGCGTTCACAACATTCAAATATCTAGGAGGATCTGTCTATAGTAACATTAGGCGAAACGTAAACAACCTGCCATAGGGAAGGTTGGTTGGTTGTTTTGGGGAAGGAGACCAGACAGCGTGGTCATCGGTCTCATCGGATTAGGGAAGGATGGGGAAGGAAGTCGGCCGTGCCCTTTCAGAGGAACCATCCCGGCATTTGCCTGGAGTGATTTACGGAAATCACGGAAAACCTAAATCAGGATGGCCGGACGCGGGATTGAACCGTCGTCCTCCCGAATGCCATAGGGAAGGCTACGGACTTAAGTTTAGTGGAAAACTCCTGTAGGAGAACTCTTTTACAGAATTATGCCTCGACCAATTCTAGAGTATTGTTCATCGTCTTATGACCAAGTTGGACTAACGGAAGAGGTAGTAGAGATTCAAAGGCGATTGCGCGGTTCGGCATTGCTTAGATTATTTAGTTTGTCACGGAAATATGTAACGAACTGCAGTGTGAGTCTTTCCAATAAAGGTGAGACTTTGCGGAGAGCCCTACTCATAAAATTCCAAACGTTCAAGAATGAGTCTAGCTAGGATTGTGTTACTTCCTCCGACACACAGGACGATATAGCTACCCCTACTGCTGTCGTTTTATGTAACACATAATGTTATACCTTACCAAAAACCACGCGTGAGATTTTCATATTCTCTAGCTTGCTCTGCGCAAACTGTTAGTCCTATAGAAAGAAAAAGGAACTGGACCTCTTTGTAAGAAATTTAACGTCGTTAAGTTTTGAATTGGGATACCTCTTCGCTGGACGCCAAAGTTATCGAGTTATTTAAGAAAAAAGTACAAGAGTGACCTCCAAATGCACCTCCAGCCCACGCTCATCCTTCACCAGTCATGCTTTGTAGTATTTTATTCGTGGCGCTCCTTTCTACCATTGTACAAACTTTTCCGACTACACGAGCTATTCCCAATACTCGACCAAATTTGGTCTCTATTGATTGAATTATTACGCCACCAGAATAGTCGGCTATTTCGTTAACATTATTAATTTAAATGTGCCCGTCACGGTAATGAACGAAAAACGACTTTTATAAACGTTTTCTAAAACCAATTATGTTGGCAATTCGAACCAAACTTAGCCCTTACAAGCACAGTAGTTTCATAGGCATAAGGTCCGAGTAATAGAGCGATGTAGTCGTTTATTTTACGCTGTTAAAATTCACAAAACTGTAAAATTAACACAAACGTCAATTTTTACAATTTGTAAGTACACAATTAATTGAAATAAGGCAGGTCAATATGGACCAAAGAAGATCGAATGTGGGAAATAATTGATGCACTCGTGAATATTTGTAAAGTGGTGAGAGGGAGACCCATGAAAAACATACGAGAAATCCTGATTAGTGGTGGCTGAGAGTGAGAGTAGGGGTGCATTCGGAGGTCACTTTTGTACGTTTTTCTTGAAAAACTCGGAAAAAATACGACCTCAAGCGAAAATGTATCCGAGTACAAAATTTAACTAAATTAAATTTCCTATAAAAAGTTCCTGTTCACAGAATGAGATTTTCACTGTGCAGCGGAGTGTGGGCTGATATGAAACTTCCTGGCAGATTAAAACTGTGTGCCCTACCGACATTCGAACTCTAAGCTATGAGGACGGGGCGAGAGTCGTGCTTGGGTAGCTTAGATGGTAGAGCACTTGCCTGCGAAAGGCAAAGACCTAGTTCGAGTCTCGGTCCGGCACACAGTTTTAATCTGCCAGGAAGTTTCATATCAGCGCCCACTCCGCTGTAGAGTGAAAATCTCATTCTGGAAACACCCCCTAGGCTGTGGCCAAGCCATGGCTCCGCAATATCCTTTCTTTCGGGAGTGCTAGTTCTGCAAGGTTCGCAGTAGAGCTTCTGTGAAGTTTGGAAGGTAGGGGACGAGGTACTGGCGGAATTAAAGCTGTGGGGACGGGGCGTGAGTCGTGCTTGGGTAGCTCAGATGGTTGAGCACTTGCCCGCGAAAGGCAAAGTCCCGAGTTCGAGTCTCGGTCCGGCACACAGTCTTAATCTGCCAGGAAGTTTCAGTTCCTGTTCAGTTTTTCTGTATGACTGATAGTTCGCTCGTAGCGAGCGAAAGAATATGAAAACCTCGCGCGTGGTTTATAGTTTCAGTATTAACATTGCGGGTTCCATAAAACGACAGCGGTACTGACAGTTCAATCACCTCGCATATTTCGCATAATGTACGCGACGCTACAATTATAGAAATTTGAGCTTGGGCAGAAGGGTACCGATAGTCTTTCTTCACGTCACTCGAATAGGACGGGGAGAAATGTTATTGGTACACTGTGTACACTCAAAAGCACACCGGACGATGGATTGCGAAGTCATGTAATGCATAACCCCAACACGATTGAGTTTCGGTAAAAGTTTCTATCTTCACCAGGTTACGTGGCTACAGGATAATGCCAGGATACACGCTTTTGAGATTGTGCAGTAAGCGGTGTCCTCCCGCTGTGCAGAACTGGCAAGCCAGTGGCAGGCGGCGCGTGTGTTCCCCCGCGCACCTGGCGCTGCATGACGTCACAGCTCAATTAGCGTCGGCTTGGTCTTGGGGGGGGGGGGGGGGGGGCGGGGAGCCTCCATTAGCATGCGAATGGCCGGCTGTCTGCGCTCACCTCCGCTGCGCGTCCCCCACCCCACGCTCCCGAGTTTCCCCCGCCGCAGCTGCGGCCCGGCGGACTTCTGCATCAGCTGACGACACAGCCAGCAGTGGCGCCGGTATCAACCTGTCGCCGGAGCGAGCTCCCTGGGCGTCCAGGGCCGCGTTACTAATCGAATTACATCCTGACTTGCAGCAGTAGTGCTCATTTTTTACACGGGAACCATTAACAGTGTTCCACAAGATTTGATACTAGGATTTTCCATTGTCCGTTAGTGAGTTTCTTATACGAGGTCTGTCTAGGGTGACCAGATGCAACTGCTTAAAAAGGAGGACAAAGGAAGAAAAAAGAGGACACATCAAACGGATCAACTGCAGATGCGGATACCACCTGTCAGCTCTGGCCAAGTCACGTGACTGCCGGGAATTACCGGTAAAACTAGTAGTTAATTGTTACTGATGGTCAGGTGGTGGTTAACTGAGCAATATAATAAAAAAATAAAAACAATGATTGTGGTGACAGTGTGGCATCAATTGTTTTGTTATGTCAACAACACGGAATTGTTTACCAAGCGAAAAACGTAAAACCATTCACCTCCCTTCATTCGAAGCACCGCTACCAGCATCTACAATTCAAGCAGCAGCTGACATGTAAACTGCACTTTAATATTCTGAATACAAACAAATTGAATGACTATGAAACAATGAAATAAAACCATGAGAGTTAATCTGTCGAGTTATTTCTTACCTTTATTGGTCACTGAGATGTACGTTCCAGCTCCACGTATCTTACATTTCGCTTCAAATTCATTTCTCCCTTTCTTGAAAGCCAGATATTTGCAGGAATGGACATCAGAAAATGTACACTTTCGTTTACGCATAGCCAAATATTTTACGTAACTCACTCGGTTAAAAATTACACTCACAAATCACACGTGCGCTACAGGAAGCCAAGCCAATACAAAGCGAAGATACGAAACGAAAATTTTAAATAATCGTATTTGGATTCGCTTATAGGTAGCTAAACGATAACATGGACGATCCTGGTGCCACCTACTAACACCGCCTTCGTGCGTGTTTATTACGAAGGCTGTGCCAATAGTTCAAGTATTTAAGAATAGAGCAGTAGAACGGGACGAATTGTAAATTTAACTGCATTACGCTCAACTTCGCGAAAAAACCGGACACTGAAAAAGTCAATCCGGACCCCGGGCAAAGAGCTAAAAAGGACGACATGTCCGGATTAATCCGGACGTCTGGTCACCCTAGGTCTGTCCAGAGAGTACAGATGTTTTGGTCTGTCGCAGCGGTGAGCATGTTTACTGCCGCCATCTTGGTGACTTAACGTTACAATGTTAATTATAATCCGTCTCGATTGCATAAAATGTTTATTCACATGACCGGTTTCGGTTCCGCTAGAACCATCATCAGATCTGTAACGATAACGATACTAATTTACTATTTCACGAATGCAAACCTTTTTCATCCTATCCGATCACCATCAAATGTACCAGAACGTTCCTGCAATTTCGGTTACAGGAGTAACCTGTCCACACTCTGCAACCTTCACATGCTGCGTCACATGAAATTGGTTGGCCGAAAGCACTTCATTTATATTAATTATAACACTATTACCGACAGGTGGCGTCTGGTACATTTGTTACATTACATATGCACATACTGTATTAAGTAGATTTTTGTAATTTACTTTTATCTCTAAAAATACTTAATTAAAATCTGTAGATGTCAAGGTTAAAATCTATACTTGTGAAAATTAAAATACACTGAAAATATCATTTTTTATACGATCTAAAAACAAAGAGCGATTTCTATATCCATGGCACTAGTGTAGACTTGTTTTCCTCTATGGTCTGTTTCCGTGGTTCCCGCCATTTCGGTGTTGAGCCGCGATCCGCCCAGTCGTGTGACGTCCACCACCGTGGGCAAGAGGGCCGCGCAGGGGGGTCTCGTCAACGACGCCAGGCGCTGCACGCATCTTCAGGCTTCCTCATCATGCACCTTCTTTCATCCCTCGGCCTGGACCTCCACACGCAACACTTGTCATCTCAGTAAGTCGTCATAAACACTAAAATAGGCGTCATGATTGACTTGCTTTGCTCGTTGAGCATTAAATCCGGATCTTTGTTTTTGTGGGTGTATATTTCAATTTCTTCCAAAAAGTTAAGAAACCGTCCCTTTATTCCAGAATTTGAAACACGAACAGCTGCTAGCATGAGTTTCTTAGAAGTAGATACTTTAGGGGTTGCGAAGCAACTCAAATCGCTTGATACGGGCAAGTCTTCAGGTCCAGATTGTATACCGAATAGGTTCCTTTCAGATTACGCTGATACAATAGCTCCCTACTTAGCAATCATATACAACCGCTCGCTCACCGATAGATATGTACCTGCAGATTGGAAAATTGCGCAGGTCACACCAGTGTTTAAGAAGGGTAGTACGAGTAATCCATCGAACTACAGACCTATATCATAGACGTCGGTTTGCAGTAGGGTTTTGGAGCATATTCTGTATTCAAACATTATGAATCACCTCGAAGGGAACGATCTATTGATACGTAATCAGCATGGTTTCAGAAAACATCGTTCTTGTGCAATGCAGCTAGCTAGCTCTTTATTCGCACGAAGTAATGGGCGCTATCGACAGGAGATCTCAAGTTGATTCCGTATTTCTGGATTTCCGGAAAGCTTTTGACACCGTTCCTCACAAGCGACTTCTAATCAACCTGCGGGCCTATGGAGTATCGTCTCAGTTGTGCGACTGGATTCGTGATTTCCTGTCAGGAAAGTCGCACTTCCTAGTAATAGACGGCAAATCATCGAGTAAAAATGAAGTGATATTAGGTGTTCCCCAGGGAAGCGTCCTGGGACCTCTGCTGTTCCTGATCTATATAAATGACCTGGGTGACAATCTGAGCAGTTCTCTTAGGTTGTTCGCAGATGATGCTGTAATTTACCGTCTAGTAAGGTCATCCGAAGACCAGTATCAGTTGCAAAGCGATTTAGAAAACATTGCTGTATGGGGTGGCAGGTGGCAGTTGACGCTAAATAACGAAAAGTGTGAGGTGATCCACATGAGCTCCAAAAGAAATCCGTTGGAATTCGATTACTCGATAAATAGTACAATTCTCAAGGCTGTCAATTCAACTAAGTACCTGGGTGTAAAAATTACGAACAACTTCAGTTGGAAAGACCACATAGATAATATTGTAGGGAAGGCGAGCCAAAGGTTGCATTTCATTGGCAGGACACTTAGAAGATGCAACAAGACCACTAAAGAGACAGCTTACACTACACTCGTTCGTCCTCTGTTAGAATATTGCTGCGCGGTGTGGGATCCTTACCAGGTGGGATTGACGGAGGACATCGAAAGGGTTCAAAAAGGGCAGCTCGTTTTGTATTATCACGTAATAGGGGAGAGAGTGTGGCTGATATGATACGCGAGTTGGGATGGAAGTCAATAAAGCAAAGACGTTTTTCGTCGCGGCGAGATCTATTTACGAAATTTCAGTCACCAACTTTCTCTTCCGAATGCGAAAATATTTTGTTGAGCCCAGCCTACATAGGTAGGAATGATCATCGAAATAAAATACGAGAAATCAGAGCTCGAACAGAAAGGTTTAGGTGTTCGTTTTTCCCGCGCGCTGTTCGGGAGTGGAATGGTAGAGAGATAGTATGATTGTGGTTCGATGAACCCTCTGCCAACCACTTAAATGTGAATTGCAGAGTAATCGTATAGATGTAGATGTCGATGTAGATGAGCTCTATGCAGGGTGTCTTAATTTTGTTCAATGTTCGTGACTGAGTGCTTTAAGGCAGCCATATGAGCCCCAAACGCTGTTTTGTTTTGAGAGTAGGTGTGCTCTCTTAATCTACAGTTTTTAATTAAGTATTTTTAGAGATAAAAATAAATTAGAAGAATCTACTTAATACAGTATGTGCATATGTAATATAACAAATGTACCAGACGCCACCTGTCGGTAATAGTGTTATAATTAATATAAATGAAGTGCTTTCTGCCGACCAATTTCATGTGGCGCAGCATGTGAAGGTTGCGGTGTGTGGACAGGTTACTCCTGTAACCGAAATTGCAGGTACGTTCTGGTACGTTTGATGGTGATTGGATAAGATAAAAAATGTTTGCATACGTGAAATAGTAAATTAGTATCATTATCGTTACAGATCTGAAGATGGTTCTAGCGGAACCGAAACCGGTCATGTGAATAAACATTTTATGCAATCAAGACGGATTATAATTAACATTGTAAAACCACTGATTGCGGTTATCCCATCAGACATTATGTCTGTTTTTGCAAAGACATAACGTTAGTACCCTCAGTATGCATCCAGTTGCAGCGTGTGGTCTGTCTCTCCACTCCTTCGCTTTCTGAGACGTGTCAAAACGTGCACAGCAATAGAAAATCCCGCCACTTGTGCAGCGCGTTCTGTGATTAGGTTTTTGTTGGCAAAAAACTGCAAACCAACTGAAATTTATCGCGACCTTTGTGATGTCTACGGAAAAGTAACAATGAGTGAAAGCCGAGTGAGGCAATGCTGCATTGATTTTATACATGGCCTTACCAATGTTCACGATGAGGATCGCTGTGGTAGACATAGCCTTGTGACTCACGAACTGGTGGTGAGAATCAACGATGCAAAATTCGTGAAAATCGCCGTTTCACAATTACGAAACTTTCGCGATATTTCCCCCCAAGCTTCGGGTGGAGAAGCATGGTTACAACGCATACATAGGTGGGGTCTCAAAGTCCTAAAGGAAGACGACGAAAAGCAGAGACTGAACACCCTCGAAAATTACGAGAAAAATGGCAAAACAGTTGCCGATCGTAACGTCACTAGGGACGAGACTTGGGTGAAACATGTCAGTTGTGAAACAAATAGGCAGTCGATGGAAAGGGGACACAAAAATGAAACCAATAAACCGCAGAAGAATTTGAAAACGCTGTCATGGCTACTGTGTTTTGGGACCCTCGTTGGCTTTCTTGAACGTGGCACAACAGTTAACTCAGAGGTATTGTCAAACAATGACAAAGTTAAGGTGGGGGATGGAAACCAAGCGTCGGTGAAAACTTAGCCAGAAGTTTTGCTTTTTCACGACAACGCGCATCCACAAATGGTCAATAGTGCCGCGCTTTTGGATGCGAGGTGTTCGATCATCCACCACAGCGCCTGAATTTGGCGCCGAGCGACCACCACCCTTCCCAGCGTTGAAGACATTACTTGCTACACAACACTTTGGTACTGACGCCGAACTGCATGCCGGTATAAACAGTTACAATCGCAGGCGGCAGATTTCGACGAAGACGATATTGAAAAACTTGTGCCACAGTATGATAAGTGCCTCAATCTGAATGATGATTATGTAAAATAATCGCTTAAGAGTGTACCTTTAACATAATAAAAATTTGGTTTCCCATATTGTCTGTTTTTTTATTTCAAAACGTCTGTTACTTTGTGGATAACCCTCGCAGAATGAGCAGATCGTCTTTGAATGTTTTTTACCTCTCACGTTAATCCAGCTTTGTGCGGATCCAAGAACCACAAACAATACCGTTGAACCAGTGGAACGAGAGCTTTACCCTAAACATTTCTGCATCTAATTGAGTGTAGGTTTAAATTCTTTTTTTTCATTTAAAGTTATCCACACTTGCTGCATAATAACTAAAGGCGAACCAAACAGGGTACCTTGGTGTGCTTCACCTTCTCATCCCTTATATGAAGTGATTTTTGTCATCTAAAAAGTACTCATATGTGCGCCACATAAAGTAGTCTGCTACCCGAGTACCTTCTTGCATAAGGCACAACTGACCTCTTAATCGTTCACTGCTACAAATGAGCTCTTTGAATTCCGTGCTGAGGCTGCATTTGTTCTGGCTGTACTGCTCGCCAAATCCTGGCGCCTGTGCTGAGAGCCCGCATTCCGGTCGATATGAAATATTTATCATCCGTTTTTTCTAAATCTTGTTAGGTTGAAAACTGATTTTTGCGCTTATTACAGTCTGTATCTTCACTTGATGAAAGGACGAATTTCTTTTTGTTATGTTCCATAGTTGCTGTGCTGCATCAAATTCAGTAAAACACTGCGCGAAATTTTAAAGATTTTACACAGGTGAAAACGCATTGCGTAAACTTGCTTGTAGTTTGTTTTAGTCATACGTTGCTGTAATAGAAATGTAGATAAAATATAGATATTTTATTTGAAATTTAGAGCAGAAGGATATCTCATTTCATTCTCGAGTTATCGGGTTTTATACCCAAAGTCGGCAGCGCGCGACGCGCCCGTGCGTATCGCAAATCACGTGGTCGTAACAATCGTCATATCTCAAACGATTCAGGATATCGAAACGAGACTTCCTGCAAATGATAGCACACAATGACACACATACGCTGTACGACGTTTTGAACATGACGCAGGTCGCTGCCCGCTGAGTTCCGCGACTGCTCGCACCCAACCACAATGTTCGCCACACCGAGACAGTAGAGGAAATGTTGCTACTGAGTCGGGACATCCCGTACTTGTTTGGACGCTTAATCACCATGGACAGGAGGTGCGTGCATTATTATGATCCCCAGATAGAGAAGCAAAGAAAGCAGTGGAAACACGTCGGTTCACTACCCGTGTAAAAGACGATGACCTAATCGTCATCGAGTACTTTGCTGCTGTGAGGGACATTTTGAGACTTGCGTAGCGTAATGCTAACAGATTATGCTCGTAAGGGGAAAGTTGGCACAGATGCGTACTTTTCAGGTCGCGTTTAAGACTCAAGAATGGAGGGTCCTACGGCAGACTGAAGCAATTAAAAGTTTGGACAACATGAATATCCTATGACAAATTATTTGGAACATCATAAATATTTATGTTACATAACTTATCAAGACTACGGTTTGAAAGTGAGGAATATTTTTCATATTTTCACTTTTGTCGTATCACAGATCAACCGTTATTTCTAGTGCGAAAGTTAACCAAGACCAGTGGTAAGATGACAGACCATCTCATAAATGAAAGTTAATATGAGTCAAATGATAATGATGTTCATGCTGAGTGTAGTTCCAGGGTGAAATACGAGTATGTGCCACTCTCAGATCAATGAAACAGTGAAGGTACGTTTTATACTTAAAACTACGTGAAACTTGAAAACGTGTAAAACGATCTCTTGCAGTGTACAGTTCTGTTGAAAGGGTACAGTACCGCCCGACATTGAAAATAGGTACAACATACTTCATTATTCTTGTCTGAACAACACTTTTTTTTGTAAAATAACTCAATTTCAATTAATACAGCGAAGCCGGATACCAGTGTGGGAAAGAATGACAATTTATTTATTTCAGTGATCACATGTGAACTCCCACAAAATAAATCCCTACATCCAGCTTGGTGAGATCTGTGAAATGAGTGAATGTATGGTCGTCTGCTAACCGCAGATAGTGAATGTGAATATATGATCATCTTTGAGACGATCCTTTGGCCACCTTTGGTGGGACCAAAGAGATGAAATTTACCTGAGCTTTGAGTGCCTGAAATGTGGCTGACCAATACGGTAGCAAGGTGCTCCCCCACTTCAGCAGAGGTGCGAGAGGACCTGAAGAACGGCCATGTTTCGGCACTCTACCGCTGGATATTGTGCTGTTAAGACCTGTCTTGGGTGTGCTCCGTAAAGACAAAAGAGTGGAGACATGGTATGCATGTGGAATATTTAAGAGTAGTTTGAAATAATAATTTCTCTATTTCAGGAACTTTTGTGGGGAGAATTAAATGTCAGGCAGGTAATATTAATGGGATTGTAGTAATCTTCGGAAGTGACCAACGGTCACAATGAAACCAAGTGTAGCAATAAGTTGAAATACTTCCATGTGCTTAAGTTAAGCTGAATTACTAGCGTGTGTACAATAAGTTGAAATATTTAAGAAATAGCGTGTGTACCATAAGTTGAAATATTTAAGAAATGGCGTGTGCAGGACTTGAAATTAGAGACGAGTACTTCCACGTGGTGAGTACTGTGTGAGTCTCAATCTGTGTATGAGACAAAGGATAAAGAGAAGTACTCGTCCATGGTATCAGTTGAGGACTCGCGTGTGTGATGAATATGTTCTTAATATTACTTTGCGTGATATGATTCCGTGTGACGCTAGATTCAAACTCTGAGAGAGAAGCAAGGTGAGTCAGCCGTCTATCCAGCAACGCCACTTGGTTTGCATTGCACAGGAAGACGTGCATATATCTCCAGAGTTCATAGTAGGAAAGTAGAATTACGAAGTGGGGCAGTGTCGTGTGAAACTGGGATAAATACTAATTGAAGTGGGAAAGCTGAAAGTGATAGTGTTGTGACTATTCATTGTATTGTATTCCATGTTGTAGTGTGGTGAATGTCATGTAATTTGGGTATGTGTGGTTTGCATGGGAGAGTAGCAAGGTAGTTTCAAAAGATTAGTGGGTTATGCTTGTTCCTTCTGTACCGCTCGATCTGGTGGAAAGTTTCGTGATGATGATTGTGAGAGTCGAAGTGTGAGATATAATAAAAGATCCACCATCCTATCCAGAAAGTGCACTGTAGCGTTAAATAATTACGAGACCATAAGGTAGAGAATCACCAATGTAAAGCCATGCCCACTGGGTGGAATTTCTCATGTGTTATTGTTGTAGGTTATAGAATTTGTATGTTTAGGTTATAGAATTTATCGGAATAAATAAGATAGTGAAAAGAAAAAGATTGGTGGACTTTTCCTTCGAATTATATTTTGTCATGATGTCCCGAATTTACAATGTGTGCGCCATTCATATTCAGTGCGGTGGCCACGTGTTGATAAAAGCCGTTAAATAAAAGACAAAAAGAAAATGTGGTATTGCCAGTGCGTAGTGAACAGTCAGAGTTCTGTAAATTACTGATAGTCAGATGTGCGTTTCCGTTGCTTATTATTCATACAGGAGGATAATTTGTAACTTAACTGAGAGTACGAGAGTTTATATTACTCGATAAATAAGAATGAATCCACTCGCCTGGCAGACCACTCATCTTGCAGGCCTGACTGCTTGATGCCACAGTATGAGCAAGGCATGTGGGCGCCTCTCACTGTAAATCTATGACCATATGCGAAAGTGGGCTAAATACATAGGGTGTGTTGTGCTGTCCTCTAGGGAGTAAAAACCGAACTATATTGCGGAATACCCACAACCGTCGATAGGGATATGTTTCTGATACATTTTTATTATAACAGCTGAACGCCATGAGAGTCAGGAACGTAGCTGGTTCACTTCAGCTAAATGAAATGCACGGAAGATCATCCTTCGGAATTTACATCTCTTGTCTTTTTCGTCATTCTCCTAAATTGCTTCCGGCAAATTCCGGGATGGTTCCTTCGAAAGGGCACGGTCGACTTCCTTATCCATCCTTCCCTAATCCGACGTGATCGATGAGCTCTCTGTTTCGTCCCCCACCCCCCCCCCCCCCCCAAAAAAAAAAAAAAACATCAACCAACCGACCAACGAGTGTAAGAGCACTAACGACAGAGACGTCCAGTTGTTCAATTAGGTGTTTGATTGTGATTAGTGGACAACCTCGAATGAGAGTGTACGCACGTTCTAACACAGCAGGGTCACAGGTGTGTGCGGTGGGCCGGCTGACAGGCGGGAGATGACAGGTTTGCGCGGTCTTGTTTCGATGGTGACAGTCGCCTCGTCCAAAAGCTCATCGTGCCCTTGTCCACTACCAGACCTCCATAGAAATTCTGCAAGCCCATATGAATTTGTGTGCCGCTCTGCTTTCCCAGCAAAAGAAAGTCAAGGACAGGGAGCTCTGTTGTTCGTGATCTACATAAATGACCCGGGGGACAATCTGAGCAGTTCTCTTAGATTGTTCGCAGATGTTGCTGTAATTTACCGTCTAGTAAGGTCATCCGAAGACCAGTATCAGTTGCAAAGCGATTTAGAAAAGATTGCCGTATGGTGTGGCAGGTGGCAGTTGACGCTAAATAACGAAAAGTGTGAGGTGATCCACATGAGTTCCAAAAGAAATCCGTTGGAATTCGATTACTCGATAAATAGTACAATTCTCAAGGCTGTCAATTCAACTAAGTACCTGGGTGTAAAAATTACGAACAACTTCAGTTGGAAAGACCACATAGATAGTATTGTGGGGAAGGCGAGCCAAAGGTTGCGTTTCATTGGCAGGACACTTAAAAGATGCAACAAGTCCACTAAAGAGACAGCTTACACTACACTCGTTCGTCCTCTGTTAGAATATTGCTGCGCGGTGTGGGATCCTTACCAGGTGGGATTGACGGAGGACATCGAAAGGGTGCAAAAAAGGGCAGCTCGTTTTGTATTATCACGTAATAGGGGAGAGAGTGTGGCAGATATGATACGCGAGTTGGGATGGAAGTCATTAAAGCAAATACGTTTTTCGTCGCGGCGAGATCTATTTACGAAATTTCAGTCACCAACTTTCTCTTCCGAATGCGAAAATATTTTGTTGAGCCCAGCCTACATAGGTAGGAATGATCATCAAAATAAAATAAGAGAAATCAGAGCTCGAACAGAAAGGTTTAGGTGTTCGTTTTTCCCGCGCGCTGTTCGGGAGTGGAATGGTAGAGAGATAGTATGATTGTGGTTCGATGAACCCTCTGCCAAGCACTTAAATGTGAATTGCAGAGTAATCATGTAGATGTAGATGTAGAGAGCTGTCTGCATGGAACGGATCGTATAGTGCCGCAACTTATCGGAACTCCTGAAACATACGGGCTGAAGGAGGAATATTCCACGATATTCTACAACATGGAATATTCCTCCTTCAGCCCGTATGTTGTATATTCCACGATATTCTACAACAAATGTTGGAACACGTGAGGCAATACTAACCTTACGACTTATCTTAGAAGAAAGATTAAGAAAAGGCAAACCTACGTTTCTAGCATTTTTGTAGACTTCAAATTCTGAAGGTGGCAGGGGTAAAATACAGGGAGCGAAAGGCTATTTACAATTTGTACAGAAACCAGATGGCAGTTATAAGAGTCGAGGGGCATGAAAGGGAAGCATTGGTTGAGAAGGGAGTGAGACGGGGTTGTAGCGTCTCCTCGATGTTATTCAATCTGTATATTGAGCAATCAGTAAAGGAAACAAAAGAAAAATTCGGAGTAGGTATTAAAATTCATGGAGAAGAAGTAAAAACTTTGAGGTTCGCCGATGACATTGTAATTCTGTCAGAGACAGCAAAGGATTTGGAAGAGCAGTTGAACGGAATGGACAGTGTCTTGAAAGGAGGATATAAGATGAACATCAACAAAAGCAAAACGCGGATAATGGAATGTAGTCAAATTAAATCGGGTGATGCTGAGGGGATCAGATTAGGGAATGAGACACTTAAAGTAGTAAAGGAGTTTTGCTATTTAGGGAGTAAAATAACTGATGATGGTCGAAGTAGAGAGGATATAAAATGTAGACTGGCAATGGCAAGGAAATCGTTTCTGAAGAAGAGAAATTTGTTAACATCGAGTATAGATTTAAGTGTCAGGAAGTCGTTTCTGAAAGTATTTGTATGGAGTGTAGCCATGTATGGAAGTGAAACATGGACGATAACCAGTTTGGACAAGAAGAGAATAGAAGCTTTCGAAATGTGGTGCTACAGAAGAATGCTGAAGATAAGGTGGGTAGATCACGTAACTAATGAGGAGGTATTGAATAGGATTGGGGAGAAGAGAAGTTTGTGGCACAACTTGACTAGATGAAGGGATCGGTTGGTAGGACTTGTTTTGAGGCATCAAGGGATCACAAATTTAGCATTGGAGGGCAGCGTGGAGGGTAAAAATCGTAGAGGGAGACCAAGAGATGAATACACTAAGCAGATTCAGAAGGATGTAGGTTGCGGTAGGTATTGGGAGATGAAGAAGCTTGCACAGGATAGAGTAGCATGGAGAGCTGCATCAAACCAGTCTCAGGACTGAACACCACAAGAACACATTCTACAACAGTTTCCGCATTTTCAACAGAACTTAGCCGAGAGAAAAAAAAAGTGTTGCATTACTTATTGACCGACCCTTGTGCATTCGAGTCGGCGCAACTAGTCTTCCGAAGCGCGTCGATATTGATGGTTCTCAAAGTGTGGGGTATGTTTGTAAGCTGACGAAGCTTTCAAGCGATTTAAAAATACTTTACCATATGTAGCGAAGCGAATCCGCTGTACTTAGCCGCTAAATCTTATTTATAAATACCTGGACGGATGGGAGAACCGGCGGCCTGCGAACTTTTGTTTGGAGAAGCAGTAATGTGGGGACACTTCGTCGGTAGCGGCCGTTCAAATAGTGCGCAGTAATCGCTGTTGACTCGGTTTATTGCACGCTTGGACAAACAGGCTTATCTGGGAGAGGCGCGATGCGACGCCTCGCGTTTGTGGATCCGGAGTGGGCCAGATTGAATCCTCGGGGAACGGCGCTGGCCGCATGGAAATCAGAGCAAACAGCCCGCCAGCCAGATTTATGGGGCCCGCTCCGGTGATAGGGCGACCGTTGCCGCGCGCATTCCGCCCGGCAGCCGCGGGCGGGCAGTTGCGCCGGGCAGCTGCGGCGCTGATTTACGAGTGCAACCGTTACATGTTAAGTGGATCGGCAAACGCCGTGGCGCCGACAGTGGGAAGAAAGCTAATGTTTGACAGCTGTAATCGAACAGGACTTCCGAGTACCTAAATTCCACCTCCGTAGCTGTGGGCACCAACGCTCCGAGGCAGTTGGTTTGAACCCTGGTCGGAGAACGGATTATAATCGCCAGTGTTTTGCGACGAGGGGAGGATACATTGGGGCGTGAAATCCCACGTCAACAGACTCTGCGCCAGTGTCCTGAATTAAATTCAAACCTCTACGTAGCGCCTAATGTGCACTGCTGATAGTGAGCCGTTGACTCTGGTGATGGCAATCCGTCGTCGGTTGCGGAAAGGTCGGCGATTCTCTTGATGTTCGTCTACAGGAGGGGGCTATCCCTGGGCTGCACGCTCCTCCATATCTTTCATTATCATCATCGTCGCCATCGTCCCCATCGTCGCCACGTCGCCAACATCGTCATCATCGTCAACATCGTCATCATCGTCAACACCGTCATCATCGTCAACATCGTCATCATCGTCAACATCGTCAACATCGTCATCATCGTCAACATCGTCATCATCACACAAACACGACACTACATTCCACACACAATCTCAATCAGCTATATTAAATGCCGGCCACTGTGGCCGAGCGGTTCTAGGCGCTTCAGTCCCGAACCGCACTGCTGCTACGGTCGCAGGTTCGAATCCTGCCTTGGGCATGGATGTGTGTGATGTCCTTAGGTAAGTTAGGTTTAAGTAGTTCTAAGTCTAGGGGACTGATGACCTCAGATGTTAAGTCCCATAGTGCTTAGACCCGTTTTGAGCTATATTAAATACGCAAAGGGAGTGCACTCAGCCTCGTGTTGCCAATTGAGGAGCTACTCGACCGAATAGTAGCGCTTTGGTCAAGAATACCATCATAACGACGGGGAGAGCGGTGTGCTGACCCCACGCCCCTCCTATCCGCATCCTCCATGAGGATGACACGGCGGTCGGATGGTCCCGGTAGGTCACTCGTGGCCTGAAGACGGAGTACTCGTTTTTTTTTATTAAATACGCAAAGACGTTAGACAGGCAAGTCCTTCAATTGACGTCATCTAGAGTGATTTGTACACTAACCCACATAAATAAAAATTTATTTACGTCTGCGGATATAGGTCTACGTTGAAAACGGCTCTGAGCACTATGGGACTTAACATCTGAGGTCATCAGTCCCCTACACTTAGAACTAGTTAAACCTAACTAACCTAAGGACATCACACCCATCCATGCCCGAGGCAGGATTCGAACCTGCGACCGTAGCGGTCGCGCGGTTCCAGACTGAAGCGCATAGAACCGCTCGGCCACACCGGCAGGTTCTACGTTGCAATAGAATACTGAAACGCCTAAAGTAATTTCAACCGAACTTACTACAAAAGTCACCACAAAAAATTAAAAAATACATGTTTGTATAAGATTCCCTAGCACCTGCACCGCTGGTGAGAAGATCAGATTGTTTGCAGATGATGCTGTCATTTACTGTATAAAGAGGTCATGAGAAGATCGAAACCAAATGAAAAATGATTCAGATAACGTATCTGTGTGGTGCGAAAAGTGGTAATTGACTCTAATTAATGGGTGAACTTATCCACATGAGTACTAAAACGAATCCGCTAAGTTTCGTTTGCGTGATATATCGCACAAATCTAAAGGCTGCGAACTCAGCTAAATACTTAGGAGATTATAATTACGAGTATCTTAAATCGGAATGATCATATAGATAATGTTGTGGGGAAAGTTAACCAAAGAATGCGATTTATTGGCAGAATGCTTAGAAGGTCTACTGGAGAGACTGCCTACACTGCATTTGTCCGTCTCTTCTGGAGTACTGCTGTGCGGTGTGGAATCCGCATCAGATAGGACTGACGGAGGACATGGAGAAAGTCCAAAGAAGCTTAGCTCACTTTGTATTATAGCGAAATAGTGGAGATAGTGTCACGGGCGTGATAACCGAGTTGCGGTGGCAATAATTAAAACAAAGAAGCTTTCTCCTCCTAATGCGGAAATACTTTGTTGCCACTCACCTATATAGGGAGAAATGACCATCGTAATCAAAGAAGGGTAGACTCTCACGGAAACAATCAAGTGTTCGTATTTCGCGCGCATTGCTCGAGAGTCGAACCGTAGAAAAATAGATCGAAAGCGGTTCGATGAATCCTCCGCCAGGCACCCAATTGTGAACTGAAGAACAGTCGCGTAGATCTAGATGAAGGATTCCGACGGGGTTACCCATCACCCCTAGGACTGGCGATGTGGGACATAAGGGATAATGTTCAAAGCGTTTTCTTTCTCTACGAAAGTAATACACCGAAAATTCTCTGTAATGTTCTTTATACATTATAGTCTTTCCATTCCGCTATCATTTTTCCCCTCAATTGCTCCTTGCAACAACAACTTAACTCGTCTTGCATGCCATAACGATTGTGCCACTAACCTAACACTCCTGGTAACGGTTTTCCAAGAAATTCCATACTTACTTATTTCTTTAGTACATCTTGTAATCGTCTAACAAATGAGTTTCTCATGGTTTGACTTTCAGAGAAACTTCTATAAATCTTCTTCAGATATCCTAGTCGCTTCAGTCCGGAACCGCTAGACTGCTACGGTCGCAGGTTCGAATCCTGCCTCGGACGGTGATATCCTTAGGTTAGTTAGGTTTAAGTAGTTCTACGTTCTAGGGGACTGATGACCTCAGATGTTAAGTTCCATAGTTCTCAGAACCATTTGAACCATTTTTTTTTAGATAACACTGTTATTGATCCTTATTTATTAAGCAAACATTGGCTCCACGCTGGACGTCGTTAAATTTTATTAGGTTAGGATCACTAACAGAAAGTTGCCTTTCCAGCATTTACATCGTTTCTGGACAGCATTGAGATAACTACTCAGTTTTTATTACAATCATTTTCTTCTTACTGTTCTAATTTCAGGAATTGTAGGCATATCAATACCATTCGTGCCTTGTCATTGTGAGAGGCAGCTTGATAGTTACGTCTCACAACCTCCACGTGCTCGGTGTGTTGTTCTCGCGCCTGCAACGCCTTCGTTCATTCGGAACGTTCTGCCGCAATATTTCCACGCTGAGCACACTCTCATTAATAAGTACTCCCAAGCTGGGTGTTACTCGCTGGCATGCTCCATCTTCGTCTCTTCACAACGTTCCTTCGCACTCGCTTCATCCGGCAGAGTGCAACTCACACCTGGAAAGTATGCTTTCCTACGGTAACAATACCAACAGGGAAGGTCTGTTTGAGTTCCACTGTGCAACCACTGCCATAGTCGCAACATGGAAGCCGCGGTACCTTTACGGCTCCAATTGAGTTTTACATTCATGGCTACATTACCTTGCTCACGTACTACGCAAATATCATGTACTGTACGATAATGAAACATAGAAATTTTACATTCAGGTTAGGAGGCAGTTGCATAAGGTTTGCAACGATGAATAAAAGACAGAAATCTAGTTATCTGATGGAATTAATTTTCCTTGAGACATATGAGTCCCAGCTCAATCTTCGATAATGATAGAAGCTGAAGAAATGAATTAGAATTCGTGACATGGCCAAGACTTGAACCCAGGTCTCTCGTGTACTAAGTAGAGGTGCTAACCATTACACCACCATAGCTGGTGAGACTAACCCAGTTGCATGGACAACCCTAGCCCAACGCCCTCCCTAAGACAAACTCTGTGGCAGCATAAGTACGAGACATCTGCAGCAATTATGCACAAGCAAATTTCGTCGACATACGCTTATTTTGTGGGAAATGGGGGAGGAGGTGGGGTGGAAGAAATGCAAATTCTTGACTGTCAAAGTTTACCTCAGGTTTGTAGGTGTGCTCAGACAGCCATACAGTTAGAGCACATACTCATGATATGCACGAATTCGGGGTTCGAGTCCCGGTCTGGCACAAATATGCAGCTGTCACTACAAAAATGAAAACAGTGGGAACTGCTTGAGGGGCACAAAAACTTCTTATGAGCTCTAATTTATAACCCAACAAACTTTCCAGATGAGAAAGTATGTTTTGGTTCCACCCAAATACAATATGTCATCCAAACGAATCTAGGCTTATAACATCACTGGAATACAGGGAGGTTTCTTGGAAATAAGAAGAATCATTTTTCACCACACTTACACAATGTTAGCGTCGTCTCTGCGTATATGAAACACAGACGCATCATGAAGCGTGCTGTGCATGGGCTGTACACCCTACAGACTGGCAACCCTTCTTACATTAATGGTGTACAAGCGACCTAACATCGAAGGGGTTACATCAGCCACAACAGAGCTCCAATTAGGCACGCTTCCTAGGCCAACAGGCAGAAAAGCGGGTGCCACCAGACGTTGCTGGCTCCGTGGACATATTTGCTTCTGCGGACCATGTGATCACAAATAATTCCTTACGTATCTCTACGCGGCCTGGGTATTTAGGGCAGCGCAAAACCGCTCTATGGCATCTTCTATCGAGCTCTGGGAGAATTCGCTGCGTACACCGCTATGCCGCACCAGCACCTACCGACCCAGGGAGCCGCCAGTGTCTTTGTTCACCATCACCAGAACTTGGTCTCTGCATCAGAGATGACTAAGAACTTTGTATCGGACATCGACATTCACTATGTTATTTTGTTCTACTTCCGAGTGAATATTAACTTTAACTGCTTTATCACTAAGCCCTCAACCTAAGTTCGCTTGTATAAATCCAGTGCTAGTCACAACCTTTCACAAACTATTGTAGCGATTAAGTTTTATTCAACACAGGAGTATTTGGTTTATGTACTTTTCAGTTAAAAGCCGGTCGGTGTGGCCGTGCGGTTCTAGGCGCTTCACTTTGGAACCACGTGACCGCTACAGTCGCAGGTTCGAATCCTGCCTCGGGCATGGGTGTGTATGATGTCCTTCGGTTAGTTAGGTTTAAGCAGTTCTAAGTTCTAGGGGACTGATGACCTCAGAAGTTAAGTCCCATAGTGCTCAGAGCCATTTGAACCATTTTTTTTTCAGTTAAAATGTTCCACATTGTTTACCTGGGCTGTGTTCACTTCGTGCCTCAACTAGCACAAGGCATAGAAGAGGGGAAGAACGGTTTGATTTCCCCAAACAGAACGTACCATTCTAAAATATGAATTTTTACTCTAGTGAGACTGCGGGGTTCGTGCAATGAAGTGGGCGAAACCAGTAACATCTTTTGCGATTGTTATCAATTATACACTCACTAACATATATCTCTAGTGACACCGTATGATCTCATAAGTAAAACAACCTGAAAGTTGAAATTATTCTGCTACCTTCGACTGCAAACTTTAAAAAAAATATATATTCCTCCATTTTATCTTTAACTTGCATGTTATCAACTGAGTTCAGCGTACAGCTGAAATGAACATTCATTTTTGAAACCGGCTTTAACCTTCAAAGAATTCAGTTTTAGTATGAACCCATGCATTGGGAAGCAGACAAAACGAATTTGCGCAGAAATTCGAACTTGCAGCTTTTGTATGACGCTATAGCCTTTAACAGCTATGGCACAGGCCATGAATTTCTGAGTGAATCAACTGGAAAACACATGTAAAAGAGCAACCGACGATAACTCGCGAAGTGGGAGTATTTGACGTTTGTACTGCTTCTGGTAGGACCCTGGTTGTTTGACAGAACTTCAGCCCTACTGAACGCGCCGCGACATTCGCAACGGTAAGTAACGGAAGTCTGTGGGGGCAGGCGGGCCTGTCAGCCGATATCTGCGCCATAAATCTGAGGCGGCCGTAAATCCGGTGGCTGTGTCGGGGGCGGGCGCCGCCTCCAGGACCTCCGCCAACGGGGGCGGCCACAGGGGAGGCTGCTGCAGGAATCGAACGCCTAGTAGCTGTCTGTCGCGGGCGGTTGTCACACACTATGAATTCGAAAACAAAGTTACGCAATTAATTTTTTCTCTTTCAGTCACAACATTTTGATGACAGCGTACAAGCCATCGGTGTTTGCTAAAGTTATCGAGAAGGTTGTATATACAAGGTTACTGGAGCATTTAAATTCACATAATTTGCTGTCAAATGTACAGTTTGGTTTTAGAAATGGTTTAACAACTCAAAATGCTATATTCTCTTTTCTCTGTGAGGTTTTGGACGGATTAAATAAAAGGTTGCGAGCGCGAGGTGTTTTCCGTGATTTAACGAAGGCTTTTGACTGTGTTGACCACAAAATATTACTGCAGAAGTTGGACCATTATGGAGTAAGGGGAGTAGCTTACAACTGTTTCGCCTCTTACTTTAAGAACAGAAACGAAAAGGTAATTCTCCGCAATATTGAGAGTGGTAGTGATGTTCAGTCCCAATGGGGCACTGTTAAGTGGGACGTTCCCCAAGGGTCGGTGCTGGGGCCACTGCTGTTTCTTATTTATATAAATGATATGCCTTCTAGTATTACAGGTGAATCAAAAATATTTCTGTTTGCTGATGACACCAGCTTGGTAGTGAAGGATATTGTGTGTAATATTGAAACATTATCAAATAATGTAGTTCATGAAATAAGTTCGTGGCTTGTGGAAAATAATTTCATGCTAAATCACACTAAGACTCAGTTTTTACAGTTTCTAACTTACAATTCAACAAGAACTGATATTTTGATCAGACAGAATGGGCATATTATAAGCGAGACGGAACAGTTCAAGTTCCTAGGCGTTCGGATGGATAGTAAGCTGTTGTGGAAAGCCCATGTTCAGGATCTTGTTCAGAAACTAAATGCTGCTTTATTTAACTTTAGAACAGTATCTGAAATAAGTGACAGTTCAACACGAAAAGTAGTCTACTTCGCATATTTTCATATGCTTATGTCATATGGTATTATTTTTTGGCGTAATTCTTCAGATTCAAAAAGGGTACTTTTGGCTCAAAAACGAGCTGTTCGAGCTATATGTGGTGTAAGTTCGAGAACCTCTTGTCGACCCCTACTGAATAGTCTGGGACTTCTGACATTGCCCTCACAGTATGTATTTTCTTTAATGTCGTTTGTTGTTAGCAATATTAGCTTATTCCCAAGAGTTAGCAGCTTTCACTCAGTTGATACTAGGCAGAAATCAAATCTGCATGTGGAATGCACTTCCTTGACTCTTGTACAGAAAGGAGTGCACTATTCTGCTGCATCCATTTTCAATAAGTTACCACAAGAACTCAAAAATCTCAGCAGTAGCCCAAGCGCTTTTACGTCTAAACTGAAGAGTTTCCTCATGGCTCAATCCTTCTATTCTGTCGAGGAGCTCCTGGAAGAGCTGAAAAATTAAGCAAATTCCAGTGTTACATTGTTGATTTTCTTTATTTAAACTTACGAATTGTCGGCTGAATACGTTTCTTGTATTTCATTTTATCTGTTTCTACTATCGTGTTATAATTTCATGTATTGACTCGTACCATGACCATGGAGACTTCTCCTTAATTTGGTCCCACGGAACAATAAATAAATAAATAAAAATAAAAGCAACTTTTTAACATTTCATAAAGTTCATCAAAGAATGTCTCAACAGTTGAAGTACATACACTATGTGATCAAAAGTATCCGCATACCTGGCTGAAAATGACTTACAAGCTCGTGGCGCCCTCCATCGGTAATGCTGGAATTCAATATGGCGTTGGCCCACCCTTCCACTCTCTCAGGCATACGTTCAACCAAGTGCTGTAAGGTTTCCTGGAGAATGGCAGCCCATCCTTCACGGACTGCTGCACTGAGGAGAGACACCATGTCACGGATTGCGCGGCCCCTCCTGCCGGAGGTTCGAATCCTACCTCGGGCATGGGTGTGTGTGTTGTTCTTAGCATAAGTTAGTTTAAGTAGTATGTAAGTCTACGGATCGATGACCTCCGCAGTTTGGTCCCTTAGGAATTCACACACATTTGAACATTTTTGAGGAGAGGTATCGATGTCGGTAGGTGAGGCCTGAGACGAAGTCGGCGATCCAAAACATTCCGAAAGTGTTGTATAGGATTCAGGACAGGACTCTGTGCAGGCCAGTCCATTACAGGGATGTTATTGTCGTGTAACCACTCCGCCATAGCAAGCACCTTTACCAACAAGGTCGCCGGATCTCTCTCCAGCTGAGAACGTGTGGAGCATTATGGGCGCGGCTCTCCAACCAGCTCGAGGTTTCGATGATCTAACGCGGCAGCTGGACAGAATTTGGCATGACATCCATCGGGAGGGCATCCAACAACTCTGTCAATCGATGGCAAGCCGAATAAGTACGTGCGTAAGGGCCAGAGATGGACCAATGCGTTATTGACTTGCTCAGTTTGTGCAACTCCTTGTGTTGCATAAAACTCGAAATTTTCTGAAATTGCAGTTGTTTGTTTGCCTGTACATGTACATCACATCTGCCGGTTTCCGTCCCATTCGGTTAATTCGCTCGTGGTGCATCGTTCTTTTTTGTGTTAAGTGCAGTACACAACTCTGCAGTACGCTAAATAAAGAACTAATTGCCAATCTCTGGAGCCGTTGGAGAAGTAATTGAATATCACAGAAATTTTACCGGGAAGAATTTCTTTACATAGGGTTCCATCATGTGCAACTAATATTGTCCACTAAGCCAATCAACATGAATGATGTATTATATGAAAAACAATAATCCCACTGAAATCCGCTGGAGTACACCATATGTTACTTCTATCTCTGTAGATGAATCTCCATCCAGGATCTATATCTACATCTACATGGATACTCTGCAAATCACATTTAAGTGCCTGGCAGAAGTTCAGAAATGGCTCTGAGCACTATGGGACTTAACATCTGTGGTCATCAGTCCCCTAGAACTTAGAACTACTTAAACCTAACTAACCTAAGGACATCACACAAATCCATGCCCGAGGCAGGATTCGAACCTGCGACCGTAGCGGTCACGCGGTTCCAGACTGAAGTGCCTAGAACCGCACGGCCACACCGGCCGGGCCTGGCAGAGGGTTTATCGAACCACCTTCACAATTATGTATTATTCCAATCTCGTATAGCGCGCGGAAAGAATGAACTCGAACTCCTATATCTTTCCGTACGAACTCTTAATTTCCCTTATTTTATCGTGGTGATCTGATCGTTCCTCCATATGTAGGTCGGTGTCAACAAAATATTTTTGCATTCGGCGGAGAAAGTTGGTGATTAGAAATTCGTGAGAAGATTCCGTCCGTCGCAACGAAAAACGCCTTTCTTTTAATGATGTCCAGTCCAAATCAAATATCATTTCGGTGACACTCTCTCCCATATTTCGTGATAATACAAGACGTGCTGCATTTCTTTGAACTTTGTTGATTTAGTCCGTCAGTCCTATCTGGTAAGGATCCCACACCGCGCAGAAGTATTCTAAAATAGGACGGACAAACGTAGTGCAGGCAGTCTCCTTAGTAGGTCTGTTACATTTTCTAAGTGTCCTGCCAATAAAACGCAGTCTTTGGTTAGCCTTCCCCACAACATCTTCTGTGTGTTCCTTCCTATTCAATTTGTTCGTAATTGTAATACCTTGGTATTTAGTTGAATTTACGGCTTTTAGATTAGACTGCTTTATCGTGTAACCGAGGTTTAACGAGTTCCTTTTAGCACTCATGTGGATGACCTCACACTTTTCGTTATTTAGGGTCAACTGCCACTTTTCGCACTATTCAAATATCTTTTCTAAATCGTTTTGCAGTTTTTTTATCTTCTGATGACTTTATTAGTCGATAAACGACAGCGTCATCTGCAAACAACCGAAGACGCCTGCTCAGATTGCCTCCCAAACCGTTTATACAGATAAGGAACAGCAAAGGGCATATAACACTACCTTGGGGAACGCCAGAAATCACTACTGTTTTACTCGACGACTTTCTGGCAATTACTATGAGCTGTGACCTTTCTGACAGGAAATCACAAATCCAGTCACATAACTGAGACGATATTCCATAAGCCCGCAATTTCACTATTAGCCGCTTTTGTGGTACAGCGTCAAAAGCCTTCCGGAAATCCAGAAATACGGAATCGATCTGAAATCCCTTGTCAATAGGATTAAGGGAGGCGTGCTATCTATTAAGAGATATTCGATTCAGTCGCAAACATAACCTATAAGACTGGTTTTTTTTCCGTCTTCTTGGAAGGCATAATGTGGTACACATAGTACCGGGTGATCAAAAAGTCAGTATAAATTTGAAAACTTAATAAACCACGGAATAATTTGGATAGAGAGGTAAAAATTGACACACATGCTTGGAATGACATGGGGTTTTATTAGAACCAAAAAAAAAAAACAAAGGATTGCTAGACGCGTAAAAGATCTCTTGCGCGCGTCGTCTGGTGATGATCGTGTGCTCAGCCGCCACTTTCGTCATGCTTGGCCTCCCAGGTCCACAGACCTTAGTCCGTGCGTTTATTGGCTTTGGGGTTACCTGAAGTCACAAGTGTATCGTGATCGACCGACATCCCTAGGGATGCTGAAAGACAACATCCGACGCCAATGCCTCACCATAACTCCGGACATGCTTTAGAGTGCTGTTCGCAACATTATTCCTCGACTACAGCTATTGTTGAGGAATGATGGTGGGCATATTGAGCATTTCCTGTAAAGAACATCATCTTTGCTTTGTCTTACTTTGTTAAGCTAATTATTGCTATTCTGATCAGACGAAGCGCCATCTGTCGGACATTTTTTGAACGTTTGTATTTTTTTTGTTCTAGTAAAACCCCATGTCATTCCAAGCATGTGTGTCAATTTGTACCTCTCTATCTACATTATTCCGTGATTTATTCAGTTTTCAAATTTATACTTTATACCTCGTACTGAATCAACCATAGTTCTTTTTCTTGTTCATAGTTTCTCATAATCGATGTCTTGGAGGCCGTAACTATGTTCCAGGGGGAAGGTTATTTTCTTCCAGGTGGGTCGTAATGTTTTATCCTGGAATACGTACTAGCTTCATCCATCCCTGTTATGGCGCTCGTCATCAAGTACGGGCCTATCTGGCAGCAGGTATGTGCGCCGGGTGGAGTGCATTTCCCTGTTTGTACGCTGAAGCAGAACAGGAGGGGAGCCGCCAGGGCGTGTCTCTATTCAGACCTGTGAGCCTGCGAGCGCGGAAAAGGGCGTTCCCGGAAGACCGCCGCGTGCAGTTAGCGCCCTCGGAGGAGCGCAGCAAGTGGCTGCCGGAAGCACCAGGCGTAGACGGATTAGCAGCAGAGGCGGGAGGAGGCTGGCTACAGGCTCGTGCTTAGTCTACGCAAGCCATCTTTACGGTGTGTCGTGGAGCATACGTTTCTTATATTAACACTGACAATTCCTCGCGTCTCTGTTCCGTTCGCGAATGAGATTTGAGAATGACTGTCGGTAACGCTTCCGTACGAGTTTTAATTTCTCCGATTTTCTCATCGTCTTTGTTTAGAGAGAAGTATGTGGGCAGAAGTAATATGTTGCTGGATTCTTCCGAGAACATACGGTTTCAGAAGTTTAGTAGTAGGTCTCTCCCTGATGCACAACGCCTCTATGGCGCCAACTAAACGATCTCGTGACGAAGGGCGCCACTCTTCCTTTGACTTCCTCCAACTCTTCTGTCATTTCAATCTGGTCAGGGACCCAGACTGTCGGACAATGCTGAAGAATCGGTGGAGCAAGTATTTTCTAAGTTATTTCTTTCATAGATGAAACACGTTTCCTTTTGATTCTTCCGATGATTCTTAGCCTGGCGTCTGCATGCCCCTCTTAAGTTTCTGTAGTCATTCCAATTTAGAACCCTCTGGACGATTACTCATAGATATTTACGGTACCGCGGTTACTGTTTCCAATTATTTGTTGCCAACGGCGTAATCCAATAGCAATGGGTCTCTTCACCCGATTATGTGTGTTACATTACTTTTATTTACCATCAGTGGCAACTACCAGTCCCAGCTACGTCGTCGATTCGGTACAGTATCCTGGCATTGCATCGTTCTTACAGGCAACAGTGTCTACCGTGGATAGTGTCAAAGAGCTTCCGACGTTATCCGATAGATCATTAATATACACTGCAAAAAGTGATGGCTCCGAGGCAACCCTTTCCGGAACTACCACTACCAGGTGTACCGGTATGAAATGAGCGTTAAGATAGGGAACATTTGTTGTGAACGAGCCTTAATTTTTTGTTTGGTTGGTATGACATCTGTCAAAGATATTTAGTATACATCATGTCATTTAACAAACAGTGTCGAATTTTGTACCAGAAAGTGATGATTTACGGAAAGAATTAATTTTTGTTTTCATTTGAAAAAAAAAAGTGCTTCAGAGTCGCATCGAATGCTTGTCGAGGCATATGGTGATCATGCGCTATCAGAAGCAACATGCAAAAGATGGTTTCAACGGTTCAGAAATAATGATTTTGATGTAAGAAATGAAGAGCGTGGAAGACCACCAAAAATGTTCGAAGACGCCGAATTGCAAGCAATATTGGATGAAGATGATACTTTGAGTCAGAAGTAAATGGCAGCAATGCTAAATGTTGCACAACAAACAATTTCTGACCGTTCTAAAGCTATGGGAAAGATCCAAAAGTGTGGAAAATGGGTGCTACATGAATTGAATGAAAGACAAATGGAAAACCGAAAAACCATTAGTCAAATTTTGCCTCAAAGACATGAAAGAAAATCAGTTTTGCATCGAATTGTTACTTCCGATGAAAAATGGATTTTAAGAATCCTAAACGGGAAATATCATGGGTTAATCTGGGACAACCATCAACATCGACTGCAAAACCAGATCGATTCGGCAAGAAGACAATGCTCTGTGTTTGGTGGGATCAGAGAGGTGTGGTGTATCATGAGCTTCCAAAACCCGGTGGAACTGTGAATACTAATCGCTACAAACAACAAATGATCAATTTGAACTATGCATTGGTCGAAAAAAGATCATAATGGGCCAGAAGACATGGCAAAGTAATTTTTTAACACGACAATGCACCTGCACACATAGCAAAACTGGTTCAGGATACAATCAAAACACTTAGCTGGGAGCTGCTACCCCACCCGCCGTATTCACCAGACTTGGCCCCTTCCGACTACCATTTGTTTTCATCAATGGCACACGCATTGGCTGAGGAACACTTCGATTTCTACGAAGAAGTCGAAAGTTGGGTGTCTGATCGGTTTGCTTCAAAAGATGAACATTTTTATTGGCGTGGTATCCACAAATTGCCAGAAATATGGTCAAATTGTATAGAAAGCAATGGTCAGTACTTTGAATAAAATGTTTTTACTTTTCAATTCAAAATTAGTGTTTCATTTTCACAAAAAAACGCTCATTTCATACCGGTACACATCTGTCGAATCCGTCATGTTAAGAAGGATGTGTTGTGTTTTCATCTGCTAGGTTCAAATGGCTCTGAGCACTATGGGACTTAACATTTGAGGTCATCAGTCCCATATAACTTAGAACTGCTTAAACCTAACTAACCTAAGGACACCAGACACATCCATGCCCGAGGCAGGATTCGAACCTGCGACCGTAGCGGTCACGCGGTTCCAGACTGAAGCGCCTAGAAACGCTCGGCCAAACCGGCCGGCATCTGCTAGGAAGTTCTGAATCCTGTCACAGAACTGGTTCATTAATCCGGTTCTCGTACTTTGTTCAGTAAACGACAGTGCTGAACGGTATCGGATGCGTTGGGAAGTCACGGAGCACACCATCACCTCGCGGGACGCCGTCGTCAACGGCGCTCCTGATGTCACGGACGGACCTAGCGAGTCGAACTTCAGGAGACCTCTGTTCGCAAAATCCATGTTGATATTTTATTTTTATACATGAGATTTTTGCTCTCCAAAAATGTTATATTGCGTGAAAGGATATTCGGGTGCTGTAGTCCTCATGTTCTTTACTTCTAGTGCCTGTCAGTATAGTAGATATTCCCATTCAGCCACGGATTGTGAAGAATATGCGTAACAACTTCAGTATTAGGGTCCATGTCGTGTTACCACTCCCGTGTCGTTAATAGGTAAAACAAATGGCTGCACCTCGAGTGTTTAATACTCCTTTAATACTCTCTCCAATGTGACATGTCTCAGGCAAAAACCTCATAAACAAGCACATACACCGAAACAGCAGCATGTATATAACATGACTTCCAAGTATAGTCAAAACTGAGCACCAGTCGCTGTGGACTTAACGGTGAGGAAGAGGAAGAGGATGAGGATGAGGATGAGGATGAGGATGAGGAGATTAGTGTTTAACGTCCCGTTGACAACGAGGTCGTTAGAGACGGGAAATCGGCCGTGCCCTTTCAAAAGAACGATCCCGGCATTTGCCCGAAACTATTTAGGGAAATCACGGGAAACCAAAATCAGGATGGCCGGACATAGGTTTGGACCGTCGTCTTCCCGAATGCGAGTCCATTGTGCCAACCACTGACTTAACGGTGAATTTGCGATGAGTGTACAGTACCATATTTCATGCAAACCAACATTTACGCAGCTATCACTACTTTTATGTCGTCACAAGCGACATAAAAGCGGATTCATACGTAAAACATGGAACTGCTTCGTCCAAACGAAGCACGTTGGTCACACAATGCACAAAAAGTGTCAACAGTGAACCAAGCGGAAGATGGTCGTGACTTTGAAAACACACTTTTCCTTGTACTGCACGTATCCACCACCTGTTGTCTACACACAGCAGGACTTCTCTGATGCGGGAGCTTACTGCGGCGTTCACGCGTGATGGTCTGTTCTGACTACAGGCAATTCCCTAAGGCCGTTCCTATAAAGAATTTTGCCGGTCTTTCATTGTCTAAATCAGTGGCCAAAAAACAGTAATGGAAGAAGAATTTCATCTACATCTACATTCACGTAATTACTCTGCTATTCACAATAAAGCGCCTGGCAGAGGGTTCAATATATATCAATATACTTTCTGCAGGCGACAGTTCTGCACGCACAGAAAATTCACCCTATCGGACAAGTAGCCAGTTGTGTCTCCATACAGCGATCGTCAACTTCGGAGTTAATGCAATAACCCCGAATCATCCGTTTTTACGCTCCCAAGCGTTTGCGCAGGAATATCTGTTCGTGCAATTTCATCAATTAAGCCGAGTTCTACCATTTAATTAGGTGGCCGGCTGCCTGTGAGACAGTAACGAGGTAAGTGCAGTGCTACCTTTGAGAGCATGTACTGCCGCTAAGTGGCAACGACACCTTACGAATTATGTCTCTTCGATTTTATTCGTCAACTTTCTAAAACAAGTCTACGAAAGTTAGAAAAAAATTAAAACATTTTAGAAAATCGTCTTTGAAAATTAGATTTTGGCGCACTGTTAAGCACAAAACATTTCCAACTTATTGAAAGTGTCGTTGGAAGCTGAATGAATGGCTGCAAGTCCTGACACCCCGAATTCGCTTGTTCCATTGTCGGTAGGAGCAATTTTTTTAACACTTGTTTAATTTTTTAAACATCGTAAAATGGAAATATTAACTAACAAAAATTAACTAACTAGCAAAAATAAAATCTTTCGACTTTTAATTACTAGTTGCAATAAAATGTCAGTATTCCTGGTAAATTTAAATGTCGTGCAAAAACACTAAATATCAAACAGGCTATCCTAAAAGCCGAAAGTTTGTTCGTGACCAAATAAATATAATTTTGCAGAACATTAGAAAACGTAATTACAATTTGATATTGTTATATTCTGTCAAGCACCAAAGAAAATACACTTGACGATAAATTAAGTAGTTTTTTATTTCCAGAGGTTGTAAAATATTATTAATGTGTGATTTTTTTCATTTAACAACAAGTGCATTTCGCATGTCTGTATAAAATTTTAACCCTACATTACTAAACCCTCGTGAATTTTACGATTTCAGTAGTGTATAAAACAGTTTATTTGTAGTTAACTTCGTACGTAATATTTATTTTATTTTTATTTACTCGCCAGGTTCTGTAGGATCAAATTGAGGAGCAAATCTCCAAAGTAATGGAACGTGTCAGTACATGGAATCACAACATAAACTTAATAACAGATAAAAAATAAAATGTTTATGAACCCGAAAAAAGTCAATCCATAAGTTTAAGCAAACGCAGTCAACAGTACAACAAGAATCAGCTTAATTTTTCAAGGAACTCCTCGACAGAATAGAAGGAGTGACCCATGAGGGAACTCTTCAACTCTTCATTTTTCGAATTGAAAGCGCGTGGATTACTGCTAAGATTTCTGAATTCTAGTGGTAGCTTATTGAAAATGGATGCAGCAGTATACTGCACACCCTTCTGCTCAAGAGTTGAGAAAGTACGATCCAAACGCAGGTTTGATTTCTGGCGAGTATTAACTGAGTGAAAGCTGCTTATTCTTGAGAATAAGCTAATATTGTTAACAAGAAATGACAGTAACGAATATATATATATATATATATATATATATATATATATATATATTCGTTACTGTCATTTCTTGTTAACAATATTATATATATATGAAAAAGAAAACTGGCGTTCTACGGATCGGAGCGTGGAATGTCAGATCCCTTAATCGGGCAGGTAGGTTAGAAAATTTAAAAAGGGAAATGGATAGGTTGAAGTTAGATATAGTGGGAATTAGTGAAGTTCGGTGGCAGGAGGAACAAGACTTCTGGTCAGGTGACTACAGGGCTATAAGCACAAAATCAAATAGGGGTAATGCAGGAGTAGGTTTAATAATGAATAGGAAAATAGGAATGCGGGTAAGCTACTACAAACAGCATAGTGAACGCATTATTGTGGCCAAGATAGATACGAAGCCCACACCTACTACGGTAGTACAAGTTTATATGCCAACTAGCTCTGCAGATGACGAAGAAATTGAAGAAATGTATGATGAAATAAAAGAAATTATTCAGATTGTGAAGGGAGACGAAAATTTAATAGTCATGGGTGACTGGAATTCGAGTGTAGGAAAAGGGAGAGAAGGAAACATAGTAGGTGAATATGGATTGGGGGACAGAAATGAAAGAGGAAGCCGCCTGGTCGAATTTTGCACAGAGCACAACATAATCATAACTAACACTTGGTTTAAGAATCATGAAAGAAGGTTCAATACATGGAAGAACCCTGGAGATACTAAAAGGTATCAGATAGATTATATAATGGTAAGACAGAGATTTAGGAACCAGGTTTTAAATTGTAAGACATTTCCAGGGGCAGATGTGGACTCTGACCACAATCTATTGGTTATGACCGGTAGATTAAAACTGAAGAAACTGCAAAAAGGTGGGAATTTAAGGAGATGGGACCTGGATAAACTAAAAGAACCAGAGGTTGTACAGAGATTCAGGGAGAGCATAAGGGAGCAATTGACAGGAATGGGGGAAATAAATACAGTAGAAGAAGAATGGGTAGCTTTGAGGGATGAAGTAGTGAAGGCAGCAGAGGATCAAGTAGGTAAAAAGACGAGGGCTAGTAGAAATCCTTGGGTAACAGAAGAAATACTGAATTTAATTGATGAAAGGAGAAAATATAAAAATGCAGTAAGTGAAACAGGCAAAAAGGAATACAAACGTCTCAAAAATGAGATCGACAGGAAGTGCAAAATGGCTAAGCAGGGATGGCTAGAGGACAAATGTAAGGATGTAGAGGCCTATCTCACTAGGGGTAAGATAGATACCGCCTACAGGAAAATTAAAGATACCTTTGGAGATAAGAGAACGACTTGTATGAATATCAAGAGCTCAGATGGAAACCCAGTTCTAAGCAAAGAAGGGAAAGCAGAAAGATGGAAGGAGTATATAGAGGGTCTATACAAGGGCGATGTACTTGAGGACAATATTATGGAAATGGAAGAGGATGTAGATGAAGATGAAATGGGAGATATGATACTGCGTGAAGAGTTTGACAGAGCACTGAAAGATCTGAGTCGAAACAAGGCCCCCGGAGTAGACAATATTCCATTGGAACTACTGACGGCCGTGGGAGAGCCAGTCCTGACAAAACTCTACCATCTGGTGAGCAAGATGTATGAAACAGGCGAAATACCCTCAGACTTCAAGAAGAATATAATAATTCCAATCCCAAAGAAAGCAGGTGTTGACAGATGTGAAAATTACCGAACTATTAGCTTAATAAGTCACAGCTGCAAAATACTAACACGAATTCTTTACAGACGAATGGAAAAACTAGTAGAAGCCAACCTCGGGGAAGATCAGTTTGGATTCCGTAGAAACACTGGAACACGTGAGGCAATACTGACCTTACGACTTATATTAGAAGAAAGATTAAGGAAAGGCAAACCTACGTTTCTAGCATTTGTAGACTTAGAGAAAGCTTTTGACAATGTTGACTGGAATACTCTCTTTCAAATTCTAAAGGTGGCAGGGGTAAAATACAGGGAGCGAAAGGCTATTTACAATTTGTACAGAAACCTGATGGCAGTTATAAGAGTCGAGGGACATGAAAAGGAAGCAGTGGTTGGGAAGGGAGTAAGACAGGGTTGTAGCCTCTCCCCGATGTTGTTCAATCTGTATATTGAGCAAGCAGTAAAGGAAACAAAAGAAAAATTCGGAGTAGGTATTAAAATTCATGGAGAAGAAATAAAAACTTTGAGGTTCGCCGATGACATTGTAATTCTGTCAGAGACAGCAAAGGACTTGGAAGAGCAGTTGAATGGAATGGACAGTGTCTTGAAAGGAGGATATAAGATGAACATCAACAAAAGCAAAACAAGGATAATGAAATGTAGTCTAATTAAGTCGGGTGATGCTGAGGGAATTAGATTAGGAAATGAGGCACTTAAAGCAGTAAAGGAGTTTTGCTATTTGGGGAGCAAAATAACTGATGATGGTCGAAGTAGAGAGGATATAAAAATGTAGGCTGGCTATGGCAAGGAAAGCGTTTCTGAAGAAGAGAAATTTGTTAACATCCAGTATTGATTTAAGTGTCAGGAAGTCATTTCTGAAAGTATTCGTATGGAGTGTAGCCATGTATGGAAGTGAAACATGGACGATAAATAGTTTGGACAAGAAGAGAATAGAAGCTTTCGAAATGTGGTGCTACAGAAGAATGCTGAAGATTAGATGGGTAGATCACATAACTAATGAGGAAGTATTGAATAGGATTGGGGAGAAGAGAAGTTTGTGGCACAACTTGACCAGAAGAAGGGATCGGTTGGTAGGACATATTCTGAGGCATCAAGGGATCACCAATTTAGTATTGGAGGGCAGCGTGGAGGGTAAAAATCGTAGAGGGAGACCAAGAGATGAATACACTAAGCAGATTCAGAAGGATGTAGGTTGCAGTAAGTACTGGGAGATGAAAAAGCTTGCACAGGATAGAGTAGCATGGAGAGCTGCATCAGACCAGTCTCAGGACTGAAGACCACAACAACATATATATATATATATATATATATATATATATATATATATATATATATATATATATATATATGAGAGAGGGAGAGGGGGGGACGTTAAAATACCCAGGTTTGTGAACAGGGATCCACAAGAGGTTCGTGAACTTACATCACTTATTGTCGGAACCGCCCGTTTCTGAGCCAAAAATATCCTTTTAGAATGGAGACAGTTACCCCAAAATATAATACCATACGGCATAAGCGAATGCAAATAAACAGAGTAGATCACTTACTTCAGATACCGTTCGAATAGTAAAAATGGCAGCATTAAGTCTTTGAACAAGATCCTGAACGTGAGCTTTCCACGACAGTTTACTATCTATCTGAACACCTAGAAATTTGAACTGTTACAGTGTCACTAATCATATGCCCATTCTGTGAAACTAAAACGTTAGGTTTTGTCGAATTGTGTGCTGGAAACTGTAAAAACAGAGTCTTAATGTGATTTAGCGTTAGTTTATTGTCTACAAGCCACGAACTTAGATCATGAATTGCACTATACGAATCCGAGTCAATGTTGCACACAACATCCTTTACTACCAAGCTAGTGGCATAGCAAACACAAATATTTTAGAGTTACCCTTAATACTAGAGGGCATATCATTTATATGAATAAGGAACATGAGAGGCCCCAACACTGATCCCTGGGGCACCCCCACTTCACCATACCCCACTCAGACCCCCATATCAGCCAGCCTCTACATTGTGAATAATGTCCTTTTGCCGTCTGTTGCTAAATTAAGAGGTGAAACAATAATTGTGAGCTACTCCCAGTATTCCATAATGGTCCATCTTCTGTAGAATATTTGGTGATCAACACAATCAAATGCCTTAGTTAAATCAAAAAAATATGCCTAGCGTTCGAAACCTTTTGTTTTACCCATACAGTACCTCACATATAGCGTTTTCAATTGTTAAACGACTTCTAAAGCTGAACTGCACATTTGATAGCAAATCGTGTGATATAAAATGATCAATTATCCTTACATTATCTCTACATACACAGCCTTCTCAATAACTTTAGCAAACACTGATGGCATAGAAACAGGTCTAAAATTGTCTACATGATCCCTTTCTTCCTTTTTATAAAGTGGCTGTACTACTGAATACTTTAATCGTTCAGGAAACTGACCATTCCTAAAGAAAAAATTACAAATATGGCTCAATACAGGGCTAACATGTGCAGCGCAGTACTTTAATATTCTGCTAGACACTCCATCATAACCATGAGAGTCCTTAGTCTTCAGTGATTTAATTATTGACTCAATCTCCCCATTGCCAGTATCACAGCGGAGTATTTTAGGCATCAATCTCGGAAAGGCATTTGCCAAGAAAGTTATATAATTCCCTGTAGAAACTAAAATTTTATTTAATTCATCAGCAATGCTAAAAAATGATTGATAAATGTACATATAAATGACTTATCAGTAACAGACATGTTTTTACTACGAACTGATTTTGTATTGTCGACCTTGTGCTGCTGACCACAGACTTCCTTCACAACTGACCACATGATTTTAATTTTTTCCTGTGAATTAGCTATTCTGTTTGCATGCAACATACTCTTAGCCTTCCTAATAACATTTTTAAGCACCTAACAATACTCTTTGTAATGGGCTACTGTAGCTTGATTGTGACTACTTCAAACATTTTGATATAATTCCCTCTTTGTTATACATGATATCCCTATCCCACACGGGCTGCCTGTTACTGCTAGTACCCCACTTAGAACATTCTAATGGAAAGCAGCCCTCAAAGAGCATGAGAAATGTGTTAAGGAAAGCATTATATTTGTCATCTATGTTATCGACACTATAAACATGCTGCCACTCTTGTTCCTTGACGAGGTTTAAAAAACAGTTTATTGCTGTTGGATTAACTTTCCTACGTACTTTGTAATTATATGTCACACTTGTTTGAGTACAAATTAGTGTTAAAATTTGTGCATCATGGTCTGAAAGGCCATTCACCCTTTCACTAACAAAATGCCCATCTAGTAATGAAGTATGACTAAAAATGGTGTCTATGGTTGTGCTACTGTTCCCCTGCACCCTAGTTAAAAAAAAAAAAACAGTCTGCATCAGTTCATACGAATTTAGGAGATCTACCAACATTCTTTTTCTTGCATCATCATATAAAAAATTTATATTGAAGTCACCACATATAAATAATGTCTGGTACTTCCTACAAAGTGAATCGAGAACCCTCTCTAGCTGGAGCAGAAATGCTCTGAAGTCAGAATTATGGGACCTATAAAGTTTATTTTCACTAAATTCAACTGCCCCTGCACAACATTCAAATATCTGTTCAGTGCAATGCTGTGTTAAGTCTATGGACTCAAATGGAATACCGTTTTTTATGTACATAGCCTCTCCCCCACCCGGCAAGGAACTCCTTGGAAAACAGCCAGCTAATCTGTATCCTGGTAAAGAAAGCCTCAGAATCGTCAAATTATTTAAGTGGTGCTTCGACAAACCAATAATTTCAGAGTAAACATCTATAAGCAGTTCACAAACTTTATCTCTAACACTTCTTATATTTCGATGAAATTGCTAATTCCTTCTCTACTTGGAAATATGACGTCCTCTGAAGGTGTGCCCTTAGTTAGAGCGACTTCCTTTAAGCAGGTATATCTATCAGCAGGTATATCTAACACCAACTACTACAGAAATTTTTCCATGAGTGATCCCACCACGACCCACTACACTGTCACCTATACGATTTGTCAGCCTCCCCTTACCGTACCTACTGAGGCTCAGGACATGCCTAGTGAAACCCGATCTATTGATGGACGCAACTGGCACAGCTGAAATGTGACTCATGCCCTCTGCCATCAGTGCTTTCTCCAGCCCCATGTTAACGCGCCTAACAGTCACATTAAAATGAGGCCGATCATGGCGCTGAAGCGGTTGCACGAAATGCACATTAGTGCCACCAGTTTGAGTAGCTATCTTTACCAGGTCACCACCTACATCATATTCCCCGTCCCTATCAAGACTGTTCCCTGCTCCACTCACTATCACTACCAGATGCTCCTCCATAAAATTCCTACATAACTCCCCTATGTTGTCAGTCACCTGAGCCAACCCTGAAGTAGGCTTCACAATGCTGGTGATCTGGTACTCACTCCTGGAGATCTAATAATTGTAGGTAACTAACATATAACCTATAAATTATGACTTCCTTGAGTATATTGGGTGTAGTACAATTTACGATGATTTAGTTAGCAATGTAACATTTCCCCCCTTTAGAGTTCCATGGTTAATTTGTTTTTATGGAATAACTAATGAAAAGGAAAAAATGTTATTTATGTTAAAACTCAAAAATGGTTCAAAGGGCTCTGAGCACTATGGGACTCAACTGCTGAGGTCATTAGTCCCCTAGAACTTAGAACTAGTTAAACCTAACTAACCTAAGGACATCACACACATCCATGCCCGAGGCAGGATTCGAACCTGCGACCGTAGCGGTCTCGCGGTTCCAGACAGCAGCGCCAGAACCGCGCGGCCACTTCGGCCGGCTGTTAAAACTCGTGGTACAATATTTCTTAATCAACATTTCCATTTGACAACAAATAATTTAAATGAAAGTAAAACAGTTACACCCACTGAGACTCCAGGATCGTGCTGCTTTGAGGCAGTTCTTTAGGGCACCGATTTTAAAATTTTATATGAAGAAAACCGATGAGGGTCACGCTCTATGGTCTCCTAGTAAGATGCACTTACAGAATGTATACAGTCACAGAGAAAATGCAACTTTATATGCAGAGTCACAATAAACGCGGAATAACGCTTATCGGCGCTCCTATAGCAGCCTTGTTGTTGCCTCTCCGCAGTCGTGAGTGGCTCCTCCATCTGTTTGCATTGGGAAGTCGCAGCCCGCACAACCGGGTGACTGTCGGGGCTGCTGAGTTTGCTATCGGACTGGCCCGCTAGTGGCCACGACAAGCAAACAGCCGGCCCTATGAGCTGTTTATTTCCTCCGTAGAAACGTTGCAACACACAGGGCACCTACACACGCGTCCGAACCTCACTGCCTCGTGAAAAGCGTGCCGGGCTCTCACTTTCTCAGCGCAGAACTCCATTCACTGAAACCTGCAGCTCTAGGTACAGGTTCTCCAGACATGTCGTACAGCCACCTTTTTCTTGGAAACGGTGGTCGGATGGCATCCTATAAAATGCCTTTAGTTATAAACCTACAAGGAAGAATAAAATGGGGAACCTGACGTTGCCTTGAAGCTGCTTGGAAGTAGGAAAACAGCTTCAGAATTTCAAACGGAAAAACGGAAACAGGGGAAAAGTAGTAAAGATGACATGAAATCTAAAAAAGATTTTTGTCTAAAAAGTATTTTTTAATATTTTGCACCGTTTCAGTGATATGATCAAAATATTACACTGTAATAAGCAATTACGAAAAATTCTCTAGAAGATAATTCTTGCCAACCCCAAAACTCCGTCCTACCCTTTGTGTGGTATCATGACAGTCGGTTCTTGTCACAGCGAGCATGTCTACGCTTCTATCGTACGACTTTTTCATTACGATTATGGGTCGGTTTTACACGTCCACTATGGCGAATGCGTGTTTTTAATCGCAAGGGTAAAATACAGGGAGCGAAAGGCTATTTACAATTTGTACAGAAACCAGATGGCAGTTATAAGAGCCGAGGGGCATGAAAGGGAAGCAGTGGTTGGGAAGGGAGTGAGACAGGGTTGTAGCCTCTCCCCGATGTTATTCAATCTGTATATTGAGCAAGCAGTAAAGGAAACAAAAGAAAAATTCGGAGTAGGTATTAAAATCCATAGAGCAGAAATAAAAACTTTGAGGTTCGCCGATGACTTTGTAATTCTGTCAGAGACAGCAAAGGGCTTGGAAGAGCAGTTGAAAGGAATGGACAGTGTCTTGGAAGGAGGATATAAGATGAACATCAACAAAAGCAAAACGAGGATAATGGAAAGTAGTCAAATTAAGTCGGGTGATGCTGAGGGAATTAGATTAGGAAATGAGACACTTAAAGCAGTAAAGGAGTTTTGCTATTTGGGGAGCAAAATAACTGATGATGGCCGAAGTAGAGAGGATATAAAATGTAGACTGGCAATGGCAAGGAAATCGTTTGTGAAGAAGAGAAATTTGTTAACATCGAGTATAGATTTAAGTGTCAGGAGGTCGTTTCTGAAAGTATTTGTATGGAGTGTAGACATGTATGGAAGTGAAACATGGACGATAAATAGTATGGACAAGAAGAGAATAGAAGCTTTCGAAATGTGGTGCTACAGAAGAATGCTGAAGATTAGATGGGTAGATGACATAACTAATGAGGAGGTAGTGAACAGGATTGGGGAGAAGAGAAATTTGTAGCACAACTTGACTAGAAGAAGGGATCGGTTGGTAGGACATGTTCCGAGGGATCAAGGGATCACCAATTTAGTATTGGAAGGCAGCATGGAGGGTAAAAATCGTAGAGGGAGACCAAGAGATGAATACACTAAGCAGTTTCAGAAGGCTGTAGGTTGCAGTAAGTACTGGGAGATGAAGAAGCTTGCACAGCATAGAGTAGCATGGAGAGCTGCATCAAACCAGTCAGTGGACTGAAGACCACAGCAACAACAACATATGAATGCTTGATACCTGTTCTTAAGAACATGTCCGAAACAATAGACACCACGCATTCATATAATTAATTCGCCTCGATGGGCAATGAATCCACAACCTTCAATGCGGATGCAAATTTACGTTCGATATCCAGCGGGAATCTATAATCAGCGAGCATGGAGGGTGAGGACTGCGGATAGGTTGCACTAGGTGGGAATGTGAGTCGCTCTGGGAGTGTGCTGAGATCGTCCGTTCATTTGGTATGAACACCGTGTCCGGCTGGCGATGTAGTTAACGTAACTGCCTAGTAAGCAGCATATCCCGGGTTAGAGTCCCGGTCCAGCACACATTTTCATTCGTCGCCGCTTATTCTGCACAAAGTCCCGATACAGCTGATACAATTAGTTCCTTCCCTTTCCTTTCTCCCCCCTCCACCTTCCATTTACGTAACTTTGATAGCTGTGCAACTTAATGCTTTCGCGGCATAATAACTGATTCATTAAATTTCGTGTGTGCAGCCGCATAAACTCTATTTCCTCTTCGTCTAATATTGTGGCCGTATATTTCCGGCCATCTTCAGAGTCGACCAACAGACTGAAGCTACAGTAGTCGTTTCATCGTTTTAAATCAAAGATATAGTTGTTTTAAAAACAGAACCACAAGATCCAGGACTTTCTACATCAGCATCTACATCTGCATCTACATAGGTACTCCGGAAGCCACCGTACGGTGCGTCGCGGAGGGTACCTTGTACTACTACTAATCATTTTCTTTCCTGTTCCATTCGCAAATAGAACGAGGGAAATTCGACTATCTGTGTGCCTCCGTATGAGCCCTAGTTTCTCGTACTTATCTTCGTGGTCCTTGCGCGCAGTTTATGTTGGCGGCCAACCAGTTCCAAATAAAAGTTTTATTTAGCCCCTGACCTAGGTTTCGATATTTGTGAAAATATCTTCTTCAGAAGTAGAGGGCCTTGTTACATCGCATGATGGTAAGCAAGTCTACGAATGGAGTAGGAATTCACAAATGGTGTGACTTCAGTGGAAGGTGCTCCTCGTCCAGGTCAGGCACAACGAGTTGTGACTCCACAGAACATTGCAGCAGTTGAAGACATAGTGAAGGAAAACCGCCGAGTGACACTGAATGACATTGCAGCATATTTACAGAATAGTCACGGGTCAGCACACCACATTGTGCATGATGTGCTACAGTTTCACAAAGTGTCTGCAAGATGGGTGCCACGGCCGCTGACTCCTGAAATGAGAGAATGACGTGTTGATTGTCAAGAACTTCTTCGGCGCTTTGAACTAGGTGATGGCTTCCTTGCAAAAATCGTTACTTGGGAAGAAACCTGGGTCTACATCCACCAACCGGAAACGAAGAGAGCGAGCAAGGAATGGCGCCATTCCTCATCATCAAGTGATTTTCATATGTTTGGACCATTCAAAGACGAAATGGGAGGAAAGAAATTCCGTTCTGATGAAGAGGTACGCCACGCGGTGCATGAGTGGTTGCGCGGACTTCCAAAAGAATTTTTTTTCTAAAGGAATTTATGCACTTTGTAAGCGCTGGAGGACTTGTATTGAGCGTGGTGGAGATTATGTTGAAAAGTGATACAGCTTTGAACCACTTCTGCACAATAAATAATATTTTTTAAAAAATATTTAAGGTTTTCATTTGACTCACCCTCGTATATGTGACGTTGTATGTGATGTAAACACGCAAAAGGGGACCAATGAAGACAATGTCACAGCTTACTCAAAAAAATGGCTCTGAGCACTATGGGACTTAACTTCTAAGGTCACCAGTCCCCTAGAACTTAGAACTACTCAAACCTAACTAACCTAAGGACATCACACACATCCACGCCCAAGGCAGGATTCGAACCTGCGACCGTAGCGGTCGCGCGGGTCCAGACTGTAGCGCCTAGAATCGCTCGGCCACCGCGGCCGGCAGCTTACTCCATAATCGTACACACAGCACATGTTAGTTGACATGAATCCACCTGATGATGAAAGTTCTAACTTTTCAAACACGTAGAGAAATTAAAATAAATTGCGACTACTAACAGTAAACTTGCAGTTTCAACTCATTTTAACATCAGTTACGGTAAAGCCTAACATAAAATACTTGCATATGAAGTTTAAGGAAGGCTATATTTTTAGTGTTGGAGACAGACGGGATAAAACACTTTTACGTCATGAACACACAGCGTAACATCGTCAGCGTGGATAGTGTCTCGCACAGTGAAGAGAACCACTGTGTACTATCGCACTCCCTGATAATATTTGGAACACATTCGGCTTGCAGCAGGCATTATCAGACCAGAGTCCGGTTATGAATCGCACAGTCCGCAATCATATTACCACCTCCACCCTCCCTGGCTCTTGCGATAAGGTGGATGCTCTATAGTTGACTCCTCCCAGAAGGTGCCAGCTGACGTATCTGCAGCGTGCTAGATCGATGACGCACTCTGTTTGACCTAAGGCGAGTAGCCAGTTTAGATGCAACAAAGCACGCATAAAAACTGTACTGAGGGAAAAATCGTTATCTTAACAGAATCCCCTTCAGATGTCACGATCTTGAACTACAATTTTGTATGATGCAATAACGCAGTCATCTGTGACTTCAGTGGCCTGCACAGTCAGCAGAAACAAGTCGTACTATTACGGGTCGAAACACACAGTGGTATTCCAGGGAAAAAAAACAAGTTAATCAAAGGAATAAGAACATTAGCTTGCGAGGGGTCCACTTGTACGTGGAGCCCGATTTTGTAACATATTTCGTGAAAAATGGCATGAAATGGTTATCATATGTAGAAGAAATTGTATCTTTGACACCACTGAACAAAAGATGTTGCCTGAGTGGCAGAAACGATTCTAAGTAGCAGTTGCACTCTGTTAAAGGTAGGATGAAATACTTAAAGCTAGTGGCTACATGTGAGAATTTAGTTGTTGGTCTAAGGACGCAGCATATTACAGTTTTATGAGGTAATGAAATTTTGTATATTTAGTTTTAAGTAAGCAGCAACGCTGTATGGATTTTGCTAATTCTAACAGTACTGACCCTTGAATGTAGGAACCAAGTATTTGCCATCAGATTTAATGTATAGGTTCATTAGGTATACCCGATTTGTAGTATTTTGTGTGTTTTGTAAACCTGATACAGAGAAGTTAAATTTTGGAATCTATTTTGTCAAACGATGTCAGACCTTTCGTCTTGGAACAGTCCAAGTATTTTTAATTATGTAACTAAGCGAGAATTGAAGAACAGCTGCGGAGTTTACTGATTTTGAAGTTAATGTAAAATGTTTCAAATTAGATTTTGTGGAGGAGAGATTTTATTTTGAATCCAATTTTCCAACTGAATCATTCGGTCTTAGCATATCCCGTTATCAGTACCTCATCCTCTTCCATATCGTGTTTGTTTAAATCCAATGAATATTTTTAATGCAAATGATTTTTTAATCAGAGTCAGAAAAATATTAATGTTTGTAACAGTTTCAATGCGGGCAGCATTGCACAGCGCTGGGCCAATATCCAAAATTATCACTAAACATTTGCAAGGTTATTCATTTATCAACTAATCTACTGACATTATTTATATGAAGCTGTTTTACGGCCAGCATTGCACTTCGCTGAGCCAAGATTGAATATTTTGTATGCCTACTGTGGAAATAACAGAACACCAAGATTACATCCGTTGCTATTCAAGAGCTAAGGAAAATGTAAAAATGGTTCAAATGGCTCTGAGCACTATGGGACTTAACTTCTGAGGTCATCAGTCCCCTAGATCTTAGAACTACTTAAACCTAACTAACCTAAGGACATCACACACATCCATGCCCGAGGCAGGATTTGAACCTGCGACCGTAGCGGTCGCGCGGTTCCAGACTGAAGTGCCTAGAACCGCTCGGCCACACTGGCCGGCACGGCGAGTGTTCATCCGAGACAAGGGTATCGTCAGGAGTGCCCCATGGAAGCGTGCTAGTACCACTGTTATTTTCTATATGCGTAAATGATCTGGTGAACATGGTAAGAGCTGTCTGTGGCTGTTTGCTGACGATGCTCTGGTGTAGTGAAAGGTTGAGTGACTGTAGGAGGCTACAAGAAGACTTAGACAAAATTTCTAGTTGGTGTGATGGGTGACAGATAGCTCTAAATGTAGAGAAATATAGGTTAATGCAGATGCTCGAATACAGTATAAGTAGTGTGCTGCCTCACACAGTCACGTAGATTAAATATCTGAATGTAACGCTGCAAAGCAATTTGAAATGGAATGAGCGTATAGAGATAGGAGTAGAGAAGGTGAATGGTCGACTTCGGTTTAATGGGAGAATTTTCAAAATGGTTCAAATGGCTCTGAGCACTATGGGTCTTAACATCTACGGTCATGTCCCCTAGAACTACTTAAATCTAACTAACCTAAGGACATCACACAACACCCAGTCATCACGAGGCAGAGAAAATCCCTGACCCCGCCGGGAATCGAACCCGGGCGCGGGAATCGAGAACGCTACCGCACGACCACGAGCTGCGGACGAGAATTTTAGGAAAGTGTGGTTCATCAGCGAAGGAGACCGCATATAGGACATTAGTGTGATCCATTGTTGGATACTGTTCGATTGTTTGGGATCCGCACCAGGTCGGATTAAACGAAGACATCGAAGCAATTCAGCGGCGGGCTGATAGGGCTGTTACCGGCAAGTTCGAACAACACTAAAGTATTACAGAGATGTTGCGAGAACTCAAATGGGGGGAAGGTGGCGTTCTTTTCCAGGAACGCTGTTGAGAAAATTTAAAGAACCGGTATTTGAGGCTGACTGCAACCTATTCTGCTGCTGCCAACGTTGATTTCGCGTAAGGACTACGAAGATGAGATTCGAGAGTTTAAGTCTTGTACGGAGGCGTATAAACAGACTTTTCCTCGCACTATTTGCGAGAGGAACGGGAACGGAAATTAGTTGTAGTGGCACAGGGTATCCTACGCCACGCACCGTATGGTAGATGAGAAAGAGGACTGTATACAACCATAGCACGTGCGAAATTTAAGCACTATCGTTTTAAAAAAATCGACGTCGATTGGAAATGATTGCGCCAATCTTTGTATATGTGAAGACCAAGAAGAGCTTTACCAGATAATCCTAGGATGTCTCGAAACGAAAGCTGACAGTAAAACAATGAGTTGTATGAGATACAAGAGCCCGTACCCGGGTCCTTTCTGTTGAAGACAACAGGATCAACTTCATAAACTTCTGTGCACAGTCAATGGAAAATGTAGATCCTACGAGTAAACCGAAACTGGTTTTCTGCTGTAAACATTATTAGAAAGCTCTCGCCTGGAGCAGTTATCGTGAACTACCTAGCACGACACAAGACGAAACAGACATATGCACTTCAGTGTATGCATATAGTTCAATCTACTAATTCGCTAATATTTGACTCCTTGCTTTGTACATTAAGTTTACTTCCTGTAACAATAGTAATATTTGCTAACGGTGAGTGTAAAAAGTTTGACGTGGAGTCTACCCCAAATTGACTGTTGTCAGTATGTGTTTAACTTTGGGCTCAACAATGAAGTTACCCTTAACTGAAATTTTAATTATTAGATAGTATTAGGTTGGTGCATACGTTTGTAGCGTTTCTGATTCACATGTTCGTATTCCGGTTGCTGTGCGTTTATGTAACGATTGTCATCTTTTATTTTCAGTTCACTGTTGCTATTTGAGTTTAAATATTGTCAATTTATCACTTTGAGATTGTTAGTGGAGCTTTGGACGCATGAAAATGGAGCTCCAAGTGGAGAAATCGAAACATTTCCGACATATTCTTCTGTTTGTGTTTAATAGAGGGGTGACAGCAACGGAGGCAGGCAGAAATATTTGCGCCGTACAGGGGGATGACGCCACTGCACAGAACACGGCAAGAAAATGGTTTCCTCGATTTAATGATATTTTTGACGTTACTAGAACCCCACGTTTAGGAAGACCTTCGGGATTTGATGAAGATCGTTTAAAGACATTAATTCATAATGATTCACGTCGGTGTACCCGACAACTGGCAAATTTGATGAAATTTGATCACTCCACCATCGTGGGTCAGTGGGGAAGGTTCAAAAATCGTTTGTATGGGTGCACAGCATGCTGTAAGTCGAAATCACAAAAGCACATCAGCTGTGCGTCTCCGCTTGGTCGTCATCACTTGCCTCGTGAACAACACCGACCATTCCCATCCTGTATCGGTACTAGCGACTTCATGCTAACGTAAGGACAAAAAAGGAATGGATGATCACATGCAAAGCAGCAACTCGCCGCACGAAGACCTGCGCGGATCTGCAAAAGATAACGTGGTGGAACCCGCCGGTGTAGTGTGCTACGAATTGCTTCCCCAAGATGTAACCATCACTGGTGATACTTATTGTCAACGACTCAGACGTCTTGCAGTCGCAGCCCAAGCACAACGACCAGGAAGCCGGCGTGAAGTGATGCTCTGCTAGGCTGACAAAAAACACTATACAGGAGTTGGGTTGGGAAGTCATTCCGCACTTACGTTATTCACCTGACCTTGCACCCTCAGATTTTCACCTTTTCGGCTCCCTGTCGAACGATCTTCAAGGAACTTCCTTTCCGGATGAAAATGCGCTCCGAACGTGGCTCAACGAGTTTTTCGCCACAAATCCACGTGTTTCCTGCAATCACGGAATCGAAAAGTTACCCCAGCGTTGACAGACTTTTGAAAATAGTGAACGACAGTATATTGTTGATGACTAAGGTCTCTTCAATGTATATCTATCGTGTTTATTATACTTATGGGAAAACACTACGAACTTATGCACCAATACAATACTAATTTTTGGCAGGGAGTTTTTAAGTCAATTTGTAATGTACTCTGCTTGTTCACTACAGAACACATTACAAATGTGCTTCATCCAGTAAATAAAGGCTGACGAAAGACTCTTTCGATCCTTCAGTCATTTGCTTTCATTCAGTAACTGGCAAACTAGTTTTGTTGATTACTTGCAAAGATGCCCGTAACAAATATCGACATATACAGGGTGATTCAAAAAGAATACCACAACTTTAGGAATTTAAAACTCTGCAGCGACAAAAGGCAGAGCTAAGCACTATCTGTCGGCGAATTAAGGGAGCTATAAAGTTTCATTTAGTTGTACATTTGTTCGCTTGAGGCGCTGTTGACTAGGCGTCAGCGTCAGTTGATGCTAAGATGGCGACCGCTCAACAGAAAGCTTTTTGTGTTATTGAGTACAGCAGACGTGAATCGACGACAGTTGTTCAGCGTGCATTTCGAAGTATGGTGTTAAACCTCCTGATAGGTGGTGTATTAAACGTTGGTATAAACAGTTTACAGAGAATGGGTGTTTGTGCAAAGGGAAAAGTTCTGGACGGCCGAGAACGAGTGATGAAAATGTAGCACGCATCCAGCAAGCATTTGTTCGCACCCCAGGAAAATCGACTCGCAGAGCTAGCAGAGAGCTGCAAATTCCACAATCAACCTTATGGAGTGTCCTACGAAAAAGGTTAGTTATGAAACCTTATTGTCTGAAATTGGTTCAAGGCAGGCAGCCCGTGACAGAGCACTTCATCACTGGCCTCCAAGAAGCCCTGATCTTACCCCCTGCGATTTTTTCTTATGGGGGTATGTTAAGGATATGGTGTTTCGGCCACCTCTCCCAGCCACCATTGATGATTTGAAACGAGAAATAACAGCAGCTATCCAAACTGTTACGCCTGATATGCTACAGAGAGTGTGGAACGAGTTGGAGTATCGGGTTGATATTGCTCGAGTGTCTGGAGGGCGCCATATTGAACATTTCTGAACTTGTTTTTGAGTGAAAAAAAACCTTTTTAAATACTGTTTGTAATGATGTATAACAGAAGGTTATATTATGTTTCTTTCATTAAATACACATTTTTAAAGTTGTGGTATTCTTTTTGAATCACCCTGTATTTAGTGTAAATTCTTTTATATGTCTCTGTCCGAGATGTTGGGAAGGTAGCGCGGTCACCTTTTACAGCCGCGAGGTTCGAGGCGCCATATCACTGGACGGCGCGGTCCTCCCGTCGAAAGTTCGAGTCCTCCCTCGGGCATGGGTATGTGTGTGTTGTTCTTAGCATGAGTTACTTTAAGTTAGTTTAAGTAGTGTATAAGTCTAGGGACCGATGACCTCAGCAGCTGTAAGTAGGCTGTTTAGGTTTCTATGTCGGTGACGCCACGTAGCGCTCTGTATGAAAATCACTGGCTGTGCTGTGTACAGTCTGTGGCTGGTTGGACTCATTGTTGGAATATTTGCTTGTGTAGTGTTGGGCAGTTGGAGGTGAGCCGCCAGCAGTGGTGAATGTGGAGAGAGAGAGAGATGCCAGAGTTTTGAGCGAACGATCTGAACGTGTGTCCGTCATAAAAAGGGATTTTGTTTAATTGGATGTCACAAATTTATATGACTTTTGAACGCTATTAAAGTAAATATATTGATTGTTCTCTATAAAAATCTTTCATTTGCTAACTATGCCTATCCGTAGTTAGTGCTTTCAGTAGTTACAATCTTTTATTTAGCTGGCAGTATTGGCGCTCGCTCTATTACAGTAGTTCGAGTAACGAAGATTTTTGTGAGGTAAGTGATTCATGAAAGGTATACGTTATTTTTAGTCAGGGTCATTCTTTTGTAGGGATTACTGGAAGTCAGATTGGGTTGCACTAAAAAAATATTGTGTGTCAGTTTAGTGTTGATTAGAATAAGTAAAGAGAGAAATGTCTCAGTACGTTCGTTTCACAGTTTGGTCCCTTAGGAATTCACACACACACACACACACACACACACACACACACACACACCTTTGACTGTTTGTGTGCGGTGTTAGCCAATCAGTCCGCTGGCGGTTGAAAGCGCATGTTGGAGATTGAGTTTAAAGTCCCGTCGACATCGAGGTCATTAAAGAAAGAGCACAAGCTCGGATTGTGTCTAGCGTGGGGAAGGAAATCGACCGCGCTCTTTCAAAGGAACCACCCAGGCATTTTCCTGGAACGATTTAGGGAAATCACGGAAAACCTAAATCTGGGTGGCCGGACGCGGGTTTGAACCGTCGTCCTCAGGAATACAAGTCCAATGTGATAACCACCGTGCCACCTCAGTCGGCGGAGGCATTTCAGTCATGTACTGTTTGTCCTCCACTGTTTATTTTACACTAATTTCGCCCATTAAACTTGCTATGAACTGCGAATCTGAGATGATACTCAAGTGTGTGGTGTTACAAAATTTACTTGCTTTATGTTTTCAGTAAGCTTGCAGTTGATTACAGGATCGCACTCTGCTCATTCATTTCGAAGCATTGTGCATTCAATTTTGTCACACTCCCCTTCAGTTGATGTTATTCTACGCTTTACGTGAATGTATGCATACATATTTGTCTCTTCACTAATACTGGAACTTACGACTTCTTTTGCATGTGGATATTGAATGCCAAGTGGCTTGCGTACTTTCTATGCTTGATCTGAAACCAAAATATAATTTAATTACATTTGCTGTTTCTCATTTCCATTTTCCTATTGTTTTGAGATTTCTATGCCAACCAGGACTGTAGACATGTGCAAACAAACAAAATATTTCATGAATACTAATTGCTTTTTTACTGCCTCACCTATTTCTTGACATATTGATAGGATAAGGACGTTTTTATTACTCTTCCTGTCAGGAATCAGGTCGTAAGTTTGTCCCCTTGTGGTGTCACCGCCAGACACCACACTTGCTAGGTGGTAGCCTTTTAAATCTGCCGTGGTCCGCTAGTATACGACGGACCCGCGTGTCGCCACTATCAGTGATTGCAGACCGAGCGCCGCCACACGGCAGGTCTAGAGAGACTTACTAGCACTCGCCCCAGTTGTACAGCCGACGTTGCTAGCCATGGTTCACTGAGAATTACGCTCTCAATTGCCGAGACGATAGTTAGCATAGCCTTCAGCTAAGTGAATTGCTACGACCTAGCAAGGCGCCATTTATCCTTTGCTATGTATCTAATGAAGCATGTACAGTAACAAGACCAATGTTCACCAGTTGTGGATTAAAGTTAAGTATTCCAGCAGCTACGTACTTTTCTTTATAGCATTAATTACGTATCCTGTTTCAGACCTCACGCCAGCCTGCGTGAGTTTAAACGCGTGCCTTTCGGTTACCCGTCACTGGCTGTCTTGTCAGTCCACAACATTTTTGGCGACGACGATTTAACGGTCGTATTGCTCTAATTTACTTGTGTAAATATGTTGTGGACTGACAAGACAGCCAGTCCACAGTGACGGGTAACCGAAAGGCACGCGTTTAAACTCACGCGGGCTGGCGTGAGGTCTGAAACAGGATACGTAATTAATGCTATAAAGAAAAGTACGTAGCTGCTGGAATACTTAACTTTAATCCACAACTGGTGAACATTGGTCTTGTTACTGTACATGCTTCATTAGATACATAGCAAAGGATAAATGGCGCCTTGCTAGGTCGTAGCAATTCACTTAGCTGAAGGCTATGCTAACTATCGTCTCGGCAATTGAGAGCGTAATTCTCAGTGAACCATGGCTAGCAACGTCGGCTGTACAACTGGGGCGAGTGCTAGTAAGTCTCTCTAGACCTGCCGTGTGGCGGCGCTCGGTCTGCAATCACTGATAGTGGCGACACGCGGGTCCGTCGTATACTAGCGGACCGCGGCAGATTTAAAAGGCTACCACCTAGCAAGTGTGGTGTCTGGCGGTGACACCACACCCCTTATTTTATGTTCGGCTTTCATGCTAAACAGAAAAGCAGTCTTATCTTGATGTATCTTGCCCATAAAAGAGCAAGGAAAAATGAAGAAGAACTGGTCAGAAGAATGGAGAGAAGCCGCCACGCAGGACGAACACCAATACCGATAGCAGAGCAGGTAGCAGGTCCTACCACTTAGTCCTCGTAGCCCCAAGATTACCAGCAATCGAGAAGCTTACTCTTAAAAAAGTTACGCCACTCGTAAAACGCATGCCATTAATGTAAAACACATAATTTCGGGAGAAGATGGGTAGGCAGTCACACACCGTAAGTGTCTCATGCAACGAGACTTTAGTGTCAGGACGGCAATAGGCAAATTACAGAGTGCCGCTTGTTGTGGCATCCTTGTGAGATTGTCAAAAGCTGGTTTTGTTACGGGTGGCAGCGCACTGTGATTCGGAATGAATGGATTACGATAGGACCTTGTACACATGTGACCCGAGCGCTATCTCTATCACTTCTGGACTCGCTTCCTGCAATGACGCGAGATCAAAAATCCCGCCGGTTCGGCCAACTGACTCATATTATACGTCGTCTGTCCTAAGAGCCGTTAGGTACAGTTCTTCCAGTGTTCTGGCAGATATTTCGTTTTTACGAAGTATGGATGGACTCAGTGAAATGAATACTGCTCATCGCTTGTTTGATGTGATGTTCAGCGGTTGTATGGAATCAGTTCAGGAACGTGGATCGACGTGGTGACCAGACAGCATGGCAGTAGGAGAATCGTGTTTGGACGTGTCCACGACTACATCGTGAATGAAGTTGCCCGATTTGCTGATGTATCAATATGGACCGTCCAGCGGGATGTAACTGCCAAAGAACGGCTTTAGTTGGATGTGGCACAGCTGAAGAACTTTGTGAACTCTCCCTCGCCTGAAACCTAGAGGCTGGGTTACACGATATTTGCGTCGCGACTTCTGGGGGTGATTTACTTGATGCCCTATGTTCGTATGACTCTATCTGGAAAAGAGCTGTGTATGTAAGACACGAGTAGCTATAAGGGAATAGGAAGGGGGTGGTATACATTAACAACAGGTGGAAATCCGAAGGTGCCACGTCTGAGTAATAGCGGAAGATGAGACAGTGTTGTCGAACCCAATTTGGCGATGAGTTCTCGGCTTCTGAGACGTGTGTGTGGGTGTACCTTCTCGTTTTGTAGCAAGATTTCTTTCGGATTCTTGTCAGACCGAACACTTCGGATATTGTTCTCGAGTTTGTTCAGAGTCTTCACATAAGGCTCTGAATTAATGGTTGATCCTTTTGGCAACATGTCCACGAGAATGACGCCATCACCACGCCAAGAGACTGGCATTATGACTTTGCCGCCAGAGGGAGCTGCCTCGAATTTCTTCTTTTTTGGTGACAGTGGGTGGCGGCTCTCTAGTGACTACCCTTTTCTTCTCAGCTGAAAGCGATGCACCTAGGTTTCGTCACCTGTAACGATCAACTACAGAAAGGCCGCTCTATTGGCCTCAAACTGCTCCATCAATTGTGACGATATGCGTGTCTTTGAATCGTGTTGTCTGATGTGAGCATTCATCGAACCCATCTTGAGTACATCTTTCACTATCCTAGTGCCTGACTCACCGCATACGTACTTCCAATGCTCACCCGTAGCTGTAGAACCAACTGTCGACTTGTGGTGTGCCGATCTGCAGGAATAATGGAACCGATTCGCCACGTTGGGAGCAGTGCCTGTGATACGACTTCCCGAATGTCCCACTGCAGCTGTGTCATCTGTCGAAACTAATCGCAACGTCACACGTGTGCTGAAGAAACACCAAATTTGAAGCACCTAAAGGAAATTTCCCTATACAGGATGCTCTAAAATTCCCGACTAAGTAGATAATATTTTGAATTGGAGCCCACGTCCGGAAACGTACCGTTTCCATACTACAACCATTTGAAAACATGTTGGTACCGCGTGATCCAGTACATCAATCATTTTACAATTCCCTCATTAATAACCAAAGAAACAAAAATGACATGTAATCATTTTTCACAAACAATGTTGGCTCAAATGGTTCAAATGGCTCTGAGCACTATGGGACTCAACTGCTGAGGTCATTAGTCCCCTAGAACTTAGAACTAGTTAAACCTAACTAACCTAAGGACATCACAAACATCCATGCCCGAGGCAGGATTCGAACCTGCGACCGTAGCGGTCTTGCAGTTCCAGACTGCAGCGCCTTTAACCGCACGGCCACTTCGGCCGGCCAAACAATGTTGTTTACAGTTAATTTTAAGCCGCGTTTGCCCTTTTCTAGGGAGGGTTAGCATTCTGATCCACTGGCAGGTAATGTTCGAAGTGACGACCAAGTTTGGTGCACACATTGTACGAACGAATGATGATGAGGCACACACGCCATATCACACGTGGTGTCTCTGCAACCTGTCCTGCAGCGATCACAACTCGTGCCACCAGATCCTCGTTTGTCTCTACAGGAGTCTCATAAACTAAAGTCTTTATTCCACTCCAGAGGAAAATGTCCTATGGAGTCAAATCCGGAGATCGTGGAGGCCATGCGATTGGACCACCTGGGCCTATGGGGTTAACGAAACAAATAACATATCTCATGTTACAGACTAGGTTGTTTCACAGTCGAATGCTTGCGTCTGGTTAATTTAAAACATATACCAATCTTTATCGCATGAAGCGAACGGCCTCAAAAAGGAAATTATTAATGCATCAGATACACCTTAAAGAGTTCAATATGGGTAACTAAGACCGTTCATAGTTGTTACCAATTTTATTAGCTTCTCAGTGGTGGTTTAGTGAAGTAATACCCTGTCTATAATACGTTTGTTTGCGTGGCCATCATCCGCAGCAGCTATTAAACAGTTATTATTGGTTTTCTGTCTTGAGCTTACTCCAATTTATTTAAGGTGAATTTTATACCAGACTCGTTTCATTCTTATTTTTAAGGCATCTTCTGTGATTATTCTGTAAATTGGATAGGTTTGTTTGTACATTTTTGATTGTTTTAGATTTTTGTGCATTTTGAGGTGTATCACGTCTAGTGTCAAATTCTCTTTAATTAAATTGCAGTAAGCTCAAGATGGAAATACAACAATAACTGAATACCGGGTGTTTTTTGCCTACCTTTGCACTTTACGCTACATTTATGTTGAAGACCAGCTGCCAGCTTCCAGATTTTCGCAACAGTTCCCTTATTATGCGGTCTCCCTGCATACAAATGAGAACAGAACCTATGAAAATTATTGAGGATTTCTCAACGAATCTTTACTACTGCAATCTTCTTCTTAGACTCCCAGATGGCCGGAAAGAACGAGAATACTGTAACGGTCAGGATTCTTGCATACAGGAAATAAAACGAGTAAATAAAGGAGCTCGAAGAAATGGCTCATATTCTACGAAAGAATATCTTCTTAGAATCTGAAACCTACAGGGAAGGGCCAAAGAAACTGCTTCAACTGCCTCATATCGTATAGGGCCCCGCGAGCACGCAGAAGTGTCGCAACACAACGTGACAGGGACTAGACCAGCGGTTCCCAACAAAATTTTCTCGATGACCCCCTCATCGAGAATGGTTGGTACCTTGCCATATCACAGTACCAAGTACGTAAAAAAAGCCAAATTAAGAGTCTTTTTATACGTTTTCTATTTTTGGTACTTAGAAAAATCAGTGACATATTCGTTATTGAAAAAATCTGAGCTTAAAACTTTTTCAAATTAGCCATCATTGTTAATGTAAAATTTTTGATTATTGCTCAAAATCTTTGTCTTCAAATCTGGGTGTTTAGTATAGTAAATGCATTATCTTCCTCTTCATCTGTAGGCTTTTATCGTTTTAACGAATCACTTTTTAACCAACGGTCCATTTTTAACTACGCGAACTGTAGCTTCCACAAAAAACAACGCTTTACAAACACTACTGTTTTAATACAGAATACTGAATATGTAAACAATACGGTCTGCGAAAGCACTGGAAATAAATTAACAATGGCCGATTGTCGTCTGAAATGCGAGTTTCTGTGTAAAGTGACTGTCAGTTGTCAGCTGCAAAGAGGCAGCGCGCGTAGTCTAACGGCATACAGCAGAACTATTTGCATCTGTCTAATTCTACTTTTGCACTAGAGTGTGCTAGTGTCAGTTGGCTCTAGGAAGACGCTAGACGCAGAAGTTAGCGTTCGCTAAAGCTCTGCTCATGCAGGAAGCGGCCAAAACTAAAAATCTGTTATAATACGAAATATATTTAATGTATTTTTTATTCTAATAGCATCTTGCGGACCCCTCTGGCATAGCTCGCGGACCCCTCTGCCATAGCTCGCGGACCCCTGGGGGTCTGCGGACTCCCTGTTCAGACGACTGGACTAGACTACTGTCTGATGTAGTGCTGGAGGGAATTGACACGCCGAATCCTGCAGCGCTGTCCATAAATCCGCAAGAGTGCAAGTGAGTGAGGATCTCTTCTGAACAGTATGTTGCAAGGCATCCCAGATATGCTCAATAATGTTCATGTCTGGGGAGTTTGTTGGCTAGTAGAAGTGTTTAAACTCAGACGAGCAATCCTGGAGCCACTCTCTAGCAATTCTGGACGTGTGGAGTGATACATTGTCCTGCTGGAATCGATGAAGTCCATCAGAATGCACAAAGGACATGAATGGATGCAGGTGATCGGACAGGATGCTTACGTATGTGTCACCTGCCAGAGTCGTATCTACACGTGTCAGGGGTCCCATATGACTCCAACTGCACACGCCCCACACAATTGCCGAGTCTCCACCAGCCTGAACAGTCCCCTGCTGACATTCAGGGTCCATGGATTCAGGAGCTTGTTTCCATACCATCCATACGCTCGATACAATTTGAAACGAGATTCGTCCGATCAGGCAACATGTTTCCAGTTATCAACAGTCCGCTGTCGGAGTTGACGGCCCCAGGGGAGGCGTAAAGCCGTGTCGTGCAGTAATCAAGGGTACACGAGTAGGCGTTCGACTCCGAAAGCCCATATCAATGATGTTTCGTTGAATGGTTCGCAAGCTGACACTTGTTGATGACCAAGCATTTAAATCTGCACCAGTTTGCGGAAGGGTTGCACTTCTGACACGTAGAACGATTCTCTTCAGTCGTCGTTGGTCCCGTTCTTGCAGGATCTATAACCGGCTTCAGCGATATCGGAGATCTGATGTTTTACCGGATTCCTGATATTCACGGTACACTCGTGAGCCACCTCGGAGATCCTGTGTTCCAGCGCTCGCGCACCGACTATAATATCACGTTCAAACTAACTTAAATCTTGATAACCTGCCATTGTAGTAGCAGTAACCGATCTAACAAATGCGCCAGACACTTGTCTTATATAGGCGTTGCCGATCGCAGCGTCGTATTCTGCCTGTTTACAAATCTCTGTATTTGAATACGCGTGCTTACACCAGTTCCTTTGGCGCTTCAGTGTTTCTTTGCGTTATAAGTTTGTAGGCTTCCGCGCTCAGTCAGTTGGCATGAATGTTTTTGCAGGTATGGTATCGCGTTGCATTGTAAAAAACTATCACCGATGAAGCCAACGAATCGGTCACGACTATAGCGGTCATCTTCTGTGTCTACTGGTGTGTCTCTCTTTGCGCTGTATGTACAACTGAATCGCATTTGTTTACATAATCATAAACGGAAAGACGTTCCTGGTATTACCTATTAACATCAATGAGATGTTTCGATGTTTTTCACCCTCGTTTTCGGGTAGATACAGCGTTCTGTATACGTATTTCGGTTTGATGCAGTCAGTCGTCTTTTTTTTTTACTTTAAAACATTTATTTGTCACCTGTTATTGAGAATCCGACAGTGAATCTTATACTATAAATAATAACAAAATTCCTCATCGGTTGCATAATAAAAGTTTGAGTAATTTCGTGAAGAAAATATAAAGCTGTCTTCAACTCTTCAACCAGAAGTTTGGTTTGAACACAGCTGTGGTTTACTAGGCATGGTCCTATTGGAGGTTTTATTCCCTTTCTTTCCTCCGACCTCGAACTGTATTACAAAGTCAGTTCCAACGGAATGTTTAATATTTTCCTCATTATTAAATCATCAGCAGAGGTGACAGGAGTAAAAAAAAAAAAAAAAAATGCTAGTACCGATCGGGGGTTGCACTTACCCACTTGATATGTAAATTTATTTTTCGTAATATTCAGAACTACATAACGTGTAGCTACTAGTTTACAGGAAAATAAAACACAAAACAAAAGACTGACTATAGCAAACAGAAGTGAACCACTGTATCCGGCTGTATAGCAGACCGTAAACACTCAAAAATACGTCCTGGATATTATTTGATGCAGATAAATGTTTCTGTTTATCTAATATCAGAAAGAATCTCAGATTTTCAGAAAACAGTCCTATATGTACGAAATAAGGTTTCGCCTGGCGTTATTTATTTGGGAGTTGCTCTGCAGCCGAGAGTGCGGAATTTCGCACCGTTCGCTGTGTTGACTGGTCTCCTGTGCGAGATGCGAGTGATATGGGTGGCTGTGCTCGTCCGATAACTGGATTAGGCGTATGTTGGCTTTGTGACGTGTTTGTGGTACTGATGATGTTAGTGGTGGGTATATACTGCATACGCAGCTGCGATCAAATTTGACGGACGCATTCGCAAACGTGGAGGGTGCCATATGGACATTAATTCTTTGCCAGAAAACGGACATTGCAGCATTTAAACGGATAAGAGCCACCGAAAACAATCGCCAGTTGCGGTTAATTAATTGGTTCCGACTAGGAAAATAAATTCAGCAGATGGACAAAAGTGCACTGCACAATTATTTACTGTGACCTGAGTTCCGCTCTGCCATTGTCGCCCCGTGGCGCCACGGCCTGTCCCTGTGAGCGCCAGTAATCCCGACAATGCGGATAATAAAGCACCACGTAAACAATGGACAATGCGCGAGGGACTGGCGCCAGTTCCGGCGATATTTTCGCAGGCGCGGCCCGCCCACGCCCCACCGGACGCCTGACGCCGCGCCACGCCGCCGACAACAATAGCGATTATTTCCCAAACAATGTGTGCCTCTCTGTTCTGTTCTGTTTGCCGCGGCCTGCCGCCTAACTCACACGCAGAGCTCCTGCAATCGCAGTCCGTCACATTACGTACCGCGCGTCGTTCTCCAAAGTTTCTGTTTGGTTACCTCCCACCCATTCACACTGTTGTTCTTTTAACACCATCATTTGTCATTTCACGGTCAACGTGTCTATAATTTCCGTCAGATGGTTTCGGCTAAGTTCGATTACGCGCACACATCCCTGGTGCTATCATACATCTACACATGCATCTACAGGGTGGTCAGTAACAGCCTGAAAAGCTTGTAAGGTGTGGCAGGGTACGTTGTGCTGAGAAATAACTGTTCAGAAAAAAAATTCGATACGGTGCGCCTTTTCCATTTATTGGTACTGAGGAGATGGAACGGCAGTAAGGATCGAACCCGAGTCAAAGGCGGAGCAGCCTCTTGCGCTGTCATCTAAAACTACGGGAACAACTTCCACTAATTGTACCGGGCAGACCGCTTGAATTTTCTCGGGCAACGTCCAGATTGGCTAACTTCAATGCTAATTAATTCGGAAACGGAGCAAGGTATCGAATTTCCTTCTTAATCATTTCTCAGCACAACCTAGCGTGCAACACCCTCCACGCTTTTCAGACTTGTTTCTGACCACTTCGCCGTCGTAGAGGGATTGTATTTGTTCACGTCAGTCATATTGTACTCTGGAGTGGTTCGCGTGGTCGCTCCGCACCGAAAGCCATCGTAAAAAATACCTTCTCAGCCAGCCACGACGGCTGGCTCTTAACGTCAACATCCCGTTGGTTGACTGAGTAAACCAGAGTTCATTGTTTCGTTCTGAATTAAAGTTACCCATTATTGCACTGCTGGCGGTTTCACCTACATTGCTGATGCATGTGACCGACCTCACGTCGGTATTCACTGCAGCTTATTCTTGTCCGCGCTCTAATTGATGTTCAGTCAGCCACGCGACCTGTAATGTAAGTATTTTTTCTGTCAATTATTCATACCACCGTGTTTCTAGGTTAAGATCTTAAATTAGCAGTTATGTCCCATTTTTAGTTATTATTTTGGGGCCTTTTTCAATAAAGGGTTGTCAGAGTTATTACAACAATGAATAAGAAACAGAAACGTGCCCCTGAGAGGGAAATTAACATATATGTTCGTCTTGAAGAAGAGGAAATGAAACGTCATGAAGAAGATGATGATAACGACAAAAAAATGGTTCAAATGGCTCTAAGCACTATGGGACTTAACATCTAAGGTAGTCAGTCCCCTAGACTTAGAACTACTTAAACCTAACTAACCTAAGGACATCACACTCATCCATGCCCGGGGCAAGATTCGAACCTGCGACCGTAGCAGCAGCGCGGCTCAGGACTGAAGCGCCTAGAACCGCTCGGCCACAGCGGACGGCTTGGTAACGACACTTCTGATTTTATTTGTGTGTCTTTTGTTAGTAAATATGGCCAAACTAAGAGATCCAAGAAAAGTGTAACAGCCAAAACAGGAAATAATATAAAAAAATTCTTCGTGGACCAAAGTCTGCTGAAGTTATTACACAAGAAGTGAAGTGAGAGCATCCAACAAGATTGTTAGTGAAGACATAACTGTTTAAATTGTGGAATACGAAACTTGCATATTACAAATCTGATATCACAAAAGAATCCATCTAGATAGAGAAACGCAAAGAAAACTGGGAACATATCTGTGTTCCCTTTGATTGGCTTGAAGGGTGGAACTGAAACAATGTTGGAGTGAAGACGGCACTAGTATGATGATTTTTACAGCTTCTGTGTCATACAAAGTGCTCTCATTTCCTCTTAGAAGCGTGAGATTTGATTGTAAAGTGACAGAACAAAACGGCTTGAATAAGATAAATTAGCAAAATTCAGGTCATATTTTGATAGAGTTGTTACAAATTGTATAAGGAAAGCTACATCTGGGAGGGTTTTTAACCATTGATGAGATGTGGACATCTTTTAGAAGAAAATCTTCATTCGTTCAATATATACCGAACAAACCGGCATAGTGCAGCCGGGAAATTCTTTGGCATTTGGGGTTGCCACAACAATATATACAGCACCCTTTTTTTTTTAGCTACCTTGTGGAACAAATCCAGACGGCCCTGTCAAGGTGTCAACAAACATATGGTGTTTTGCATTGACTGGCAGAAACTCTGAATGGATCCAATCGGAATTTTTATTTTGATAGTTGGTATACCAATTATGCATTGGCGCCGGCCGCTGTGGCCGAGCGGTTCTAAGCGCTTCAGTCCGGAACTGCGCTGCTGCTACGGTGGCAGGTTCGAATCCTGCCTCGGGCATGGACGTGTGTGATGTTCTTAGGTTAGTTAGGTTTAAGTAGTTCTAAGTCTAGGGGAGTGATGACCTCAGACGTTAAGTTCAAAAATGGTTCAAATGGCTCTGAGCACTATGGGACTCAACTTCTGAGGTCATCAGTCCGCTAGAACTTAGAATTACTTAAACCTAACTAACAAGGGGAGGCCGCCAATTGTGAAATTCAGATTCGATTCATACTGCGCATATTAAAAGCTCATGGCCAGAGGTGTAATGTGGCAAAGCACCAAGATGCACTTCTCAGCCGTTGTCGAGAAAATTGACAGTTAAAAGAAACCGTTGCGGTGAAATACTCTCTACGATTAGTAATTTTCTACAGCGTGGTGGTGCAGCGGTAAGCGCTGGGGTTCGTAATCCGAAGGTCGCCGGATCGAATCTCGCTCCATGCAACTATTTTTTTTAGTATTTGTTTTTTGTAATTTTTATATATATATATATATATATATATATATATATATATATATATATATATATATATATATATATAAATCCCAGCAATCAGTTGCAACAATTATGCATATAATAAATTGTTGAAAGTCGTTTGTCGTGGAAAAACTGGCGACTACGAACATCATTATGTTTTCCGCAAACAAAGTTGTATTTCACAAATGTTATTAATTGTCTTCATAATGTTAACCACGTATAGTTAACGGAAGACGTAGAAACGAATACGTATAGCGTAAGTCAAACGTTCGAATTAGAATAGAGACCCCACGAACACAAACTTGCTGTGGCGGGTATGAAATATAAACTCCGTTACTCGCTCGTTACACTTGAAGGACAGATGTTGAATGGGCCGAAACGAGCCGCCCCATAACAACGTAGTTGCCTGCTAACTTCGAAAGAAGGTAGATGCGGTCCCTAGCGCAACTTATAACATCGTCGAAAATCAGTGCGGACGGTACAGCTTTGGTACACCCTGTTAAACAAACGGAAAAATGGAGGCTGTACAATTGGAGAGCGATCCGCCTTCACCAACATGCATAAGCAATTCATTAATAGTTTATATATATATATATATATATATATATATATATATATATATATATATATATATATATTTGAATTGCAAAAAAACCAATAATAAAAAAATATTGCATGTCGCGAGATTCGATCCGGCGACCTTCGGATTACGAAACCCAGCGCTTACCGCTGCGCTATGACGCTGTAGAAAATCAATCATCGTAGAGAGTATTTCCCCGCAACGGTTTCTTTTAACTGTCGATTTTCTCGACAACGGCTGCGAAGTGCATCTTGGTGCTTTGTCACATTACACCTCTGGCCATGAGCTTTTATTATGTGCAGTATGAATCGAATCTGAATTTCACAATTGGCGGCCTCCCCTTGTAAGCTAAGGACATCACACACATCCATCCCCGATGCAGGATTCGAACCTGCGACCGTAGCGGTCGCGCGGTTCCAGACTGTAGCGCCTAGAACCACTCGGCTACCAAGGCCGGCAGATGTTAAGTCCCGTAGTGCTTAGATCCATTTGAACCATATGCATTGGCAGTATCATTTTTGCAGAAACACATCATTTGCATTGGAATCCTGACGAAAACTAAAACGGAAATCCCTCCAGGATTTTTAGCATTGAAATCCAGGAATACAATGTTTTCACTTTTTGAATACCAGAAAGATATCACAGTGGTGTTATATGTGCCAAAACAAGTGTTGTTCTGTTTAGTTTCATACTCAGTGAAGGCACAGTTGACGAAGAGAAACAATAAACCACAGATTACAGATAGCCAAGAACTAGTGCAAGACAAAGGAAGGGGGTGATACAATCGATGAGATATGCAAAATAACTCTAGTAACAAGAAGGTGGACTGTGGCTGTATGGTTTGTTTTACTAAATATCGCTGGTATCAAGAGCACAAATATTATTTCAGAAAATCCAAAAAAACCAAGGTAGATAAAGCTCAATAGTTACAACATCTCACATTCTGAGGCTTCCAAATGATCGAAAAATATGTCTGGTGCTTTGTAAATTGGGAGAACCTCTAAAACCGGAAGAGCCTCCGAATAAAAAGAAGAGTCGCAGCGTTACGCGTACAAGAAAAACGAATGTTGTTTCCACAACTCGTTTAGGTCAGAGCAAGATGAGGTATCTATTTTTATTTCTGATTTGTATAAATATTTTATCGTTAGCAATTTCTGTGATGTTATGAACAATGTAAAGAGACAGCAAATTTGCGAAAACTTCAGAGCTTTCTTTGCATAGAACTGAGCGTCAAGGATGGGAAGAAAATCTGGCTATGGGGTTTGGTTCTAAAAAGTGCCAGAGTAAACAAGTCGTCATATGTGAACGAGTCGCCATTGTTCTAAAGACAAAAACTACATTAATTTTCACGAAAAAATGAAGCATCTGAATTGAAGCGGCCAATCGTTTATTCTAACACACGACACTATGATTAAGTGTTATTACCCTTATAATGTCCGCCCCCGGTAGCTGAGTGGTCAGCGCGACACAATGTCAATCCTAAGGGCCTGGGTTCGATTCGCGGCAGGGTCGGAGATTTTCCGCTCGGGAACTGGGTGTTGTGTTGTCTTAATCATCATCATTTCATTCCCATCGAAGCGCAAGTCGCCGAAGTGGCGCCCAATCAAAAGTCTTGCACCCGGCGAACGGTCAACCCGACGGGAGGCCCTAGTCACATGACCAACGACAACCCTGATAATGCGTGAGGTGCACAGTCAAACATAACTGGCGGTCAGTGTTTAGTTGTGGAGGGTGTTTACGTATAGCGTGTTGTAGCTTTCCAGTGGTAAGAGCACTGGAGCGTACGCTGCTATAATCTCCCCGTCCTCTCCCTCGGGAATAAACACGATGGTGCTGCTTCCTCGGTGATCTTCTTCAGTTCTCTTTGCAGCGTACTAGCACTCCGTCTTCACCCCACGAGTGGCCTACCGGGACCATCCGACCGCCGTGTCATCCTCAGTGGAGGATGTGGATGTGGGGTCAGCACACTGCTCTCCCCGTCTTTATGATGGTATTCTTGACCGAAGCCGCTACTATTCGGTCTAGTAGCTCCTCAATTGGCATCACGAGGCTGAGTGCACCCCGAAAAATGGCAACAGCACATGGCGGCCTGGATGGTCACCCATTCAAGTGCCGACCGCGCCCGACAGCGCTTAACTTCGGTGATCTCACGGGAACCGGTGTATCCACTGTGCTTTACAACGTACTAAGCGTAATATGTGTATCTGTGGTGGTTGTTTTTGTTATGTCTTCCTGTGCACGCTGCGTGGCTTTTCAGTGTGGAAAGGAGAGAGGAACAGATGCTGTTCATGAACAGAGAATTCAGATATTGATTTATTTTGCGCCTAATTTCAAACAGTAAAAATAATACATAACTTTCTTGCTGTATTGACAACGACAGTTTCTGACAGTAGCCTCAGTGTTGAAACATACATAGACAAAAAAATTTATAAATCTGTCACGCTTCAGTACAATCTCTATTCAGAAGATGTCGAAATGTTCAAAATGTTGAAATTTGTGTGAAATCTTATGGGACTTAATTGCTAAGGTCATCAGTCCCTAAGCTTACACAGTACTTAACCTAAATTATCCTAAGGACAAACACACACACCCAAGCCCGGGGGAGGAATCTAACCTCCGCCGGGACCAGTCGCACAGTCCGTGACTGCAGCACCTTAGGCCGCTCGGCTAATCCCGCGCGGCGAAGTTGTCGAGCCTTGGCCACTATGAAATGAGGTCTGTTTATGTATGTTCGGTAAGTACGCCAGCTGCTGGAGCTCCGGTGAGTGGAGGCTTGCCTCTCATTGACAGCGACGTCATCGTTCGTGGCAGCGCCCTTGTGTGGCGGCTGTAGGAAACGGCGGCATAAAATGGTTCAAATGGCTCTGAGCACTATGGGACTTAACTGCTGAGGTCATCAGTCCACTAGAACTTAGAACTACTTAAACCTAACTAACCTAAGGACATCACACACATCCATGCCCGAGGCAGGATTCGAACCTGCGACCGTAGCGGTCGCGCGGTTCCAGACTGTAGCGCCTAGAACCGCTCGGCCACTCCGGCCGGCGCGGCGGCATAACTGCTGGCGCACGCACTGGAAAGTGCCGCCGTCTGGATAACGGCCGATACAGCAGTTTTTTTTTAATTGTGATATGTCTACAATTTCTTTTTTCGGCCTCACCGCCCCCTCCCTCTCTCCCTCTCACTCTCTTTCTCTCTCTCTCTCTCTCTCTCTCTCTCTCTCTCTCTCTCTCACTCACACACACACACACACACACACACACACAAACACACACACAGGATTCCTAAATGCCTTAGCATGTGTCCTATCAAATGATATCTTCTTTGAATCAAGTTGTGCCATAAATTTTCTTTCTCCTCAGTTCGTTTCATATCTCATCTCCTCATTAGTTCTTCAATCTACCCACTCAGTCTCCAGCATTCTGTTGCAGCACCACATTTCAAAAGCCACTGTCCCCTTAATTGCTTATGGTCCTCGTTTCACTTCATACAAGGCTACACTCCAAATACATTCAGCAAAGATTTTCTAACACTTAAATTTATGTTATATGTTAATAAATTACTCATTTTCAGGATTGCTTTCCTTGTTGTATCCAGATTGCATTTTATGTCCTCTCTATTTCGTTCATCTTCAGTAATTTTGTTGCTCAAATAGCGAACTGCCACTTCTAGTGTCTCAGTTCATAACCTAATTCCGTCAGCATTGCATCGATATATATAGCTAGCAAATCGCTGTTTCCATTGTACCAGGGGTTAGGTTTCTTCCCGTAAAAGTCGGGCGTGGAGCGCGAAAAGCATGATTGCTCCAATGTCTCTGTGCACGGTATAATTAGTCTAACCTTGTAAACAGCTGAGCCCACACATCGCACTGCGACAGGTTAAAAATATACTTGGCAAATACTCATAAACATTATTTGTACAAACTTCCTGGGAGATTAAAACTGTCTTACCTTTTGCGGGCAAGTGCTCTACCGTCTGACCTACCTAAGCACGACTTACGCCCCGCCCTCATAGCTTTACTTCTGTCAGTACCTCGTCTTCTAACTTCCAGACTTTACTGAAGCTCTCCTGTGAACCTTGCAGAACAAGCTTCATATCAGCGCACACTCAGCTGCAGAATGAAAATCTCATTCTGATTCTTTGTACAGGCTGTCAACTCAGCAGACAATTGGTCCTCCTTGGCGTTTCTCTGTGAACGATCACTGGTAAAACTGCTACTGCAAAGCAAAGTAAAGGACAAAAATTGTAGCAGTGGTTCCCAGTCGGTCCGGCACGGCCTACGGGTGAGCCTCAAGAGAGAGGATGGCGAGTTTATGAGCTGAGGCATGTGTAGGGGGCGCTGAGGATCAACTGTCCCACCTTTGGAAATAATCTCTAAGACAGAGACGAAATGTTTCATTAACCTTAAAAATCACAAAATACTTGTTTCTAATGAAGTTCTGAATGCAAGAATGCATGAACTCGGGGCGATATGAACAATAAAATCTTCTCGGGCTTCTCCTCTTCGCCGAAAGTGATCATTATTGAGTCACCAACTTATAGACCAGCACATCTGGCCGCCGTCCTTATGCTGCATATGTGTCGCAGTTTGCGTCAAATCAAGAACAATGACGATTTTATCAACCGAATTATACATCTGCGTCTTGGCCAATTTTGAGTTGGTCTCCCTATTTACTCGCGTTCCTGTCAAAGGCTGTATAGATCTTCTCTCCCAGTTAACTGATAGTACAATTCTGGGATTATTTAAGCACACAATAAAATCGTCGTATTTCCTACACGGCTGCCACTACTTCGATCAGTTGGACGGCACAGCGATGGGTAATCCGTTAATTCTGTTCATAGTCAACGTTTTTGGAAGATATCAGTTTGGACACAGGTCTAGCTAAGCCTAGTTGCTTTTACTGTTACGTTGACGACACTTATCGTCTTGCCCCATGGACGTGAAAAGCTGCGAGAATTCATAGAACACCTGAACGGCATTCGCTACATTAGGTTTACGTTGGAAGTAGAGACAGATGGTGTATTGCCATTCTGTGACATCCTCGCTCACTTAAAACCAATGGGCACCTCAACCACAGTGTCTACATGAAATATAGACACATGGATCGGTATCAGCACGCTCTGTCAACACCATCCAGAGCAAAAACGTGGCGTTCTGAATACACTCGTCTACAATGTGGATGTCATCTCAGACGTTGAAAATCTGTCACTAAACCAACCCACCTCCGAAAAGTCTTCGGGAAAATGTTTACGATCACTGCCAAGTACAACAGGTTATTTCTGGTGTGAGGAGCAGGAACAATATCATCGAAGAAGATAGCAAGAAACTTGCGTTTTTGTCTTTCTGTAACAAAGTCTCGGGAAAGAATAGCTGGCTCCTGAAGAGAGACAACATTTCATCAATTTTCAGACCCCCAGCAATAATAAGACAACTCAGGAGACCTGGGAAGGAGGATGTAGGTCTCAGAACGCCTGGAGTGTACGAGATACAATTTTAACATAGCTGCTACTACTTTGGGCAAACAGTGCGTACTATGGACCAACGCTGGACGGAGCAGTACTTACGCCTACGCTACCCTGAATAATCAACCGTGGCAGAACACTCTTTAGAAAATCAACAGCGAATTCTATTCGACGAAACATCTGTCAGTATGAGGACGAAGGGATTTTGGAATAGCGTTATGAAAGAAGCTATGAAAAAAAATCTGAAAACACCATCAATAAGGACAGCGGTTTGCAGCTTAGCGCTGCCTGGGACACAGCCAGCGCAAGACAGAAGCGAGCGCGACGCGCACGGGACGAAAGCATTACCGTATTTGGCGGGGAAGACAGCACCAGTGACGTCACAGCCAGCAGCTCGGCTGTATAACGGCGAGGCCCCAGCGACACGGCCGAGGGGAACTCGATCGAGAGTTTGTAAGATTTTAACCACCTGACGCAGCTGGAAGCCCGGGAAGATATTATCAATTCTAAATGTCCTTTAAATAAGACTAATTTGTATTAAAAGTAGATATTTGTGCTTTCTACAGTACTAGCTCCTCTTAGCACAGCTGCCAAGTAAGAACGCGAGAAGGCTAAATAATCTGTGGTTGTCATTTCAGTGTATGAACAGGATTTGGCACCGAGCGGGGTGGCGCAGTGGTTAGACACTGGACTCGCATTCGGGAGGACGACGGTTCAATCCCGCGTCCGGCCATCCTGATTTAGGTTTTCCGTGATTTCCCTAAATCACTCCAGGCAAATGCCGGGATGGTTCCTCTGAAAGGGCACGGCCGCCTTCCTTCCCCATCCTTCCCTAATCCGATGAGACCGATGACCACGCTGTCTGGTCTCCTTCCCCAAGCCAACCAACCAACCAGGATTTGGCGTTCCCTGTTGAAAAGCTATTTCATTCATTCTGATGCACTAGACGGCGTGTGAGAAGGAAATGAAATGGCTCTGAGCACTATGGGACTTAACATCTGTGGTCATCAGTCCCCTAGAACTTAGAACTACTTAAACGTAACCAACCTAAGGACATCACACACATCCATGCCCGAGGCAGGATTCGAACCTGCGACCGTAGCAGTCCCGCGGTTCCGGACTGAGCGCCTGAACCGCTAGACCACCGCGGCCGGCACACGTGTGAGAAGGAAACTTGGCTGAATTTCATTCTCTTGCGATAAGAACACAGTGGCCACAGTAATGGGTGTGTCCAAAAGTTTCATCTCGAGATTAAAAATAGCTGATGACTGTGGAAATGCTAATGCAAAAGCGTGCTGATAGTCGGAGACGGACCAACACAGCGCAAGAGGATCGATACGTAGCTCTAATGACGGAAACTAACAGACGTCTCACTGCTAGGAATATCGCTATAGACCTTGCAACTGCTAGCGGTACATCGGCTTCCCCCGTCGGAGGTTCGAGTCCTCCCTCGGCCATGGGTATGTGTGTTGTCCTTAGCGTAAGTTAGATTAAGTAGTGTGTCAGCCTACGGACTGATGACCTCAGCAGTTTGGTCCCATAGGAACGTACCACAAAAAATGCTACCTGTACACATGTCTCTGCCAGAACCACTTCGCAGCGGCCAAATCAGGCTGGTTTTCATGCTCGTAAACCTGTTAGATGTATCCCGCTTCAACCACACCATCGTCGCAAAAGACTTCGTTGGTTCAGGTCAGAAACAGTGGTCCAGAGTAATTTTCTCCGACGAATCCTGCTTCACTGTGGTAAGTGATTCTGGCCACTATTTAGCGTGTAGAGAGAGAGGCGATCACGTTACACACCACAGAGTGTTCGTGCACGTCATCGCTATGGTCTATGCGTTATGGTCTGGGCAGGTATTACGCACAACTTCATGTCTTTGCAGGGGGTACCGTTAGAGCAGAACAGTATTTCAGAGAGATTATTCTAGGATGCGTCCGTCTGTTTAGAGGTGCGGTATGTCCCGGCTTTCTGCTTATGGACGACACTGCTCGCCCACACAGTACCGCTGAGGTGTCAGTTACTCTGGAAAGTGAAGGTATTGAACGTATGGAGTGTCCTGCGTACTCCCCTGCCTCTAAACCCTATAGAGCTTGCCGAGGATTCTGTTGGCAGACGTTTTTCTCAATCAAAACTCTCTCGCTGAACCGAAAACAGCCTTGAGAGACGAGTGGGGAAGTATCCCCCAATGACTGGTAGCCAGCATGAGTAACATGTGCAAAATGCGCACTAGTGCCCGAGGGGGGCATATTCCTGGGACTGTGACTCGTGTCAAACATGAAAGTTTACTTATTTCAGTTACACTGCTTTCCCATATGGGTAAATCTATACAATTTTTCGTTATAAATATACCACTCCACCACCATTACGTATATACACTACTTGCCATTAAAATTGCTACACCAAGAAGAAATGCAGATGATAAACGGGTATTTATTGGACAAGTATATTATACTAGAACTGACATGTGATTACATTATCACGCAATTTGGGTGCATAGATCCTGAGAAATCAGTACCCAGAACAACCACCACTGGCCGTAATAACGGCCTTGACACGCCTGGGCATTGAGTCAAACAGGGCTTCGATGGCGTGTTGCAGCTTCAACACGATACCACACTTCATCAAGAATAGTGACTGGCGTATTGTGAAGAGCCAGTTGCTCGGCCACCATTGACCAGACGTTTTCAACTGGTGAGAAATCTGGAGAATGCTGCTCAGGGCACCAGTCGAACATTTCCTGTATCCAGAAAGGGCCGTACAGGACCTGCAACATGGGGTCGTGCATTATCCTGCTGAAATGTAGGATTTCGCAGGGATCGAATGAAGGATAGAGCCACGGGTCGTAACACATCCGAAATGTAACGTCCACTGTTCAAAGTGCCGTCAATGTGAACAAGAGGTGACCGAGACGTGTAGCCAATGGCACCCCACACCATCACGCCGGGTGATACTCCAGTATGGCGATGACGAATACACGCTTCCAATGTGCGTTCACCGCGGTGTCGCCAATCACGGATGCGACCATCATGATGCCGTAAACAGAACCTGGATTCATCCGAAAAAATGACGTTTCGGCATTCGTGCACCCAGGTTCGTCGTTGAGTACACCATCACAGGCGCTCCTGTCTGTGATGCAGCGTCAGGGGTAACCGCTACCATTTTCTCCGAGCTGATAGTACATGATGCTGCAAACGTCGTCGAACTGTTCGTGCAGATGGTTGTTGTCTTGCAAACGTCCCCATCTGTTAACCTATAATTTTAATTAATAATGTGTTTATACTGGTTGCTGGTGAGGAGGAAAGTTAGTTATTAGTATTTTATTAATGATTTCATTCATAAGCAGCCATATCACAGTCGCTCAAGAAAGTTATAATTAAGATTTACTTGTTTAATCAGAATCGGACGATGACTCTCGTTGTCTGCAATCTCGATGATTCGAAGCGATCTGCAATCCTGTGTAAATAAAATGTCTTGGTTTTCTTGCGTTGCGTAGTGAGTCGGGAAACCTCAGATCAAGCGGAAAGTTTGCTTTGATAGAGTTTAATTATCCGATGAAATAATGGAGCTCTTGGATCTAATAATTGCAGGTTCGCTTCCAATTCATCGGAAGTTCCCTTCTGATTACCAACAAAACGACACCTCCGTGCAAATTTCCAATTAGAGATTACATATATAATGAAATACCTTACACACCTTTGATGTAAATACTCAGTATATATTTTCTTGAGTAGCATACAATATACACTCCTGGAAATTGAAATAAGAACACCGTGAATTCATTGTCCCAGGAAGGGGAAACTTTATTGACACATTCCTGGGGTCAGATACATCACATGATCACACTGACAGAACCACAGGGACATAGACACAGGCAACAGAGCATGCACAATGTCGGCACTAGTACAGTGTGTATCCACCATTCGCAGCAATGCAGGCTGCTATTCTTCCATGGAGACGATCGTAGAGATGCTGGATGTAGTCCTGTGGAACGGCTTGCCATGCCATTTCCACCTGGTGCCTCAGTTGGACCAGCGTTCGTGCTGGACGTGCAGACCGCGTGAGACGACGCTTCATCCAGTCCCAAACATGCTCAATGGGGGACAGATCCGGAGATCTTGCTGGCCAGGGTAGTTGACTTACACCTTCTAGAGCACGTTGGGTGGCACGGGATACATGCGGACGTGCATTGTCCTGCTGGAACAGCAAGTTCCCTTGCCGGTCTAGGAATGGTAGAATGATGGGTTCGATGACGGTTTGGATGTACCGTGCACTATTCAGTGTCCCCTCGACGATCACCAGTGGTGTACGGCCAGTGTTGGAGATCGCTCCCACACCATGATGCCGGGTGTTGGCCCTGTGTGCCTCGGTCGTATGCAGTCCTGATTGTGGCGCTCACCTGCACGGCGCCAAACACGCATACGACCATCATTGGCACCAAGGCAGAAGCGACTCTCATCGCTGAAGACGACACGTCTCCATTCGTCCCTCCATTCACGCCTGTCGCGACACCACTGGAGGCGGGCTGCACGATGTTGGGGCGTGAGCGGAAGACGGCCTAACGGTGTGCGGGACCGTAGCCCAGCTTCATGGAGACGGTTGCGAATGGTCCTCGCCGATACCCCAGGAGCAACAGTGTCCCCAATTTGCTGGGAAGTGGCAGTGCGGTCCCCTACGGCACTGCGTAGGATCCTACGGTCTTGGCGTGCATCCGTGCGTCGCTGCGGTCTGGTCCCAGGTCGACAGGCACGTGCACCTTCCGCCGACCACTGGCGACAACATCGATGTACTGTGGAGACCTCACGCCCCACGTGTTGAGCAATTCGGCGGTACGTCCACCCGGCCTCCCGCATGCCCACTATACGCCCTCGCTCAAAGTCCGTCAACTGCACATACGGTTCACGTCCACGCTGTCGCGGCATGTTACCAGTGTTAAAGACTGCGATGGAGCTCCGTATGCCACGGCAAACTGGCTGACACTGACGGCGGCGGTGCACAAATGCTGCGCAGCTAGCGCCATTCGACGGCCAACACCGCGGTTCCTGGTGTGTCCGCTGTGCCGTGCGTGTGATCAATGCTTGTACAGCCCTCTCGCAATGTCCGGAGCAAGTATGGTGGGTCTGACACACCGGTGTCAATGTGTTCTTTTTTCCATTTCCAGGAGTGTATTTTCAATCTCTTTCTTCCAGTAATCTCGATAGCAAAATTACAATTATTCAATGTGGCTATTCGGCACGGAGAACATCCTAGAAGTCCCCTCAACACACCAGAGAGAATATTACAAAGAGTAATTATGCGCTCATGGAGTAGTAATAGCACTGTACTACTTTTCGCATCGATTCTGCGAATGTATAGATGGTCAAGTAGGAAACGTAATTCACTCATAGACTTGTGCACGGATAATTAGTAGAATATAAAGAGATATTACAGACTCAGGGATCGAGACGCGGCTGCACGATCCTTACAGCCATGCGGATAAGATGCCTGTCATCTCGACTGCTAGTGATACGAGGCCGTTGGGATCCAGCACGGCGTTCCGTATTACCCTCCTGAACCCACCGATTCCATATTCTGCTAACAGTCATTTGATCTCGACCAACGCGAGCAGCAATGTTGCGGTACGATAAACCTCAATCGCGATAGGCTACGATCCGACCTAAATCAAAGTCAGAAACGTGATGGTACGCATTTCTCCTCCTTACACGAGGCATAACAACAACGTTTCACCAGACAACGCCGTTCAACTGCTGTTTGTGTATGAGAAATCGATTGGAAAGTTTCCTCATGTCAGCACGTTGTAGGTGTCGCCACCGGCGCCAGTCTCGTGTGAATGCTCTGAAAAGCTAATCATTTGCATATGACAGCATCTTCTTCCTGTCGGTTAAATTTCACGTCTGTAGCATGTCGTCTTCGTGGTGTAGCAATTTTAATGGCCAGTAGTGTATACTATTTTTCGATATAGATATACCACTCCACCTCCATTACGTATATACTTCACAACTGTGGAAAAATGTCTCTGTTCCCTACCAACTGTCGAGCAATGTATAAGTCGCAAAAGACCATGAAGATAAAATTATAGAGATTGGAACCCCATAGTGGCTTACTGGCAATCGTTTTTCCCGCGAACCATACGCTACTGGAAAAGGAAATGGGGAAAGTGACCGTGGTAGGTAAAGTACCCTCCGCCGCACACCGTGATGCAGCCTGGGAGTATAGTAGATTTTAAGCGACCGGGACTATAGATGGGGTTCAGGAGACGCGATAGCCTGCAGCGTGTCGCGGTAAGTTGTCGCTTATTACCCCTGGAAACTGCACTGTCGGATGCAGGATGCGCGTGCCGCAGGAAGAGAACAGGAGAAGGCATTTATCAGGGTGAGATAAGCGGCCGGCGCGCTCTGGACAGGGGCGCAGCCGGTAGCGGTGGCCGTAAAGCCCGGGCACGCATGGCACGGTGGCTGCCGCCGCGGTGACCCGGGCAGATGCAGCAGGGCGCGGAGGAAGGACTGCCGGAAGCCGGCCAGCTTCCTGCGGAAACAGGTAGGCGAGGTGGCCGCGGCCGCCCACACGTGGAGAGCGCCGCCACGTAACGCCAGGTCACGCCGCTTACACAACATAGCACGCTCCACGCTGCTTTCCGAGATCCAGTTGATAGCGTGTCTAGTTTAGCAATGAGGCGGACATTCCTGAAGATTTTGAATGATGTTCGTGTGGACTGCAAGGAGAGGAACTGTATACGGGACAGAAAATGGTTCAAATGGCTCTGAGCACCGTGGGACTTAACTTCTGAGGTCATCAGTACCCTAGAACTTATAAATACTTAAACCTAACTAACCTAAGTACATCACACACATCCATGCCCGAGGCAGGATTCGAACCTGCGACCGTAGCGGTCGCGCGGTTCCAGACTGTAGCGCCTAGAACCGCTCGGCCACACAGGTCGGCTATAAGGGACAAAACGTGGTAGTGACGATTGGCGATTCGGGTTGGTTCAAATGGCTCTGAGCACTATGGGACTTAACATCTGTGGTCATCAGTCCCCTAGAACTTAGAACTACTTAAACCTAACTAACCTAAGGACATCACACACATTCATGCCCGAGACAGGATTCGAACCTGCGACCGCAGCAGTCGCGCGGCGATTCGGGAGCGGATGAGACAGGTTTTGGAAGAGCTGTTAACATATGGCAATTGTTTGTTACTGTAAGTAGGCTGTTTAGGTTTCTATGTTGGTGACACCACGTAGCGCTCTGTATGAAAATCGCTGACTGCGCTGCGTGTAGCAGGACTGGTTGGACTCATTGTTGGAAATGGAAATGCCGTGTGGCTAGGGCCTCCCGTCGGGTAGACCGTTCGCCTGGTGCAAGTCTTGCGAGTTGACGCCACTTCGGCGACTTGCGTGTCGATGGATGAAATGATGAGGAAAGACACACAACACCCAGTCATCACGAGGCAGAGAAAATACCTGGCCCCGTAGGGAATCGAACCCGGGACCCCGTGCGCGGGAAGCGAGAACGCTACCGCAAGACACGAGCTGCGGACTCATTATGGGCTGTTGGATGTGAACAGCGCTTAGCGTTGGGCTGTTGGAAGTGAGCCGCCAGCAGTGTGGATGTGGGAAGAGAGATGCCAGAGTTTTGAGATGTTAATATGAGCGAAAGGCTATTTGCAATTTGTACAGAAACCAGATGGCAGTTATAAGAGTCGAGGGGCATGAAAGAGAAGCAGTGGTTGGGAAGGGAGTGAGACAGGGTTGTAGCCTCTCCCTAATGTTATTCAATCTGTATATTGAGCAAACAGTAAAGGAAACAAAATAAAAATTCGGAGTAGAAATAAAAACTTTGAGATTCGCCGATGACATTGTAATTCTGTCACAGACAGCAAAGGACCTGGAAGAGCAGTTGAACGGAATGGACAGTGTCTTGAAAGAAGGACATAAGACGAGCATCAACAAAAGCAAAACGAGGATAATGGAAAGTAGCCGAATTAAGTCTGGTGATGCTGAGGGAATTAGATTAGGAAATCAGACGCTTAAAGTAGTAAATGAGTTTTGCTATTTGGGGAGCAAAATAACTGATGATGGCCGGAGTAGAGAGGATATAAAAGGTAGACAGGCAATGGCAAGGAAAGCGTTTCTGAAGAAGAGAAATTTGTTAACATCGAGTATAGATTTAAGTGTCAGGAAGTCGTTTCTGAAAGTATTTGTATGGAGTGTAGCCATGTATGGAAGTGAAACATGGACGATAAATAGTTTGGACAAGAAGAGAATAGAAGCTTTCGAAATGTGGTGCTACAGAAGAATGCTGAAGATTTGATGGGTAGATCGCATAACTAACGAGGAGGTATTGAATAGGATTGAGGAGAAGAGGAGTTTGTGGCACAACTTGACTAGAAAAAGGGATCGGTTGGTAGGACATGTTATTAGGCATCAAGGGATCACCAGTTTAGTATTGGAGGGCAGTTTGGAGGGTTCTGGCAGGATTCGAACCTGCGACCGTAGCAGTCGCGCGGTTCCGGAATGCTAGACCACCGCGGCCGGCAGCGTGGAGGGTAAAGATCGTAGAGGGAGACCAAGAGAAGAATACACTAGGCAGATTCAGAAGAATGTAGGCTGGAGTAGGTACTGGGAGATGAAGAAGCTTGCACAGGATAGAGTAGCATGGAGAGTTGCATCAAACCAGTCTCAGGAGTGAAGACCAGAACAACAACAACAATATGAGGGGACGATCTGATCGTTTGCCCGTCAGAAAAAGGAAATTTGTCACGACTTTTGAACACTATTAAGGTAAATAAATCGTTTGTTCTCTATCAAAGTCTTTCATTCGCTAACTATATGCCTATCAGTAGTTAGTGCCTTCAGTAGTTAGAATCTTTTATTTAGCTAGCAGTACTGGCGCTCGCTGTATTGCAGTAGTTCTCGTAGCGAAGATTTTTGCGAGGTAAGTGATTCATGAAAGGTGTAGGTTATTGTTAGTTAGGGCCATTCTTTTGTAGGGATTATTGAAAGTCAGATTGCGTAGCGCAAAAAAATAGTGTGTCGGTTTAGAAATGATCAGAATAAGTAAAGAGAAAACCGTCTGAGTAAGTTCAGTTTTACTCAGCTGTTTCGGTACCAAATGACGTAGAAGTTGACCAGCATAGTCTTTCTTTACATTCAAAGGGGAAGTTTCGACATTTGTACTGAGAAACTAGCAGATAGTGTTCAAGTGAAAGAAGGAGCCAGAATTAGGCATGCAGATTGTCAAGCAATGTTGGTAGAATCGAAGGAAGAACTATAATTTATGGTGGCGATTTCATAAAAGCGCTAAACAGTGCGGAATGAAGATAACTGTAAGAAAGAAACAAAAATGAACGTCAAAATATCATTCAAAAGGAGCACATTGGCGCAAATAAAATTTTTTAGTTATCTGCGAAGTTTGACGACAGAGAATGGAAGTTGAGTACAGGAAATAAGAGGTAGAAAATCCATGTGCTTTGTCACTGACCTCTGAGACCATCTTGTCTCGGAGGCTCCTTGGGTACTAGGAGTGTTTTCCAAGATTTGATTACCAGCCGGCTGCTCAAACCCCTTTGTAGGAGGACCAGGATCTTCTTTCTGGGTTACCTCCGTTTGCCGATATGTTCTGGTTACAGGGAGTTGGGCGTTCATAGGCAGCACACCGCGCCTGGTACACGCGGCGCCCTGGGACCACAGCACAACTACCACTCCTGAGGATGGGCTTATAACAGTCCGAAACCCGTCGTGTGAAAATAAAGAAATTTACAACCGAAGCGGTGTTTTCAACCTCTGCTATAATGCTCAGTTGCGGATGTTCTGCCAACAGGAAAGATCATAGTGATAAGTGGGCTCATACTGCCGAGTTCTTTGTAATTTTAAATGAACACTGAACTTCCTGAGATAGTATCGCAGAGCCTTTCAACAAATGATGTTTCCATCGTTTCCTCCTCCTCCTCCTGGGAGCTTCACTTTTTTGTCACGCCGTGTATATCAGCTTCTACAACATTTCGTCACTTCTTGTACTGTCGTCTTTAAGTCTACGGGGCGTGACCTCCACTACGATGCTCTGCCAGTGCCTGGTAAGACAAGAATAGTAAGTTGAGAACGGCCTCGGCACACGATAGACGTAATATTGCATCTCTTCCTGCTTTTCAGGAACGCATCTCGATTCTTCCCAGTATCCGAGGCGCACCAGAGGTATGTAAGCGGGCACGCACATCGCAAGCGGCGTCCGCGACCGGGATAAAACATGTAGCGCTCCGGTGCAGGTGGAGACGGCCGCGGCGTGCAGAAAGTTCCACCTGCGAGGGGTGGAATGAAGTGGCTGGAGAATGCCGGAGGTTAACGAGCTCTTTTGTCCCAGGTGAGCGGCTGCAGCTGCAGCGGGCGGCCGGTTATCGGCGCAGAACGGCGGCGGCTCCGCCGCTATCACGGCCAGATACGGTAGCGGGGCTCCGCGCGACACGGTGTTCGACATGCCCGCCATAATGGCCGCTTGTTGACTCGGGCCGTCCCCGCCGATACCTGGGCCACGGCACGGCGCCACATTCCGGCGGGGCCCGCGCTCACGCCGAAGCCCTCACCAGCAGAGGCGGGACAGCTCGCGAACGACGACGCGCAGGCTGGCAAAGGCCATCTGCGAGACTCTTTCCTACACGTGGTAAAAACGATCCCCCTCCTGCCGGAGGTTCGACTTCTCCCACGATAACTCAAGTTACACTACTGGCAATTAAAATTGCTACACCACGAAGATAACGTGCTACAGACGCGAAATTTAACCGTCACGAAGAATATGCTGTGATATGCAAATGAGTACCTTTTCAGAGCATTCACTCAAGGCTGGCGCCTGTCGCGACACCTACAACGTGCTGACATGAGGAAAGTTTCCAACCGATTTCTCATACACAAACAGCAGTTGACCGGCGTTGCCTGGTGAAACGTTGTTGTGATGCCTCGTGTAAGGAGGAGAAATGCGTACCACCATGTTTCCGACTTCGATAAAGGTCGGATTGTAGCCTATCGTGATTGCGGTTTATCGTATCGCGACATTGCTGCTCGCGTTGGTCGAGATCAAATGACTGTTAGCAGAATATGGAATCGGTGGGTTCAGGAGGGTAATACGGAACGCCGTGCTGGATCCCAACGGCCTCGTATCACTAGCAGTTGAGATGACAGGCATCTTATCCGCACGGCTGTAACGGATCGTGCAGCCACGTCTCGATCCCTGAGTCAACAGATGGGGACGTTTGCAAGACAACAACCATCTGTACGAACAGTTCGATGGCAGCACCATGGACTGTCAGCTCGGAGACCGTGTCTGCGGTTACCCTTGACGCTGCATCACAGACAGGAGCGCCTGCGATGCGATGGTGTACTGGACGACGAACCTGGGTGCACGAATGGCAAAACGTCATTTTCTCGGATGAATCCAGGTTCTGTTTACAGCATCGTGATGATCCGTGTTTGGCGACATCGCGGTGAACGCACATCGGAGGCGTGTATTCGTCATCGCCATACCGGCGTATCACCCGGCGTGATGGTATGGGTTGCCATTGGTTACACGTCTCGGTCACCTCTTGTTCGCATCGACGGCACTTTGAACAGTGGATGTTACATTTCAGATACGTTACGACCCGTGGCTCTCCCCTTCATTCGATCCCTGCGAAACCCTACACTTCAGCAAGATAATGCACGACCGCATGTTGCAGGTCCTGTACGGGCCTTTCTGGATACAGAAAATGTTCGACTGCTGCCCTGGCCAGCACATTCTCCAGATCTCTCACCAACTGAAAGCGTCTGGTCAATGGTGGTCGAGCAACTGGCTCGTCACAATACGCCAGTCACTACTCTTGATGAACTGTGGTATCGTATTGAAGCTCCATGGGTAGCTGTACCTGAACACGCCATCCAAGCTCCGTTTGACTCAATGCCCAGGCGTATCAAGGCCGTTACTACGGCCAGAGATGGTTGTTCTTGGTACTGATTTCTCGGGATCTATGCACCCAAATTGCGTGAAAATGTAATCACATGTCAGTTCTAGTATAATATATTTGTCCAATGAATACCCGTTTATCATCTGCATTTCTTGTTGGTGTAGCAATTTTAATGGCCAGTAGTGTAGTTTAAGTAGTGTGTTAGTGTAGCGACCGATCACCTCAGGAGTTTGGTCCCTTAGGAATTCACACACATTTAAACATTTTAAAAACGATCACAAGTGAGACCTGGCTGAAATATACGAGTATAATACAAAATGACTTGGTAATATTGTTATTATATGTGCATTAGTGAAAATAGAGTTCATTTTCTAAAGATAAATACAGAAGACGGAAACTCTGACTCACTGACATACGAACTGACTGATCAGAAGTATCCAGACACCTGTTAGTGGACAGTAACATAGGGTGTGTCCATCCCTTGCCATTATGACGTCTGGAACTCTGTTGGGGACACTATCGGTTGTCTGAACGTCTTTCGAGGAATGGTAGCCTATTCTTCCCCAAGAGTCGAAACCAGAGAAGGTAGGGATTTTGCACGCTGGGTCTGGGGCGAAGTCGACGCCCTAACTCAACCCGAAGGTGTTCCACTGGGTTCAATTCGGGAGTCTGACCATACCACTCCATTTCAGGAATGTTACGGTCCACAAATTTGCCTTACGGTTGCTGCTTTGACAGAGTACATTGTCATACTGATACAATAATGGTATCTGAATTATTTCCCTACTTATGCAGTACTGTAAAATGTGTTTATATGCTTACGGATTTAGCGTTTTCTTAAGTGCAGTAAGGGAACGACACCCTAATCTCGAAAAACACCCCCATATCGTAACATCACCTTCTCCATCCGTCACTGTTAGCACTACACACGATAACAGGTAATATTCAACGGGTATTCACCAAACCTAAGGCTTCTGTCGTACTGATACATGATATAGCATGATTCATCACTCCAAATCACTAGTTTCCAGTCATCCATCGTCCAGTGGCATCTTTCTTCACATCACTTCAAGTACCACTCAGCATTGCCAACAAAAATGTGTGACTCACGAAGAGCTACTTTATCATCGTACCCCATTCTTTTCAATTCCCCAGAGTCTGTCTTCATGCTAGCTGGACTGCTGGCAACACTTTAGAATTCATGAGTGACTCCTTCCATTAATTTATAGCCACCCTCCACAATGATCGATGGTTGATGTCCATCAGTACGACCTTTGGAGAGAAGAGAACCACTTGCATGAACATCAAGAGCTCAGATGGAAACCCAGTTGTAAGCAAAGAAGGGAAAGCAGAAAGGTGGAAGGAGTATATAGAGGGGCTATGAAAGGGCGATGTACTTGAGGACAATATTATGGAAATGGAAGAGGCTGTAGATGAAGATGAAATGGGAGATACGATACTGCGTGAAGAGTTTGACAGAGCACTGAAAGACCTGAGTCGAAACAAGGCCCCCGGAGTAGACAACATTCCATTAGAACTACTGACGGCCTTGGGAGAGCCACTCCTGACAAAACTCTACCATCTGGTGAGCAAGATGTATGAAACAGGCGAAATACCCTCAGACTTCAAGAAGAATATAATAATTCCAATCCCAAAGAAAGCAGGTGTTGACAGATGTGAAAATTACCGAACTATCAGTTTAATAAGCCACAGCTGCAAAATACTAACGCGAATTCTTTACAGACGAATGGAAAAACTAGTAGAAGCCAACCTCGGGGGAGATCAGTTTGGATTCCGTAGAAATGTTGGAACACGTGAGGCAATACTGACCCTACGACTTATCTTAGAAGCTAGATTAAGGAAGGGCAAACCTACGTTTGTAGCATTTGTAGACTTAGAGAAAGCTTTTGACAATGTTGACTGGAATACTCTCTTTCAAATTCTGAAGGTGGCAGGGGTAAAATACAGGGAGCGAAAGGCTATTTACAATTTGAAGAGAAACCAGATGGCAGTTATAAGAGTCGAGGGACATGAAAGGGAAGCAGTGGTTGGGAAGGGAGTGAGACAGGGTTGTAGTCTCTCCCCGATGTTATTCAATCTGTATATTGAGCAAGCAGTGACGGTAACAAGAGAAAAATTCGGAGTAGGTATTAAAATCCATGGAGAAGAAATAAAAACTTTGAGGTTCTCCGATGACATTGTAATTCTGTCAGAGACAGCAAAGGACTTGGAAGAGCACTTGAACGGAATGGATAGTGTCTTGAAAGGAGGATATAAGATGAACATCAACAAAAGCAAAACGAGGATAATGGAATGTAGTCGAATTAAATCGGGTGATGCTGAGAGATTAGGAAATGACACACTTAAAGTGGCAAAGGAGTTTAGCTATTTGGGGACCAAAATAACTGATGATGGTCGAAGTAGGGAGGATATAAAATGTAGACTGGCAATGGCAAGGAAAGCTTTTCTGAAGAAGAGAAATTTGTTAACATCGAGTATAGATTTAAGTGTCAGGAAATCCTTTTTGAAAGTATTTGTATGGAGTGTAGCCATGGATGGAAGTGAAACGTGGACGATAAATAGTTTAGACAAGAAGAGAGTAGAAGCTTTTGAAATGTGGTGCTACAGAAGAATGCTGAAGATTAGATGGGTAGATCACATAACTAATGAGGAAGTATTGAATAGGATTGGGGAGAAGAGAAGTTTGTGGCACAACGTGACTAGAAGAAGGGATCGGTTGGTAGGACATGTTCTGAGGCATCAAGGGATCACCAATTTAGTATTGGAGGGCAGCGTGGAGGGTAAAAATCGTAGAGGGAGACCAAGAGATGAATACACTTAGCAGATTCAGAAGGATGTAGGTTGTGGTAGGTACTGGGAGATGAAGAAGCTTGCACGGGATAGAGTAGCATGGAGAGCTGCATCAAACCAGTCTCAGGACTAAGACCACAACAACAACAAAATTACATTCACTGTATACGACTGGGAGAAATATTGCTAGTTTGGATGTTTCTAAATCGATTGAAAACTTTTGATGTAATTAAGAACAAGCGGCTTTAAATCGTGATTTTGATGCACATGTAAGAAATTTCCAATTTATGTGGAATTACATGTGCATGTTATTGTATGTAACCAAAATAACTTAACACAAAAATAAATCAGTGCATTGTAAATTCAACGACTAAATCATAATGCATTAAAAATCTATAATATAAAAATGAATCGCAAAATGTGTTGGTAAGCGCATAACTCAACAACGCCTCGACCAATTTGGCCAAATCTTTTTTTAAAATGTTCGTTGAAGTTCAAGGATGGTTTTTACGGCGAGAAAAATTAGAATTATTGCTGGAAAAACCCTAAAAATAGCCCTTTTCTTTTTCCTATACAAATGATTTGTAACTAAAACGTAGTCAATTTGAGCTTTATTGCTATGGTATAAAGTTCATATTAAAATGAATCGCAAAATGTGTTGGTAAGCGCATAACTCAACAACGCCTCGACCAATTTGTCCAAATCTTTTTTTAAAATGTTCGTTGAAGTTCAAGGATGGTTTTTACGGCGAGAAAAATTAGAATTATTGCTGGAAAAACCCTAAAAATAGCCCTTTTCTTTTTCCTATACAAATGATTTGTAACTAAAACGTAGTCAATTTGAGCTTTATTGCTATGGTATAAAGTTCATATTAAATTACAAGCACTCACTGTTGTCTAAGCAATGTAGGTGTGTTCCTAACGTCAAAGATCATATCTATCAAAACAATGTGCGTGTGTGCGTTGGAGCACAGAATACATAGTTGGAGAAGTTTAATGTCGCGTTCCGAAACTCGCGTTTCTTTTGTATTAGTTTCGGCACGCGAGATAAAATGCATCAGTTTCCACGTCATTACATCAGTCAAACAAAAATCGCGTTACAATTCGTACGGCTTAAAAGGATTTGACTTCAAGTCATATAAAATTTAAAAAAAAAAAAAAGTTGTCTGTGACCTAATCTACTGAGTTTGCTTCTGTCAACTGATACACGAAACAAATTCGTGTTTTGTGCAGAGTGTTTACTTAGTTAGTGTTTGTTTAGTTCGTGATTAGTGAAAAACTAATTTATATTTGATATGCCTCCTATAAGACGAAGCAATTTAGGTAGAAGAACCAGAAATGCTACAAACCAAGCTAATTACCGATCTAATCGTACGGCACAAGAACGTGACGACGGAAATGAACGTGAAAGAATTCGGATATCACAAACGCGTGAAGCGCGAGCGCGACATTCAACTAATAATCGCGCAAGTTTGAATCGAGCTGCTTTCAGTTACGATGTGTCAATTGACTACAGTAACTACCAATGTGTTGTTATTGGTTCTATGAACTCGGTTTGCTCACACTGTAAGGCATTAAAATACAAAAACGAAGCCAATGGATTGTGTTGCGCAAATGGTAAAGTGAAATTGATACCATTGGACCCACCACCAGAACCATTGTACTCATTGGTTTCAGGAATAGGAACAGATTCTATACACTTTTTGACACATATCCAACAATATAACAATTGCTTTCAAATGACTTCATTTGGGGCAACAAATGTAGTTCGGGAAAATTTTATGCCAACTTTCAAGGTATGTATTATAGCAGTTACTCATAATTATTTTAGCGAACAAAATTTTCTGTCACAAAAGTTAAGATGTGTCACTAATCTTCAATTTCTTAATCACTTATATATCACTTAGTCATCATATTATATGGTGATTCAGTTTCAGTGACACTCTGCATTAACTTTCCTCAAAGTTTTTGTCAGTTAACTCGATCAAAAGATGAACTTATTCAGAAGGTGTTTTCAGATGTTTCTCAAAATTACAGAAACCATGATTGGTTGAGCGAACGAGCTATACTGGCTGCAAAAAACATAGATGTAAATGAATTAAATTTCAAAATTCAAGAACAAATTACAGGCGAATTGAGGATATATAAATCAGTTGATTCGGCTACTAATCAAGATGATGTAGTCAACTATCCACCGGAATTTTTAAACTCGCTGGATTTGCCAGGATTGCCACCTCACAATCTTCAATTAAAGGTTGGATCGGTAACGGTACACGGTTAGCGATAAAAAAATTACTAAACAATGTGATAGAAGCAACTATACTCAAAGGAAAGTATAAAGGAGAAGATGTTCTCATACCGCGCATCCCAATGATTCCGACTGATGTGCCATTTGAGTTTAAACGACTACAGTTTCCAGTGCGGCTTGCTTTTGCTATGACTATAAACAAGTCCCAGGGGCAATCATTAAGTGTTTGTGGTATTAATCTAGAAAACCCATGTTTCTCACATGGTCAATTGTATGTTGCCTGTTCCCGTGTTGGAAAACCATCAGATTTGTTTATCTATGCGCCAGGTAATCAAACAAAAAACATCGTATACCACAAAGCACTACAATGATAATAATAATAATTATGATTCACATGATTAACAATAAAGCGATTACTTACTTTTAAATCCTTATATATGTTTTATTTAATTATTTTTGATTCACAACGCCCTATCACCAGGGTGACGGTTCTGTTCAGGAGAATTTTTTTAAATACGTAGGCAAAAAAACTGCCATATTACAAATCTTTTTGACAGGACGAAGTCTGTCGGGTCAGCTAGTATCTGATAAAAGTGGTAAAATTCCAAGAACATGTGAATATGTAAGTGAAGCATAATAAGTGGGACTCACTACATTGTAAGATGGCAAGAACTGTGCCCCTTACATGAAGTCATTAAAGATCACCTAACTCACGTTGAGCGAACAGTAGGGCTGAACAAAATGACTGACAAGGCACAATGCATCTTGTAGAGCGTATAGTATGGACGTATTGGAATAATTAATGTCGGCTGATGGTTTTAAAGTAATTCACACGACATGAAAGCTTTGTGGAAACGAGTCGATTTACTGGACGCTAGTTTACCCCAGGGAAGTATTTAGAGTTGACCGTGGCCGGCTGGGAAATGGTGAAGGGAAGCGACAATAGGCATCTTAGGGCAGCTCAACCTCTGAGAAAGCGGTAACGCGACACGGCCTCCAGTCGCCTTAAGATGAGTGACAGCATGGGTGGTTGACCCCGACCCCATGCTTCTGTACCAAGAAGCAGACGGAGAACTTGTACGCCTGTTGATAAATGTCCATCATCCCGTTTTCAGGGAAAACATGCGAGAAAGCCGCGCAAAGCTACGATGGAGCGGTCAACAGAGCTCAAAATATGTGTGTTCGTGACTGTAGCAACTTCACGCTGAATTCGCGGTCCACAGAGTCTGAAGTAAATCAGGTGAAGAGCGACAGAATGAAATGCGCCAGCCTCTAATGGGAACGTAGGACCGAGGAATTTGAAGTACTCTCCTGGGAGTCAGAATTCTGGAAAAATTGGTGTTTGTGCAGACGCTAACCTTGATGGGTGGCCTGTGAGGAGCAAAGTAGAAGAAGTTGAGAGGAAGGGAAATTTTGTGGGAATTTGTTCACTTCCCAGAGCAGGCATTGGTCAGCGCTGGGAAGCGATGCATAATTAACGCGACTTGCGCTGCAATTGGCGTAAGTGATTTTGCTGGAGCGGAAACCGAGGCGAAGAGCAGATTGGAAGAAGTCCCGGTAGAGATCTTCCGTTCCCAGCTTGCCTAGAGTGCGGACGTGGCGTTCTTTACTAAGCTTGCCTGAGAAAGAGTGAGCATCTCTGCAGTTTAGGACTTAGCAAATGGAACGATTGAGCTTGGAGATAGAAAGTTTTGGTTCAGCTATGTACTGAGCAAGATAGCTAGGAGTGAATAGACGAGCGCAGCCTTGCAGCGGCCGACGTCCACACAACGACGCCGCTCCACCACGCTGTATTCGGTGATATTGCGCCCGCTCCGGCCACTGATTAATTTGTTGGAGCACGTCGGCAAAGTTTCCACGAGGGTTTCATGGGCCTTGTATTGTAGAATTCTTCTCGCACTTCGCATTATGCCTGGGTCAGTCGATGGGAATTACTTTTGAGTTATCGCGCTTTACTCCACGCAAACGCAATTTATTACCACTGCCTGATAGGAGAGTCTTGTAATGTGATGATTGAAGGTCGGGAGTTAAAATAAATTTGTGCTAATCGACTGCATCTGTTTTCAATCAAGTAGTTGAAATCCCAAGTCACTTTCTTAATTAATTTCATGTTCAACATTTGCATCTGGTGTTCAATAGCTGAATATAACATCAATGTGCACCCCTTTTTAATTAAAAGTGATCAATTCTGAATAAATTACTGTCAACACTGCCACCGCAGTTCAGTCAGGAGACACAGGGCCATATGACTTTTTTGCGTTATCCGATATTGCGGCAGTTTTTCACCCTCTGTTGATCTGTTAGTCAATTAGTTGGGGTGAACACACGCCAAAACCAGCTGACGGGTGGGGTGTTACAACATAAGCGTAAAACAAGAAATTTTATTATCAGCAGAATAACGCAGTAGGTCACGTATTGCAATCACCCCCAAAAACGCCATGGTAGACGAAAACAGCACTTGATACAACTACTTCCCGAAACGTGTCGTGCGGAAAATAAACTAAAATCAGAGTGACAGACGCCAATGTTATTTTTACAGCCAATAAAATCGCTGTTTTTCCACTAGTAGGCTTTCAGAAAGCCTTTCATGATAGATAAAAGTATGTGAGCTATCCTGGGTCACTAAGCCGTCTTTCCAGTTTTCATGATAATATTTCTTGATGTTTCCAACAGTAGTACCGTCGTCATTAATTGCTTTGTAGAGAATTTCGCAAGACAAGTCTGATAACAGGAAGTTTACTAGGTCAGTATACAACTTCACCACAGCGACTTCAGGAAGAGATTCTAATATTTCACCACTCCAGCGATGTGGAAACTGACCCATCGTGTGGCGGCGATCGTATCCGTGCAACAGTCAGTTTCGCTTCCTGCGGCAGCTGCATGCATGTCACAAGTGGGTGTCAGCTGGTTCGCTACAGAAAGTAAATACCGGTCCGGTTGCTGGATTACCAGTTTCTGTCCTGTCGTTGATGCCTCAGTATGCCGATTTGTAAATGTCGCTGTTACCTCGCGTTCTTAACCTGAAATTTCGTTCTGGTAGATTGTATGTGTTTTTGCTTACGACGATTCTGGCTTTGTACATCAGTACTGACTTTATCACACGTAACTTGTCGTCGTAATATTTTCTATAGTGTTTTCAGCTATCGACATCACGTCGCTCTTTTTGTATCCCGCCTGGAAGGCGGCGCGTTGGAATGCTCCTGAAAACTTAAAGGTTCGCCGAATGAAGGAAGCGGGTAGTAGCAGGTGAGGTGAAACACGTCGGTACTGCAAGTAAGTAAATGGGGTCTACTGGTGTATGAATATGTACAGAGGCATACGTAACTTTGTACAGATGAGCACGTAGGTCCGAAGACTTAGACCCGCCGTAAGTAGTGCAGTCTCTATACCAAACGAGCTGAAGCGAAAGTCGAGCGGCACTCGGAGACCTGCACAGCGCCGGCTAGAGGGCGCTGTCGTCGGCGAAGATCTTCCGATCTCATAGTGCCAACATAAGAACGGGCACCTATGCTGTAGCATCGTAGCTATCGATGCCACAGTTCTGTCTTTCCACATGCTACAGTAACCTGGCTATTTCGTGTCATACTGTGACACAAAAAAGGCCACCTTTTTCCTCTAGAATTTGTCCCATCGGAGCCAGGATTCACAAATTATTAGCATCGCCCATTCACGTTCTTAAGTTTTTACGTTCTGTGACCCGATACCTTGTCTGTCTACACAGACATACATCAGTCAGTGCCGGTCTTTCCAAATAATGAATCGCCGTTTCTTTCTAGGAGTGGTCAACTAGCGCCCGAGTAACGTCATTACTTTAATTGAGTTGTTGGGAAAGATTCATACGAGGGGCGCTCAGTAGGTAATGCAACCCGTTTTTTTCTGAAAGCAGGTTGGTTTTATTTACGATTCAAATATGCCATATTATTCCCCACTCTTTCGGCAACAGAACCGTATTTTTGAACATAATCTCCTTTCAATGTGACGGCCTTACGCCACGTTACTAGGAGGGTCTGTATGCCGGCATGGTACGACTCTAGTGGTCGATGTGGGAGCCTAAATTTTGGTGCTTCGATAACGCCCACATCATTCACGTATTGATTCCCGCGGAATGCCTCATTCATTGTGCCAAACAAATTAATATTGGAAGCCGCGAAGGTCTGGACTGTATGGTGAAGGAGGAAGAAGAACATTCCAATGACGTTTTGTGAGCTCCTATCGGCCGCGAAGACATTTGAGGCCTTGCGTTGTCGCGCAGAAGGAGAAGTTCGTTTGCATTTTTGTGGCGACGAACACGCTGAAGTTCCAAGCTGCAGGAGTCACAACGGCTGAGTGCGGCAGGCCGGTACGCGGCAGAACGGACATGTCTGTGCGACCATGGTGCGATTGTGATTTTGTTCACTGCCGGGTCTACGTAGATATTCCGCAAGCGGCTACGAATATCTGCGATTTTCTGGTTTTCCACCAAAAGAAACTCAACGTTAGCTCTCTGATGGATCGCGCCTCCCTTATAGAAGCCATTTTGAAGGACACATATAGCGCTGCCACCTACTGGAACTTTATGAAACTATAGGAGCTGAAGCGGGAATGCCGGCCCCTGTGGCCGAGCAGTTCTAGGCGCTTCAGTCTGGAACCGCGAGACCACTACAGTCGCAGGTTCGAATCCTGCCTCGGGCATGGATGTGTGTGATGTCCTTAGGTTAGTTAGGTTTAAGTAGTTCTAAGTTCTAGGGGACTGATGACCTCAGATGTTAAGTCTCATGGTGTTCAGAGCCATATGAACCATTTTTGAAGCGGGAATATTCCACGATGTCTCACAACGAATTCCGCATTTTTCCAACCGAAACTGGCCCAGTAAAAAATGTGTTAAGACTACTTCGTGTACGCCTGTCGTATTATGTAGCATAGCACCCCAGCTTACTTTCAGGGATGAGGCATCTTTCAGCCTTGATGGTCAGCTCAACTGTCATGCCTGGAGTGCTGAAAATCATTACCCCGGACTCAGATCTCCAGCAACGATTCTTTACCAACTTGCGGTCTCAAATTGTACCACATCAACTAACGGGACCTAATTTCCCATCACCGCGTATGAATGGTGTTCATTCAAAATGTACCAGCTCATTTTAGGATCCTGTACGATCTGAATAAGTTCTAACCCCGAATCTTTGGAGCCGGCCGCGGTGGTCTCGCGGTTCTAGGCGCGCAGTCCGGAACCGTGCGACTGCTACGGTCGCAGGTTCAAATCCTGCCTCGGGCATGGGTGTGTGTGATGTCCTTAGGTTAGTTAGGTTTAAGTAGTTCTAAGTTCTAGGGGACTGATGACCACAGCAGTTGATTCCCATAGTACTCAGAGCCATTTGAACCATTTTGAACCGAATCTTTGGAATATCGGGTACGTGGATTCAATGTAAGTGCAAGACTCCTACTAAGGAAGGAGCATCTCGTGCATAATGTTATGTGTTATTCGACTTTATATTGCGTCTCATACTTGCCCCCATGTATTTGAATGCTGTGTCCAACTCCTGAGGAACATCGGTGGTGACGTAATCGGGAGCTGCCTGCTTATAGGAATGTTTCTGCCGGAGTTATTTCTGCCGAAAACAGAAATAACTCTAGCCGTGGAGGTAAAACTGGAGCCGCCATAAAGAGGTCTCTGGACGCCCGCACGCGCCTGTGGTGGAACACCGTGCCGAGATACGCAACACGTGGCTTTCCAACACGCGAGGTGGCGCTGCGCCTAGAGAACTGTTGGCGGGCCACGGCTGAGCCAGCACGCAGTGTGTGGCCGGCGGTCTGCTGGCTTTGCCTCCCTGGCGCCCGCTCTGGGCTGTGGCCGGGTGTAGCGTCTAGAGACCTCACCTATCTTTCGTTACATACCATCGATAATTAGAACCGTTATTGTTATAAGTCACTATTATTACCTATTTGGGATGCAGTAACACTACATTACGTGATCAAAGGTATCCGAGCACCCGTACATAACACCAAAATGATTACTTGACGTAACGAGAGGCCGACCAGCCAGTATAAAAGGAGGCAGGGGGTACTGTGTCGTCAGTAGAAAAGCAGTAACAACGATGGGTCCGTGGTGACGAGTCAGTGACTTGGAACGTGGATTACTATTGGATGTTACCTGAGTGACAGGTTATTCAGGGACAATTCAACACTTCTGTATCTGCCTAACGTCACTGATGGTGATGTGGTTATGAAGTGGAAACGCGAAGGAACAACCGCAGCTAAAACAAGGCCAGGGAGACCCGGGTTCGATTCCCGGCGGGGTCACGGATTTTTCCTGTCTCGAGATGGCTGGCTGTTGATGTGTCGTCTTCACCATCATCATTCATCCCCATTACGGTCGCAGGAAGGCAATGGCAAACCACCTCCACTAGGACCTTGCCTAGTCGACGGTGTGGACCTCCCGCATCGTCCCCTACGCTCCTCGGAATATGGGACCTCATCGTCATATCGCAGTATAGCCGTCTGTTGCAGTAACATTGCAGCAACGTCGGCGGCAACACTTTTGCGGCCACGCATTACCGTGCAGCATGGCCCTTGTAAATGCACCTTTAGGCGGTTCGCGCATCTCCACGCCCACTGGTTGTGGGCTAAATGGAACAGAACCTGTAAGTATACTGTAAGCGAATGCCGATCAGCACCACAGACGCCGGCGCCTGGCCTATCGCACAAGACAGACTGGCGGCTGTCGGGATAATTGGTCGTTTAGGCGGCCGATGATGGCGGGCGAGGCGTGAGGCGAGGACGCAGGGCCGCGATAACGCGAGACATCGCAACACCGCCGCTCCCGCGCCCCCTGCTGGTGTCAGTCAGACTGGCGACCCCGGGGTACCAACCCCTCTGTAGCCACCCCCGCATTCCCTCTGTACCCTCCCCTCACAAACGGCAGCACGGCTACCACCGCTGTCGCCTAGGGGAGGCCTACGCTGCACTCAACGATGCAAAATTCTGCACGCGCGAACCGGCCAATAAAGGCGGATGTAGCAACACGTGTGTCAACCCTCCTCTGGCAATCATTTCAACGACTGACTGACACTTTATCGCAGCCTACCCCTCAATAGCCTACTGTCGAAATACCACAATTAGAAGCGGGTTAGCCGGCCGCTGTGGACGAGCGGTTCTAGGCGCAGTCCGAAACCACGCTGCTGCTATGGTCGCAGGATCGAATCCTGCCTCGGGCGTGGGTATGTGTGATCTCCTTTGATGTCCTTAGGTTAGTTAGGTGTTAGGTTTAAGTAGTTCTAAGTCTAAGCGACTGTTAGAGCCATTTGAACCATTTAAAGATTTAGAAGCGGGTTATCTACAATGACCAACCTCGCTAACCCCCCCCCCCCCTCCCGCCCCCCCATACGGAAAAGCAAAGCAAACACCTGTGCAAACAATGCTCCATCCTTGAATCTTCACCCATCAGCAGCCCTTGCAAACCAAATAATATATTCCCTAGACTGTAAGTTACCCAAACCCACTCATAGACCGAGCGAGGTGGCGCAGTGGTTAGCACACTGGACTCGCATTCGAGAGGACGACGGTCCAATCCCGTCTCCGGCCATCCTGATTTAGATTTTCCGTGATTTCCCTAAGTCGTTTCAGGCAAATGCCGGGATGGTTCCTTTGAAAGGGCACGGCCGATTTCCTTCCCGTCCTTCCCTAACCCGAGCTTGCGCTCCGTCTCTAATGACCTCGTTGTCGACGGGTGGTTAAACACTAACCACCACCACCACCCACTCATAACCAGCCATATCAATGATACGGCCGCTACCCAACCAACACCTTACGTTGTGCTCTCATTGTGCTCTCACTTAAAATAACATCGAATACGGGAGTGTCAAACCATCGGGGTTTACACCAGGGTACTAAACCGTGAATTCTGAAATGATGAACCGATGGTTTTAACTGTTTATAGAAGGTGACACGAGATCTTGAATGAGTAACGGGTGTTGTGTGCTGTCCTTAGGTTAGTTAGGTTTAAGTAGTTCTAAGTTCTGGGGAACTGATGACCATAGATGTTAAGTCCCATAGTGCTCAGAGCCATTTGAACCATTTGAAGTAACGTGTGTAATGCACGCGTTTGTTAACTGCTTACGTCTCGTAACAAGCAACTGCCTGCCACATCCAACCTTCAAAAATAATATACAATCATCCGTAATGTGTCCACAACGGAGTTTTAGCACAGATTACGGTTCACAACTCAGTCTTGAAGATGGAGCATTACTTGTTACATGAGCTCGCAGGGACATTTAGTGTAATCTGCTGCAGCATGTAGTGCTCAGAAAACTGAACGAATGAACAAATAAATGTGAGAACACCTGTCATCCTAAATGGAATAAATTTATTGCCACGAGCAGAAACTTGCGAAAAACTGAGCAGAGATGTGGCCAAGGATCTCGAAACTAGAATTTGAAATGATGTCGAATTGTGTGACAGAAGAGTCTTCATTAAGCACCCACAAATTTATTCGTGAAAAGCATAATTCGAAGAGTACGACAAGGAGAGAACTACTGGAGCAGTAATTACATCCTTATCATTGAATGTCACCGTCTGTAATAGTGCTGTTAAGGTGCAATGGTGCATCGTATTGTACACATAGCTGGCACTGTCTTGCGGATTATCCACTCATCTGAGCACCCCTGACGTATTCTACAGTAGCCATGTGCGCCGTATTCTAATAAAATATCGAAGTCCTAAGAACTATTTCAGAATAAAAACAGTATTGGTTGCGAAATTATTTAGTATCAGTGAAGTGTTTCACACTTTTGGGGCACCCTCAGATTGTCTAAAAGTAGCTGGAAATAAAACCTATCCTTCATAAAGCCATATAAAATAGGAAATGGCTCTGAGCACTATGGGACTTAACATCTATGGTCATCAGTCCCCTAGAACTTAGAACTACTTAAACCTAACTAACCTAAGGACAGCACACAACACCCAGCCATCACGAGGCAGAGAAAATCCCTGACCCCGCCGGGAATCGAACCCGGGAACCCGGGCGTGAGAAGCAAGAACGCTAAATAGGCAAAATAGGAAATGGACGCAACTGTAATTGGATATGTAATCCATCCATCATGAGGAATGGATTACATACCCATTTACTGTTGCGTCCATTTTCCATTTCATATGGCTTTATGAGGGACAGGTTTTATTTCCAGCTATTTTCAAACAATCTGATGATGCCCCAAAAGGGCGAAACAGTCATTGATGTCAAATAATTTCGCAATCAAGACTGTTTTTATTCTGAAATAATTCCAAACTGGTTACTGCAGCACGCTGGCACAATGGAATGAAGTATTTTTTTTCCTAGGAACTAATTTTTTTCCCATGCCAAGACACGCAAGTGTAAATCAAACTGAAGGTGTTTAATTAACTCTAACATGATATTATGTTCCATATATCCTCTTCCTAAATCCTACTCCCCAATAAAACCTTCAGCATCCAGCCCCCTCCCCAATATATTTCCAAACACAACTATGCCATACACGCAACATCTCTAAGGTTCTTATATGTTACTACGACACTCAGCAGCCTCCACTGCCTCCAGCCAACACATCATCCTCTACCTCTGCTTCACCCAACCACAAACAACAGCGACACGCTCTTTCTTCAGCTGTCTGTGATGTCTTGTCTGCACACACGCACACACACACACACACACACACACACACACACACACACACACACAGCACCACCTGGACCTTATGTGATAGAACTATTGACATGATCATCAGTAAAAGTAACAAAATCCACATTAAGATCACCACCACATGTAAACCAGTTTCCACCTCAGCACCGGCACAGTAGAGTCAGTTGCCGCAAAAGATAAGCTTTTTTAATTATTTATTACTTTTTTGTTATTGTGCTGTGAATTTGTAATTTGTGGCTCGCCTGTAGTCGAGACAGTGTAGGGAGATCCCCGACACGCTCTCTGGGCTCAGCACGGCAACTTCAACTCGCCTACCTCAACCAGTCTCGTAATACGATTTTGTAAACATCTCTATGACAACGGCTCAGAGTTGCCACAGCTATTCTTTCCGGCTGCAGTCGTATGCGCTTCGCAGTTGAAAGCTGGCAACAGCGCTGCTAGCTGTAAGGGGTCTTGTTAAGCCATCTCGATATACGGTAGTTTCCTGCCTCACCCAACCGGCCAGGTTAGCGCTGCTCTGTTTCTCGCGCGTCGATAGCAGGCTCTGTCGGCTGCATTTTCAGCGCTGCTGGTAACACTCAGAAACTTGGCCAGCGCGAGATGAGAGGCAGTCACGTGCTTTGCTTTGAGGTAGCACATCTCCCTGAAGTCAGACCTGCAGCACGTCATCAGTCAGTGCGGGGTGCAGAGGGCTATGGTGGGTGCCGAGGTCGGCAGCTCGGGCTGCACTCGGAGATGGGAGCCAACTGGGAGTCTGGAGCTGGACTCAAGAACGAAATGTATAGAAAAAGGCGAAAGTGCAATTTGTTCATGAATAAATACTCAAATGCATTTATTGTTTAAGCAAACACGGACCTAAACAACGAGTTTAATAAAAAAGCAATAAGATGAACTTACGTAACTACTTTGCAGCAGTGACCATACGTAAGCCGCACCGGACGATACAATGTTCTCTTTATTCCAGAATAGCAAGCTGGTAGCATATTGACCCAGAGCTTTATCTGCGACTTAATTACCTAATGTTTTTTTTGAGTGGGCGGCTGGGATGTAATATTTGATACGAAACATGTTGCAATAAGTAAAAATAAAAAGACCGGGCCGGCCGAAGTGGCCGTGCGGTTAAAGGCGCTGCAGTCTGGAACCGCAAGACCGCTACGGTCGCAGGTTCGAATCCTGCCTCGGGCATGGATGTTTGTGATGTCCTTAGGTTAGTTAGGTTTAACTAGTTCTAAGTTCTAGGGGACTAATGACCTCAGCAGTTGAGTCCCATAGTGCTCAGAGCCATTTGAACCATTTTAAAAAGACCGGTTATATGATACCCCAGCATGTAAAATCACTAGTAGGCCTAATCATCTGAATAAATTTCGTTACTACTCGAAATGTCGTTACTCAATAATTTTGAAACAACAATCGATACATACTCAAGTGACGAACTGATTAAGGCACCGCACTCGCATTTAGTGTTCAGATCCCTGATCGACTATCCAGATACGTTCTTTCGTGGTTTAGCAAAATAGTGTTTCTCTAAGGAACAACGGCCCATTTCGTCTTCAACCCTTGCTCTATCGCAGGTTGCGCACAATATCCAGTGACCTCGTTGTCGACGACGGTCTCACAACTAGTAGTACTTTCTTCCTACATGCAATCGAACACAAAATGGCCTCTTTCATGAATTCAGAAAAATTGTGCCACATTCTTCCGTTTCCTGCCTGTTAGATGACGGCATTTCCAACAAAAGCACACAAAATAGGTGAGATGCTTTCGTGAGAAGAATATTCTGTAGCTTGGAGATACTGAAAATAAACTATGTTATTACAAGCACATATGTAGTGTTAAATGAAACAACAAGTTTACTCTTACAAGTCTATTTATTTATCTCCACGACGCGTTTCAAAGGTTTAAATCTCCATCATCAGGTGAATATACATTTGTTAGTATGACATTTGTGTGTGTGTGTGTGGCACTGTCTAGTCCGTCTTGTCAAAATCGGATTTATATACCACCTGAAGTATTTATTCCTATGCATGTACCCGACAACTCAAAACAAACGCTTCCAAACTCTTATTAAATTATTCTGTAATAATGTTGCTGCTGTTACGATGTATATTATTTCTACTTTGCGATAATGTTTTTCTCATCTGCTATACGATCCTTGCACCCAATAATTTCCAGACGCCATATTTGTTTACAAAGTCTGACAGTCTACATGTGATGTGTTACGACAGCGAAAGGAACCTGTGACCACTGGAGGTACTCTATTTTAATTATTTTATGTTTACCGTTAGATATCCGTTTAATTTTTTGCCAAAAGAAACCCAAAACCATTTTCTGAAATAGTGTTTTGTTTTCTCCAATAGACAGTGCCACAGGTTCCTCCAAAAAATCGTAACACAACACACACACACAAATGTCATACTAACAAATGTAAATACGCCTGATGATGGAGGTTTAAACCTTTGAAACGCGTCGTGAAGATGAATAAACAGAGACTGCTAACAGTAAACTTGTTGTTTCATTTAATGTCAATAACAGTCACGGTAAAGCATGACCTAAAATGTTCACGTATATAGTGGTTCAAAATGGTTCAAATGGCTCTGAGCACTATTGGACTCAACTTCTGAGGTCAATAGTCCCCTAGAACTTAGAACTAGTTAAACCTAACTAACCTAAGGACATCACACACATCCATGCCCGAGGCAGGATTCGAACCTGCGACCGTAGCGGTCTCCATATATAGTGGCTTAAGCTTCCAAGTAATGGGTTTTTTTTATTTTGTTGCCGGACTGCTTCGAGCACGTGCACTTCTCCAGCAGTATCTGCTTTACTGAAGACAAAATACCTTTACAACAAGCGCAATGTGTTTTGTAGAAGCTAATGTGGCTGCAATGTCTGTTACAGATCGTAAGTTCGCTCTATGTGTCGAAAACTCTTCCACCTATTCGTTAACCAAGAAACCTCTGCACTGCACAACCTTCATTAGGCATTTTTTCTTTCCCAGACACGCTGAATCATGAACTACAAGTTTTCTGGTACGCTACCGCGTCATATTGTAAAAAACTATTACTGGTGAAAGCAACGTTTCGGCCAAGGTTACAGTGGCCTTCTTCCGGGTCTACTGACGTATAAATCCTTTCTATGAGAACTATATGAAACGCAACACGTCGTTCTTCTTCTGTCCAACCGATTATTTCAGAGGGTCCAGTCAGCTGACTGTTGTTTTTTTCCGCCTGTACGAAGCACTTCCAAATCGGTTGCTCGTAATCTCACCAATAAATTTCCGTTCCGTTCGTCTTATCTAACACAAGCAGCAAGCTAATCTGAAGTCTTATCTGGCTCCAGTTAAATAAGCAGTTTCAGATTGGAAACATTTCCGACTTACCACGGAAAGTCTTCCCCTCTCTCGTCGACAATGATCAGGCGCCTCACGGGTATTTTCCAAAAGTGTTATATTTCTTGTATTTAAATATTAAATTTCTTTATTGATGACATGAGCATTTCGCAGTTCATTTCCACAAGTTTCATAATTTGCGATTGCTACAAACGTCTACATTTGTGCTACTGCTAAGCTGTATATTCTTATACTTTGCACACACACTTCTCTCATTCCTTATCAAGCCCCCACATAATCTGATGCAATATCTGTCTTAATTCGACTACACTCCATTACCACTGTCTAATTTTAACGATGTTCCTCTTACAACCTTAATTATTATCCACTCCTTTCAAATGGTACTCCATGTCGTTTGTCAACTCTGGAAGAATTATTGTCTCACTTTCCAGATTTCTCAGTTTCCTTTATTGCTTTCTCATTGAACTGATTGAATAACATTTCTGTCACCTTTCTCAATAACATCATAACTTGTGTAAGAATCTAACTAGGACTAACAATAAATCCATAGAGGTCGAAATGCATCATATACTATACTAAAAATACGAATCTTTATGACTGGAAGCGCCAGTTACTATACTTCTCGTACAATGAGTACAATCAATTCCCCAACTGCAAGTTATTTTATTTGTTATAAGTATTTATTTCACCTGACAGAGTGAGGGTTTCGGTTTCTCTGTTACATCTAACCAGACTTCACTGGAGAGCTAACACTACAATATGCACAGCACACAACCTATAGGTAATAATGATGATGATAATGATAATAATAATAATAATAATAATAATAATAACAGTAATCGCCTATGAAAAGACCACGATAATGACAAACATAAAAACCCATCAAAACGTATTAAAGTGGGAGAACAAACAATTGAGATTGTCAAAAAATTCAATTGTCAAGGAGGATAGATCAGCTGGAATGCCCTCAAGAGAAAGGCAATGGAACCTAGAAGAAGTAAAGTTAAACAGGACTTCCAACTCACGATAAACACATAACAAAAAGTCCGTGTCATGTAAAGCGCAAATAAGGCATTACAATACAGTAATCAAACCGGAAGGCCTCTATGCAGCCGAAACATTGTCCATCACCAAACAAGGTCCGATTGTAAGACGTAAGAAAGGAAGGTATTAAGAAAAATCCTCGACCCTAGAGTCTACAGCAACAAACTAATTCACATCAAAATGAAACCCTTTACCAAACTACCGAAAAACTTTCAGACCTAATGAGGAAAAGAAGAATTGATTTTTATGGACACATCCTCAATACGAACCCAAATAGATTAATAAAAAAAATTGACTCTTACTCCGACAAAAAACCAATCAAATTGGTTTAAGGAAACGGAGGAGGACGCAAAATAACTCCAAAACACAGAAAATACGTTCATGGATAAAACAGCGAAAAACCAAAGACAAGAAGGAGAGGTTCCAAGCAAAAATGAAAACCAAACTCTCCATCCAAATCCCTGAAGGAGAAAGGAAAACAAGATCAGAAAGAATTAAACAATTCTGGGCTACAAGAAAGGCACAGAACATGAAAAATTGATTGATTTAACGTACCCCAAAGTATGATGAAAGAAGAAGAGTAGTAGTAACAATTATAGTAATAATAAACTTTATAGCGTAGTTGCATCCAACACAGTTTGCAGATATGTCAAGTATTATGAATTGTACTAAGATGTTATTACCGAATATGAAAGTTAATATTTCATTTTCGTAATATGAACAATAACAATAAAGTTTTCACGATTCGTGCCTCTTTAGTCTCGATCATAACAGTAAGGATTCGGTAGGATTAATGACTGACTAGTTTTTAGTTTTACTTGGAAAGTCTTTAAAATTTATGAATTACGTGTTGACAAGAGACAGAATTCCCGGAACTGTGACAGTCTGTTCTTCGTAGTTTAGCTGCTCATTGAAAATTATGCCGAGATCTTCTACGGGTTGCTGATACGGTAACTGGATATCATTTACGAATCTGAGAAAAACTGTTTCACGAAAATGTTCACAGACATCTTCCTGTCCGATATAAGGAACAGTTGTCACTTCTTAAGGCTTACTTCTATGTTTTGTACCCATGGTGCTAAATAAAGTTTATAATTTATACCTGATATAACTGAAGCATTTTTTTAGGACATGCGCTTATTCAGGGGGAGTCGCGGAAGACGTGACATTCCCTATTACTTCGTGAACGGCCCAAGATATCGGAACGTGGTTTTCAGCAAATGATAGTACGCATTGGAACACGTTAATTTTTTCTATTTCTTGAATTCACTTAATTCTGGTATCAAACAGGACATCAAAGCAAGTACATTTTTTAAAAATGGAACGATATACTTTGTTAAATGACACTCAAAAGCTTTTGCGAAGAGGAGGCCAATGATGTAACGCTTGTTAATGGAGGCGTTGAAACTTTTCGCAGAAACATCCGAATAATGTGCTGAAATTGAAAAGCAAGACAGCCAGAACAGCAAGTGCCATGTAAATATCACTAAAAATAGGGTTTTCATGAAAGCTTCGCCGCTGCACTTGTTTTGTACCTGTTGACATGATTTGACGAAAACTGTCACTTAAACTTGAGTACGGACGTACAGTTGAAACAGTTTTCTTAACGCCCTTCTAATACGGTAGGAGTCAGTACAAAGTTCCATTTCAAAAAGTCGCAGCTGACTCCCTAGCTATGCGGTAAAAAGTACTCGTAGAGAAAGAGGACACACGTTTTATCGTGCCGTGCAGGCCTGTCCTCTTACTGCGTATAACAACGCAGCCAGGAATAAAGGCTTCAGTTGGCAGTGTTTACACGGCAATAGTTGATTTCGGCCGCTTTGCCTCTCAGTTTTAGCACATTTCTCGGATGTAATAAAAAATATTTCAGTGCCAACATTAGGAAGTGTTATGTTATTGCACTCCTCTTTTCTACAGCTTTCGACAGCAGTTAAAAAAGTATAGCTCTTCGGTAGGGTAAAATTGAGCAAAATTACGTGTGCCTCTGCGTACTATTCGCCGAAAATCTGATATCGGTATCTTGAACCAGTCACGAAATAAAATGGATGTTAAGCCTTGTACGATCAAACATGTATGGATCCGAATGTCGTCAGTATGTAAGTGGCAGTTACAATAATGTAACACAGATAAAATGTCATCGATATACAGGGAGAAAGTCAACGGGCAAAGGACTGAACCCTAGGGGAGCACATGTATCCACAATGATTTCTCCGATCCGCAGACGACTCGCTGACATCACTTTTCAGGACAGCTGTCGAGCCAGACTATTACGGATAAATTTTGGCTAAAACGTCGGTTCCTTCAATATTTCGAGGGTCTAGGAAAAATTTCTAGTATTAACCAACTAGGCTGAATCTGCACAATACAAAAGCTAGGCGTTAAGTTGTGGTAGGGCTGTACAATACATTACGTGACGAGCTACAAGAAAAATAATAGAATTACCAAAACGATAGAACTTATTCTTAAGCTATATAACTAAACTAAGCCCTGTGTACATGTACATGTTCAGTCACACGTCATTCACTTGGATTATTACTACGGCTGTCTGTAAACCACATACATGTTAAACATAATCTAAATGTGACCCTGCTAATAGAACGACCTGTGGGGTAACAACACAACGAACGTCTTCAGTAACTTACATCACTCTTGCAGTCATCTTGTCTCCCGTTCTGGCGTTACTGTGGAGGAATCTAAAAAGTTGTTTGTTTATGGCGCATTTCGGAGGCTTTTCCCCACCATCAGGTTGCAAATCAGAGGTTTAACTCGGGTGTTTACAACGCATTACGGAGGCTTTTCTGTACCGTCAGGATGCAAATCAGGGGTTTCGCTCAGGTGCACGGCATCTGAGAAACCAACGCACTAGGAGTATCTGCAGTTCTATGCACGTTCATTGTGTAATTCCATCAGCGACCACAAAGAAGACGCCCCGACTGCGAGTATTTCGACACGGTTGGTTTCTCAAGAGCAACACGCCTGAGCTCAACAGCGAAACGCGTTCCAAATAAAAGAAGACCCTAATAACGAGTTTGTTCGCGTGGCCATTCTCCACAGCAAGCACAGAAATGTTTTTGAATGATTTCTTGAAGCCTTCAGCTGCTATTTTCTTTATTTCCTGTACGATTGTACAATTTTCAAGGATTTTACTGATGATTTTTGGTAACAGATTGTCATATACGTCGTTGCTCCTATGACATCACATCATGCTTATAAATTAGTTCGAGGTGTTCACCCTATTTTAGGAGCAAACTGATCGAAAGTGACGTGCTCCTAAAATAGGGTGAACACCTCGAACTAATTTATAAGCATGATGTGATGTTATAGGAGCAACGACGTATATGACAATCTGTAGCCAAAAATCATCCGTAAAATACTTGAAAATTGTACAATCGTACAGGAAATAAAGAAAATGGCAGCTGAAGGCTACAAGAAACCATTCAAAAAATTCATCGCAGATTCGGACCCTATCGCATTGAAAATTACAGAAATAGTTGTTTTGTAAACAAAATACGAATTTTCTTGTTGCACTGTATTTTATTTATCCCAGATGCGTTTCGCCTTTTTCACTTTAAAGCATCATCTGCTGTAACCATATGAGAAGAAAAGCAAATGCCAATCAAAACCGCGAAGAACCGTAAGCAGTCACTTATTTATATAAAAGAAGAGACGTGAACTGTTTCAAAATCTACAAATAACGCATGTCAAAATGGCTCTGAGCACTATGGTACTTAACATCTGTCATCAGTCCCCTTGAACTTAGAACTACTTAAATCTAACTAAGCTAAGGACATCACAAACATCCATGCCCGAGGCAGGATTCGAACCTGCGACCGTAGCAGTCGCGCGGTTTCGGACTGAAGCGCCAAGAACTGCTCGCCCACCGCGGCCGTCTAACTCATGTCAAAACAAAACTAATCGCATTGATGATGCCTTAAAGGGAAAAGGGCGACACGCGTCTGGCAGGAATAAAATACTGTGCAGTAAGAGAAGGTGTTTTTTGTTTACAAAACAAAGACCTTAATTTTTAGCGACTCGTTACGCTGCGTTTTTTACTTGTATTTGTGACAGACCGTCGTGGGACATGGCCTACTAAACATGTATTTCTGTAAAACTAACAAACTAGTCGCCTCTTTGCGAAATGTTATCTGCCGAATACCTTGCTTCGACGTACTTAACGATGTACGAAACAATAGCGGTATCGCCTTTTACGTGGGACGTCCTGCAGTAACCGCCTGGCCACGCCAGACACTAGAGGTAGTGGATTGTAGTCGGCCAGCCTGCGCTGCCAGCGTTACCTGTTGTCTAGTGCTCGGTGTCGGCTTGTGGTGCGCGGTGTGGGACGCGCCCTCGCTGGCTACTGCTGCTTCCGCGGCTGCCGGCGGGACACTGCCCCGTGCGGCGTGCGGCCGCGTCCTCCGGCCCGCTGATAACGAGCAGCAGTAGCGGAGGAGGGGCCGGCTGGCTGCCCCGGTGATTGATCGGCCGTCATTCAGCAGACGCGCTACCGTGGCTGCAGGTGGCCGCTGCGACACTCCTCCTATCTCGCGCCACTTCCCTAAACCGACTCCGGCACGCTCACTCGCAACTGCGTTCCTGCATCTACATATACAGGGTGGTCCATTGATCGTGACCGGGCCAAATATCTCACGAAATAAGCGTCAAAGGAAAAAACTACAAAGAACGAAACTTGTCTAGCTTGAAGGGGGAAACCAGATAGCGCTATGGTTGGCCCGCTAGATGGCACTGCCGTAGCTCAAACGGATATCAACTGCGTTTTTTTAAAATAGGAACCCCCATTTTTTATTACATATTCGTAGTACGTAAAGAAATGTGAATGTTTTAGTTGGTCCACTTTTTTCGCTTTGTGATAGATGGCGCTGTACTAGTCACAAACATATGGCTCACAATTTTAGACGAACAGTTGGTAACAGGTAGGTTTTTTAAATTAAAATACAGGACGTAGGTACGTTTGAACATTTTATTTCGGTTGTTCCAATGTGATACATGTACCTTTGTGAACTTATCATTTCTGAGAACGCATGCTGTTACAGCGCGATTACCTGTAAATACCACATTAATGCAATAAATGCTCAAAATGATGGCCACCAACCTTAATGCATTTGGCAATACGTGTAACGACATTCCTCTCAACAGCGAGTAGTTCGCCTTCCGTAATGTTCGCACATGCATTAACAATGCACTGACGCATGTTCTCAGGCGTTGTCGGTGGATCACGATAGCAAATATCCTTCAACTTTTCCCACAGAAAGAAATCCGGGGACGTCAGATCCGGTAAACGTGCGGGCCATGGTATGGTGCTTCGGCGACCAATCCACCTGTCATGAAATATGCTATTCAATACCGCTTCTACCGCACGCGAGCTATGTGCTGGACAACCGTCATGTTGGAAGTACATCGCCATTCTGTCATGCAGTGAAACATCTTGTAGTAACATAGGTAGAACATTACGTAGGAAAACAGCATACATTGCACCATTTAGATTGCCCTCGATAAAATGCGGGCCAATTGTCCTTACTCCCATAATGCCGCACCATACATTAACCTGCCAAGGTCGCTGATGTTCCATTTGTCGCAGCGATCGTGGATTTTCCGTTGCCCAATAGTGCATATCACGCCGGTTTACGTAACCGCTGTTGGTGAATGACGCTTCGTCGCGAAACAGAACGCGTGCAAAAAATCTGTCATCGTCCCGTAATTTCTCTTGTGCCCAGTGGCAGAACTGTACACAACGTTCAAAGTCGTCGCCATGCAATTCCTGGTGCATAGAAATATGGTACGGGTGCAATCGATGTTGATGTAGCGTTCTCAACACCGACGTTTTTGATATTCCCGATTCTCGCGCAATTTGTCTGCTACTGATGTGCGGATTTGCCGCGACAGGAGCTAAAACACCTACTTGGGGATCATCATTTGTTGCAGGTTGTGGTTGACGTTTCACATGTGGCTGAACACTTCCTTTTCCTTAAATAACGTAACTATCCGGCGAACGGTCCGGACACGTGGATGATGTCGTCCAGGATACCGAGCAGCATACATAGCACACGCCCGTTGGGCATTTTGATCACAATAGCCATACATCAACACGATGTCGACCTTTTACGCAGTTGATAAACCGTCTATTTTAACACGGGTAATATATCACGAAGCAAATACCGTCCGCACTGGCGGAATGTTACGTGATACCACGTACTTACACGTTTGTGACTATTACAGCGCCATCTATCACAAAGCGAAAAAAGTGCTCCTATTAAAAAAAACGCAGTTTATATCCGTTTGACCTATGGCACCGCCATCGTGCGGACCAGTCATAGCGCCATCTGGTGTCCCGCTTCAAGCTAGACAAGTTTCGCTCTTTGTAGTTTTTTCGTTTGATGCTTATTTCGTGAGATATTTGGCCCGGTCACTATCAATGGACCACCCTTATACTCGAACAGCCTCCGTACGGGAACTAGTAGAGGCTATGTAATTCCCCTGTCCCTCCTTCCTATAAGGGGCCGTCAAATGAAAACGAGGCACATGAAAAAAAATAAGTAAATTGTTTATTATTTCAAAAGTAATCGCCATAACTCTTAATAGATGCTGGCCATTAAAACGGCAACACCATGACTGGAACAAACAACAAACGACAAACGACAAACGATAAACATGATCAGCTCTGATTCGCATAGGCGGTAATTTGAACGCCGGCCTTTGCTGTACACTTATGAACTATTAAGATCGGTGGATGTGCCCTGTCTTCGATGTATCCGTGACGCGACCTTTCAACAAGGTAATGCAAGAAGAGGCGCCGACTTGAAAATATTTTTTGGGAGGGCAAGAATCATTTTTTAGGTACTACATTTGACAGATAACTTTCCGTTTCCATCTACATGTTCGACACTCCAAACCAGTCCTATTTGCAGATGACACCAGTGTATTGATTGAAGGTGGAAATAGAAAGGCTCTTAGGCTGTATGCTGAAGTCACAAATGAAAAGATTTCAGAGTGGTTTGTGAGGAATAAGCTACAGATTAACCCTTAAAAAAAGAAAAAAAAACCGCCACTATACAATTCCATACACAGCAAAATTAAAAATCCATTGAAACCAAATATTTCTTTGGAAAACCAAAAAATGAAGTGTTACTGAAACAAAATTTCTTTGTTTACTTACAAGAGAATCTGAAATGGAATTCCCACATCACAATCTTAAATTCTAAGCTATCTAAAATGACCTACGCAATGAGAATTATATGGAACAACACAAGTGCTGAAGGAGAGACTTGTATTATGCACGCATTCTTTCCCTTTTGAGTTATGACATCATATTCTTGGGAAACTCCCATCACAGCATAACAACTTTCAAGAAACAAAAAAAGATTGTGAGGGTAATTATAAATGAAAACAGCTGACAACCATGCAAACTACGATTGGCTGGCGACTAACCCCTACTCCTCGACTCGCTGAAACGTCAATCACAATGTCATTTCAGTCGGAGTATAGGTCAGTAGTGGTACAAAACAAATGCATAAATAAAGCTGAAGAAACATACCTTAATTTTTGATGGCAAATGTACTCCTCCTCAGATCATTCCTGCATATGAACTCGACACATATGACATCAAGGTCGAGTTGCATCGATTCATCTCTATGTGCGTTGGGAAGGGCGATGGCATTAAGACGATCCTGCCTCATTATAGAACGAAAATACGTTTTCACCCTCCGCAGGCAAGAAAACGATCGCTCAGCGGTGCAGGCAGTAGGTCAAACAAGTGGTTTTCCTGTTTTAGGTATTTCACTATGTCATCCAACGAAGTAATATTCGCAAAAAAATGGCTCTGAGCACTATGGGACTTAACAGCTATGGTCATCAGTCCCCTAGAACTTAGAACTACTTAAACCTAACTAACCTAAGGACAGCACACAACACCCAGCCATCACGAGGCAGAGAAAATCCCTGACCCCGCCGGGAATCGAACCCGGGAACCCGGGCGTGGGAAGCGAGAACGCTACCGCACGACCACGAGATGCGGGCTAATATTCGCAGAATCAGTACTTTGGATAATCTAATGAAACATGCTTCGGTGGAAAAGCAAGCGTTCTTTGTCTATATCTGATTCGTAGAAAGACAAAATATCGAATGAATGTTTGTTATCACCAAGAAGAAATTGTTCAATTTGATTTACAAACATGAATGATTGAGTTTTGAACCGTGATTCCAAGAAGCTGATGGATGTATCGATTGTTTCATAATACAATCTTCTATATTTGTCACATACTTCAGTGAATATTTCTACAGATGAATTGATGGAGTCAACGTATTTCTTAGGGACTTTTCTTGTACGGGGTAATTTTGGTTCCCCCATCCATATCTCGACATTTTGAAGTTATTTCACCCCAGAATGATTCAAAATTGTTTCTCATAAATTTAATAGAAGTTACAAGAGTGGACATCATCTCATTGGCCTTCTCTAAGAGTAGAGATTTCCACTGTAGTGCAATGTTTACGGTATCAGTGTAAGCAAACAGTTTTACCAAAAGTGATAACATGAAAAAGAATCATATGTCTGCATATTAATCAAAAACCCGTTTCCTTTGGCTCCAGTGTCTGAATTGTCATTTCTTGAAACATTTAGAAAAAATTCCTGAAGTTCTGTATAGTTGGACAAAACTGAAGAAATTGCCAAGTATCTTACGGCCCACCTTGTAGGACAGAGTCGTTTCAAATTTGTAGAGGCATCTGCCTTCAGGTTGTAAGTCGGCTGTTTATGTTTTCTTATTGGTAACGCCACGTAGCGCTCTATATGAAAAATCACTGGCTGTGCTGTGTGCAATCTGTGGCTAGTTTGCATTGTTGTCTGCCATTGTAGTGTTGGGCAGCGGCAGCTGGATGTGAACAGCGCGTAGCGTTGCGCAGTTGGAGGTGAGCCGCCAGCGGTGGTGGATGTGGGGAGAGAGATGGCGGAGTTTTGAAATTTGTAAGACTGGAAAATTATGAACTGACATATATATTATGACTATTAAGGTAAATACATTGTTTCTTCTCTGTCTAAATCTTTCATTTGCTAACTATGCATATCAGTAGTTAGTGCCTTCGGTAGTTTGAATCTTTTATTTAGCTGGCAGTAGTGGCGCTCGCTGTATTGCTGTAGCTTGAGTAACGAAGATTTTTGTGAGGTAAGTGATTTGTGAAAGGTATAGGTTAATGTTACTCAGGGCCATTCTTTTGTAGGGTTATTGAAAGTCAGATTGCGTTGCGCTAAAAAATATTGTGTGTCAGTTTAAGCACAGTCGTGTATAATTCTTCTAAGGGGACGTTTCATAAGGTGAGCAAAAAGATCTAATCTTTTAGGTGAATCTCTCACAAAATGTATTAAGTCCTTCACAACATTCAATGCATTTCGACATTCTGGAACTGCTTTCACAGTGTCTTGTAGTGTTAGATTTAAACAGTGCGCAAGGCAGTGCACAAACAGCTCTCTTCTCCATTTCCATAAACTTTGCCTGGACACCATTATATAATCCGGCCATGTTAGCTGCACCGTCAAAGCATTAGCCCTTACAATTAGAAGTAGCCAAATCAAATCGTCTTAAAATGTCGATAATAATATCAAACAGTGCCTTGGCTGTGGTACTTTGTATTGAGTATAGCCCTAAAAATATTCTTCTATCTCTAGCGAAGCATCAACAAATCTTATACAGATACTAAATTGCTCTTTGGTGGCTATGTTGTTTCGTCTGCTATTATTGCAAAATACTCTGCACTCTTGATATCCTCCAATAATTTTCTAAGAAGTGTATGACTTAAAATGGCGAAAATTTCGTTTTGCACATCATGGGATGTCCATTTGTAAGATTCGCGCTGCAGCCATATTAAAAGTAGCTGGTTATCTTCACATCGAAGGCGTAATAAATTGTCAAAGTTACTTGTTTTATCAGTATGCCCACGTATTGGAAGCCCCTGCACTGCTAAATAACGGAGGGAAGATATGATTTTTAGTGTCAGTTTTTCTTTGGAAATCTGGCTAAATATATTGACATTCGATTTTAAGGATTTTGAATTTCAGTACAGCTTCTCTGTGGCAGCCGGATGCTTCATGCACTTTCAACTTTTCTACCCCTTTCTTCCAGTTCGAAAAACCAGTTTCCATGAAAGTTTTTTCCATTTTGTGAGAGAACTTAAAACGATTTTCTTCAAACATTTGTCTGCAAATTTTGCAAAAAATAACATCTTTTTCCTTATTGTAATCGATTGAAGATAAGGTGGGTAGATCACGTAACTAATGAGGAGGTATTGAATTGGATTGGGGAGAAGAGAAGTTTGTGGCACAACTTGACTAGAAGAAGGGATCGGTTGGTAGGACATGTTTTGAGGCATCGAGGGATCACAAATTTAGCATTGGAGGGCAGTGTGGAGGGTAAAAATCGTAGAGGGAGACCAAGAGATGAATACACTAAGCAGATTCAGAAGGATGTAGGTTGCAGTAGGTACTGGGAGATGAAGAAGCTTGCACAGGATAGAGTAGCACAGAGAGCTGCATCAAACCAGTCTCAGGACTGAAGACCACAACAACAACAACAATCGATCCATGCAAATTGCTGTTTCCAAGAGGGCTGATAACAGCGCTGTTTTTTTTCAGGAACAGTGTTTCAGTGTTTTTTGTCACCGCCACAGTTCCGTCACTATCTGTGTCTTTGTTGCCACACACAGCTCCACTAACACTGGGTCTAGCTTCACCATCGGTAACACTTGCCACATTGTCACATTTCTTCCTAAATATAAACTTGTCCATTTTAAACTGGACAGTAAGGGACGAAAGATTAACAACTGAAACGAGTCACAGTAAGATTAACTGAGCACTGGCGATGCCCAGCTCCGGAATACAGGGCTATTACAAATGATTGAAGCGATTTCACAGCTCTACAATAACTTTATTATTTGACATATTTTCACAATGCTTTGCAAACACATACAAAAACTCAAAAAGTTTTTTTAGGCATTTACAAATATTCGATATTTGCCTCTTTAGTGATTCGGCAGACATCAAGCTGATAATCAAGTTCCTGCCACACTCGGTGCAGCATGTCCCCATCGATGAGTTCGAAAGCATCGTTGATGCGAGCTCGCAGTTCTGGCACGTTTCTTGGTAGAGGAGGTTTAAACACTGAATCTTTCACATAACCCCACAGAAACAAATCGCGTGGGGTTAAGTAGGGAGAGCGTGGAGGCCATGATATGAATTGCTGATCATGATCTCCACCACGACCGATCTATCGGTTTTCCAATCTCCTGTTTAAGAAATGCCGAACATCATGATGGAAGTGCGGTGGAGCACCATCCTGTTGAAAGATGAAGTCGGCGCTGTCGGTCTCCAGTTGTGGCATGAACCAATTTTCCAGCATGTCCAGATACACGTGTCCTGTAACGTTTTTTTCGCAGAAGAAAAAGGGGCCATAAACTTTAAACCGTGAGATTGCACAAAACACGTTAACTTTTGGTGAATTGCGAATTTGCTGCACGAATGCGTGAGGATTCTCTACCGCCCAGATACGCACATTGTGTGTGTTCACTTCACCATTAAGAAAAAATGTTGCTTCATCACTGAAAACAAGTTTCGCACTGAACGCATCCTCTTCCATGAGCTGTTGCAACCGCGCCGAAAATTCAAAGCGTTTGACTTTGTCATCGGGTGTCAGGGCTTGTAGCAATTGTAAACGGTAAGGCTTCTGCTTTAGCCTTTTCCGTAAGATTTTCCAAGCCGTCGGCTGTGGTACGTTTAGCTCCCTGCTTGCTTTATTCGTCGACTTCCGCGGGCTACGCGTGAAACTTGCCCGCACGCGTTCAACCGTTTCTTCGCTCACTGCAGGCCGACCCATTGATTTCCCCTTACAGAGGCATCCAGAAGCTTTAAACTGCGCATACCATCGCCGAATGGAGTTAGCAGTTGGTGGATCTTTGTTGAACTTCGTCCTGAAGTGTCGTTGCACTGTTACGACTGACTGATGTGAGTGCATTTCAAGCACAATATACGCTTTCTCAGCTCCTGTCGCCATTTTGTCTCACTGCGCTGGCGGCAGAAACCTGAAGTGCAGCTTCAGCCGAACAAAACTTTATGAGTTTTTCTACGTATCTGTAGCGTGTCGTGACCATATGTCAATGAATGGAGCTACAGTGAATTTATGAAATCGCTTCAATCATTTGTAATAGCCCTGTATCTACGATCACTGGCGACATTAGCTGCGGCCTGCGTAACGCCGCTTTCACACTATACGGTTTTGACCGTACGGCAAAAAGCCGTACGAGTTTTAGCCGTGCCTGTGTTGCTTTCACATTACACGGCTTTTTGACGTGACCAGTTGTTGGTGTCTATTCAGTTTGCTTAATGTGTGTATCAAGATGAACCGTAAACGAGTTGTTGCTTTGTGGTTGCTTCATCGTCGCCGCAAAAGAAAAGGTCGTCTTTTGTGGGTACACCCCATTAACCAGAGAAGAGACGAAGTGGGTTTATTTTATACACTCTTTGAAGATTTGAGGAACGACGGAAATAAATTCTTTAACTATTTCCGAATGTCTATTACCTCGTTTGACGAATTACATAGAAAACTAAAGGATGTGTTACAACGACAAAACACACAATTCCGCAATTGCATCCAACCTGTTCAAATGCTGGCTATCACGTTAAGGTAATTTAATACATAAAAACTAGTTCTGTTTATTTACTTATTTATTTGTGTTTTACATTTTTATTACGCTCAGATTATGAAGTAGAAAAGTCAATATCAATATCAGCAGTTGAAACCAAAGAGTTTGTAGCAGGACTGACTGTACTGTCACTTTGTGGCGACAGGCTCTCTGCAAAAACGTTGTAGAACTGCGTTGTTGATGGTGGGCCTTCATGGCTACTTGTGGAAGGCGAAGGGTATGGTGGTGGCACTTTATTAATTCGTTGATAAGAACTGCGACCTTGAGAAGTCTGTAATGGTTGTTCGAGAAAAGTAGTTGGGTTTGGTGCAGCTGGAGGAGGACGAATCTGATGCGTATGGTAAGAGGATATTGGAGCAGCATTTTCCATAGGTGAATAAGAATAAGCTTGAAATCTATTATTATAGGGCATGGGAGGTGTGTAATGGGTAAATGGAGGAGGTTGAGCTGTCAATATATTTCTCCTTTCATATATATTTTCTATAACTTTGAGGACTCCCATCTGAAACTGAAGATAATCCTGTTCATCAAATTTTTCCAGATGAGGCTTCAGACTAAGTAAAAATGACATTTTGCTGCAAGGTTTGTCTTCTTCCAGAGCTCGTAATATTTTCATTTCGATTGCATCAGGTTTTCTATGTTTTCTGTTTGTATGGCACTCGCTTTTGGATGTTTGTTGTGTGGGTGCTGTATCAAATGGCCCAGAAACATTCTCAGTATTTTCGACGGAGCCCTGCGTTTCTATATCTTCTTCCAGTCTGGCGGTGCGTTCCGATTGAAAACTGTCCTCCGTCTCTCGAGCATCATACAGCTTTTTTAGAAACTGCAGCTGATCAGAATATACATACTTTTTCATTTTCTTTGCTGCTGAGCCACTTTTTTTCGCAGCTTGAATTTTTATGTTTGACTTCACAAAGGAGTCTCGTAGATTGGTCCACCTCCGTATTACTTCTATACCTACATCAAAAGAAAACAAAACTGTATGAAAACATTTTAATTTTGTATAGAAAAAAGCAAAACTGTAACAAAAAATGTCCACTGCAAACTAAATGTCACTGATTTTTTTTCGTTTTGTTCAGGTATCTGGCAAGCGGTTGTTCCTTCACTGACTTACATTTCCAGTACAGAATTGGGATTTCTACAGCAAGTAAAGTGGTTAATGATGTATGCACAGCAATTTGGTCATCACTGCGGGAAGAATGTATACAAAGACCGACCAAAGAGGTATGGGAATCAATAGCGGCTGGATTTGAACGTACTGCTAATTTCCCCCACTGCTTAGGAGCGGTGGATGGAAAACATATCCGTCTTACTGCCCCATTTAATAGCGGATCAATGTACTTCAATTACAAAGAATACTTTTCTGTGGTTCTGATGGCTGTAGCGGATTCCAACTACAGGTTCATTTATGTCGACGTAGGAAGTTATGGCAAAGACTGTGACTCTTCAGTGTTCAGACGGTCCAGTTTATGGAAGTCAATAGAAAGTAATTCCCTGGAATTTCCAGACGTCCAATGTCTGCCTGGTACGGAAGGTCCAAAAGTACCCTACTTCTTCGTGGGAGACGCAGCATTTGGCCTACACACGCATTTGCTCCGGCCTTTTGGGGGAACAAACTTGACAGTTGAGAAACGTGTATTTAATTACCGTTTGTGCAGAGCAAGGAGGTATGTGGAATGTGCTTTTGGCATCCTCACCAATAAGTGGCGGTTGTTTCACCGACCTTTAAATGTTCATCCAGATTTTGCAGTAAAAATGGTTAAAGCTTGCATTGTTTTACACAATTTTGTACGTCAGAGAGATGGATTTATAATTGAAGACACCACATCCTTCACTGGTTTGGAAGACTTAGCCCAAGATGCCAACATAAGAGGAGGACTGACAGCCAACGCCATAAGGAACACTCTTTGTAAATATTTTATGACAAATGCTGGAAGCGTGTCATGGCAGATGTCAAAGATATAAATTAACAAGCCTTTTCCTTTTTGTAGATTGTTTGTGAAAGCCTGCGACTGTATAGTAAATAGTTTTCTTTATAAATAAATTACTGCTACCACTCACGTTTTTAATCGTTTTGTTTATATTTTGTACGACGCGTTTCGGGAAATAATTCCGATCTTCAAGTGCGTTTTTTTCTCTAAGTTTTCATTATGTGTAGTGTTTTTTTATTTGTGAGGTCTTGTGCGTGTTTCTCTTATAAATTACAGTAAAGAAAACAGAATGCAAGACCTGACACATAAAAAGACACCACACATGATGAAAACTTAGAGAAAAACGCACTTAAGGATGGGAATTATTTCCCGAAACGCGTCGTGCAAAATATAAACAAAACAAAAAAAACGTGACTGGTAGCAGTAATTTACTTATAAACAAACGATTTACTTTTAGAATAAAATTTATAACGTTAAATAAAAACTGTTTAAAACGTATTAAATGTAATATTAATATATTAAATAAATACTTACCAAACGCATTTTTATCTTTGTCTTCCATCTCATCAAAATCTTGCTTCAGTGCTACGCAAACTTCCCGCCAAGCATTCTTTGTAGCAATACGATCTCTATACGCATCTAGAGTTTTGTCCCACAGAACAGGTCTTACTTCCACCAAGGTTATCAAAAGTTCAGTATCAATTTCATCCATTCTTCTACACTTTTCAGTAAACAAGAATAAACACAAATGAATAAAACGACACTACAACGAACTAGTCGACGCCGTACGGCTCAAAACCGTCCAGTGTGAAAGCATGCACTTAGTCACGTAGGCCACTGTTGTCGAACTTGCCGTACGGCGACCGTCTGTTGTAGTGGCAAGACACGGCTGCAGCACGGCACGGCAGCGGCATTTTGCCGTCGCCGTATAATGTGAAAGGCGCCATACATTTCTTCACACCTACAGCCGTACGGCTTTTTGCCGTACGGTCAAAACCGTATAGTGTGAAAGCGGCGTAACAGTACTGTGCACCTAACAAGAAGTAGCCATGTAACAATAGTGTTGATTATTGTCAGGGCCGGCTCTATGGAGGGGGCGGGGGAAGCAACCGTGCCATCGCCCAGGGCGGCAGATTTTTGGGGGCGGCAAATCCATCTTGCGTAAATGAAGGAGTGTGAGAATAAACTGGAAGTACAAATTATTCATAAAATCAAGGGTCTTATTGAAAATTATCTATTGTACAGAAACAGTGTGCTCCGATTTACGAAAGAAACATTTTCTCCAACAAAAATGGCTTAAAATGTATTGCACCGTAAACGTATCACTGACTGCTGCTTTGATGTTAAAGACATATTCACAACAAAGAGACGAATGAGTATGATATGTGAAAATAAGGCGTCATGTATGAAATATATTGTGGGAAAAGTTGACTATGTCGAAAAAGGGCGTGGGGGTGGGGGGGAGGGGGGGCGCTTGACATATTCGCGCGGGGCGGCAAAATCCCCCTGGAGCCGGTGCTGATTTGTGTGGTGTTGTACCTAGTGATTCTCAATAGACTCTACAAAAATGAATGAAGAGTCTTTAACTTTACCTAGTCCTTCAAGCGATCGCCATCAAATTCGGTGTCACTATTTCTCATTAGTTTCTTTTACAAGCTGCCAGCGGGCTGCTGTGGGAGGAAGTGGAGCTCGCCCTAGTAGCCAAAGCGCTGCGAGTTCATGGTGAGCTTTCGTTCCCCGCATACCTCCGTACAGTAAAAATGTGCGAATAGTACAGATGCAGGGGACAAACCCTGTCACGACAGTTCGTCATATGCAGAGGTTGGAAGAGTAGCAGAAAGGAATACGCAATAGCTCGTAAAATCGGTATTTTTTTCCTATATAATCATTGCATACTATTATGCAAAAATGTATGTACAAGTTTTAACAAATTTCCCAGTAAAGGATGAGGAAGGGGTAGAGAGCGGTGAGAAATGCATGTTTGAATATGGGTGGGGGGGGGGGGCGGGGCCCCTATTTTTAATCATGGGGAGGCAAAGTACCTCGCCGCCCCCCCCCCCCCCCCCCCCACTACACGTTGCCCGTGCTGCTCTGAACTATCTCGGTACATTGTGTGTTCAACAGATGTCATCTCCAGCATATTCACCAGTCCTCTCGCCCACTGAAAACGTCTGGCCGTGGTTTGCTGAAACGTTGGCAAGCCATTAATCGCCAGCCACTGTGACTGATGAAGTCAGGGATAGAGCTGAATCATGGAATGATGTATCCTTATCCGTCATTTAATCTCAGTTCGGTTTGGTGCCCTCACGGGCCACAGCCATTATTGTTACCATAGTTGCTAGCTCTGTTTATAAAATTTCACACCCAAAACCACCTACAAATTTAATTACGTATTTTCCTGCTATGCTATATACGCACAATAAGTACATTTTGGTTATTTTTCATCATTCCTGGAGTTAAACAATTTTAATCCCCAGTGGAGTATTACTTTCGCAGAAGATACGTAGAAAGAAAGACGTTCGGTACACTTCTGCATGAGCCCAAATATTTCTAGTTTGTCCATTGCTCGAGGTGTACCCGTATACCGAGCAAGCAGTGTCCGAAAGAACAGACACCATATCCATATAAGTATGTAGTTCTGGCAACACCGGCCATGACTTCCTTCTTCTGTGAGGATGCACACAGATTCCCCGAACTCTTACGGGACTTGGTAAGAATGTCTTCCACGAGTAATGAGTGTGTTGGGATGGGACACTACGAATGTAGTGTGTGGACATACAAGGTGAGAATGTGGGTCTCGCGGGAGGCGTGCGCGAGATAGTCCCTGCAGCAGTCGCGCTATCCTCTGTTCCCTCGGTGGCTCAGATGGATAGAGCGTCTGCCAGGTAAGCAGGAGATCCCCGGGTTCGAGTCCCGGTCGGGGCACACATTTTCACCGGTCCCCCTTGATATATATCGGCGCCCGTTAGCAGCTGAAGGTATTAATACAATTATAATTTCATTTGTGAGTAAGGCTCTCCACAATGCGGGACCTGTCCCTTGTAACGCCTCTCTACAGTTTGTTGAATGTGTCTGTGACAGACTAAAGAAAGCCGCGAGGAATCATGGTGGTTCTGAGCACTATGGGACTTAATATCTGAGGTCATTAGTCCCCTAGAACTTAGAACTACTTAAACCTAACTAACCTAAGGACAACACATACATCCATGCCTGCGGCAGGATTCGAACCTGCGACCGTAGCGGTCGCGCGGCTCCAGACTGAAGCGCCTAGAACCGCTCAGCCACACCGGCCGGCCGAGGAATCATGAATCTCTGCTTTGAATCTATTCTACCTCCTTCATAAATGCAATTTGGTGGAAGTCTCAGATCGACGAACAATACAGAAGATCTCGTAGAATGGGAGTTTCGTAAGCGATCGCATTTCTGAGTGAATTTCACTTTCTCACGATGCTTCCAAAAAATGTGAGGCTGGCATCTGCCAACGCCAGTGATAAACATATGTGATCGTTCCGTCTCAGATCAGTCCTAGGTACCTGAAGGTTGTGATTACAATAATTGCTCGAGTAGTCAAACTATATCGGATCTTTTTCTCTGGTTACGCAGAACAGATTTCATTTACTGGCATTTATGTGTCATCTGACAATCTTTCACCATGTGCCCATCACCTTCAACTTTCTTTACGTTTTTAATTAATTTATATTAGGAGAAGAACTGAATGGCCTGGACATGTACTGAATAGGAAAGAAGCGATGGTGACAAGAGAACGAAAACTACAATGAAGGAAACACCTCGATAAGCCAATGATGAGGCGGGAGGATGGAGTCACGAAAGATGTGGAAAGTCTGGGCGATCACGAGGACATGGCCGAAAACAAAACAATGAAAGAGGCTGAACAGAGAGGTAATGACACAAAGCACATTCGTCTAACCTTCTAATTAAGCTGTTTATTTAAATATGTATTGAACCACCACCTGGAGTCCAGAGCAAGACGTATAGTGAACTTAAACATGGAAAACAATCTTATAAAAAATGATGACCTTTACCGCGTTTTTCTAGGTGTTCTGGGAGAGCCGACAAGTGCGGAGCTGTTACCAGGTCGGGTTTTGATGGTTGCGCTGAAGAACAAACCCGAAATAATCTCACCATCAGTGCATCCTGTCCTGAAACTAGACTCTTTCCATTCCGTAACAGATTTCTATTGCGGTGCAAACGACACCAAGTACCGTTCTCATGAAAGGTTCCGTCGTTGCAAAAAGATAGGCCTACGCTGCTAGGATAAAACATATTTCCTATTGATCTTGTACACGACGTACACAAGGGCCGGTTATGATTTTTGTAAATCGGTGTATATGTTAACTTCTAACGTGCCAGAAGGCGCTTAGTAAACTATTTCAGATATTTGAACATACATCTGTTTCAGGGAGAAGCGTTTGTAGAAGCAAACAGTAGAAAGGTCTGATAAAAGAAAGAGGTGTGGGGTGAGATGCCACTTGGCGGTGTTTATACCACAATAGCTCATTTCGCATGCCTCGTCTTTAAATTTTAGCAAGTCTCCTGATACGTTTGTCAAAATTTTAGAACAAGGGTTGTATCATTGTGCTCATCTTTTCAAGAGGTTTCTTATGCCTTTGAAAAATGCATGTTGTTTAATTATATGGGAAACACACCTGCTTCAACATCTCGGTTGACACAAGAGTGGTTCTAGGCGCTAAAGTCTGGAACCGCGCGACCGCTACGGTCTCAGCTTCGAATCCTGCCTCGGGCATGGATGTGTGTGATGTCCTTAGGTTAGTTAGGTTTAAGTAGTTCTAAGTTCTAGGCGACTGATGACGTCAGAAGTTAAGTCGCATAGTGCTCAAAAATGGTTCAAATGGCTCTGAGCACTATGGGACTTAACATGTATGGTCATCAGTCCCCTAGAACTTAGAACTACTTAAACCTAACTAACCTAAGGACATCACACAACACCCAGCCATCACGAGGCAGAGAAAATCCCTGACCCCGCCGGGAATCGAACCCGGGAACCCGGGCGTGGGAAGCGAGAACGCTACCGCACGACCACGAGATGCGGGCGCATAATGCTCAGACCCATTTTTGATACAAGAGTTAAGGGAACAAAACTACGTACCCCTCTGCGTACTGCAATTTACCGAAAACTTCTTTTCGATTTCTTCAATCGTTTATGAAATAAAAAGGGTGTTACCCATAGAAATCTGTAACCTTCTAAGCCTTGTGAACTAAAAGAGCAAGCTGTTTTTCACATGACCGAGGCTTCCGGAAACATATTCCGACAAGGGAATTGTTTGTTCTGCTGAAAAATCATCTTGACGCTGAAATCCTAACACCTCCCCTTCTCTAGTACTTCTAAGACGCCGCATTTCCATCTCCATAACCTTCAGTACATAAATTTTAACGATCCTCACACCTTGCAGTGCAACAGTGACTTCTTAAAGTCTGTTAAAAGACAGGTACTGCCCGTGCGCGGTTGACGCATATGAGAAAGTTCTTAGATCTTCTCCCGTCATTTCATCAACAGAACGTAACTTTATACGAAAATTTCTCCGGGAAAATGGAGAAAACATTCAGACTTCACGTCTCTGAATGTCACATGAACAGTAAGGGGTCGTGTACCGTCTTACTGGAGCAGAACACTCACTGAGAACGATATAGAAAGCTTCGACTTGATTGTAGGAAGTATCTGCTTCCGTACCACATCGATGCCGTGTAAAGAAAATAAATTTCTCTGGGAAATCTAGCCACAATCGAGATTGATCGAAAATTTCCTGCCAAGCAGGAAGCAGCAGATCATCCTGAATGGAGAGTAATTCACAGAACCTTTTCGTGAAATGCATTAAGAGGTAGTTGCCAGTCTACCGCAATACTGGTAGTTTTTCGTTATCTAACAGTATTACAATAAATTCTACCGGACCTGCATCGCCTACGAAAGCTCAAAACAGACTTTGCAAGTGCCAGGTGTTCAAGTCTGCGTGAACTGGCTTCGAGCGCCTGTGAATGGAGCTAGGCTTTATTGGAGGAGCACTCCGGCAAGCTCCTATCTCCCGTGGGCATTCGCAGCTTTCGGATGGGAAATGTAAATGTTATCTCTGTCAGCAGTGGCGGCTGCGCTGAGAAAGGCAAGCGAGCCATTTGTTCACTCAGGGTTCTGTTACGTCATTACCCACGCCTATCGCGCCGGGAGCGAAACTTCCGGGTTACAAGTGTTTCATAATAACAAACTCTCCACTGTACCAATATATCTGACGGTTTTACGAACCAAAACTACGTTCTCTTGGGTGACAGTCTAATTTTAATGGTGCAACTGCTGCAGTATCGGGCACTCAATATTTTTCCATCTCGATCACTGAGAAATTTTCGTATTTCTGCACTTAAATTTATGCCCTGCAGGCCAGTTTGTGGTTTGTGGTGGAGGGTACGTCTCCAACGTTATAGTTTCCCCGGTTTCCTATTCCATTAGATAACGTTGCGCGGGAGTAACTGTTGTCAGTAAATATCCATCTTTTTGATCTGCAGCTCCTTGTATTGGCCGTATTTGCAGTTAAAATTTTTGTATGTGAGTTCCGCCAGTTATGCAAAACACCGTTTTTCTCAGTACCCAAACATGTTTCTTCACCACTGAGCCATCATCAGTGGGTTTTCGTTTTTATTCATTCTGTAATGTGAACATTTTTGTTAAATGATTATAAAATTATGTTCATTTTTATTTCAAACAACAGATCGTTTCTTTTTGTAAATACCTTTGCATTTGGCGAGCATCAATTTTCTGGATCACTTTTGTGTTAATTATTACAGGTAGCTTGTCATCTGCAACCAAACGATGTTGATGATAAAGTTTTTTGTTGGGAGTTAATCTACAGGGTGTCCAGAAAAGGTCTCCCTGATTTCAAAATTAAATATCTCGAAAACAAAGATCGATAGAGGAATGCAGTAAACGGTATGTTTATTATGAAAGCTGTAAGAAGTTTATGAAATGGCTCTGAGCACTATGGGACTCAACTGCTGTGGTCATCAGTCCCCTAGAACTTAGAACTAATTAAACCTAACTAACCTAAGGACATCACACACATCCATGCCCGAGGCAGGATTCGAACCAGCGACCGTAGCAGCAGCGCGACTCCAAACTGAAGCGCCTAGAGCCGCACGACCACCGCGGCCGGCTAAGAAGTTTATACAGCAGTTTGAAATAATAGTTACAAAAGCTGCTAACAGATGGCGCTGTACAGCTCATATCAGCATACATAAGTGAAATACTCGTATGAAAACAATCTTTGCAAACAATCACATCACAATGTTTTCAAAATGTTCACCATTGGCACTACAGAGGTGGCGCAAACGAAGAATGAAAGTCGCCATCACATTTCGTAGTGTCTCAACCGAAATGGATTCACGTGCCACAGAGATCGCCGATTCAAGCTCGTCCAGCGTGGCGGGATGCTTCGGGTAGACCATGTCTTTCACTGTGCCCCACAAAAAAGAGTCACAGGTAGTCAAATCCGGCGAATATGGAGGCCAATCCATGCCTGTACCAGTAAATATGGGATATTCCAAAGCAATGACTCGATTCCCGAAGTATTCCTCAAGAAAGCGAACCACTTGTTCGGTCCGATGTGGTCGGGCTCCATCTTGCATAAACCATTCAGTACCTGGTCGATCCTCTAACGCTTGCTGTGTGGCGACAAATTGTTCCAAAATTGCAACGTAACATGCACCAGTGACCGATTGTCGACTGAAAAAAGGGCCAATAATGCCTCTGCTGCATACTGCAGCCCACACAGTAACTTTAGGAGAATGCAGGGATTTCGCTTCACACCAATATGGCTTTTCGGAACCCCAAAATCGCCAGTTCTGCTTATTCACGTATCCATTCAGGTGGAAGTGTGCTTCATCTGTAAACCAGATGCAGCCAACATCAAATCCTTTACTATCAATCATTGTGAGCATCTGATTAGCAAAGGCAACCCTTTGTTGCACAGCTCGTACGGGTATGGCCTGGTGCGTTTGAATTTTGAATGGAAACATGTGTAGGCTCTTTCTCAGTATTTTCTGAGTGCTGGAACGCTTCAAACCAGTCTCAGATGCAATTCTACGGACGGATGACACTGGATTTCACTGAATAATTCCAGAAACTGCGGCGATATTTTCAGGCGTAACTGCGGTTTGCTTGCGGCCAACATGCCCCACTAGATCATCAGTTACGCTGTTCGTTGAAATTTTGCGAAGAGCGTACGAATGGTTTTCGCATCGGGTCCTTGGGAACATTAAATCGTGCTTGAAAACTTCGCCGTGTTTCCTTAGGACTCTCTTCTAACCTGTGGTACTCTATCACCAGAAAAACGCGTTGTTGAATGGAGTACATGCTTTTAATCTCTTCCTTCGGTACTCTAACCTCATTTCACTTTTCAATAGTGGAACTGATCGCTCTGGGCTTCGGATCACTATTTATACTAGGCATTACGTATGGCGATTACAGCGCCATCTGTTAGCAGCTTTTGTAACTATTATTTCAAACTGCTGTATAAACTTCTTACAGCTTTCACAATAAACATACCGTTTACTGCATTCCTCTATCGATCTTTGTTTTCGAGATATTTAATTTTGAAATCAGGGAGTCCTTTTCTGGACACCCTGTATCTTCTAGAATGTAATTCAGTCTTTCGCGATGTTTTCGCGCCTATTTCGTATTTACTTACGTTTTCGTCTGGCTAGCACTTCCATTCTCCACATCATGCTGAGATGTTGTGATGCATACGTAACTATAACAAGTGTTTTACTACGTTATTTGTGGAAAATACGCTAACATAAAACTACATGAAGGAGACTCGTGTTCTTGAATATTTAATAAAGCTGTTCTCATGGCAAGTTTCGTCCCATATCAGTTGGCTACGCGGATTTTTTGTGGTTCCAGAACCACCCTGCCGCCCTCCGCCACCCTGCTTGTTCCCTATCAGCTGCCAACGAGTTTTTTTTTCTACCCCGGCGACCGACCGCCCGCCCTCTCCCCCTTTCCAAGTTTTATAAGTTTTCTCCGAGACCAGTTGGCAATGAAAATTTTTTCTGGCCCTAGTGCCCCTCTCCCCCTTCCACGTTCCGTTCCATATTTTTTCCGGCTCCTGTGTTACCTCCAGATTTCGTCCCAAACCATTTGGCGGCGAAGTATTTCCTTTGAAACTCAGTTTCTCATTTATCCTATGTCGACATTTTCTTTTGGCTCCAGGGCTTCAACATTTTCGTCCCATCTCTGGCGACAGATTCTAAGTTTCGTCCCACCATTGGCGATAATTTCTGCATTTCGCCCCACCATTTGGCGATGGGGGTAGACATCTGCATCCCCTCCAGTACCACAGCTCAAAGTTTTATCCCATCAACTGGCGAAGAGGACAAAGAACTTTTCATCAGCTCCAGCATCATCTCCCAACATTCTTCCCATCAGCTGGATACGAGACAGAAGAATTTTTCATCGACTCCAGCACTGTCACTGGCTCCAGCGCCACCTCTCCACATTTCGTCTTATCAACTGGTGACGAGTATCTTCGTCCTCGAATCGTATCTTTCTAGCACAACATGAACCAGACACTGAGGCTCCTTTTGGAGTAGCTAGGCAATGTCATCACGACACCAGACATACCCAGCCACGGTCACCAGCGCAACTTCAGGGTCAACTGACAGTACCGTCGCAGCTTCCTGCTTGTGGTACAGTACCACAACCCTCAACTTAGTATTTCCTTATACACTTACTTTACGGCGGTTCCCACCAGGAAACCTCAGCGGTCGAGCCTCTTCTCCCTGACCCACCCACGCACACTTCTTACGAATATCCTTTCTGTCCCTAGCACATGCACTCGTTTCCCTATTTCTCCGGAACTGCTGCCTCCAATTATGCCCTTCAGGCACTATAATTTTCCTTCTATGTTCTCTGGGCACCATCATTTTACATCTGTAGTACTCCTGCTCCCATCTATGTCCTCCGTTTACAACCACCATTCGATTTCTCGAGTACTCCTGCACTCATCCATACCCTCTGAGCAAAATTATTTTACATCCCTAGCGTTTCCACACCAATCTATGCCCTCTAGTCATAACAGTTTTTCTCCTTAAGTGTTTCTGTACCCATCTATGCCATCTGGATACAATCATTTTACCCCCTAGGCACATATCTGTGCCTTCGAGGAACGCTAACTGTATTTCTCAGGCGCTTCATAACTCACTTATACCCTCCAATCACTGCTTTTCTATCTTTGGAGTGCTCTAGTGCTCACTCTAGGTGCACCTTTAACGTGCCCTTTCCATGGTGCTCTTACACCACTATCAGCCATCCGTATGTCTATTACTACGTTCGATATCCCAGATTCGCTCCCGACAGCTCACGCCTCTGCTGCTGCCAGTCTTGACAGCCGCTTTATGTCTGTCCCCACCAGAGTCGTGATGGGTCAAGGATCCCAGCCTGTACTCGACATATCTGATTCAACTTCCTCAGGAATCACGCCGCGACGGCTGTTCGCCCTACGCCTCCTGATGGTGCTGCCATCACTTTCCAGGGGCCGGAAGGAGGCCCGATCTTCACTTTCCACCAAGATGACGTCGCAATCTCTTCCCTGCTGGAACAGGTACTGTGTCCCTCCCACAAAACAGCAACCTGCAACACGCTGACTTTCCACAGGTAGCCACACTTCAGGGATTCCGGCATTGTCTGCCACGAAGTGCACAAATGCGTGCAAGCCATACACCATTCTGCACTACTTTTGTATGTTGGTAAATGACCCTGACAAAAATAATCTGCCGACTTGTTGTTGTCCACGGAGTCTCTCTGTCAGCAGAGTGCGCTTTCATGGCCGAGGCGCTGTGATCATGGATACTACCTTCCTACACTTTGTCATGTGCTCACTAATAGCTCATGTCGTATCCATATGCTGTGACGGTTTATGCTAGGGCGTAACCGCGGACCGGCAGTTCGGTTTTTGCTAGTGAACCAGTCATTCCTTACAATTTTCTGGGCCAGCCATCGGCCACAGTAGTGGTCCAGCAATCAGACCTATCACTAAGGAACCATCATCGGGCAGTCGCCATGATTGGTTTAACTTCTAATCGCCACCAGGTTTAGGGCAGTGTCTATACTTCTCCAGACTTAGTCCTCAAGCTAACTAAGTGACCAATACTAACTCTGTTGTTAATTTCAGATCATTCCAGGTGAATCTGGTCTTGAACTTTTTTGTTACCCACCATTGCCTCGGCCAATAACCATTATTTGTCTTCATTGTGAGGACACAAAATGTCAAGCGAACTTTAATTTGTATGAAACTTAAAACTTCACGAAGGATACTTGTGTTCTTGAACATATAACAAAACTGTCTCATCGGAAGGTATTTGGGCACCAGGGCTGTTCAAGATGTCCGGTAAATATTTCAGGATGTATCAATCTGTGAACATATTGCTGTCAGAGAGATTTGGGAAACGGTGAGAAGCAATGGTTAAGACACTAGTGACAAGTAGTGAGTTTCAAAATATTTGGCTAGCCGTCCTTTTATAGGTATCCAGTTATTTTTCTCTGAAACAGAACTCTAAAGATAACCGTGATCTACACGCTGAGTGGTCAGCGTGACAGACTGTCAGTCCAAAGGGCCCGGGTTCGATTCCCGGCTGGGTCGGAGATTTTCTCCGCTCAGGGACTGGGTGTTGTGTTGTCCTAATCATCATCATTTCATCCCCATCGACGCGCAGGTGTCCGAAGTGGCGTCAAATCGAAAGACCTGCACCAGGTGAACGGTCTACCCGACGGGAGGCCCTAGCCACACGACATTTCATTTGAAACAATCATAACAGAAACTGACAACAGCCCGCATTGAAATTACAGTTTATGGAGTTGCGATAATGTGAAAAACCACGACCACCAACAATAAAACTGTAGATGACAAACTGTCTCAAAATTCCACCTCTGCCACTCAAGACGGTCAGCAACATGAACGCTAGATTTGCTGCACAACCCTTCATTTGTTATCGTGCTGTAGATGATTGCCGGTCTGTTGCTCACATAAATACAACTAATGAGTCAAAACATGGTGAAGAAAGTCTAATGAAAGACTGAATGTCGTCTGTTGGGGTTGTGGTCACGTGACACGGTAAGGAAAATGTACAGGCGGGAGAGAGACGAATGAGAAATCATTCTAGCAACCATGCGGGCCGCAAATAGGGAAATTCACTGACCACAGTGTCTTTGAGAAAAGGCATATTGTTATTGCCCGGCAGCTGGGACAGAGCATCTCGGAACGGAGAAGATGGTTAGCTGTCCGCGTACTACTGTGGTGAGCCTCTATGGAAAATGGTTTAAGGTCGGCGCAACAGCTAGTAGCAAGAAGATGTTCCACGCCTCATCGTAGAACGTGGAGTTCGGAGGCTCGCCAGCTACGTAAAGCTGGACAGGAGATGATATGTGGCAGATCTGAGGACAGAGTCGAAATGCTGGTACTGGCAAAAGTGTTTCGGAGAACATCATTCAGTGAACAATGTTGAAAATGGGGCTTTGCAGCAGACAATCCGTACTTGTTACGAGGCTGATACAGTGACATTGTCAGTTACGACTGCAGTGGGTACGGGATCAATGAAACTGAACCGTGGATCAATAGACACGTGTCGCCTGGTCGTATGTACCCTGTTTCTCATTACACCTGGTTGATGATACATCAACATGCAGGGTGCTCAAAACATGCACCGTGCCACAGACGCAAGCTGGTGGGGGCATAATTCCCCTACGGGGAACATTCACTTGGTCTTCCCTGGGACCTGTGGTAGCAGTCAAAAGGACTGTGGAGTGGACCCACTACCTGCTTTCCGAGCGGTTCTAGGGGCTTCAGTCCGGAACCGCGCGACTGCTACGGTCGCAGGTTCGAATCCTGCCTCGGGCATGGATGTGTGTGATGTCCTTAGGTTAGTTAGGTTTAAATAGTTCTAAGTTCTAGGGGACTGATTACCTCATCAGTTAAGTCCCATAGTGCTCAGAGCCATTTGAACCATTTTTGAACCTCCTTTCATGTTTGATGTCTTCTCCGACAACGATGGCATCTTCTAGCAGGATAACTGTCCTTGTCACAAGGCCTTAATCATGTTGACAGTGTTTCGAAGAGCACGGAAGTGAAATGATGTTAATATCTTCGTCACAAAAATCGTCTGCTATGAACATGGTGGAACGTATCTGGTTGATATCGGTCGCCAACTCTGCGCCCACAAGCCAGCATCCCATAACTTTGCTGGAATTGTGTGACAAGTGCGTAGACATGTGGCGCTGCATAACTCCAAAAACCTATCGAGGACTTATCGAATCCATGTCATGCAGAGGCAGTGTTATATTGCATTTCAAATGCAGAACAACACGCTATTAAGCTCATCGGTGTACAGCTTAGAAATCCCTCTCCTTCCCGCGGCAGTCTGTCACGGTATTTGTTGATACTTTTGCAAACTTTAGTTCAGTAGTTTGCTTGAAGTTTGGTAAATACACTCACGATCAAAAATTAAGGATAACTGCAGAATGTGGTGCCACACAACGTGGCACTACACAAAACTGGCGCTAATAGCATAGGCACATAGGGAACACACACGACACAGATCTGTAAGTGCACGGTATTGGTGATAAGTTGAGTAAACGTCCCGAAACTCCACTGTTTCTTGCGCATGTACCCGACATCAATAAGGGATATGGTCACCATTCACACGTACGCAAGCCGCACAACGGATTGGCATACTATGGATCAGGTGGTCGAGCAGCTGCTGGGGTATAGCCTCCCATTCTTGCACCAGTGCCTGTAGGAGCTCCTGAAGTGTCCTAGGGGTTTGAAGACGTGCAGCGTTACGTCCACCGAGAGGATCCCATACGTGCTCGATGGGGTTTAGGTCTGGAGAACAGGCAGGCCACTCCATTCGCCTGATATCTTCTGTTTCAAGGTGCGCTATCATCCATCAGGGGGTAGGTGGGACCCACTGCACCCTTGAAAAGGCGAATATACTGGTGCAAATTTACGTCCCGATACACCTGTTACAGTTCCGCTGTCAAAGACAAGCAGGAGTATACATGCACCAATCATAATCCCACCCCACAGCATCAAACCACGACCTCCATACAGGTCCCTTTCAAGGACATTAAGGGATTGGTATCTGGTTCCTGGTCTGTAACCTCCCCCTCACTTATCGACCGCCGGCCGCCGTGGCCGTGCGGTTCAGGCGCTCAGTCCGGAACCGCACGACTGCTACGGTCGCAGGTTCGAATCCTGCCTCGGGCATGGATGTGTGTGATGTCCTTAGGTCAGTTAGGTTTAAGTAGTTCTAAGTTATAGGGGACTGATGACTACAGATGTTAAGTCCCATAGTGCTCAGAGCTATTTGAACCATTTGAACTTATCGACCTTAATGACAGTAAAAATTAAACCGCGTGTACCTAATGGAAATTTGGAAAAAGCAATCGCCGCCGAAGTTAATCTGTCGGTAAAGAGGGACGAAAGGGTTACATCTAAATGAACGTAAAAATGCAAATGAAACGGTTGGAAATTAATTTTGAAAAGGGGTAAGGTTAATAAAGAAAGTAAATGTGCGGTCGTTACGTTAACAATTAACTGGCGTTAGTTAGATATTTGAGATTTGGGGAAAATTACGGTCGCCAGTCCTATGGAGAACTACTATAATAACTGAAAAAGAAAGGTTATAGCACATATAATTAGCACTAAAATCGTGGCAACTGAAGGTTGACGCGTGTTGTCTGAAAACTCAATGTTTGTCAGAAGTAATAATTTTCGCTACACTCTGACTTAATTTAGCAAAAGAATTAATAAAATCGGAAAATTGAAAGTTAATTTACCCCTCATGGTAATGTACATGTGTGTCAGTGAAAAAGACCAATAAAAAGGTGTTAGCATGTGGACGTAATGTGCTGTTCCAGTCTCTTCTGTACATAAGGTCCATCACCATTCCCTTTGGATCCCTGCGTAATCCGGTGCTCTCCGATACACACGATCGAGCAGCGGAGGAGTGGTACTCAAGCGTCAACTTTAGGTTACAATATCTCCGGATGTAATTAACATTTTACAGTGCAACAAACGGCACTGATTACGTATTTGTTTATATGTTCAGATGTACTAACAAAACTAACAGGGTTCCATTTAAAAAAAAACATAGGTTTGTGTTAAAAAACATACTTCCGTGTATTTTTTTATGGTTTGTATTAACCAATTACACTAGCCCCTCTCCTCACGTTCGGTCTGTGGAATGGATTCATCAGTATTTGATGTGGTTTACGAAATATATCCAGCGGTAATGTTAGGTGACTCACCCTGTATAATAAGCTTTCCGAAGAAAATTATCTCAGGGGAATGAGATGGATACAGACAGAAAGAAAGCAATAACACTAGCGGAAACTAAGACGAATGGTGAGCGGTTCTCTTGTGCGGGCAGTTCCGCCTAGAGCTGGTCGGCCATCGTACTTACCTAAGGACAGCTGGCTAACGTTGTTGCCGTAGGGAACCTCCGATAATAATACCGTATAGAAAATCAATAGCTCTCTTTAATGAGAAATCGCCGCGAAGATGTAGCTTTCGAGAGACGCCCGACGCGGAAAAAATTTGCACCTGCGTGGCTCAGGCTTCACAACTCCACCGCAGAGCAGTTTCCGTACAGAATAGACAGGCATATGATTACGCCATGAATGGGCTGTCGGTAGAATCATTCCGAATGTGCCGCTGCGATCATGCGGAACAATATGAGTCGGAATGGCAGAAAACCCTCTTTGTAACGGAGGACAATGCCACGCCTCCATTCAGAGGCCTAATAATGGTAAATTGTGTCTTATTAGCGAAGAAGATGGCTCGCTAATAATGTGTGTCCCGTGACTCTGGTCGTATTCAGACACGTACGATTTCTTCTGCGTAGCATTGTAGCGGGCGACTGATCGACGGCTGTTTGACTTGCAGCCGATACCCGAGGAGCAGGCTGGACGCAAGCGGAACACACGTATTGTCTGGTTGCCGACTTGGTGTCTGAAGAGGATTATTTCACACCTGCACAAATGGAGAAGGGATAGTACTCCTGCGTGTGTTTTAAATACTCTCATCAGCCAGAACATTGTGACCATCTATCTAATAGCCGATATGTCCATCTTTGGTGACGCATCGTGGCATGGAAGCAATGAGGCATTGATATTCCGCTGGAGGGAGTTGGCACCAAATCTGCACACACCAGTCACCTAATTCCCGTAAATTCCGGGGAGACGGCCGAAGAGCAATTCCGCCAAGTTCAATTACATCCCAGATGTGTTCGATCAGGGTCAGATTTGGGAAGTCTGGGAGCCAGCACATCAATTGGAACTCGCCACTGTGTTCGTTGAAGCACTCCATCACATTCCTGGCCCTCTGAAATGGCGCATTATCTTGCTGAAAAATGGCACTGCCCTCGGGAAACATGGTCGTCAAGAAGGGGTGCGCCTGGTCTGCAGCCAGTGTAGGATACTCCTTGATCGCCAAGGTGCCTTGCACGAGCTCCACTGCACCCATGGATGCCCACTTGAATGTTCCCCAGAGGGTAATGTAGCCGCCACAAGCTTGTCTCAGTCTCGCAGTACAGGTGTCAAGGAGCTGTTTCCCTGGAAGACGACGGATTCCTACCCTCCCATTGGCATTATGAAGCAGGCATCGGGGTTCATCAGGCCATGCAACGCTCTGTCACTGCGGGAACGTCCAATGCCTGTGGTTACGTGCCCATTTCAGGCGTTGTTGCACGTTGGCATATGCAATTGTTGTAGAGGCGCAATCGGTGCACTATGTTGAAAGGGTACAGTACCGCCCACATACTTCATTATTTTTGTCAGAACAACACATTTTTTTTTGTAAAATAACTCAATTTCAATTAATACAGCGAAGCCGGATACCAGTGTGGGAAAGAATGACAATTTATTTATTTAATTGATCACATGTGCACTCCCACAAAATAAATCCCTACATCCAGTTTGGTGAGATCTGTGAAATGAATGAATGTATGGTCGTCTGCTAACCGCAGATAGTGAATGTGAATATATGATCATCTTTGAGACGATCCTTTGGCCACCTTTGGTGGGACCAAAGAGATGAAACTTACCTGAGCTTTGAGCGCCTGAAATGTGGCTGACCAATACGGTAACAAGGTGCTCCCCCACTTCAGCAGAGGTGCGAGAGGACCTGAAGAACGGCCATGTTTCAGCACTCTGCCGCTGGATCTTGTGCTGTTAAGACCTGTTTTAGTTGTGCTCCGTAATGACAAAAGAGTGGAGACATGGTATGCAAGTGGAATATTTAAGAGTAGTATGAAATAATAATTTCTCTATTTCAGGAACTTTTGTGGGGAGAATTAAGTGTCAGGCAGGCAATATTAATGGGATTGTAGTAATCTTCGGAAGTGACCAACGGTCACAATGAAACCACGTGTAGCAATAAGTTGAAATACTTCCGTGTGCTTAAGTTAAGCTGAATTACTAGCGTGTGTACAATAAGTTGAAATATTTAAGAAATAGCGTGTGTACCATAAGTTGAAATATTTAAGAAATGGCGTGTACAGGACTTGAAATTAGAGACGAGTACTTCCACGTGGTGTGTACTATGTGAGTCTCAAACTGTGTATGAGACAAAAGATAAAGAGAAGTACTCGTCCATGGTATCAGTTGAGGACTCGCGTCGTGTGACGCTGGATTCAAACTCTGAGAGAGAAGCAAGGTGAGTCGGCCGTCTATCCAGCAACGCCACTTGGCTTGCATTGCACAGGAAGACGTGCATATATCTCCAGAGTTCATAGTAGGAAAGTAGAATTACGAAGTGGGGCAGTGTCGTGTGAAACTGGGATAAATATTAATTGAAGTGGGAAAGCCGAAAGTGATAATGTTGTGACTATTCTCTGTGTAGTATTTCATATTGTAGTGTGGTGTATGTCATGTAATTTGGGTATGTGTGGTTTGCATGGGAGAGTAGCAAGGTAGTTGCAAAAGATTAGTGGGTTATGCTTGTTCCATCTGTACTGCTCGGTCTGGAGGATAGTTACGTGATGATGATTGTGAGAGTCGAAGTGTGAGAAATAATAAAAGATCCAACATCCTGTCCAGAAAGTGCACTGTAGCGTTAAATAATTACGAGACCATAATATAGAGATTCACCAATGTAAAGCCATGCCCACTGGGCGGAATTTCTCATGTGTTATTGTTGTAGGTAATAGAATTTGTGTGTTTAGGTTAGAGAATTTATCGGTATAAATAAGATAGTGAAAAGAAAAAGATTGACGGACTTTTCCTTCGAATTGTATGTTGTCATAATGTCCCGAATTTATAATGTGTGCGCCATTCATCTTCAGTGCGGTGGCCACGTGTTGATAAAAGCCGCTAAATAAAAGACAAAAGGAAAATGTGGTATTGCCAGTGCGTAGTGAACAGTCAGAGTTCTCTAAATCACTGATAGTCAGATATGCGTTTCCGTTGCGTATTATTCATACAGGAGGATAATTTGTAACTAAATTGTGAGTACGAGAGTTCATGTTACTCGATAAATAAGAATGAATCCACTCGCTTGGCAGACCACTCATCTTGCAGGCCTGACTGCTTGATGCCACAGTATGAGCAAGGCATGTGGGTGCCTCTCAATGTGTTCAGACATACCTGTACTCTGCCCAACATTAATGTTTGACGTTAGTTCCGCCACAGTTCGCCGACTGTCCTGTTTTACGAGTGTGCCCAGCGTACGACGTCCGATACGTGTAATGAGGGCTGCCCGTTCAATCCCACGACGTCTGGTCGTGATTTCACCCTGGTTTTCCACGTGTTGAAGACACTCACCACAGCATTCCTCGAACACCTGACAAGTCGTGCAATTTTTGAAATGCTCGTGCCGAGCCTCGGGACCATCACAATCTGCCCTCGGTTTAACTTAGATAGATCGCGCTTCTTCCCCATTCTACACACGGACAGCTCGCTCGCTGATACTACATGCACTGTGCGTGTGTCCAACTAGCAGCCATTCCTCGTCAGGTGACGCTGCTATCGCCGGGGCTGGTTTGTATCGAAAGTAGGTCGGTGGTCATGATGTTCTGGCTGATCAGTTTAGTTTACATTTTAAATGAGCGCAACACGGTTTCAAGTACTTAGGATGCATATTCTCACAGGATGGCAACATAGTGAAAGAACTGGAAGCGAGGTGTAGCAAAGCTAATGCAGTGAGCGCTCAGCTACGATCTACTCTCTTCTGCAAGAAGGAGGTCAGTACCAAGACTAAGTTATCTGTGCACCGTTCAATCTTTCGACCAACTTTGTTGTATGGGAGCGAAAGCTGGGTGGATTCAGGTTACCTTATCAGCAAGGTTGAGGTTACGGATATGAAAGTAGCTAGAATGATTGCAGGTACTAGTAGATGGGAACAATGGCAGGAGGGTGTCCACAATGAGGAAATCAAAGAAAAACTGGGAATGAACTCTATACATGTAGCAGCCAGGGCGAACAGGCTTAGATAGTGGGGTCATGTTAGACGCATGGGAGAAGCAAGGTTACCCAAGAGACTCATGGATTCAGCAGTAGAGGGTAGGAGGAGTCGGCGCAGACCGAGGAGATGGTATCTGAATTCGGTTAAGAATGATTTTGAAGTAATAGGTTTAACATTAGAAGAGGCACCAATGTTAGCACTGAATAGGGGATCATGGTGGAATTGTATAAGGGGGGCTATGCTCCAGACTGAACGCTGAAAGGCATAATCAGTCTTAAATGATGATGATGATGATGATGATGATGATGGTGATGATGAATGAGCACAACAGTTATATGTCAGTATTCCCTGGTGGGTCGAAGAAGGCTACCTCTTTTGGCTCCTCAGACATTTTTGCTGAGTGTGTTCCCAAGATTCATTTACCAAACGAAATTCCTGCATTTGACGCGACTTACATGCAATCTCGAGAGCACTGGTGCAGCTGGGATGTATTCGGGCTGAGAAATTCTAATCTTCTGACTAACTTGTTGCCCTGAATCTCTACCCAGCAGAGGCCATCCAGGACTCTCTTCTCTTCCTAGAAATGTTGAGGAGCGAGGTGCCACGATTATGAGTACCAAGGCATGTAGGAATTTAGGGATATGGAATACCAGATATTCAACTTACGAGGCACGTGCCCAAAATAGCTTGACTGAATGTGGTGCCCCTTAGTTGAGATACAGCGTCACGCGTTGGTGGGAGGAGGAGTGACTTGAAGTGATGGACAGTATACTGCGACAGATAAAAATCAACTGCTCGGCCGTGGCGTAGCTCCTTCCGGTCGCTGAGGCGAGATGAAGTCATTCTCACCCAACTACAGACAGGTTACAGTCTGACGACACACTGCGAGTGGACATTCCAACAGGCGGGGTCCTAGTCTATCGATATCAGTTCACCACATTTCAGTTGACTGTACTCCGTATTCAGACAAGAACAAAAAACGAAATTCATTATGTAGGGAGGTTTCACTGATTTTCGATTGATAACTGTCTCCTTTTCGAAGTCTAATTCCCTTTCAGGACAGTGCCAGTGAGTGATGAGTTTTTCCACATTGTAGATCAGACAACCGTTTTTGTAGCTAGGTGTCAATCACACCATAAAGTTAACTTCAGCTCTGGAGAGGGCTGTCATTTGGCAAAGTACACTGCCGGAACTAAATTAGTACACCCTTTTAGAGGTTTCCAATTCGCTAAGGATTTATTGTTGCAACAGTGCATATGGAGCACATGAAATGATTACATTTACAGATCAATAGCACAAGCGATTCTGAGGTACCAGGTATCGAGCCATGCTGAAACACCCATTGATTGATTGATTGATTTTTAACAGGGGAGCTAAAACAGCTTAGGCCTGACCCACCACTGCCCGCACCGAAACTAGGTTTATTGTCCGGTATCGCTCCCAGTATATCTAGTAAAGCCAACCAGTCGCCTTAAATAGTGCAAGGAGTCCCTCTACCAGTTTTTTGTTAGACACAATTTCTTCAGGTCTAGTTGTCCCGAAGATTCTGTATCTTTTACTCTCCAATGCCATGCATTCGAAGATTAGGTGTGATGCAGTTTCTTCAGCCTCATCACAGATCCTACATTTAGGGTCCTCTTCCATTATACCCATTGTGTGTAGGTGTTTTTTGAAATTCCCATGGCCGGTCATCAGTCCAGTCATGAGCTTGATCTCTTTCCTGTTCAATCCCAGGATTACAGAGCTTCTTTTAAAACATGGCTTGGGCATCATTACCTTACCGTGTTTTTGTTAATGGACCTTGGTCCAATATCCTACGTGCTGTTTCCTAAGCCAGTTTCGTAGTTCTAATTTGATCATAGCCTTGGTGATTGTCAGGACAGGTTCCGGTCCAATAAATGGAGTTGTTGCCCCCATCCTAGCGGATCTATCGGTTTGTTCATTGCCACAGATCCCTGAGTGGCCAGGGACCCACACTAGGTACACCCTATTGCTTCCCCCTAGCTCCACCAGAGCCTTGTGCCACTCTGCAACAATCTTAGATCTTGTTGCAGGAGCTGCCAATGATTTCAGGACTGTCTGAATAGATGTAGATGCTATGGTCATTGTAGCACCTACGCACATTCTAATCCACACATGCTCTGATTGCAGTAATTTCATTTTGGGATACAGAGGCCAGTTTCCCTAGAGAGATGATGCTCTCCAGTCTTGGCTGAACTCCGTACACCCCTGCCCCAACGCCTTGGTCTATTTTCGACCCATCCATACGATGTCCCCCGTACGGTGTCGAACTGTTTTCTCCCACTGCTCACTATTCCAATTATTATGTTGTAAGGCTTGTCGAAGCAGTTGGGAGTTATTATATAGTCGGCAGGCATTTCCCCAGCCATTCCTATATTTACCTCACTCACTATGTTAGTGTGTGATTCTGGATATCCGAATGAGACCCAGTTTTTGCCAGTTTTAAGTCTATGTGCCCCAGCTGCTGCCTCCATCTTGGCCCAAAGGTGCAGTGGAGGCATATCCAGCATGGCTTCCATCCCAGCGGTCGGTGTGCTGGTAATTCCACCCGTTATGGCTAAGCGGGCCAATCTCCACACCTTAGCAAGCTCCTTAGCAGCAACCCGCTCTTCTACCTTCTTCCACCACACTACGGCCACATAGGAAATCCTAGGTCTAACCACTGTGGTGTATATCCAGTGTATATCCACAAGCCCTCCTAGAGCTCACTAGGGTACTTTTAGCTTTTCATCCAAGGTTACCCCTAGATATTTCACTGTCCCCTTCACAGGTAGAATTTCATCGAAGAGCTTTAGATTCCAACTTGCATGCTGAATATGTCTCTTCGTGAATGGCACCACAACAGTCTTCTTAGGATTAACTCTCAGATCCTGTTTAATGCACAATGTCCAACCCTTCTTGTGCCAGGTACCAGGTATCGAACCATGCTGAAACACCAATATTAGTACATGGTATAGACTAAACAGGTGGCACTGCCGGCGCTGACGCTGATATCCTGTCGATCGGACAGACGGCGAATACTGTCCTGGGATACGTTATGCCACGCCTGTTCGTTCAGTTCACGTAGTTCTGTAAGAGTTGTTGGTTCACGAGTCGCGCGAGTCACTTCTCGTCCCATCGTATCCCACACGTGCTCGACTGGAGACAAGTCCGTAGATCGCTTGTTTTGTTTTGCTTTAGGGCGCAAAAAACCGCTGTAGTCGTACGCGCCCTAGTCAAAACTACAGAATACGAACACAGAGTGGAGTTAAAGGACTATGCGTCAGTCCCAATGGACATAATAGGAGACAACTAAAAACAGGCACGTGGGAAAAGTGCTAAAAAACACCATACAATAATGGAGACCCAAAACTAAAAATTATATGGCCTTCACCATATTGCTTTGGCGGATAAAAAGTAAACGCGGTGGACAGCCCGCGCGTCATTCGCTAAAACGGCTGATAAATCCGGCGGCAAACCCAAGCTGGAACGAAAATGGCTAAAAAAGGGCATTCCAGCAGGAAATGGCGGCAGTTATAATTTGTGCGCAATGTGGACAACGTGATGGGGTAGCGCCACTGAGCAAATGACGACGGCTAAAAAGGCAGTGCCCAACACGCAGCCGAGTTAAAATAATCTCCTCCCGGCGGCAGGGCCGAGAGGAAGTCGTGCCGGGAGAGGCTTAATAAGCCGAAGCTTATTCCCGTGGAGGGAGGACCATTGGCGATGCCAAAGGGACACCACTTCCTGACGGACGGCAACGCAGAGATCATCGTAGGGAATGTAGGTACCCGCGGGCTGCGGTACGAGGAATGCAGCCCTGCCAGCAGCGTCAGCAGCCTCGTTGCCTGGCAGACAAACGTGACCAGGGACCCACAGAAACATGACACTGGCTCCACCAACAGTGAGCAAGTGACAGTTTTCCTGGACCCGCTGCACTAAAGGATGGGCGGTGTACAGTGCATATAGACTTTGAAGACCAATGAGTGAGTCTGAGCAGAGGACACCATTGGAAAGGCTGTGTCGCCGGATGTACTCCGTGGCCTGATACAAAGCGAAGAGCTCGGCTGTGCCAGAAGCCGATATCAAAAGACACGGGTGCCAATGATGAAGGCACACCCGACCCCATTGTCAATTCGAGAGCCATCAGTGTATACAAAGGTACTATCGCGAAGTTCAATGCGGAGGTCGTGAAACTGGAGGCGGTAGACAGAGGCTGGAGTAGTGTCCTTAGGAAGCGAATGAAGGCCAAGGTTAACATAGGCCGCTTCACGAAGCCGAGGTGGTGAAGGGTTCACACCCACTGTGAAAGTTGCAGGCAGTGTGAAGTTAAGCTGCCGTAGTAAGTGGCGAAAGCGGACTTCAGAACATAACAGAGGAGAGGGAAGAGCACCATACTGACGAGATCAAAGGAATCATTAAAGAAGGAGGCGTATCGAGTGGCCATGGATGGCACACAAACGGAATGCATACCTGCTCAGGAGAAAGTCACGGCGGTAGGACAGTGGTAGTTCGGCGGCTTTAGCATACAGACTCTCAACCGGGCTTGTGCAAAAGGCGCCTGTGGCCAAACGGATGCCACGATGGTGGACAGTGTGGGGACGGCGTAAGAGGGATGGGCGTGCAGACGCATAAACAAAGCACCCATACTCGAGTTTCGAACGGACAAGGGACAGGTACAAATGGAGGAGGGTTCGATCGGCACCCCAGGAAGAACCAGTGAGGACATGTAGGAGACTGAGGGACCGCGTACAGCGAACTGCCAGATAAGACACATGGGAGGACAAAGAGTGTTTGCTACCGGGAAAAAAAAAAAATATGCGCCTAGCACGTACAGAACGCTGGTTAGCGTCCCCTCCAGAAACACCAAAGGTGAACGAGAGTTATAGCTTCCGCGCCACAGACTATAAGACCTGGCCTGTGGTCCAGTGTGTCTTCGACGAATGAGCTCTACGAAACAGCGCTCACCCGATCTACGCCACACGCGCAAACGACCATGACTTGCGCGTGGACAGAATCTGCTTTCCTCTCCGACGACCACAGCGCGCCATTCCATCTCCCACGTGACCCTCTGACGTTACCAGTCGAGGTGTGGCGGGAGTGGAAGAGGGGCTAGTCATATGCTTGCCAGTAGTCACGCCGCTGACAACCGTTTCGCTACAGTTCGTGTTGACACGTCTGGGTTCACAGGCCCCCTTATCTGTGCTGTGACAGCTGTACGCTCAGTCTACGCTACCCTTACTTTACGACGGTCCCGGCAGGCGTCTGTGCTGCCTGCACGTCGAGAACTTCGGCTACGGATGAGAGGATATTCACACGGCCACTAACACCAGCATCGTCGCACAACTGAGGGAGCACGTCCGACTTGTGTGGCAATTATCTGAAAGGACTATCCCGCCACTCTGAGGGCTACAATTTTAACCCTTTGAAACTCGCTCATTTGGCGGCAGGAAGCACTAGGTGAGGCTCTGCGGCATGGTTGCCTGCTTGCTTCACACGTGTGCACCACACTGGGCGTTCTAGCTGTGGTCATTCTCTATTATAGGGTAGAGACAGGTGGTAGCTATGCCACTATTCTGTCTGTTGGCGGACGGCGTTGGAACCATTATCAGTACATCTTCTGTCCCCCAGGTGGCATATGCCGTCATCGCATCAAAATCGACGTCGTCTTTCCAAGTGTACTAATAGTTTTTTTCGGCAGGGTACATAGTTCCTTTCTGTCTTCTGCCGGACACGTTTCTTCACGTCTTTCTTCTCACCATCGAATATTTGTTTTATTTACAGCCTTCAATATATATTTCAATTGTTTCGTTAATGGTATTATTATTATTTCTTTCCTTTCTCAGACGTTATGTCTGGTTAAAACTGGAAAGTTACGCGGACCTTGATCAAGCGTGACTTCCTTTTAACTGTACGGTATATGTTACATTGCATTTAGGAACTTTCGGGTAATTGAACATGTATCAATAATTACAGATTTCTGTAGTTGTATATATACGTTTGGGTGTAGCTGTATTGCGTTAATGTACTGGTGGATATTGTGTGGTATGACTCCTGTAGTTATTATTATTATTGTAGTTATTATTGTTATTATTATTATTATTATTGTTATTTCTGTTAAAACCCCAAACTTCCTGGAAGATTAAGCCCATGTGTTGGACGGTACTGGAACCCGTGGACTTTGCTTTTGTGGGCAGTGCGCTTATGGATTATGATTATTATTATTATTATTATTATTATTTGAAAGTACTTACGAGCTATGAAAATTCCTTTCTGCTGACTTAATATGTTGACAAACTAATCTGCTTCTATATAGGTCGCTCTATCTAATAATTTTCATAAGTCTTAAATCTTTTTCTATACCATCTAAAAATCTCAATGTCGGCCACGACTGGAGGTCATCTCCTTCCTGGATATTCTTCTACTATAATCTTAATATGTATATCTCCTTGTAATCTCATTGCATCACCAATCCACTTCCCCTCCCTCTAGCTTTGCTTCAATGTGACGTTCTTTGAAGAGTGCATATACCCAAGTTTTCTCGACGTTCCCCACTGATCCGCTCCTCGCTCCTCTTTCTCAAGATTGTCCTAACAGTGTTTTTATAGCCTTTTTTTTTCAATGTGCAAGCTTCACGTGCATGATGATGGCACAAATGCGCAGAATGGTGTCTGACTGAAGACACAGAGCAATCTGTGTTTTGCAGACACTGGAGGAACCCAGTGAAAGCTTAATTTTGCACAAATCAGAACATGGTCAGGATAAGACATATTTCAAAACACAGAAAACACGGCATGTCTCAAGGGTGGACATTCTGGCACCCAACAAGAAGAGCCCCTCTCCCAGCGGGTAACACTACAGGAAGAAAACTCTAGTGCTGTGCTTAATAAGGAACGGGGACACTCCACTTTATTCTAATTTAGGCACATCACCAACACTACAATTTTCAACGAATGGGAGGCATAGGTCAAAATTTCCATCAGCGCTGTGTCTGCATTTCAGGGAGGGAAGATTAGCATTTAATGTCCCATCGACGACAAGGTCATTAGCGATGGAGCACAAGTTCGGATTGGGAAAGGACGTAGTCGTGGCCTTCTCCGAGGATATACCCCAGCGTTTCCGTCAGGCGATTCAGGGAAACCACAGAAATACCGAAAGTGGAGAATACAATGGAGATTTGAACCGCCGTCCTCCAGAATACCAGTTCAGTATCTTGAGCGCTATGCTGCCGCGCCTGGTCTGTATTTTACTGTTTAGCAAATATTTCACTGTAAGCATACAGTTATTTGTATGAAACAGAACAATCTTTTCAAACCCTGTGCTTCTTCATAATCGATGTTCCCGCCCATTTTTTGAGCGTAGAGCAGTACATGGAGACATGTTTGAGATTTGTGGAACATAACTTGCAGTTTAATTTAGCAGTCGTCTAGTAGTCGTAGTTGTAATAGAATAATTGCACACTTCACTCCCCAACGTTGATGACCCTGTGTGAACAACATATTCAGTCTATCCATGTTGGATCTTGTAAACTCCGCGGCTGTTAATGATAGTTGGTGAATAACGTAACCAGCCACAAATAATTTTTAAACGAATTATTTTAGAGCCGTAACCGGTAACCAACTTCAGGTGGCTAATATTTTTCGTTAGATAGAATGTTTTGATCAACAGCGTGTCGTCTGCTCCACAATACGTTCCACTAGATGGTGGTCTGTTTTTTTTTTTTTTGTGGTCCATGTGTTTTCTAGCTCGATGTATATGTTCTTGAATTCCACCATAGGACACATACTGTAAATAAGTCAATCTGACAGACTTCATAATGTTCTTCGAATGCGTGTTGAGCATCGCGCATGCGTTATACACTTGAGTGGTTTTCTTTACAATTCCTTGCTATTCTTTGCATATCTGTCTATTGATATTATCTTAGATGTGCATGAAGTTTGTTGGATGCACCTCATTACCGAGTTCAAGATGCAGATTATATATTTGCCTGTGTGATACATCTTTCCGTTGAGGAGTTTTTAACCACATTATTTCACACTTAGATTTGGCAATTTGTGCAGATTTACTATGGCTCTTAATATTAACCTTCATATAGTTAGGGACTACATTAAAAGCTAGACAGGTCGTGTTAAACTTTATAGCTTGTACTACTTTCATAAAGTTCACGTCGTAGATTTTAAATGCATAAACAGTTTGGAATGCCTGGCTTGGCAATTTCAATTATATTTTATCAATTCTGGATCTTATGAATTCCGAGACATAGTAAAGAAAAACATCAAGTATATAACACATGTGCGATGCTCAACATGCATTTTAAGAATATAATGAAGTGCGCCAGAGTGATTTATTTACTGTATGTGTGCTATGATGGAATTTAAGAACATATACATCGAGCTAGAAAACCACATGGACCACAAAAAACAGATCGCCATCGACTGTAACATACTGTGGAGCAGACGACATGCTGTTGGTCAAAACATCTATGTAACGAAAAATATTAGCCATCTGAAGATGGGCATGGTAACCCGAAACCGGTTATGGCACTAAAATAAAACATTTAAAAAGTATTTGTGGCTGGTTGCGTCATTCACCTACTATTATTCAGAGCACTTCGTGGACTTCGTACTACAAATGTCCCACAATAACTTTGACCACGTGCACGGAATCTGTTTAAGTAGCCGTGATCATACTTGTCACACAGCCACTATAACTCCTTGATAAACGTTGCACATTGGTAAGAGGCAAATTTTACGCTTTGTTATTTTTATAAGCGCTTCTATATTCGAAACGAATCAAAACTCTAGTGCGCGCATGGGTATAACGGTATACGTGTACTTACACTTCTCGCTCAGATAGGATGATTTCAGGGCCTGAAAAATAAAGTAGATGATGTTGTAATAACTGAAGTTTACAGATATACGTAACATGTATTCAAACAATTAACTAATGACAAATTTGTAATATCAAATGAAATAAAAGAGAAATCAACTTTGACACCGTAATGATTACTATATTCATGCAAATGCTACGTCGCAGTTTCACAGACGATGGAAATGAAGGAATTTTTACTAAAATTACTGTTGTGTCCGATATTTTAGTAATAGAATCCAGTTCGGTATTAATGAGTCACAACTAGACAGTCACGTCACGCAAATACTTGGGAGTCGACGCGAAGTTGCAACTCGTGATATTCGAGAGCGACCTCCGTCATTAGCGTGCTATTGCATTTGACTGCGGCGGCTGCTGTTTACACCGAATCGGTGTTTACGTGGCGACTCTTGCAAAGTTCACTGTGTTCTCGATTTCGGACATGGCTGGTCCCACGTGTCAGGCACGCGCAATGTGGCTGTGATCAAATGACCACCATTCCCTCGACTATCACGCCAAAGACCAGTACGAACGCTCTACTATTACGCCAACGACCAGTACAAAGTGTGACGTGATACCAGTCATTAACAAGCGGAACTACTCCATCTTCTGTCTCGGTAGTAGCATTCTTTTCCGAACTCAGCTGAACGCTATCCGCGAAACCCAGTATGCAATAGATTCCAGCGTGCTGGCTGATGCACTGTTCCTCGACTCCCGAAGGGCATTCCATACAGATCCGCACACTCGTTAATGAACAAAACAAGAGCATACAGAGTATCAGACCAGCGTTGTGATTGGACTGAAGAGCGCCAAGCAAACATAACAGAGCATGCCGTTCTTAAAGGAGAGAAATCTTCAGGCGAAAAAATAGCTTCGGGCGTACCACCAAAGCAGCGTTATAGGACGTTATTTTTCACAACACATTTAGTGTTTCAGAAGGAATAATAAATATGTTACTAACAAGGGAACCTCCCCATCGCACCCCCCTCAGATTTAGTTATAAGTTGGCACAGTGGATAGGCCTTGATAAATTGAACACAAATCAATTGAGAAAACAGGAAGAAGTTGTGTGGAACTGTGAAAAAATAAGCAAAATATACAAACTGAGTAGTCCATGGGCAACATTGGCAACATCATGGATAGCGTGAGCTCAGGAGCGCCGTGGTCTCGTGGTAGCGTGAGCAGCTGCAGAACGAGAGGTCCTAGATTCAAGTCTTCCCTCGAGTGAAAAGTTTACTTTCTTTATTTTTGCATAGTTATGATCTGTCCGTTCATTCATTGACGTCTCTGTTCACTGCAATAAGTTTAGTGTCTGTGTTTTGCGATCGCATCGCAAAACCGTGCGATTAGTAGACGAAAGGACGTGCCTCTCCAATGGGAACCGAAAACATTTGATCGCAAGGTCATAGGTCAACTGATTCCTCCACAGGAAAACACGTCTGATATATTCTATACGACACTGGTGACGGCATGTGCGTCACATGACTGGAATATGTTGTCGACCCACCTAACTTGTACACTTGGCGAATGGGTAAAAAGATTCTTCTACCTTGCCCGATTTAGGTTTTCTTGTGGATGTGATAATCACTCCCAAAAAAGTGATGAAAACATGACAGTTTGTCACATAAGCTGAAAATAAAAAATTAAACTTTTCACTCGATGGAAGATTTGAACCAAGGACCTCTCGTTCCGCAGCTGCTCACGAGACCACGGCGCTCCTGAGCTTATAGTGTCATAGATGTTGCTTATCTTACCCATGGACTACTCAGTTTGTAAATGTGGCTTATTTTTTCACAGTTCCACACAACTTCTTCCTGTTTTCTTAATTGATCTGTGTTCAGTTTTTCAAGGCCTATCCACTGTGCCAACTTATAACTAAATCTGAGGGGGGTTCCCTTGTAAGTGGTGGTATAGACTAATTCGAATAAAACATTTCAAATAAAATGTGCACTAATTTTTTTGGCCATAGAGGTAGAGCTGTTGGAAAATAACCCAAACAAACACTCACAGAAGGTGTTAAATAAATGCAAATGATAAATTTCAAAGTTTGTTTCTATAAATTCCACTTAAGATTTTGATAAACTTTCGAATTCTCATGACAACACTACGCGTAGCTTCTGTGAGGTCGTCTTTTACCAGCGAAACCCTGTTTCTCATCATAATCTCCGTTCAGTGTGACGGCCTCACGCCACCTTACTGGGAGGACCTGTATGCCCACACCCACGTGGAACCGCTGTACTGATCGATGTCAGAGCCAATGTCTTGCTTCATCAATAACATCCGCACCAACCACGTGCTGCTTCCCACGGGTGTTCTCTTCACTGGACCAATGAACGTTTGAGAGCTCTTCTCGGATGCGGAGACTTGTGTGGAAAAATGGCTCTGAGCGCTATGGGACTTAACATCTGAGGTCATCGATCCCCTAGAACTTAGAACTACTTAAACCTAACTAACCTAAGGATATCACACACATCCATGCCCGAGGCAGGATTAGGATCTCCGACTGTAGCGGTCACGCGGTTCCAGACTGAAGCATCTAGAACCGCTCGGTCACATTGGCCAGCACTTGTGTGGAGCCTTGAGTTGTCATGGGAAAGTAATTCGATTGGATTTTTGGCGACGAACGCATTCAAGTCGTTTCTTCCACTTCCTGAGGGTAGCAAAATGCACTTCAGAGCTGATCGTTGCACCATGAGGGAGGAAATCGAACAGAATAACAACTTCAGAGTCCGAAAAGACCACCGCCATGACTTTACTGTTGAGGATGCGATTCGAAGGAGAGGTGGTAGTGGAGCCGCTCCATGGATTGCTGTTTTGTTTCCAGTTCGAGAAGATGAGCCCATGTTTCACCGCCTGCGACGATATTTGACAAAAAATTCTGCGTGAAAACAATTACGCACAGATGGTACTTCGTTGCCCTTAATAGTCTTGTGTTAGGCGGCGAGCAAACCCAGCGGGCAGACGCCTGTGAGTGTCCCAACTGGCGGGCGGCTGTGTCAGCACCACAGGCAGTGACGCCCAGTCGTGCAGTTAGCTGTTTCATTGTGATACGTCGGCAGCTCGAATGAGAATTTTACTTGCGAATGTCAATCGTTCTCGCGGACGTGGGGCAGCGTCTGATGATGTACGTAAAGAAAACGAACCACCAAAGCTGCATCACAAAATAAATTTATTTCAGACGTCTAGTTTCGGCGCAACACTTGCACCATCTTCAAGTCCAGTGTAAATCAAAACAATACTTCCATTCTCTGGCCCATGCATCGTAAGACCCATATAATACTAACTGTCGCGGATTGTAACATTGCAACATCTTGTCACCACTCCACTTCATGAAACTACAGGGGCTGAAGCGGGAATATGCCACGCTGTCGCAGAACAAATTCCGCAGTTTTTCAACCGAAACTGGCCGAAAATAAATGTGTTGCATTCGTTATTGAAGTAGCCTCGTACCTATTCCTGTAGCCAAAGGAAACTCTTCCAGTAAAAGCTCAATGTTCCTTTTCCAGCACGTCTAGGTAACGGAGTCTGCAAGACGATTGGGGTAATACAACCGGCCCAAGCAACTGATTGTCCGTCATACCATTCTCGAAAACATGTATCCAAAAAGCCATGTGGGTTTCTACGGAAAACCGATGTGTGCCAAGAGTGCTGTTGATACTTTTATTCTTGGCAGTGATGAGGTGGTTCACGTTGGCGCGAGTGCTCATCAGTGAACGGCATTACTCGGCTATTTGCAATTATCCAACAACAAAATTCCAATTGCCTACTTTCATCTCTTTCTTGAAGGTGTTTAAATCTCTGTAAATGATAAGAACATACGCGGTGGGCGACACATTTTTGTATGTGGAACACAGGTGTCGAAATTCTGCGTTTGCTTGTTGAAGGACTACGTCTCACCAGCTGAATGTCTTCTACTTCATCCACGCTGATCATCTGCACGTTCAAGTGACGTATGACTACCAGTCGCTGCATCAGTTCCACTAAGTTTGGTGATAACACGAGCAGACACTCTTACACAAAGTATTCTGCGGTCAGAAAATCGTCTACCGTATTCTCTACAAGCAACGGCAATTTCTGTTACAAAAACGTACATAAATATCATACCGGTATACTCGGCATTTGTAAATAAGTGTGGAATGCTCAAACAATACAGTAGATTTGCCCAACAAATCACAGTCACAGTTGCAAAATTCATTAATGCAAACTCAAGGGCAACTCCACAACTTCAACATAAAACCAAAAAGATGATAAACAAACCCACAGCAACAAGGGTACCAACAAACGGATTGAAAACTTACCGCCGGCCGCTGCGGTCGAGCGAATCTAGGCGCTTCAGTCCGGAACCGCGCTGCTGCTACGGTCGCTGGTTCGAATCCTGCCTCGGGCATGGATGCGTGTGATGTCCTTTGGTTAGTTAGGTTGTATGGAGTGTAGCCATGTATGGAAGTGAAACATGGACGATAAATAGTTTGGACAAGAAGAGAATAGAAGCTTTCGAAATGTGGTGCTACAGAAGAATGCTGGAGATTAGATGGGTAGATCACATAACTAATGAGGAAGTACTGAATAGGATTGGGGAGAAGAGAAGTTTGTGGCACAACTTGACCAGAAGAAGGGATCGGTTGGTAGGACATGTTCTGAGGCATCAAGGGATCACCAATTTAGTATTGGAGGGCAGCGTGGAGGGTAAAAATCGTAGAGGGAGACCAAGAGATGAATACACTAAGCAGATTCAGAAGGATGTAGGTTGCAGTTGGTACTGGGAGATGAAAAAGCTTGCACAGGATAGAGTAGCATGGAGAGCTGCATCAAACCAGTCTCAGGACTGAAGACCACAACAACAACAGGTTTAAATAGTTCTAAGTATAGGGGACTGATGACCTCAGATGTTAAGTCCCATAGTGCTTCGAGCCATTTGACTTTTTTGAAAACTTATCTCCGTAAACATATGTATCTCAGGAACCGACAAAATTGGACGTACGTTATGCGGAATGTTGTATTCGAGTTTGTCTGTGCGCTACCACCTCTTACTAGAATCCACAGGAAGTGCAGACCACTGAAGAATCAGGCTGCTTGTACAACCCTCGTTCTACCGACATTTGAGTTCTGCTTATTAGTCTTGGGCCCGTACGATAGAGGAAGCAGGCAAGAAACAAAGAAGATGTGCGCGTTTCATCACCAATTTGTTTAGTAACCACGAAAGCGACTCCGAGATGCTGGGATGACAGACCCCATAATCAGGGCACTGTGCATCACGGTGGGATTTACTATTAAAATTGCAAAAGCGTACGTTTTATAAGAGTCAGCTAATACATTGCTTCCCCCTACACATGTCTTGCACAGTCACCGTTGAGGTAAAATTACAGAGATTCGAAATCACAATCATACTTATTAACAATCATTCATTACAGAGATTCGAAATCACAATCATACTTATTAACACTCATTCTCTCCGTGCACCATTCGCGAATGGAATAGTAACGTTAGGAAGTAACAGTAGTGCTATAAGTACAATCCGCTACACACGTAAGGTGACTCTCGGAATATAGGCGTAGATGTAGGTATTGTTGCGCGACCGTGTTAACCAAAATTTCCGGTAACTTATGTAAAACCAGTAAGAGAGAGTCACATTAAATCGGCATAAATTAATCTACACCGGATAACGAAATACAGTCATGTGACAAAAGTCTACATCTACATTTATACTCTGTAAGCCACCCACGGTGTGTGGCGGAGGGCACTTAACGTGCCACTGTCATTACCTCCCTTTCCTGTTCCAGTCGCGTATGGTTCGCGGGAAGAACGACTGCCGGAAAGCCTCCGTGCGCGCTTGAATTCTCCAATTTTACATTCGTGATCTCCTCGGGAGGTATACGTAGGGGAAGCAATATATTCGATACCTCATCCAGAAACGCACCCTCTCGAAACCTGGACAGCAAGCTACACCGCGATGCAGAGCGCCTCTCTTGCAGAGTCTGCCACTTGAGTTTGTTAAACATCTCCGTAACGCTATCACGGTTACCAAATAACCCTGTGACGAAACGCGCCGCTCTTCTTTGGATCTTCTCTATCTCCTCCGTCAACCGGACCTGGTACGGATTCCACACTGATGAACAATACTCAAGTATAGGTCGAAAGAGTCTTTTGTAAGCCACCTCCTTTGTTGATGGACTACATTTTCTAAGGACTCTCCCAATGAATGTCAATCTGGAACCCGCCTTACCAACAATTAATATTATATGATCATTCCACTTCAAATCGTTCCGTACGCATACTCCCAGATATTTTACAGAAGAAACTGCTACAAGTGTTTGTTCCGCTATCATATAATCATACGATAAAGGATCCTTCTTTCTATATATTCGCAATACATTACATTTGTCTATGTTAAGGGTCAGTTGCCACTCCCTGCAGCAAGTGCCTATCCGCTGCAGATCTTCTGCATTTCGCTGCAATTTTCTAATGCTACAACTTCTCTGTATACTACAGCATCATCCGCGAAAAGCCGCATGGAACTTCCGACACTATCTACTAGGTCATTTATATATATTGTGAAAAGCAATGGTTCCATAACACTCCCCTGTGGCACGCCACAGGTCACTTTAACGTCTGTAGACGTCTCTCCATTGAGAACAACATGCTGTGTTCTGTTTGCTAAAAACTCTTCAATCCAGCCACACAGCTGGTCTGATATTCCGTAGGCTCTTACTTTGTTTATCAGGCGACAAAAAATGGTTCAAATTGCTCTGAGCACTATGGGACTTAACTTATATGGTCACCAGTCCCCTAGAACTTAGAACTACTTAAACCTAACTAACCTAAGCACATCACACAATGCCCAGTCATCACGAGGCAGAGAAAATCCCTGACTCCGCCGGGAGTCGAACCCGGGCGTGGGAAGCGAGAACGCTACCGCACGACCACGAGCTGCGGACTCAGGCGGCAGTGCGGAACTGTATCGAACGCCTTCCGGAAGTCAAGGAAAATGGCATCTACCTGGAAGCCTGTATCTAATAGTTTGTGGGTCTCACGAACAAATAAAGCGAGTTGGGTCTCACACGATCGCTGTTTCCGGAATCAGAGATATAGGCCTATAGTTTTGCGCATCTGCTCGACGACCCTTCCTGAAAAGTGGAACTAGCTGTGTTCTTTTCCAATCATTTGTGATCTTCCGTTCCTCTAGAGACTTGGGGTACACGGCTGTTAGAAGTGGGGCAAGTTCTTTCGCGATGCCTCTTAGAAATACCTCTTAGAAATATCGGGTCGGACCTCCTTCTGGCCGGCGTAGTGCCGCAGCTCACGTGGTATGGACTCAACAAGTCGTTAGAGGCCCTTCTAGGAAATATTGAGGCTTGCTGCCTCTATAGCCGTCCGTCACTGCGAACGTGTTGCCGGTGCAAGATTTTGTACACAATCTGACCTCTCGATTACGTCCCATAAATATTCGATGGGATTCATGTCAGACGATCTGAGTGGCCAAATCATACCCTCGAATTGTACAGAATGTTCTTCAAATCAGTCGCAAACAACTGTGGTCCGGTGACATGTCACACTGTATGCATAAAAATTCCATCCTTTTTTGACTGCAAATGGTCTCCGAGAAGCCGAACATAGCCATATCCAGTCAATGATCAGTTCAATTGGACCAGAGGATCCAGTCCACTCCGTGTAAATACAGCCCACACAGTTATGGAGCCACCACCGGCTTGCACAGTGCCTTGTTGACAATTTGGGTCCATGGCTTTGTGAGGTCTGCACTACACCCGAACCTTAACTGAAATCGGGATTAGTCTGATCAATTCACGGTTTTCCAGCCATCTAGAGTCCAATCGATATGGTCACGAGCCCAGGAGAGGCGGTGCAGGCGACGTCGTGCTGTTACCAAAGGCACTCGCGACGGTCGTCTGCTCTCATAGACCATTCGTACCCAATTTCGCCGCATTGTGCAAACGGATTCGTTCGTCTTACGTCCGATATTGATTTCTGCGGTTATTTCAAACAATGCTGTGTGTCTGTTAGCACTGACAACTCTACACCAACGCCATTGTTCTCGATCGTTAAGCCGAACGGTCAGAGTGCAACGTCCCCTTAGAAAAATTATATACGTGACTGTGCTTAAACTGACACACAATGTTTTTAGCGCAACGCAATCTGACTTTCAAAAATCCCTACAAAAAAATGGCCCTGACTAACATTAACCTATACGTTTCACAAATCGCTTACCTCACAAAAATCTTCGTTACTCGAACTACTGCAATACAGCGAGCGCCACTACTGTCAGCTAAATAAAAGATTCAAACTACGGAAGGCACTAACTACTGATAGGGATAGTTAGCAAATGAAAGATTTTAATAGAGAACAATCAATGTATTTACCTTAATATCATCAAAAGTCATAATATATATAGCAGTTCATGACATCCAGTCTTACAAATTTCAAAACTCCGCCATCTCTCTCCCCACATCCATCACTGCTGACGGCTCACCTCCAACTGCCCACCGCTACGCGCTGTTCACATCCGGCTGCCCAACACTACAATAGCCAACAACAATGCAAACCAGCCACAGACTGCACACAGCACAGCCAGTGATTTTCATACAGAGCGCTACGTGGCGTTACCAATATAAAAACCTAAACAGCCTACTTACAAGAGGTTCGAGTCCTCAGTCAGGTGTGTGTGTGTGTGTGTGTGTGTGTGTGTGTGTGTGTGTGTGTGTGTGTGTGTTGTCCTTAGCGTAAGTTAAAGTTATATGAAGTAGTGTATAGGCATAGGGACCGATGACCTCAGCAGTTTGGTCTCATAAGAACGTACCACAAATTTCCAATTTTTTCGATCGTTAAGTGAAGGCCGCCTGCCAGTGCGTTGTCCATGGTGAGAAGTAATGCCTGAAATTTGCTGTTCTCGGCAATATTGAATTCCCTATCGATTTTCAATATGGTATTTCCCATGCAACCTACAGCTAAGATTTCGTATTCAAAATCTGTTAATTCCGTCATGCGGCCACAATCGCGTGGGAATCCTTTCCACATGAATCACCTGACAAGGGAACCTCCCCATCGTACCCCCCTCAGATTTAGTTATAAATTGACGCAGTGGATAGGCCTTGAAAAACTGAACACAGATCAATCGAGAAAACAGGAAGAAGTTGTGTGGAACTATGAAAAAATAAGCAAAATATACAAACTGAGTAGTCCATGTGCAAGATATGCAACATTAGGGACAATGTAAGCTGAGGAGCGCCGTGGTCCCGTGGTTAGAGTGAGCAACTGCACAACGAGAGGGGGTTCTAGTCCTCCCTCAAGCGAAAATTTTACTTTCTTTATTTTCGCAAAGTTACGATCTGACCGTTCATTCATTGACGTCTCTGTTCACTGTAATAAGTTTAGTGTCTGTGTTTTGCGACCGCACCGCAAAACCGTGCGATTAGTAGACGAAAGGACGTGCCTCTCCAATGGGAACCGAAAACATTTGATCGCAAGTTCATGGGTCAACCGATTCCTCCACAGGACAACACGTCCGATATATTCTATACGACACTGGTGACGGCATGTGCGTCACATGACAGGAATATGTTGTCGACCCACCTAACTTGTACACTTGGCGAATGGGTAAAAAGATTCTTCTACCGTGCCCGATTTAGGTTTTCTTGTGGATGTGATAATCACTCCCAAAAAAGTGATGAAAACACAAGAGTTTGTCACATAAACTGCAACAAATGAATGCAACAGTTTCACAGTCGCACAGTTTTCCCTGTGCTCTGTCAAAACATATGTTTTTTACGTTGATGTTGCCTATGTTGCGCATGGACTACTCAGTTTGTATATTTTGCTTATTTTTTCATAGTTCCACACAACTTCTTCCTAATTTCTCGATTGATCTGTGTTCAGTTCTTCATGGCCTATCCCTGTGTCACCTTATAACTAAATCTGAGGGGGGTGCGATGGGGAGGTTCCCTTGTGAGTACAAATGAGAGCTCCGCTGATGTACTTTCTTTTTGTACCTTCTGTACGCTATACTACCGCGATCTATAAATGTGCATATCGCTATCCCATGACTCTTGCCACCCCAGTTTATGAATCGTTACTAGTGATTGCCAACAAATGACTCCGTAGATTTTAGTTTGCTATGCTAAACTGCATGCGAGACTAATAAGAAGGCGCTGTGGAAGCAGGCTGAACTCTACTGAGCACGACGGACGCTGCGGACCATAAAACCCCGGGGCGACCATCCCCAGTGCCTTTCGCAGAATCGCCGCTCACCTCCCTTTGTGATGAGAAATGCGAGGCAGGTAAAACTGACCAGAGCTGTGTTTTATTGAGCAGCAAGCTGCACTGGCGCCGAGCATCTGGAGTCAGATAATATAGAATACGTCACCGGGAAGGACCAAAAGTATTTGTTTCTAACAAACCCTGTTCATAGGGTGCACGCCGCACAACGGCCGGAGGCCTTGAAGAACTGCTAGTCTCAAGGGAAACAGTGGGAAGTCAACCTCTGCCGAAAAACACGAGCTGTTAAGATAGCACCTTAGAAAGTAGAACGGGAACTGCAAGTTGAGACTTCTACGTAGTACGAGAGACGTCAAAATCTGGCCAGGAGACGCCAAATTGATCATTTAAATAAACGTAAGGACTGCCCCTACTGATTCATATAAATAATTTAGGAGTGGGAGTAGAGCGTGCGACTGCGCTTACAGAGAGAAAATCGTATTGGCCAGCGCACAGCGCACGGAGAGGGAAGGAGAGAGAGAGAGAGAGAGAGAGAGAGAGAGAGAAAATCGTACACAAGCTGAAAATCGGGTACAGAAGGGAGGCGAACGTCGTGTAAGACACCATCTTACTGGTTGGCACCCGCAATAATTAACATTCAGCCGATCAAAATTACGCAATGCCGAGAAACACAGAACTCAAAGTTTTCCTTGTCTGAAGTACTCCGCAGATAACCACATCATCTCCCTACTTTTGTGCTTGCAGATTTTCACTTCCAGACGTCCTCAAAACTCCTGCTCGTCTTGGAGAAGAGACTCTTACCAGGCTTACTTGAACTTAGGACGCAAGCAGAGACGAGTTTTTAGATCCGAGCCAATAACTGGTTTTGCGGCCACTTCAGCCGCCACTTGCAGATTCTAAATATGGTGAGGTGTAGCGACAACACCGAAACAACCTGTAGTGAAAGACGAAGTTTTTTTAAATTATGTTCAATGGTTCCAGTCTTCATTTCAAAAACTTGTTTGCAATCACGGTACGACCTCTTTAGATGTAATTTTTTTGTTCAGATGCGCATTAACTTTGAGCTACTATTCCAGATTCATATCCAAGTTTGCCAAGGCATTAGTTTATTGATTTCAGTTATTGTTAAATTCGTTTCTTTTGGAATTTGATAACTTGCCAAAAGTAAACTGAGTTCACTGAGATCATTGTTTGAGTTAGCAGTCAAATGATTTCTTCAGTCATTAATTTGATGACTGGTGATTTACTTGTATCATATATTATAGGGCCAAACTAACTCACAATTAAAGTATCCAGTTAAGGAAACTCCACCCACTCGATAGGCACGACTACACATGGATAAACTTACAACCTGCAGCTTAATTGCTCGTGAGTGCAATATTGTGCCATTTTGATCTCTGCTCAAAAATATTTAAGGACACAATGTTGTTTGGTATTCTGTGTGAAAACAGGTGCTCTGCAGAAAAAGACGTTGATGGAATCATCAGGTACATACACGGTCTGCAAGCCGTTGTACCATGCGTGGTGATATAGAATCGTTTGAGAAGCGTCGCGCACTCTTCTTGTAATATTGGTGCCCTAAATTTACTGCCGTGGTAATTCGCGTTGACAACATCGTTATTCTGCCAAAGATTTCTTGAGCACCTCTTCCACAGTTTCGAGCAGGTTATGCTGACCTCTTACTGTCCTGGCAGTTAGGTTTCTGGAGTCAAGCCTAATTGATAAGATGGTTGGTTGGTTTGTGGGTTTAAGGGACCAGACAAATTGATAAGAGCTTCAAACGCTGGCCGCACAGTAGAGTCTTGTGTGTGATTTTCTTTACAGATGCACTGGAAACTCTGACAACACTTTCAACAAATATAATTCTTCTATTTGCCTTCATTACTATTGATGTTACGCATTCATCACAATTCATATTGGTTACCCCCAAGTATTTACATGGTGTAGGGTACTCCAAATGTTTACTGCAAATTTTTTAATTGTTGACTTCTATCTCTTTGTTATGGGAATATTTTACATTAATCAATTTTTAAACAGATCTACCGTTCGTTATAAAAACTGAAATTTTTGTCAATGTGTTTCTGCTTTCTATATGGTTGTCCAACTACAACACATTCCCAACATTGTCAGCAAACGATCTTAAAGTGGTGCTGAAAGCTATCAAATATATCGCTTTGCATATTGAGAGCATTGTGGTTCTATGACGCTTACTTGGAGCATGCCAGAAGGTAGGTGAATAAGAACAAAGAAACACGAACAAAAGCACTGAAAGAATATATGTAGGCAGCACACCATCTAGGACAGCAAAGAGCCAAGACAAAGAAAATGTGATGCTGACACACAAAAGAGCGTGACATCCGAAGGATACAAGTAAGTTGCCATAAAGCATCGTGAAAGACGGAGGAGGATTAAGAACACAAAAAGGCAGATATTTCACAGTTACAGGCTATGATACGAGAGGCACGGAGAGGGGAGTACGCTTTACAAACTGTGGAGCGGAAGCGCCGGCGAGGGGCCCTGGTAACAATGCGGGACGTGTGAAAACCCAACAGGCGTCGCGCCGGCAGCACTTGTCGGGGATTACCCGGCCTGAGCCGTGACGTCACGCTATTCAGGCCCGCCACCCCGCTAGCGGCCGCGCGGCGCGATTTCGCAGCCCACGAGTTTTATCCTCATCAGCGGCAGCCACTCTCCTACCGGCTGGAGTAGCTGGCTCTCACACAGAACCACGCTTACTTCCGTTTCGTTTCTTACACACACACACACACACACACACACACACTGCGGCCAACAGTCTCTGAGCAGAGCTCTGACAGCGCACTCTGTGACGTCCATTCGATGAGGTTTCAAGCTAATCAGCAGGCACTGGTGTTCTTACTAATTAGGAAGTTTGAGAGACAAGGGCTCCTGCAGTCGAATGACGTCTGACTGGAAAAACAGGGCAGTTCATTTTGTGTATTAAAAGGATCAAAGAACGAATGTACAGATAATGACGCTAATGTCCATATGTTGCAGGACCAACGGGCACATTCTAAACTCGAAAAATATTGACGATCCTGAAGAAAACGAAGATTCGTTCAGAGAAATAGCGCTGATTTAATAAGAACCACACATTTGGAGCACGATATCTTACAAATAGTAGACGCAGATGAACATACAGGTTCCGTCTTCCCATAATTCCGAAAGGCGGTCTTATCAAAGATGTATGGAGTATCTCCGCAGATGTGCGATTTGACTAATAGAATCAGGTACGCTATAATGAACAAATGAGTGTTCAATGGAGACGAGAATAACAATGGGTCTGCCTGAAGGAAGCATAACAGTATCACTAATGTTCACAATACACATAAATGACTTGGCAGATAAGGTGAGCAGCACTGTCTCATTGTTCGGCATTGGTGTTGTTGTCAGCAGGGAAGTATCGCCGGTAGACGATCGTGAGGAAATAAAGCAGACATAGAAAAGAATTCTACTTGGTGTAACGAGTGACAACTCTGTTTAAATTCTATAAACGTTACATACTGCCCATAACAAAGGGAAAGAGCTAGATCATATCTGATTACGAGGTTCTGGTGAACGTCTTAAAGGTGTTACACTATTTATATGTTTAGGGGTAGTACTATGGAGCGATATGAAATGGAAAGAACATCTAAAGCCAGTAATTGGAAAACAAATGGAAGACAGATTCTGGGGAAGCGCAGTTCGTCTTAAAATGGAATAGTATTCAAGAAGCTATTATAACCATTTCTGGAGCATGGGACCAGTTTAGATTTCTTATAAAGTAGACCTAGCAGCAGAAATCGAAAGAATTCAGATATGTGCTTCTAAGTTCCAAACAGGTCGGTATAGCGCTGTAGCCCATACGTAAATGTGACAAAGGTTTTCTGAAAATTTAAATGGAAAAGCGACGTCGTTCTCTTGAAGGTGTACGAAGTCAAATCTGGCGTCAGTTGAAAAGACTTGCAACTCGACGGTTGAACTTCTCCAGAAGAAGACTCCTGGGCATCATTTCATTTCAGTCTAGATAACCTGTATTCAACGAAGACTGCACAGTTCTGCTGCCAGCAACGTGTATCTCACTTAAGAACAAAGAAAATTAAGTGAGAGAGGTTAATTATGGTGGATACAGAGACATATAGTGCACGCATATGGAATAGGAATATATGTAGATGTACAAGTTTTTCAGTAAGACCATAGTCTGCTCTCGCCAAGTCACACTACAAACTCCACTCGATCGTGATTTGATGAAGATGATAAATGCTGAACATTCTTCTGCCTATCTAGATACTAATTTGAAAATTTCTGTGAACATGTGACGAGGTTCTGAGTACAAAACCATTTCAGATTATATTCCCAAGAGCCAAGTGATGCGAAGCACTTGAACCTGAACGAGTAATATATCGGGCTATAGGCAGAGAGATACTGAATGAGATGCGTTTACATGTCAAGAGGGCAACGTGTGAAGCCATCAACGACTATTGCAGCAAATTATTATCGAAAGATGTTTCACAAAAACCGAAGAAATTCTGGGTGAATGTAAAGGCTATTAGTCCCATCAAAGTTAATGCCCGGACACTCACGGACGAGAGAGGAACTGATTTTGATGTTTAAAAAACAGATTGTTTAGCTCAGTTTCCAAATGTTCCTTCACAGATGAAAACCAGGAGCGATGCCCCATTTTAATTCCCGTAACACTACGAAGATGAGTGAAATAGATATAAGTGACATTGGCTGTTAGAAACAGCTGGTGCCGTTAAAACTGAACAAAGCTCCAATGCCCGACGGAATCCCTGTCATATTTTATACGGAATTTGAGTTTGCACCTCTTTTAACCACAATATAAGGTAGAACCCACAAATAAAAAACTGTGCCCAGATTTGGGAGAAACCAAAGATCACATCCATCGAAAAGAGCAGCAGAAGTGATCCACGAAACAACCGTCTAACATCCTTGACATCCATTTCTTGTAGAAATTTATAACGTATCCTGAGCTTAAATATAATGCGGTAACTCGAACATAATGACCTCATCCTTGCCAGCCACCACGTATTACGGAAACATCAACTCAACTCATACTTTTGTCACACTAAATCCTGAAAGCTATGGACCAAGGCAGCTATATACCCTGAAGAGCCAAAGAAACTGCCATACCTGCTTAATATCGTATAGCCCCCCCCCCCCCCCCCCCCCTCCGCGAGCAATCAAAAGTGCCGCAACACGACGTGACACGGACCCGACTAATGTCTGAAGTAGTGCTGCAGGGAATTGACACCGTGAATCCTACAGGGCTGTCCATAAATCCGTAAGAGTACGAGGGGATGGAGACCTCCTCTGAACAGCACGTTGCAAGGCATCTCAGATACGCTCAATAATGTTCATGTCTGGGGAGTTTGGTGGCCAGTGGAAGTGTTTAAACTGAGAAGGGTGTTCCTGGAGCCACTCTGTAGCAATTCTGGACGTGTGGGGTGTCGTATTGTGCATGTCACCTGTGAGTCGTATCTAGACGTATCAGGGGTCCCATATCACTCCAATTTCACAAGCCCCACGCCGTTACACAGCCTCAAATGTTCAAATATGTGTGAAATCTTATGGGACTTAACTGCTAAGGTCATCAGTCCCTAAGCTTACACACTACTTAACCTAAATTATCCTAAGGACGAACACACACTCCCATGCCCGAGGGAAGACTCGAACCTCCGCCGGGACCAGCCGCACAGTCCACGACTGCAGCGCCTTAGACCGCTCGGCTAATCGCGCGTGGCTGTAAATTAATGACCTTCCAGACAATATTAACAGTGACCTCGGACTTTCTGCATATTATGCATTTACCTATTATAAAGTACTGTTTGAGAAAAGCGGTACCGATTTTTCATATCTTCACAAGATTTCAGACTGATGCAAAGATTGCGAACTTGCTTCAGTTGCTTAGAAATGTGAAATAGTCCATTTCAAATAAACGTAGTATGCTGTAACTACAATATCAGCGAGTCGTTCTTGCAATCGACCACCACGTAGAAATATCTCGGTATCACAATTTGTACGGATATGAAGTGGAGCGATCACGTAGTCCGTTGTAGGTAAAGCAGACAGCAGACTGCGGTTCATCGTGAGTAGGTTATACTAGGGAAATAAAATCAATCTACTAAGGAGGTTACATACAAACACTCATGTGACCCATTCTAGAAGACTGGTCACGTATGTGGGATCCGTATAAAATAGAACAGCAAATACTAAACGGATACAAAACAGAGCAGCACGATTTGTCACAGGTTTGTTTGGGCCATGGGAGCGTGTCACGAAGATACTGAAATAACTGAACTGGCAGACACAGACTGTCCCGTGAAAGCTTTAAGTGGTGGGTCCATAAATACACTGCAACCCCGTTCACACAGGGATCGTGAAGACAAGCTTAGACTAATTACACCGCGGGCAGGGGCAATCGTTCTCACCGACATCCATACGGCAAAGGAATGGTGAAAAGCGCTAATAACTGATATAGTGTGATTTATCCTCTGCCATGCACTACACAGTGATTTGCGGGGTATGGATCTAGATGTAGACATATATTTGCAGCCCTAGGGATCTACGTTTAGGTATACAGAATGGCCCAAAGCTTTAGACTCATGTTATAGAGAATGCAGTATATTTTAAATTAATAAAACAATGATCGAAAATAAACGTTTCAGACGCTACGAAATATTAAATAATTAACATGTATGTAAGATAACTGCTTGTAAACTGGTCACCTTCCATAAACAACTGACGGCCGCGCTGACGTCGGTGGCACTACCTTAAAAATCAATACGCAGTCGTCTCTCATTAGTCCGAAGTCTAGGTTCGTGACCGGTAATCGAAGATGGTACTGATTAATGTTGCAGAAGAATCCGTCAGTTCATCCGTGAAATGCGGAGAATGGTGTGGGGATTACTGGTGAGGCAGTAAATACGCCTATGTTATACACAAAGTGTGCAAGCAATGCGGCTTTCTGGAAACAACTAAGTCTGAACAACTTCTGAAGGTATTAAGTCTGTTGGATTCGATTTGATTGTAAGTTGTTTTTAGAGAAGACATTTTATGTAAGTATCCTGAAATTCAGGAAGTTTTTTGTGACACAGTATTTAGGTACTGTATGGTACCGTTGTGCAGATCTGTTGCGCACCATGCCAACTGTGTTTGTTGAGTACTCATTGTTTATTGCAAATGTTTTTATACTGCTCTTTTCTTGCGTGCGTACCTTTCATTTTTAACAGTATTGCTTGTAACTGTGCAACGTGGATTTGAATGCAGGATGTACACGAATGTGAATCTGTCACGCCTTCAAAAAATAGCCTCCACCCATAAAATTAGTTTAAAATGAGGAAAAAGTCTGTTGTTACAGACGTAAGCTCGGCCACCAGTTATAAGAGTGATTGCGCTGTGGAGGGTGCAGACTGTAGCAGTCAGTGGGGGTCCAGACGGGTGTGCGTTATGAGAGCTCATTGCAGCTCCCTCCCCGTCGCATCAGCCCCTCACACAGACACTCACCCCAGCCATAACTCATCATTACGCCAGCCACCCTCAGTTGCAGGTGCACCAGCAACCGAGTAATTTCCTCTTTATAAACACCACACGACACTACACTACACTGCACTGCACTACACCCCGAAAATCTCCACAGTTTACGTGTGGGCTGCGCCTCTGTGAACATTACTTCCTTCGTAACAGAGCCTCTTATTCCTTAAGGGGCTCCGGAACGCCCTATACTTGCAATGTTAAAATAACGCTTATAAATTACATCTTTCCTCACAAAGTATTTGAGGTAGGAAGTTGAACTTTTTACAGATTATTTATTGGAATATGGGCTACAACTTAACACAGGGATTTTACAAAATTTTAGTTCAGTTATTAAAGATGATTTTTTTCAATTGTAATGAAAATTCACAACATTTTTTTGCAATTTTTTATTTATATATTCAAAAATATACAGTTTTTTTGGAAAAAGGCTGTGTTAAATTATGCAGAAGGTACTGTGTAACATTTACTGAAAGTTTGAAACAAATATGTTTGGAAGATCCTTAGAAAACATGTAATTAGTATGAGAAAATAAAAGTTTTGGGAATCGAGCGACAAAGATTGGATTAACTTTTTAGTGCATTCCAGGTCCATAGGATGGATTATCTTCATCCTCTGCAAACTCCTCCTCCAGCTTCCTCTTGTTCCTCCTCCTGTTTACTCTTGCTTGTATTTCTAGACTCTTTACAGCCCTGTCTGCAGCCCGAAGGCGTTCCTTGTCTAAAGCAAGCATCGCTCGTTGTTGTGTTCGTAGATTTTGCTACCATTTTCTTCAGTTGCAGTTACTGCAACACTGTTCCAAAAGGTGGTCATGTATGAACACTTATCACATTTCAGTTGTATTCCACTAGCAAGTCCTACGTGCTTTAATATGGAGAGTTCCAGACCAACTTCACTACAATGAATACATCTTACACAGTTTGAAAAAATTCCTTTGAGAACCGACATATCAAATATTTCATTCACATCCGATTCGCCCATAAAACATTCATAGTTTTCACTCATTGAACCAAGCTTCTTCTGTGAAGTATTTTCTTTCCCACTTTGACTGCTATGGGCTGGTGTACTTGAGAGGTTAGGTTCACTCACTTGGTTATCGTCTTTATTGTTTACAGTAATAACACATACCTTTGGCTTTCCAACATTTCTCCTTTTCTTGAAAGTCTTCAGAGGATTTCCAATAACTTTACTTTTACTCATTATTATACTTCAACAAAACAGAGACCCAAGAAACAGAATTAATTACGAATATTTTCGAGATAACGACAGAGTAAATAAACATGAAACAATCGACAATCACACCAGCGATATATATTGAACCATGACAGGTTAGCCACAACACATACTTTATCTCACATCACTAAAATGTACCTGATGAACACGGACGTTGATAATAACACCATTTGACAGCAGTTTAACAGCGCCACAGTGGGTCACGCCCATGTAGAACACATTTCAAAAAAAAATTAAAAATAGTTGTAGTCTTCGGAATTGAATAAATTATATATCTATTAAAAGGTAATAGTCTGCAGATTCAGAAAACGTAAAAAAGTAAAAATTTAACTTTTCATGATTTTGAGCCTTTCCGGAGCTCCTTAACAATGTCTATGACTATCAGACACGTCATCAAACAGCCGTTTTCTGTCGGCAACCGTTTCGATGCGTCAACAATTTTTACGGTTACCACAATAGAAAACTATCTCAAGCAATATCCTTTGCATGTGTTATGATGGAGCTATTATGATGGAGGTACCGTTGATGTTGTAACGATTCTCGTCACAACTTGCGGCCATTTTATTCATTTTCATCCTTTTATTGTAAATGACATTAAATGTGTATGTGAGATAGCAAATCTTCAGGAGTAGGGGCGCGAGCAGGGCTGCAGGTGAAAAGCAGCAAATATCTATTATTACAGATAGTGTGCAGGCGTATCTGTTGCAACATGCACTGAACTGACAAAAGTCACGGGATGCCTCATAATATCGTGTAGGACCTCCTTTCGACCGGCTTAGTGCAACAAGTCGATGTGGCATGGACTCAACAAGTCGTTGGAAGTCCCCTGCAGAATCACTGAGCCGTGCTGCCTCTATAGCCGACCATAATTGAGAAAGTGTTGCCGGTGCAGGATTCTGTGCCCTAAATGTTCGCTGGGATTTATGTCGGGCGATCTGGCTGGCCAAATCACTCCCTCGAATTGTCCGGAGTGTTCTTAAAACCAATTATGAACAATTGTGTCCAGATCACGGCGCACTGCCGTCCGTAAAAACTCAGTCGTTGGTTGGTAACATCAAGATCATGAACGGTTGCAGATAGTCACCAAATAAATACTTGTTTTGCAAATAAAACTGCATTTTCCTGCTGCTGCTTAATATATTTATCCCATACGCGTTTCGCCTTATCTTGTTTAAGGCATCATGAGTGGGATCTCTAAGGATACACTTTTGTTAGTTTTAGGTTATTAAACACTTCACGTCGCGATTTTCTTGTAAAAAAGTAATTACTTACGATTTGCTGATCTGCGTTTCCTCACATCTGGTCTGGAGGTCGCACTACCACTTTTATTACTGCCATATAATCACAACTTTGCGTTTTGACTTTCGTCACACTGTTCACCATGTTTCTCATTCTTTTTTGTGGTGTACTATTGTTCTTTTGCCACTCGATATAACTATTTCGCCAGACACTGCTTTTCACAACGTAAATATTGCGACTATTACGTGTTTCCTCCTCTTTGGCATGTTTACCTACTTGATGCCAAGCTAACGAACTACGAAGTATATGTTCAAGGCTAACTTTTATTCATGATGTTTATACCGTGTGTGTGTGTAAGAGAGAGAGAGAGAGAGAGAGAGAGAGAGAGAGAGAGAGAGAGAGAGAGAGAGAGAGACGACTAGTGTGTTTTTTTTTCTTTGAGAGGTTGGTGGTTTGAATTGTAGGGTGTTCTACTCGACCTTAACGAGTGCGTGAAAACTTCGGTGACAGCTGATTTGAATTTTCGTTTCAGTATTCTGTGGAGGACTTCGTGGATAAGTGAGTGTAAAGATGTTGGGTGGTATTATTACTATATTGGACACTATTATTATATTAATCCTCTTTGGGAGCGTTGTTCTATTATTTTATCTATTAGTGTAGATAATGAATTGCTTGGCACGTGGACTTGGTTATTCAACAGGGTTTTCCTTTCTGCTTTGGTTTTCTGTATGTGACAATTTTCTTGCAGGGTTAGGTGTTTTTTATTGTTGATTCTAATTATTAAAGAGAACAAAATCAGCAGCAGGGCTTTGTACAAACAGATCCCATAGAGCTCTGAAGGTTACCTTGAACAGATAATACGCAAGCTCAGTCACGAGGTAACTACAGTATTTTGGTTGTAATGGAAACGACCTCTTTGATGACGTCCATAATAAAACCGAAATTAGTGACTATGTAGGAGTTGTAGCAACAATGACTACCAAAGTATAAAGGAACTTTTGGCAGGAGCATATAGAGGAAGTCTGTCTCAAGTTCAAAAGAATAGTTTGCCAAAAAGTACATGGGCATGTATATAATAGAACAATTTATGATGAGAAGGACGCATTTCATGGAAAATAAATTGCCCACCAATAAGTACAATGGCGGTATGTAACAGACCACAATAATTATCTTTGGACATCTGATTCTCATTAGATTTAAAACAGACAGTAATAAATAATGCTAGTGTAGACTGTTTCTAGGCGCTACAGTCTGGAACCGCGCGACCGCTACGGTCGCAGGTTCGAATCCTGCCTCGGGCATGGTTGTGTGTGATGTCCTTAGTTAGGTTTAAGTAGTTCTAAGTTCTAGGGGACTGATTACCTTAGAAGTTGAGTCCCATAGTGCTCAGAGCCATTTTGTAGACTGTTTCACTGAATATGATGTAAATAATTAAAAAACCGAGGACAACCATGGAAAAGGTGGTGAAATTCTAGCCCAATTTCGTGTATAATGGTGGCATTAATTTTTATTCGATTACCAGTGAGAGATATTAAGCTCGATTTTCTGATAAAAAGACGGTGAAATTGCATTTTTAATAGCTCAAAGGTATCTGCGCTTAATTGTAAGTGTTTATATGTGTAGTTTCTACAGTAATGTGAACAGTATGAGTAATTCTGGGGCAATGCAACGGCATATGGACCCCAATAGGAGCAGCAGTCATGTTGCCTAGAGCGGTTCGCTCTGAGACCTCGACGAGCAAGGGCGTGTGCTAACGAGTGGCATGTCAGTCGCGACCAAAGAGTTTAAAATTCTCCATATTACAGATGTAGGGACGTGTAGAACATCTGCAGGAGTTCCACATGTAGAGAAGTTTTCGACAGTGGAGCAGTGTTGTGAAATTTGTGAATAGACCGGGTGACTAATTTTGAACTATAATGCCGTGCTTGAAGACTTAGGAAATTTCAGCGTATCAAAAATGGCTCTGAGCACTATGTGACTTAACATCTGAGGTCATCAGTCCCCTAGAACTTAGAACTACTTAAACCTAACTAACCTAAGGACATCACACACACCCATGACCGAGGCAGGATTCGAACCTGCGACCGTAGCGGTCGCGTGGTTCCAGACTGAAGCGCCTAGAACCGCTCGGCCACACCGGCCGGCGACAGCGTATCGTAATGGGCTCTGGAAAGTTATCCACAGCTGATTTTTCGAATTTAACTCTGAACCGCAAAGTGGAGCGCAAGACTTAGTCATTGCTTTATCGAGCTAGTGAATCAAGCTGTCATTCCATAAACACTATAAAGCAAGGTTTCGATAAATGGCTCTGAGCACTATGGGACTCAACTTCTGAGGTCATCAGTCCCATAGAACTACTTAAACCTAACTAACCAAAGGACATCACACACACCCATGACCGAGGCAGGATTCGAACCTGCGACCGTAGCGGTCGCGCGGTTCCAGACTGTAGCGCCTAGAAACAGTCTACACTAGCATTATTTATTACTGTCTGTTTTAAATCTAATGAGAATCAGATGTCCAAAGATAATTATTGTGGTCTGTTACATACCGCCATTGTACTTATTGGTGGGCAATTTATTTTCCATGAAATGCGTCCTTCTCATCATAAATTGTTCTATTATATACATGCCCATGTACTTTTTGGCAAACTATTCTTTTGAACTTGAGACAGACTTCCTCTATATGCTCCTGCCAAAAGTTCCTTTATACTTTGGTAGTCATTGTTGCTACAACTCCTACATAGTCACTAATTTCGGTTTTATTATGGACGTCATCAAAGAGGTCGTTTCCATTACAACCAAAATACTGTAGTTACCTCGTGACTGAGCTTGCGTATTATCTGTTCCGGACTGAAGCGCCTAGAAGAGCTCGGCCACCGCGGCCGGCTGCAATTTAATCAAGTTACAGGGAGCTAACATAACAATAACAGGGTCCTGCGATACATACGTGGCCAACGAAGTTTAAAAATCGGCCACGCACCTAGTTAGCCCATATGACACATAGCGACACACACAGACAGTGTGAGGAAAAACTTGAGTACGTCACAGATGCAGCATGCTATCTTGGATGGAGAGTCATCAACAGATATAAAAGTAACGTCGGGTGTGTCCCAGGGACGTATGTTGGGACCCTTGCTGTTTATGCCGTGTTTTAATGACCAGGTAGAAAATATCAATAGTAATCTCAGACTTCTACAGACGATGTAGTTATCGAGTCTGAAAAGAATGCACAAATATTCGTCAGATCTTGATAACATTTCAAAGTAGTGCAATTTGCTTTAAATGTTTAGAAATTTAAAATCTTAGAGTACAAAAAACTTAAAAATGTGGTATTCTGTGACCACAATATGGATAGCGAGTCACAGTTGGAATTCGTCAGCTCACACGGACACCTAGGTGTAACACATGACGTTATGAACTGGAACGGTTGTACTGACTTAGTCGTAGGCAAGTAGGTAACAGACTTCGTTGGGTCCGTAAGATGTTGGAAAAATGCAGTAATGAAATGAAATGTCGTGTGACGAGGGCCTCCCGTCGGGTTGAGTCTACAAATATTACTTACCAAATACTTGTGCGACCTATCTTATAATATTGCTCTAATGCGTTGTACCGTACTAAATACGATTCATTGGGATACTGAATGTATGTATACAAAGAAAGATAATACGTTCGACACAATTCTGCATGACCAACGAGAGATCTTCACGAAATGCTGAGAAGCAAGAACTGACAGACGCTTGAGATACACGTTAACTACCCCACGAAAGGCTACTTACGAAGTTTCAAGAACAACTGTTAAGTGAGAAAGCTAGGAATATGCTACAGCCCACTATGTATCGTTCCCATAGGTAGCACGAGGATAAAATTATGCTCCCAGTCATTCATCCCCTGCCTCATACGTGAGTGAAACTGTAAGAAACCCACGTACGTAGAACAGTTGGAAGTACCCTCTACCATGCACTTCATAGTGGCTTGCAGAACATAGATGCAGATGTAGCAATAAAGGTATCGCAGCGGTAAGACGCAAACGGAAGTCGACGAAGACTACATTCGTGGATGCTCAGTTAGAAAATGGAAGATGAGAAGACGAAGTTTTCTATTTCTCTATTGGTTCAAATGGCTCTAACAAGGGAACCTCCCCATCGCACTCCCCTCAGATTTAGTTATAAGTTGGCACAGTGGATAGGCCTTGAAAAACTGAACACAGATCAATCGAGAAAACAGGAAGAAGTTGTGTGGAACTATTAAAAAAATATGCAAAATATACAAACTGAGTAGTCCTTGCTTAACATAGGCAACATTAAGGAAAGCACCAGCCGAGTAGCGCCGTGGTGCTGTGGTTAGCGTGAGCAGCTGTGGAGCGAGAGGTCCTTTGTTCGATTCTTCCCTCAAGTGAAATTTTTAATTTTTTATTTTCAGACAATTATCAAAGTTCAGGCACACACACACACAATCAACTTCGCTCTCCAAAATTCCAGGACATGTTCAGATTTGCTTGGACATATGCAGGATTTGACGGTCTACACACGGAAAAATTTGAAAACGTTAAAAACATATGTTTTGACAGAGCACAGGGAAAACTGTGCGACTGTGAAACTGTTGTATTCATTTGTTGTAGTTTATGTGACAAACTCTTATGTTTTCAAACTTTTTTTGGACTGATTATCACATCCACAAGAAAACTTAAATAGGGCAAGGTAGAGGAATCTTTTTACCCATTCGCCAAGTGTACAAGTTAGGTGGGTCGACAACATATTCCTGTCATGTGACGCGCATGCTGTCACCAGTGTCGTATAGAATATATCAGACTTGTTTTCCTGTGGAGGAATCGGTTGACCTATCACCCAGCGATCAAATGTTTTCGGTTCCCATTGGAGAGGCACGTCCTTCCGTCTACTAATCGCACGGTTTTGCGGTGCGGTCGCAAAACACAGACACTAAACTTATTACAGTGAACAGAGACGTCAATGAACGAACGGACAGATCATAACTGCGAAAATAAAGAAATTAAAATTTTCACTCGAGGGAGGACTTGAACCAAGGACTTTTCATTCCACAGCTGCTCACGCTAACCACGGGACGATGGCGCTACTGATCTCATATTGTCCTTAATGTTGCTTATCTTGCACACAGACTACTCAGTTTGTATATTTTGCTTACTTTTTTGATAGTTCCACACAACTTCTTCCTGTTTTCTCGATTGACCTGTGTTCAGTTTTTCAAGGCCTATCCACTGTTCCAATTTATAACTAAATCTGAGGGGGGGTGCGATGGGGAGGTTCCCTTGTAAGCACTATGGGACTTAACATCTGTGGTCATCAGTCCCCTAGACTTAGAGCTACTCAAACCTAACTAACCTAAGGACATCACACACACCCATGCCCGAGACAGGATTCGAACCTGCGACCGTAGCAGCAGCACGGTTCCAGACTGAAGCGCCTAGAACCGCTCGGCCACAGCGACCGGCTCTCTAGTAGGATCTAAGAGTTCTGTGAAAGGTTGTGGTGTGTGGGTGTGTGTGTGTGTGTGTGTGTGTGTGTGTGTGTGTGTGTGTGTGTGCTGAAGATGCCCAGAAGAACACGCGGCAGGATCAACAAGTGCCCCGCCTGGCACAGTGCAGTCACGACCCCCGTTCCCTGTTTCGTCTGGAGACTTTACTGCCAATAAAGCGGATAATTCGTTTCGCGAGCACCTCTGGAGACGCGTAAAATGCGCTCTTTATGGCCGCGGCGAGTAGCACGCCACGCGAATAATCCGCCCCCGACCGTCCATTAAGGCGACCAGCAGGAGTTGCCACAGTGTTTGTTGTCCACTTCACAATCATCGCTCCACAAAGTCCTCGTCATATCCCTGTCTTTCTGTCCAGGATACCCTTGTACAGTGTATTACAATGTACACTCTATCAACTCCACTCAATATCCTGTTTTGACGAGGGAAGAACGCTAACTCTAACGGTTATAACCGACTGGAAAGGCGCGTAAAATAAAAAAATCCGACTGAGTGGCTATCACTGCCAGTCACCGATAAAACCGCGTCTTCAGCCGACAGACCCTCGCTCCATCGTAATCGACTGGAAACGCGCGCAAAATAAAATATCCGACTGAAAACAAACTGAATGGCTATCACCGCCAATCATCTGTAAAACCGCGTGTGCGGGCGCCAGGACCCTCTGGAGGCCAGTGTACTATCCTAAGTGTATGGCAGAGGGTAATTATTTGGGCTTCTGCCCGTTCCATCCGCTTATGGAGCATGGGAAGCATGAATAATTGCTTAAACTCCTCAGTGTGTGTTGTAATTAACCTAGTGCTTCCTCTCGATTCCTGTGGTAGCAGGATGTTCCTAGATTCATCAGTTACTACTAATTCCTGAAATTCTTTAAATACTCTTTCGGGAGATGGCTGTCGTCTATTTTGAAGCGCCTGCCACTTCAGGTTTTTCATTCCTGTGACGCTCCCCTATGAGTCAAACAAATCTGTAAGCATTCGTTATGCCTTTATCTGTATACATTCAGTACCTCCTGTTAGTTTTATTTGGTGTGGGTCACACACTTGAGCAGTATTCTATGGTAGGTCGAAAGAGTGGTAGCCGGCCGCTGTGGCCGGGCGGTTCTAGGCGCAACAGTCCGGAACCGCGCTGCTGCTACGGTCGTAGGTTCGAATCCTGCCTCGGACATGGATGTGTGTGATGTTCTTAGGTTAGTTAGGTTTAAGTAGTTCTAAGTCTAGGGAACTGATGACCTCAGATGTTAAGTCCCATAGTGCTTAGAGCCATTTGAACCATTTTGTTGCATTATTTATTGAACGCTCCTCGTATTTGTGGCTGGTTGCGTTCCTCAACAATGTTACACTGTAATGTTAAGCTTAACTTAAATTTCACGATGTTTGGGATGCAGTATTTTGTGCGATGTTTCCCATAACCCGCTCCTGATATTCGAGAAGAGTTTGTTGCCTAACGGATGAAGGCTGAAGAATTACTGCTACATCAACGCAGACTTGAGAATGTGTCTTAGTGATAACTGGGGCAGTAATCAGATTTTCAAGCATGACAGATTTACACGTATCAGATTTACACGTATGACTCACCTTAAAATTACATCGCTAATTGAACTGTATTATTGAAACATCGATTTTAGTGCTCGTTTTCGTCTTCATGTCATCTGCAAACCAGCCACTTTAATACTACAGTTCAATTAGCGATGTAATTTTAAGGTGAGTGTCCAAACAAAACGAAGCAAATTGCAAATATTGTATTTCTTAGGCCTACAGTAGTTAAAATATTACATATGTGATATTGTACTTTACAGAAAATAAAAGTTAATCCACAGAAGATGACACATTGGTGTCGTAACATGTCTGGGGAAACATAAAAATAAATTAGTTGTGTTTGCATACAGCTGATTTCCGAAGTAACCCAGTTGTCATTTTATCATTTGGAGATAGTGAATAGCGCTGTGGACGCTCGAAAATACAGTGCCAAGTGCAGAAATCGGAACATTTCAGACATATTCTTCTGTCTGAGTTCAATAGAGAGGTGACACCATTGGAGGCAGCCAGAAACATTTGCGCTGTGTATGACGATAATACAATTGGACAGGGCACGGCAAGAAAATGGTTTTCTCGTTTTAAAAAGGATGGTTTGCTCATCAGTGACTATCCATGTTCAGCAAGACCTGCAGATCGTCATGATCCACGTCATAATGATTCACGTTGGTGCATTCTAAAACTGGCAAATGTCATGAACTCTGATCATTCCAACATCATGCGACATTTGCATGCAATGGGGAAGGTTCAAAAATCGGGGGAGTACCGATTTTTGCCGAAATCACAAAAATCTGTGGATGGCCATATGTGCATTTCTGCTTGCGCTTCAGCAATTGACTCTTGAACAGCACCGACCATTCCTGTCCTGTATGGTTACTGGTGACAAGACATGGTGTCTTTATGCTAACATAAGGAAAAGAAAGGAATGGTTGAACCCATACTAAGCAGCAACAGATCTGCGCGCTGATGGAACAGCTTCCCCGAGGTGTATCCATCACTTCTGACGTTTACTGTCAACAGCTGAGACGTCTTGCAAACGCAATCCAAGAATAACGAGCAGGAAGACTGCGTCAAATGATGTTACTCGATGATAACGCCCGCACGCATTCTGCTAGACTGACAGAAAACACTATACAGGAGTTGGGTTCGTAAGTCATCCCGCACTCATCTTATTCACCTAATCTTGTGTCCTTAGATTTTCACATTTTGCGCTCTCCCTCTCACCCTTCAAGGAACTTTCTATCCGAATGAAAATGCGCTCCAAACAAGGCTGGAAGAGTCCGCCTCAAAACCACGTGATTTTTAAAATAGCGAAATTGAAAAGGCACCCCAGGGTTGGCAGCTTGTTGTAAATAGTGAAGGAGAATATGTTATTGATGTCAGGTGTACCTATTGTGTTTATTAAACTTATGGAAAAATGCTAAGAACTTCCAGCCCAGTTATATCCAACAGGGCGCCAGTTTCTGTAACTCGCCCTTGCAATGAGTGTGCGTGAAGTACATAATTGCAAAATCACCCTTCGGTCTACGTACCACAAAGGAACAACATTCTTTTTTCACTGCGGGCTAGTGACTCTTGTGAGACAGAAGAAAGACGATAATATATTCGATGTTACTGCGTGTGCGCATCCGAGGACTTTGTTGTGGTTGCCTTTTTGCATATACGTAGAGTAACGAAGCTATTACAGGAGGCGGCGCTGGATGTCTAGTACCAATATCTTCTCCTCCAGTGATGCTATAATCTATCCACGAAAAGGGCATGAGCTAGTGAAGGTGCCTTATATTTTTTCCGCTGTTCCTTGATGCGCTGGTGCTAATTCCTTTAACGCTTCTGCCAGAACAAAAGCTATATAGGGGGTAGTCATAAAGTTGTAATTGTTACCTTGGAAAGAGGTAAAGTTTGTGGTAAGAGTTCCGGTACAAAATAAAATTCTTGCGGTTCTGGACGATGGGAAGCCGCTAGAGGAACCACAGCCAAATGGCACGGCCCACTGATAAAGTGAAGTAAGTTACCGTGCAGTAAACCGTTTTCTGCATTTGAAGAGGAACGACGTTGGAACAGTCCATGGTGATCCGATGGAAGTGTACGGCAACAGGGCGCCATGTGAAAAAGTGGTTACGTGGCGCAGACGCTTCCATTGTGGTCAAACAAGTCTGAAGGGCGAAGAACCAAGTGGCAGACCATATCCTTGTGAATACAAATAACTGGGAATCACAAGAGAAGTGGAGGCGATGGTGCTTGAAGAGCGGTGTATCACAATCGAGGCGACGGTAGAAAATGTGAAAATCAGTCATGGATCAGTTTTCAACATCTTGCGCGACATTCTGAGCATGAAAAAGGCGGCGCCGCTCGGTTCTGCGACTACTTATACCCTTTCAAAAATTGAAGCGGAAATGTTTGACATGTGTGACGTCAGTCCACATGACTTCTCCAGGCGCCTAATCAAATGGTTCAAACGGCTCTGAGCACTATGGGACTTAACTTCTGAGGTCATCAGTCCCCTAGAACTTAGAACTACTTAAACCTAACTAACCTAAGGACATCACACACATCCATGCCCGAGGCGGGATTCGAACCTGCGACCGTAGCGGGCGCGCAGTTACAGGCTGTAGCGCCTATAACCGCTCGGCCACCCCGGCCGGCTGCCACCTATGGCAAGCTAATATACACCAACAAGCAACAAACGTCGGCAAGCCCCTCCATATCAGCAGCACTGACTGGTAATTACCAGCTGCTATTAGAGCCGACCAACAGGCCACAGCAGGGACACCGACGAGCTCGCCCACTGGCGCACAAACAATTCGCCAACAGCACCCTACACTGTGCATCCGATATATGACCTATCGGACACAAACACGATAGTAAACCTAACTGTTGCAGGTTGCTGACGCTGATCGAGAGTTCAACTCGGCACCCAGCGGCAGCCGCCGAGCCACAGCACCGCAAAACGTCACAGGTATCGACATGCATGATACCCACTACCAACAAAGCCTACCCTTGCACGACCTATCACAGGCAGCAAGACATCCGCTACTGCTCTTACCACCCGACCTAACTATCTTAGAGGTTTTTTTTCCTTGGCTCTTGCCTTGGCACTTTTTTTTTTCTCTGCCCTTCAAACCGCTACCCTTCGTTCGACTTCGACCCAATCTATCTCCAGATGAGCGCGTATCAATGGTTAACCTTAACCAGACGTACTCAAACATCGCAGTACCCACATCCTGCGACACTTCACTTTAGTGAAAACTAACCCTTATGCAGAGATGGCAGTGGACCTTTTGACTTGGCCATCATGCCGGTGTGGGCGTAGAGGGGCTCCACCTCATTTTAGCCAAAAATTGGCGAAGGTGCAACAATCATCGAGTAAGGTGATGCTGAATGTTTTTTTTTTTTTGGAACTGCCACGGCTTGGTGCCAACAAGCTATGGTCGTAAGGGGCAAACTGTCAAAGGAACGTACTACGGCAATCTCCTGGCCAGGTTACGGGAGTGTGTCAGGGCAAAGGGTACAGGAAACTGTCCAAGAGGGTGTTTTTGCTCCACAACAACGCCCCAACTACTTCTGCACAAGACAGAATCATACATTATGCTGTCGGCGGTGTCGAATTTTACCTCACACTCTGTATTCTCCTGACATAGCACTGAGTGATTTGTTCCTCTTTATTCGAGTGAGGAAACTGTTGCGTGACTGGCATTTCTAGATTGACGATGATAGGATTTCGAGGAAGAGCCGAAATATCGACTATTGCAACCAAGATCTCCGCAAGTCATCCACCGCTGGGGAAAATGTGTCACACTGAAGGGTGAATATATAAAAAATCATTAAAACGTCTGCTCGATTTTTTCGAGTTGATAATCAAAACTCTGACTCGCCCTCGTACGCTCCATCGGGAAGCGCCTGCTGTCTGGAAAAGCTGGACGCCGCCAAACGAGGCTCCAGAAATATGTGTCGGCGAGCAGAGCAGCGGCTGCCCGGTATTGGAGGAAGGCCCATCAGCTGGAGTCCGGAACTCTTTAGGCCCATCTCCCACCCGCCACCGCAGGCGGTCGGCGGAAGTCGTTAAAACGCAGCATTACCGTCGCTGCCGGCGTCGGAAGTTATGAGAAGCCGAAATTAAATTTATAAATAGCCGGCGAGCCGCCTGCCGGGGACTGCGGTCTGCGAACTTCCCATGGGGCAGCCGCGAAGTGGCCGAGTGGGCCGAGCTTCGTGTCCTGCACACGGTCCTCAGTCCGGCGTTTTATTGGCTCACAAGGTGGTGGTCGCCTTTTGAGAGCCGATTCGTTTTTTACTGTTGGTAGAAGTGCGGCGCTTCATTTTAAGATCGTCTTTCATATACCTTTTTATTTGCCTTTTTATTGTTTTTTCTTCTCCTTCAGTTTTTTTGTTTTAATGAGAAATGGAGAACGTTCAAAGTCTACTTTAATTTAAAGCCACAACCGAAATTAATTTTGTCAGTCGGCTGTTTAGGTTTTTATGTTGGTAATGCCAAGTAGCGCTCTGTATGAAAACCACTGGCTGTGCTGTGTGAAGTCTGTGGCTGGTTTGCATTGTTGGAATGTTTGCTATTGTAGTGTTGGGCAGTTGGATGCGAATAGCGTGTAGCGTTGCGCAGTTGGAGGTGAGCCGCCAGCAGTGGTGGATGTGGGAAGAGAGATGGCAGAATTTTCAGAGCGGACGATCTGGACGCCAGAAAGAGTAAATTTGTAATACTATATATATATATATATATATATATATATATATATATATATATATATATATATATATTCATGGAAATTGAAATAAGAACACCGTGAATTCATTGTCCCAGGAAGGGGAAACTTTATTGACACATTCCTGGGGTCAGATACATCACATGATCACACTGACAGAACCACAGGCACATAGACACAGGCAACACAGCATGCACAATGTCGGCACTAGTACAGTGTATATCCACCTTTCGCAGCAATGCAGGCTGCTATTCTCCCATGGAGACGATCGTAAAGATGCTGGATGTAGTCCTGTGGAACGGCTTGCCATGCCATTTCCACCTGGCGCCTCAGTTGGACCAGCGTTCGTGCTGGGCGTGCAGGCCGCGTGAGACGACGCTTCATCCAGTCCCAAACATGCTCAATGGGGGACAGATCCGGAGATCTTGCTGGCCAGGGTAGTTGACTTACACCTTCTAGAGCACGTTGGGTGGCACGGGATACATGCGGACGTGCATTGTCCTGTTGGAACAGCAAGTTCCCTTGCCGGTCTAGGAATGGTAGAACGATGGGTTCGATGACGGTTTGGATGTACCGTGCACTATTCAGTGTCCCCTCGACGATCACCAGTGGTGTACGGCCAGTGTAGGAGATCGCTCCCCACACCATGATGCCGGGTGTTGGCCCTGTGTGCCTCGGTCGTATGCAGTCCTGATTGTGGCGCTCACCTGCACGGCGCCAAACACGCATACGACCATCATTGGCACCAAGGCAGAAGCGACTCTCATCGCTGAAGACGACACGTCTCCATTCGTCCCTCCATTCACGCCTGTCGCGACACCACTGGAGGCGGGCTGCACGATGTTGGGGCGTGAGCGGAAGACGGCCTAACGGTGTGCGGGACCGTAGCCCAGCTTCATGGAGACGGTTGCGAATGGTCCTCGCCGATACCCCAGGAACAACAGTGTCCCTAATTTGCTGGGAAGTGGCGGTGCGGTCCCCTACGGCACTGCGTAGGATCCTACGGTCTTGGCGTGCATCCGTGCGTCGCTGCGGTCCGGTCCCAGGTCGACGGGCACGTGCACCTTCCGCCGACCACTGGCGACAACATCGATGTACTGTGGAGACCTCACGCCCCACGTGTTGAGCAATTCGGCGGTACGTCCACCCGGCCTCCCGCATGCCCACTATACGCCCTCGCTCAAAGTCCGTCAACTGCACATACGGTTCACGTCCACGCTGTCGCGGCATGCTACCAGTGTTAAAGACTGCGATGGAGCTCCGTATGCCACGGCAAACTGGCTGACACTGACGGCGGCGGTGCACAAATGCTGCGCAGCTAGCGCCATTCGACGGCCAACACTGCGGTTCCTGGTGTGTCCGCTGTGCCGTGCGTGTGATCATTGCTTGTACAGCCCTCTCGCAGTGTCCGGAGCAAGTATGGTGGGTCTGACACACCGGTGTCAATGTGTTCTTTTTTCCATTTCTAGGAGTATATATATAATGACTTTTGAACATTATTAAGGTAAATACATTGTTTGTTCTCTATCAAAATCTTTCATTTGCTGACTATGCCTGTCAGTAGTTAGTGCCTGCAGTAGTTAGAATCTCTTATTTAGCTGGCAGTAGTGTCGCTCATTGTATTGCAGTAGTTCGAGTAACGACGATTTTTGTGAGGTAAGTGATTCATGAAAGGTATAGGTTATTGTTAGTCAGGGCCATTCTTTTGTAGGGATTATAAGAGGATAATGGAATGTAGTCGAATTAAGTCGGGTGATGCTGAGGGTATTAGATTAGGAAATGAGACACTTAAAGTAGTAAAGGAGTTTTGCTATTTGGGGAGCAAAATAACTGATGATGGTCGAAGTAGAGATAATATAAAATGTAGACTGGCAATGGCAAGGAAAGCGTTTCTGAAGAAGAGAAATTTGTTAACATCGAGTGTAGATTTAAGTGTCAGGAAGTCGTTTCTGAAAGGATTTGTATGGAGTGTAGCCATGTATGGAAGTGAAACATGGACGATAAATAGTTTAGACAAGAAGAGAATAGAAGCTTTCGAAATGTGGTGCTACAGAACAATGCTGAAGATTAGATGGGTAGATCACATAACTAATGAGGAGGTGTTGAATAGGATTGGGGAGAAGAGAAGTTTGTGGCACAACTTGACTAGAAAAAGGGATCGTTTGGTAGGACATGTTCTGAGGCATCAAGGGACCACCAATTTAGTATTGGAGGGCAGCGTGGAGGGTAAAAATCGTAGAGGGAGACCAAGAGATGACTACACTAAAAAGGTTTAGAAGGCTGTAGGTTGCAGTAGGTACCGAGAGATGAAGAAGCTTGCACAGGATAGAGTAGCATGGAGAGCTGCATCAAACCAGTCTCAGGACTGAAGACCACAACAACATTGAAAGTCAGATTGCGTTGCGCTAAGAATATTGTGTGTCAGTTTATTCATGATCAGAATAAGTAGAGAGAGTAATGTCTGAGTACTTTCAGTTTTGCTCATCTGTTTGAAAATCAAATAACGTAAGGGGTTTACCAGCACAGTAATTCATAAAACTTTCAAAGGCGACGTTTCAATTTTAGCAACTGAATCCAAGGCAGCCAACTAGTTGCAACGAAATGTGGTTTGATTCAACCTTTTACCTCGGTTCCGATGGATGTAAACCCGCCTTCTTCAGAAAGACGTGTGACAAAATTTTACACTGGAAATCCAAATAATGAAGCCATCTGACATTTTTCGAATGAAAATATTCTGTCAGTGCACATCATTGTATTGACCTACATTATAAAATACGCTCGCCCCTATGATCAGGGCTTATCAAGTAAAATATTTGAAATCATAAAAATAATGTTAATCAAATGAAATGTCAAGTCTCGTTGCAGCTAATTTGGCTGCTCTAGATACATCCACTGATATTTAACCGTTGCTGAAGCGCAGTAATGTTCAAAATATTGAAATGAATTTCTTTACTAAAGTTTAAAACATGCGAATCTGTTACCTTTTACTTATATCGTTCTGACTTTAAATCTTTTTCGGGTGCAGAAAAATATCCTCTACCAGTCACAATAAAAGGTTATTTATTTGTCACACGACCGGTTTCGGGCTTGCGCCCATCCTCAGGTGTTTATACATTCATTTACATGTTCATAGTGTTGGACATCACTGTATAAATACAAAAAATTATTCTCTGGTGACTACACAGATACAAGTGGGACAACTGTAAGTGGTAAGGCAGCATTTGACGAAAATACATCTGCACTTACATAAAGATGAAGCACCATTATTACAGCTAAGCTGTGGTGACAGTTTTGCCACTTAGTTACACACTTGTTGTCATTTTCACGTGCATATTTCAGTTTTACCAAGTATACCTCATATTTCACTATTATGAGGTGCACTCGTGAAATACACTATGTTTACATACAATATGTATGTTTGCAACTGCTCCAATGCGAGGACGAAAACAGGCGGAATCCAACCGTGATGGCAAAAGCGCTTTCTAGCTTCACAGGCGGACAGGTCGCGACCTCTCAGCAGACGCTCAGGAATTCTTTGCTGGGCAACCAGCATAGATAAATTCTAGAAAATGACTATTGATATGTGCCGACATGCCTCACGAAAATCGATGAAAATCATCAAAGTCAAAAAATGAAAAACAATAAGATAAATAAGCTGTCAGAGAATTGTATCGAAATTAACGAAAAATATCATTCTAGTCAGCAAAACAAAATGCTGTTAGTTAAAATTTTTTCTTACTGTTTCTACCAATAAACTGTATACTCTGTTATCCATTTTTACATTATTGGTCTGCTGAGTAATTTGTTGTGTTTCGTTCAGCTACATTAATTAGTGATGAATCAAATGCAAGAAGATGCGCTTCTCCAGACACATGGTTTAACATAAGACTTTACTAATTATAGTGTGATAATGAGCTAAGGGTGTGTCCACCTTTCTTGCAACTACATAAATTAATTTTTTTTAAACACCCAAGCAAGTTTCACCACAGTTTTGACATCCTCAGTGGATTTTTTTCTTTTATTTTTCTGAAAGACATAAATACAGAATATGTTTAGGTTACGAAATATATCGGATTTTAATTTTTAATTGAATTATATATGTATTTTAAGTTTTATTTTACATTGTGTCATGCCAACCGAAATCGGCTACAGGTATAAATTAGAACACCACGTCATCTGCTCAAAAATTCCAATATAATAATTATAATATGGCTGGGCAAGTGTCTAATATTCTTGAGAACTTCAATTTTTTCCTTAATAAGAATTCAAGACATAAGAAGAATGATCGAGTACACACGAAAAAAAGCTTTCATCATTAATTTAGTACAAAACAATAACCATGCGGAATTCAGAAAGTGAATACACTGCTACTTCCTTTCGATTTTCCTCCTCATGGCACTTCGGATTGTCATCTGATGCTGTAAAATGATGAAAGCTGCCGCCATATGCTTAAATCACAAAGAGAGACTTTTTCTGGTTTATGGTGAGTATTCTCCGGACCACCTCGACATACCAGCTCATACTAACGGTAGAAAGCAAACGCCCCACCTCAGAAATATCTGTATCTTCCTCCCTAAGCCACAGCATGACGTGTTGGTGAGAATACTTGTGGTCCCACCACCATTTCGCACGTTCCGCTTTTCCATTCCCTAGTTGTACCACTTGGTTCAAGAATCATAAAAGAAGGTCGTATACATGGAAGAAGCCTGGAGATACTGGAAGGTCTCAGAGACTCAGGAACGAGGTTTTCAATTGTAAGACATTTCCAGCGGCAGATGTGGACCCTGATCACAATCTATTCGTTATGAACTGTAGATTAAAACTGAAGAAACTGCAAAAAGGTGGGAATTTGAGGTGATGGGACCTGAATAAACTGAAAGAACCAGAGGTTGTCGAGAGCTTCAGAGAGAAGTTTAGGGAACGATTGACAAGAATGGGGGAAAGAAATACAGTAGAAGAAGAATGGGTAGCTTTGAGAGATGAAATAGTGAAGGTAGCAGAGGATCAAGTAGGTAAAAAGACGAGGGCTAATATAAATGCTTGGGTAACAGAAGAGATATTGAATTTAATTGATGAAAGGAGAAAATATAAAAATGCAGTAAATGAAGCAGGCAAAAAGGAATACAAACGTCTCAAAAATGAGATCGACAGGAAGTGCAAAATGGGTAAGCAGGGATGGCTAGAGGACAAATGTAAAGACGTAGAGGCACATATCACTAGGGGCAAGATTGATACTGCCTACAGGAAAAATAAAGAGACCTTTGGAGAAAAGAGAACCACTTGTATGAATATCAAGAGTTCAGATGGAAACCCAGTTCTAAGCAAAGAAGGGAAAGCAGAAAGGTGGGAGGAGTATATAGAGGGTCTATACAAGGGTGATGTACTTGAGAATAATATTACATAAATAGAAGAGAATGTAGATGAAGATGAAATAGGTGATATGATACTGAGTGAAGAGCTTGACAGAGCACTGAAAGACCTAAGTCGAAACACGGCCCCGGGAGTAGATAACATTCCATTAGAACTACTGACAGCCTTGAGAGAGCCAGGCCTAACAAAACACAACCATCTAGTGAGTAAGATGTATGAGACAGGCGAAATACCCTCAGACTTCAAGAAGAATATAAGAATTCCAATCCCAAAGAAATCAGCTGTTGACAGATGTGAAAATTACCGAATTATCAGTTTAATAAGTCGCGGCTGCAAAATACTAACTCGAATTATTTACTGACGAATAGAAAAACTGGTAGAAGCCGACCTCAGGGAAGATCAGTTTGGATTCCGTAGAAATGTTGGAACACGTGAGGCAATACTGACCCTACGACTTATCGTAGAAAATAGTTTAAGGAAAAGCAAACCTACGTTTCTAGCATTTGTAGACTTAGAGAAAGCTTTTGACAACGTTGACTCGAATACTCTCTTTCAAATTCTGAAGGTGGCAGGGGTAAAATACAGGGAGCGAAAGGCTATTTGCAATTTGTACAGAAACCAGATGGCAGTTCTAAGAGTCGAGGGACATGAAAGGGAAGCAGTGGTTGGGAAGGGAGTGAGACAGGGTTGTAGCCTCTCCCCGATGTAAGTCAATCTGTATATTGAGCAAGCAGTAAAGGAAACAAAAGAAAAATTCGGAGTAGGTATTAAAATCCATGGAGAAGAAATAAAAACTTTGAGGTTCGCCGATGACAGTGTGATTCTGTCAGAGATAGCAAAGGACCTGGAAGATCAGTTGAACGGAATGGACAGTGTCTTGAAAGGAGGATATAAGATGAACATCAACAAAAGCAAAACGAGGATAATGCAATGTAGTCGAATTAAATCGGGTGATGCTGCGGGAATTAGATTAGGAAATGAGACGCTTAATGTAGTAAATGAGTTTTGCTATTTGGGGGGCAAAATAACTGATGATGGTCGAAGAAGAGAGGATATAACGTGTAGACTGGCAATGGGAAGGTAAGCGTTTCTGAAGAAGAGAAATTTGTTAACATGTAGTATAGATTTTAGTGTCAGGAAGTCGTTTCTTAAAGTATTTGTATGGAGTGTGGCCAGGTATGGAAATGAAACGTGGACGATAAATAGTTCAGACAAGAAGAGAATAGAAGCTTTCGAAATGTGGTGCTACAGAAGAATGCTGAAGATTAGACGGGTAGATCAGATAACTAATGAGGACGTACTGAATAGGATTGGGGAGAAGAAGAGTTTGTGGCACAACTTGACTAGAAGAAGGGAGACCAAGAGATGAATACACTAAGCAGATTCAGAAGGTTGTAGGTTGCAGTTGGTACTGGGAGATGAAGAAGCTTGCACAGGATAGAGTAGCATGGAGAGCTGCATCAGGCCAGTCTCAGGACTGAAGGCCACAGCAACAACAACAATTTTTATTTAAATTATATGTGCACTTTAATTTTTATTTTCTTTGTCTAATGTCAACCGGAATCGGACACAGGTATAAATTAAAACACCATGTCATCTGCTCAGAACTCTAATATTATAATTATAATATGGTTCAGCAAGTGTCTAAGTTTCTTGTGAATTTCAGTTTTTTCCTTAATAAGAATTCAAGACATAAGAAGAATGATCGAGTGCACATGAAAAAAAAGCTTTCATCATTAATGTAGTACAAAGCAATAAATACAAGGAATTCAGAAAGTGAATACACTGCTGGTTCCATTCGATTTTCCTTCTCAGGCCATTTCGCACTGTCGGCTGATGCTCTAAAATGATGGAAGCTGCCACCTTTTGCATAAATCACATAGACTTTTTCTGATTTATGGTGAGTATTCTCCTCGATCACCTCGACGTATCAGCTCATACTAACGGTGGAAAGCCGACGCCCCCGTCTGAGAAATATCTGTATCTTCCTCCCCAAGCCACTGAGAATACTTCTGGTACCACCACCATTTCGCACCTTTCCCTTTTGCATTCGCAAATTGTACGTGGGAAGAAAGACTGCCGGTGAACCTCCGCATGAGCTCCAGTTTCACTGACTTTCTGGTAGTGGTCGTTTTGCAGGAGGTATGTGGGAGAAACTATTACGTTTCCTCACTCTTCAAGGTGCGTGCGGCCTCCGAATTTCAGCTTTTTCTGATTGCTAGGTTGTGTGCGGCAGCTTCTTGCACTTAACCGTGGCGAACACGGGAGAATGCATTTTCCTAGGCTGACGCAGGCGGCGCTAGTCAAGTGTGTGATCAGAGTACAGGTGGGGCGCAGAAAGACGACGCGAAATAACACGGCAAACACCGGCCGCGGCTCCGTCCTAACGGCACGCGAGCGGCCGCTGTGCGCGACATGCGATCCGCACATCAGGGAGAGCGGAAAGGAAACAGCCAGGGGACACCCAGCACTCAGTTCCAGAACTGCTGTAATCCAATACCTCCAGTGACGTCACCATAAGAAAAAAACACTGCTGGTGAATAACGCAACCAGCCACAAATACTTCTGAAACGCTTTCGTTTCAGAACGTTAACTAGTTTTGGGCATTCACGCCCATCTTCAGATGGCTAACGTTTCCAATAACATTAATGAATTAATCAGCAGCATGTCGTCAACTCAAGCACTGCACAAGAATATTTGAATGTTTAGCGCCACTTTCATGTTGTTTCGATGCCAAAAACGTGTTAATATGCCTGCATTTACTTGCATACTAGTTCTTACACTCGGCTGTGCTCCCATATCAGTAGTTTTGTTATGGTGCGTGGCTTAAGTAGCCTATTCTATGTGCAGTAACGCCAGGTGCCCTCACGCATCTGCCTGATCGGGTAAGTATAACATAGCCCAGCGGTGAATGCGGAAGGGAATGGTCACCTGTTCTACCGTTCTCCGGACGACATCAAGAGACAGTGTGGGGTGCAAGACTCACAGTCTCCCAGTTCGGTTAACTTGCCCGTTATGTGTAGCAGATCCTCTTCCCTGGTTAATCCGCAACGTCGATCTCCCGACAGCTTCTTCTCCGAAGATATGTTGCTGGTCAAGGGAATTTACTAACTAATTTCCTATTTTTGAAATAATTTGTGTACTCCTAGGATACTTTTCAACTCAATCACAATATATTTTCAACGTTCATAAACAATAACTTCGGCAAGCTAATTCATTCTTCGAACATTAGACTCATTTACACTTCTTCAAAGTAGCTTACATGTGTCTCGCTTCGATCATAATCGAGACGTGAAAACATTTAAAAGTTTCTATTCTCATTCGAGTCCAACACATGAGTGACCTTAGGAAACTACTTTCAACTGTCCAGTAGTCTTTTTACAATCATCACAGACATTAAAGAACACAGAATACTACATAAACTTTTCTTGTTCTTCTTTGCACGTACGCGAAACTCTGTGAACCGTACAGCAAATACTTATCTGGAGCCGTTCGTGGCTGTTCTTTTTGACCTAGACATACAAATGAACTATGCTCAGTCGGCTGATTCGTTTCTCCTAATCATGTCTAAAATATCGGGTGTTCGAAACGTCAGAAGGTGGAGTGATTCTAGAATTTCCTCCGAAATTCTCGAAGCATTACATTATGCATATAAAACGTGTACATTATGCAACAAAATTATTAATATAGTTTGTGTTGTGTATAGTGTTATGTATAATAATAATACGTTATTAATATAGGTTATGTTCCCTGATGTAAAAAAAAAGCTGTTCCATTCCTTTCTAACCCCACTTAGCGATCGATTCTTTTTTACTTTTTAAAGTAGGTTTAAGTTTTTCCTCGGGGTTCAAGATATCTCCATACCAAATTACGTCGAAATCGTCTCAGCGGTTTAACAGGCAGAGTTACTTTCGCATTTATTAATATTAGTATGAAAGTATGGATGAAACACTTTGAGCGTTGAATAGGCATTGTATTCTGTCACCCGCGTCTGCGCTCTCGTATCAGTGGTGGTGGTGGTTAGTGTTTAACGTCCCGTCGACAACGAGGTCATTAGAGACGGAGCGCAAGCTCGGGTTAGGGAAGGATTGGGAAGGAAATCGGCCGTGCCCTTTCAAAGGAACCATCCCGGCATTTGCCTGAATCGATTTAGGGAAATCACGGAAAACCTAAATCAGGATGGCTGGAGACGGGATTGAACCGTCGTCCTCCCGAATGCGAGTCCAGTGTGCTAACCACAGCGCCACCTCGCTCGGTCTCTCGTATCAGTAAAATGAAACGTAATGTACGCATGGCTTCATGGGCCGGAAGACCCCGTTCGGGATATTCGGCCGCTTGGTGCAAGTCTTTTCATTTGACGTCACTTCGGCGATCGATGATTATGAAATGATGAGGACAAAACACACAGACGCACACACACACACACACACACACACACACACACACACACACAAACACACACACACACACACACAAACACACACACACACACACACACACAGTCTCAAGCGGAGAAAATCCGATATTCTTTTTGGTCCAGCAAAAAACATTAATTAACATTCCAAGAACGTTGTCTGCCCTAAATGAATTCCAACTTGCATACTTCGTCATTGCAAACCAAGAGAGATGATTAAAAATTTTTGGAACCGCTGAACATATGACTATTTGCCGCACCTTCTTCGCAAGATCCAGACTTGCTGTTACAGATTTGATTAGGAGTCTAATATGCCCGGAATAGCTGTGGTAGTCGAGTAGTGAGTGAAATGAGTCGTTTACCAAACATATGACCAATATTTTGTCCCAGAGAACAAGTCCCAGCGCGGTTGGAAAATGACATTAAAGTCCGTAGTCGAAGGGGTCATTCTGGTAATTAAAACCAATTTCTTCTTTGTCCACAACCAAACTGCTTTTGATGTGAACAACTGACTATCTGCGAGAGTAATCTGTAACTGACACTTCCGGCAGAGAGGATTTGATGGGAAACTTCACTCTTGTTGGTACCTTCCCATAGATTACACCCAATGAAGTGGATCTGACGCCTGACAGTAAGAATCTTTGACGAAAATTTCGCCAAACTCTAGTCTTGTCTTTCGATGGGTAACTCCCATAAAGCGGGTCTACTAGTGGATGCTGAAACGCTTGTTAGCATACAAAAAACTGTGAAATTGTGGAGTGATTCGCCTCCCATGTAACTTGCCATAATCAAATACGGCTGCACGTAATCCGACGGGGCTATGCGTCAGATGTGAATGTTAGCGGAGACATGTCGACTGGACCACAAGAGCACGAGCTATTGGCGCATGTCTGTGGTTCTCTTTCTAAGTGATGATGACAGCACTAAAATGAAATGTGGAAATTCTGAAATCATTAAGTAGCGCTAAGCTGACGAAGAACGAAAATAAATAATTTGTAGTTCAGTGCTCCGCAATATTTATAATATTTTTACGTACAATAACTCCAGCTGTCCTTATGTGTCCGCCTGATAACCGCAGGTGCGCTCCGCTATCATAACCAAACATAATCTCACTAAAATCCCCCCATGTTCTACACGTAAAGGCTCGACGTCTCTTTGTTTATGGTGCAGCACTGAAATGACGTCGTTGTGGATCCTCAAGCGTCTGCTGAGCTATGGAGGAGACGGGTGACGATCAGCGGTTAAAATCCATCAGGCTTGTTACTGATGTTAATATGGAAGTATGGATTAAACACCTAAGGACTGTGAAGCATTGTAGTCAATGTGTTGCATCGTATTATACAGAAAATTTTCACAAATATAGTGAAAGTTCAAAAGTCAAAGAGTAAATAGCTTTTTCAAAGAGTAATTGTGTATCCATGTCTCGTGTTATGTTCTTCAAATCCGAAAACATCATGTACTACACACTTTCTAAAGTAGCCTATGTTATTCCTCAGCGTTCAAGCTATACCAAATTTCATCAAAATCGGTTCAACGATTTAGTCGTGAATGCGTAACAGACAGAGTTACGTTCGCATTTATAATATCAGTACTGGTAATGTAAAACAGTTCGTTTCGATGGACGGCGCTTCGCCTTGCCACGGTCCCTATGCCTGTCCAGGATAATGTACAAGCTGTTGCTTTCTAAACAGCACGCATATTCTAAAACAGGCCGCTGTGGCACGTCGAATACATTTCAAAGTATTCGTCACGCCACTTCGAGTTTCACACATGGGCTTTATGTTCGATGCTTTTATTTGCAAGGCAAAGAGTTCCCGTAAGCAAAGATATTACTGATTTCATATTGAAGAAAGACCTAACCCAAGTATAGAAAACATGTGGGAGGTGCAACATACTAATAGCATAAATATGTTTTTACTTGAAGGGTTAACCTCTTATTTAATGACTCTAGGGCAAGTTGTAGAATTTTTGTTAATAACAACTTGCAGCGAAAATTTAAACGAAACATTGTAAAGCCATCAGATTGCATACTAGTAACGAAAACGTTAGCCGTCTTAAAATGGGCTTGAATGCCCTAAACAGGTTATTCTTTTGAAATAAAAGCATTTTAAAAGTATTTATGCCTGGTTGCGTAATTCACCGTCAATAGTTAATGATCGCAGGGTTCAGACGATCCAGTGTGGACAAAATGACATTTAAAAAATGTTTTCGGAAGACATCGGGCCTATAATGACGATGGAAATTGAGTAAAGCGTCAATACGTTGTGAATTCACCCGTCACTCTGAAATAATATCACAATTAAAAAGAAAAAGGAACATCATCTAAGTAAAAGCTGGTCCGGTATAGAGGAACGTAATAAAAAAAAAAAAAAAACTCGTCGGTTCTGCTTGTTTCCAGTATATTTCATTGTCCCTCTTTTGGAAAGAATTTCTGTTTCGTTTAGTAAGACTGTAACTATTTCCTTCTGTCTTCATTGATATTTATATCCGCCGGCCGCTGTAGCCGAGCGGTTCTAGGCGCTTCAGTCTGGAACCACAATGCTGCTACGGTCGCAGGTTCGAATCCTGCCTCGGTCATGGTTGTGTGTGATGTCCTTAGGTTAGATAGGTTTAAGTAGTTCTAAGTCTATGGGACTGATGATCTCAGATGTTAAGTCCCATAGCGCGTAGAGCCATTTGAACCATTTGAGAGTGCCGGGACTTACCCCAGTTCACTGCTAGTAGCGCCATGTCATCACAACGCGTCTGTGTGTAGCACAGAAGTATTGTACCATAATTTAAGAATGGAATTAAAAGTTGAAGTTGCTTGTCCAAACTTTGTTAGCATGTGCTTTAGTATATTAACTTGTAAACTGTCAAATCTCAGAATGATCAAGTCAATATTTTCCATAAATACATCGTTTTAAGAAAAAAATATGTGGTGCTAAACAATAAAGCTAGAAACCCAAAAATTGGAAATAATGAGTTGATCAACCTGATAAAACAAATATTTTGGTGAGAATCCGCGTTGTTAAGAAAAATTGAAGGAGCTAAATATTAGACTTATAAATATGTAAATGTGTATGAAGATTCAGTTTAGTATAAAAACATTAACTATGTAACCCCATTGAGCTACCTCTAATAGTTTTCGAGTAATTTGCAAAAAACTATATTTGGAACTAAAACGTCCTTATTTGTAGTAGATTAAGTATCTCTTATATTAATGCTAGAAAGTTTTGGTTTCATCACGCGATGAAACCTATTAAGTAATAGAGCTATAACAAGTTCAAATGGTTCAAATGGCTCTGAGCATTATGGGACTTAACATCTATTGTCATCAGTCCCCTAGAACTTAGAACTACTTAAACCTAACTAACCTAAGGACAGCACACAACACCCAGTCATCACGACTATAACAAGTTTCATGGCCTGTATGTAAATAATAACAAATACAAGGTCTCTTCATGTTGTAGTTCAGAGGTCATGTTTTACTGTCAGTTCCGTTCTAAAAATTCTAGTCGTCAAAGTTTAATTGCAGGCGAGCTAAAACTTTTTCTGTGATTTTAACCAACTTAACTATAAGCATACAAAAATTATAAAGATTCTAAATCAATACACCAAAGTGTTATAAAATATTATGTGTACGAGAAAGCGGCCGTTTATAGGCTGCTACCGTGGGCATAGAGCGGATGACAGCAGGTGTTCCCTTGGACGGCCGCTGCGCCACACATACAAATACAGCCCAAGAGACAAGACGACGCTTCACTTCGCACGGAGCTAAATAAAGTACGATGCGCCGAGTCAAACGCCGGATTACGCGCTGCCTCGGATGGTGTCAGAGACAGGCTGTTACAAAACGTATATTTTCTGTAATAACTATTTTCCACTTTTGTCGCGAACATTTATTTTGATTATCAGTAGTCAGGGCGAAAGAAAATTTAATAGGAACTTACCATAGAAGTCGCCTCTGAACTGCCCATAATGCATGTTTAGGGTAGAGAGATTTACTGTCAGTATGAACATAATGAATACTACAGTGTTGTGCGTGTGAAACTTTACCAGATACATGTATCAATTTGAACTCAAAAATCTTCATTTATAATCATAATCCTGACCCCGCTGAGCAAAAAGACTAGAAACATTTCTTTCAGTGGGCTGGACAAGAAGGTTGACTAGCAGACTGGGAACTATGGTCAGTATGTTCTCCATCGCTTTCTGGCTGACCACAGAAATAGTGTCTAGGCTGTCGTAAAAGGCGGCGAACAACATTTACAGCAATTAAACAATATTACAATTTCCTCCTATGATCTATGGCCGATTATTATTAAAAGTGGCCCGGACGAGTGGAAATGATTGTGAAACTTCCTGGCAGTTAAAACTGTGTGCCGGACCGAGACTCGAACTCGGGACCTTTGCCTTTCGTGGGCAAGTTCTCTACCCGGGAAGCTTCTGTGAAGTTTAGAAGGTAGGAGACGAGGTACTGGCAGATGCAAAGCTGTGAGTACGTGGCGTGAGTCGTGCTTGGGTAGCTCAGACGGTAGAGCACTTGCCCGCGAAAGGCAAAGGTCCCGAGTTCGAGTCTCGGTCCGGCACACAGTTTTAATCTGTAAGGAAGTTTTATATCAGGGCACACTCCGCTGAAGAATGAAAATCTCATTATGGAAACATCCCCCAGACTGTGGCTAAGCCACGTCTCCGCAATATCCTTTCTTCCGGGAGTGCTAGTTCTGCAAGGGTCGCAGGAGAGCTTCTGTGAAGTTTGGGAGGTAGGAGATGAGGTACTCGCAGAAGTATAGCTGTGAGGACGGAGCGTGAGTCGTGCTTGGATAGCTCAGTTGGTAGAGCACATGCTCGCGAAAGGCAAAGGTCCCGAGTTCGAGTCTCGGTCAGGCAAACAGTTGTAACTTGCCAGGAAGTTTCATACCAGCGCACACTCGGCTTCAGAGTGAAAATGTCATTCTAGATCTACAGTTACTTGCAACAGGATGGAGCAACTGCCCGTACAGCCGGCTGAACCTTCGAGCACATTTACACGATCGTCACGCCTGACAGTTGTTATCAGAGCCAGGTCATCTGATCTCTCAGTGTGCAATTACTTAGCGTGCATCAAGTCTAAAGTGCATCATAACAACCCGCACAGTCTTCAAGAACTGCAGCAGATCATTTCTGATGAGACTGCAGTAATTCCAGCAGGCCAGCGTCGATCCGTTTCAGCAACTTGCCGACCAGGACTCAAAAGAGCCAAGAGATGAATGGTGCCCACTTCAGACATCTGCTGTAGTCGCGTTAGTACTACATTTACTTTCCTCTGCTGTGTTTCTTTTTACCCTGGATCTCTATAATCTCCGGGCCACTTCCATTTCCCCACCCTGTACGTCTTTCCTCCCATATGTGGATCACCTCAAGTTTATTTACACCAAGGGCCAGCTGCCAAACCCTGCAACAAGCGTCCATCTTCAGTAGATTCTCCACCATCTCAGTACGACTACACAGCGTTGTAACTTTACTATATACAATAGCAGGACCCTTAGCAGCCGTGTTACGACGTTATCTACAAGATCACTTACAACAGGGGACTTCAAAGCGTAAGTTACACATTGTTACGGCTGGTGAAGTAACTTTTTTTAAATGTTGCACTACCCTCCAGAGTGACAGAGATACGTGACAGTTTTTCAGTATAGTTGACAAGTCTCCGTACCCAACGGTTGGGACGTTCGACAGAAATCTACATCGTCCGAGAATCTGTTCTTCGTTTGCTTGGACGTTGTTGTCCGTGGTCGATGCCGATATCCTTCCTTCCCGATCAGCATCACCCACTTCTTTGCGGCCTAGATGAAATTGTTCGCATCATCTGACTACGGCTGGACGCGACATTGCATTTGGTCCATACACCATAATAATATTGATGGTGTTAGGATGGCAACGAGCCACAAATTTACTTTCAGTTCTTTTATTCAAAGGATACCGTTACCGGTTTCGAATCTTTGTGATTCATTCTCAGACGGTTTACACGCTTTCTTTACGATATGTAGTGTGTTTTTTTACAGATTAAATGTCCTAAAATATAAATAATACATAATTATAAACACGCCACACACGGATAGATGGTTGCGTTACAGATTTTCGTTGCGTGTGACTTACGTGAAACGTCGGTTTAGAGTGTTTGCTTCCATAACATTCGTCCAACAGATGTAAATGCATTCCCACTGCAATCTTATTGTTGCACACGTAAATTGTTCTCACTGAACACTTTAGATTTGTCACTGAGAAGATTTCTACCGCGCACCACATGTTTTGATACATACAAAGAGCTTACAAACATATGAGTATCACAGATGCTATGATATATCGTAACATTTGACAATGATGTCCTATGTTTGGAAAGGATCATATATTCATTTACGCAACTGTAATGCCTTTTACACTAGTACAGAGACATTGAATTTTTGAGTCGATATTGTTAAATTAATTATAAAGTATAGAACTGTATAGGTAAAATATTATATTATTTAATTACATTTAGCTTCATGAGAATTATAGTAACATATAAATTTGCAACTTGATCTGCAGATAGGTGTACTAATATTATTTGCTTTGGAGGCTGGAAAGTATTTTTTGGAAACTTTTCAGGAAAGGGGTGTTAGCTAACTCTGTTTGTTCGTTAAGGATATAGTCTGGGGTGCTGTTTTTGTGTGTGTGTACTTCCAATTCTTCTAATATATTCATAGTGGCTCCTTTTTCTGCTAGATGGAAAATTTTTAAGTTGTCCTCAATGTTTCCCACTGAATGGTTTTCTTCAGTAATATGGACTGCAAATGCTGATTTGTTGAAGTTACCAAGTCTTAAAGCATCAATATGTTTTTTATATCTAATTTCAAAACTTCTGCCTGTCTGTCTGATGTAGAATTTTGTGCATGTATTACATTTGAGTTTGTATATTCCTGATTTATGGTAGGGACTCTTGGAGGTATTTACATCATAGATCACATTTTGTTGTAATTTATTATTCGTGGAAAAGCTGATTGTGATATTTTTCTTTTTTTAAAATAAGTTTGCTATTTGGTATGAAAGTGGGCCTATGTATAGGAGAGTAGCATATTTAGGTTTGGCTTCAGTGGCAGATTGATTTGGCTTGAAGTGACTGCTGTGAAGTGGGTCTGTGGTTTTTGTCTGCATTTTGTTGTGGAGTTTTTCTATTATTGTGGTTTTATGTCCATCATTATGAGCAACTGTTTTAATTATATTGATTTCATTTTGTTGGTCTGTGTCACTCATTGGCACTTTTTTTAATTCGGTGTAGCATTTTTCTGAAATATGCCATTTTTTTTTGGTGGGGGTGGTAAGATGAGTTGCCAATACTGACGTCAGTGGTGGTAGGTTTTCTGTAAATACTAAATTGATGTTTATTGTTACTATTGTAAATTTTCAGGTCAAGAAAGTTAATGCTTTTATTAGTTTCATGTTCAACTGTGAATGTAATATTTTTGTGCGTTTTCATAGATCTGCTGCTAATGTATCTATTTCATTGCTTGTACCATCAAAAAGCAAGATTGTATCATCAACATATCTTCTGTAGTAGATTATTTTGTTTGAGATGTGCTGGTTGGTTGAGAAGAATTTTTGTTCTATTTGGTTCATGTAAATGTCAGCCAATATCCCAGCTAAGCTACTTCCCATTGCCAAACCATCATGTTGTTAATACAGTTTGTTGTTGAAGCTAAAGTAATTATGCTCTAAAATAAGTGAAAGTATTTCTATGAGTTCACAGATCTCTGCAACACTAATTTTCTTATATTTACCGAGCGAGGTGGCGCAGTGGTTAGCACACTGGACTCGCATTCGGGAGGACGACGGTTCAATCCCGTCTCCGGCCATCCTGATTTAGGTTTTCCGTGATTTCCCTAAATCGTTTCAGGCAAATGCCGAGATGGTTCCTTTGAAAGGGCACGGCCGATTTCCTTCCCAATCCTTCCCTAACCCGAGCTTACGCTCCGTCTCTAATGACCTCGTTGTCGACGGGACGTTAAACACTAACCACCACCACCACCTTATATTTAAGCAGATTGTTTCTTATAATGTTAATAGTCTCTTTGACAGGGATGTTCGTGTACAGGTTGACTGTATCTAGTGATGCTAATTTAGCTGTTGGTGGGATGTGGATGTCTTTAATAAATTACAACAAAAAGTAATCCATGATGTAAGTATCTCCAAGAGTCCCTACTGTAAATCAGGAATATTCAAACTCAAATGTAATACATGCACAAAATTCTACATCGGACAGACAGGCAGTTTTGAATTGGTAACTTGAACAAATCAGCATTTGCAGCCCATATTGCTGAAGAAAACCATTCAATGGGAAACATGGAGGACAACTTAATAATTTTCCATCTAGCAGAAAAAGGAGCCACTATGAATATATTAGAAGAATTAGAAATACACACACACACACACACACACACACACACACACACACACACACACACACACAAAACAGCACCCCAGACTATATCCTTAACGAACAAACACCCCTTTCCTGAAAAATTTCCAAAAAATACTTTCCAGCCTCCAAAGCAAATAATATTAGTGCACCTATCTGCAGATCAAGTTGCAAATTTATATGTTACTATAATTCTCATGAAGCTAAATGTAATTAAATAATATAATATTTTACCTATACAGTTCTATACTTTATAATTAATTTAACAATATCGACTCAAAAATTCAATGTCTCTGTACTAGTGTAAAAGGCATTACAGTTGCGTAAATGAATATATGATCCTTTCCAAACATAGGACATCATTGTCAAATATTACGATATATCATAGCATCTGTGATACTCATATGTTTGTAAGCTCTTTGTATGTGTCAAAACATGTGATGCGTGGTAGAAATCTTCTCTGTGACAAATCTAAAGTGTTCAGTGAGAACAATTTACGTGTGCAACAATAAGAATGCAGTGGGAATGCATTTACATCTGTTGGACGAATGTTACGGAAGCAAACACTCCAAACCGACGTTTCACGTAAGTCACACGCAACGAAAATCTGTAACGCAACCATCTATCCGTGTGTGGCGTGTTTATAATTATGTATTATTTATATTTCAGGACAATTAATCTGTAAAAAACACACCACATGTCATAAAGAAAGCGTGTAAACTTTCTGAGGATGAATCACAACGATTCGAAACCGGTAACGGTACCCTTTGAATAAAGGAACTGAAAGTAAATTTGTGGTTGGTTGCTGTCCTAACACCATCAACATTTGTCTTCAAACAACAGCCACGATCTCCATCATGTCATCATACGACGAAATTGCACCATCATAATTTCACGGTGAATCTGTATGCGATTTAGACGTACTGTACCGCGTACTTCAGCTTGAGATCACGTTTCCAGTTGCCGCCTCGTTTCACTGCCACACTGTGATGGACCTGTTATCCTTCTCACAGCAAAACTGCGTCTGGAAGAAACCCAGAACATTTACTCTCCTCTTGCAATAAACCACTCATTTTGTGCGATAGTCTTAGCGCGGGGCAATACGTCTTTTTGAAGTCCCCTCGTACATCTCGTCGAAAAGAACGGCCTTATAACACTCTCGATGGGTACTCCCGAAGTTACTTTCATATCTGACGTGTTCCTCACGTCAAAAACAGTCAGTGCAAAAGGACTGTGACGAAGGGAGGTTAGCACCAGACCGGATACCACTTCACATGTCGCACCTACAAAGCTGTCAATAGTTGGAGATGTACGACGTGTAATCGATACCCAGGAACCACATGATGTGCGTCACCTCCATTATTGACTTCGTCTGTCATTGTAGTTTCAATCACGAGTTCGCCGCGATACTGTTCGTTTCTCTGTAGCAGTTCTGTGACTCCATGTTGAGGTATTATTCTTTAGTAGCTACAAGAAGAAAACAAGCAGCAAAATACAAGCACAAATACGAACCAAGTGGGAGTTATGAAAATGAAAAATCAAACGTCACTTAGTCTTATGATGATGTAAGAGTGTGGTGACAGTTAATCATCATATAATACCATATTTAGTTTGTGATTGGTTCAAGATTGAAACAAGGGGTTTAGGAAATTGTAGTATGGGGAGGGTGACGTAATTTTGTTTTACGGTCGATAGTCTTAAATGCAGCATTTGTCGCATCTGTAGATTTACAGAAAGTTTCTGACGATCTTCACTGGTATTCACTCTTTGAGTTCTGAAAATACCCAAGGATAAAATAGAGGAAGCGAAACGTTATCTACAACTTGTACAGAAACCAAACGGCAGTTATGAGAATCGAATGATGTCAGATATGGTTGTAAACTATTTCCCATGATATTAAATGGGTACGTCGAGCAACTAATAGGGAAATCCAAGGAGAAATGAGTAAATAGAACTGAAATTCAGGTACGAGAAGTAAAAATATTCCGGGTAACGCAATGGACTTGAAAGATGAGGCGAACGGATGGAATGATGTATCGAAAAATTAAAAGATATATACAAAATCAGTAAAATAAGAGTAACGGAGTAAAGTCAAATTAAATAATGTGATGATGAGGGAATTAGATGAGAGAATGAGCTATAAAGCTCATAAAATGTTTAAAACTATTCTAAAATTGAGAGACAAAGCGGACGTAATCTGCTATCATATGATAGAAACGAGTGATCTGTCTCTACTCACTACTCTCTCTCTCTCTCTCTCTCTCTCTCTCTCTATCTCTAACAACACTGAAACACACACACACACACACAATCGCGTCCGGCCATTAACAATACGTAAGCGCATACGGTACAGTGTACGTCAACAAACGTTCAGCACTTAACAAAAGCAAACAGAATCGCCAGTTCTTGTAACAGACCTCACAAATCATGCTGTTTAACTTGGCGCCTTTATGTGTGAATTACAACGCAAACAAGGGAAGTCATAAAAAAGAAATGAAACAGCCACTTCCTATCTGCGGGAGAATAAGTGTGAATTGCGGAAGTGTAGTACTTCGTTAACAAAACAAAGAACTATTTGCATCAACATTAAGAACATGAGGAATTTTTTTGCCACTGACGCTGTAAAGATAGTTAGCTTTTGTGTGAACAGAGCATCCGACAGTGGGTGGTGAAGGCAATAAGAATGCCATGCACGGAAGATACGGCAGGGTTCCTCGAAACAAAATACACAGTAACTGAAACAGAACATATCTTTAAGCAAATAGGTACACAGATTTTGCGCAAAATAGTGCATACACTCAAATAGAGTGATGTGGGACTGGTAACAAATATGTTGGACATGTAACTTTTGTGAACATTTCTCGTGGATATTAGCAATTAACGTTAGACTTTAAAATGAACATGAACAGTCTCTGTTTGTGTTCATTTTAAAATATGCCGGACGTAATTATCATCGAAATGTTGAAAGTAGGTGTCAGATTGTAGTTGGGAAACAGGTAAAGTTAGTGAGCGCCTAAGGTGGTGTATGAGACAAAGTTCCTCTTCCATTGGGATTAAAAAAAAAAAAAAAATGGTTCAAATGGCTCTGAGCACTACGGGACTTAACTTCTGAGGTCATCAGTCCCCTAGAACTTAGAACTGCTTAAACCTAACTAACCTAAGGACATCACACACATCCATGCCCGAGGCAGGATTCGAACCTGCGACCGCAGTGGTCGCGCGGTTCAAGACTGTAGCGCCTAGAACCGCTCGGCCACCCCGGCTGGCCTACTGGGATCCAAAGAATTTTGCGGACTCAGGAGTGGAAACTGCTTCTCATTACTCTAAACGGCAAGGATCACGATAGACGAACTCAGTTTTGTGTGTGTTTCTTCAACGTGTGTGAAGGAAAGAACGAAGTTCAAGATTTAATTTTTTGGCCGGCTGACGCAAACTGTAAATTCACCGAAACATTAAACCGTCATGAAAGGCGATTATTGGACTGATGAAAACTAGCACAATGTCGAAGAGACACATGTTAATCTACCGGGAGTATCAGTGTGGTGTGATCTCTCTTCCAGAGGGTTAATCTAGCTGAACTTCTTCGAACATACGGTCAGAGGTGCCTCATATCTATAAATGATGTATACAGGGTGGTCCATTGATAGTGACCGGGCCAAATATCTCACGAAATAAGCATCAAACGAAAAAACTACAAAGAACGAAACTCGTATAGCTTGAAGGGGGAAACCAGATGGCGCTATGGTTGGCCCGCTAGATGGCGCTGCCATAGGTCAATCGGAAATCAACTGCGTTTTTTAAAATAGGAAACCCCATTTTTTTTATTACATATTCGAGTAGTACGGAAAGAAATGTGAATGTTTTAGTTGGACTAATTTTTTCCCTTTGTGATAGATTCCGCTGTAATAGTCACAAACGTATAAGTACGTGGTATCACGTAACATTCCGCCAGTGCGGACGGTATTTTCTTCGTGATACATTACCCGTGTTAAAATGGACCGTTTACCAATTGCGGAAAAGGTCGATATCATGTTGAGGTATGGTTATTGTGATCGAAATGCCCTACGGGCGTGTGCTATGTATGCTGCTCGGTATCCTGGACGACATCATCCAAGTGTCCGGACCGTTCGCCGGATAGTTACGTTATTTAAGGAAACATGAATTGTTCAGCCACATGTGAAACGTCAACCACGACCTGCAACAAATGATGACGCCGAAGTACGTGCTTTAGCTGCTGTAACGGCTAATCCGCACATCAGTAGCAGGCAATTTGCGCGAGAATCGAGAATCTCAAAAACGTCGGTGTTGAGAATGCTACATCAACATCGATTGCACCCGTACCATATTTCTATGCACCAGGAATTGCGTGGGGACGACTTTGAACGTCGTGTACAGTTCTGCCACTGGGCACAAGAGAAATTACGGGACGGTAACAGATTTATGCACGACGAAGCGTCATTCACGAACAGCGGTAACGTAATCCGGCATAATCTGCGCTATTGGGCAACGGAAAATCCACGATGGCTGCGACAAGTGGAACATCAGCGACATTGGTGGGTTAATGTATGGTGCGGCATTATGGGAGGAAGGATAATTGGTCCCCATTTTATCGATGGCAATCTAAATGGTGCAATGTATGCTGATTTCCTTCATAATGTTCTACCGATGTTACTACAAGATGTTACTGCAAGATGTTCCAGTGCATGACAGAATGGCGATGTACTTCCAACATGATGGATGTTCGGCACATAGCTCGCGTGCGGTTGAAGCGGTACTGAATAGCATATTTCATGACAGGTGGATTGGTCGTCGAAGCACGTTCACCGGATCTGACGTCCCCGGATTTCTTTCTGTGGGGAAAGATGAAGGATATTTGCTATCGTGATCCACCGACAACGCCTGACAACATGCGTCAGCGCATTGTCAATGCATGTGCGAACATTACGGAAGGCGAACTACTCACTGTTGAGAGGAATATCGTTACACGTATTGCCAAATGCAATGAGGTTGACGGACATCATTTTGTGCATTTATTGCATTAATGTGGTATTTACAGATAATCACGCTGTAACAGCATGCGTTCTCAGAAATGATAAGCTCACAAAGGTACACCACATTGGAACAACCGAAATAAAATGTTCAAACGTACCTACGTCCTGTATTTTAATTTAAAAACCCTACCTGTTACCAACTGTTCGTCTAAAATTGTGAGGCATATGATTGTGGTTTTTACAGCGGCATCTATAGCAAAGCGAAAAGTGGTCCAACTAAAACATTCATATTTCTTTACGTACTGCACGAATATGTAATAAAAATGAGGGTTACTATTTAAAAAAAACGCAGTTGATATCCGTTTGACCTATGGCAACGCCATGTACCGGGCCATCCATAGCGCCATCTGGTTTCCCCTTCAAGCATGACAAGTTTCGTGAAATATTTGGTCCGTTCACGATCAATGGACCACCTTGTACTGTCACTCTTGATTTAATGACCTTTTAAACAATAAAAGTTGTTACTCCCATCAAAATAAGACACTACATCAAGTTCAAGTGGATGCCCATTCTTGCGAGATGAATAGGACGAATGGAAAGCGCTGAGGAAAATCTAGATCCACCTCCGGAGTTGTCCCTCTAGAGTTTGGGAGACTGTAAAGAAAATCAGAATAAGGATCACTGGAAGATATGGGAGAGTTAAATGAAATGGCTTGTGATGCTATTCCATCATAAACAGTATGGGTGATAGGTCATAGCTACCGCTGCATTGTGGCGGAAGGTGGTTCATAGAATATTTTAAGATCCAAGCTTACCGACACCACAAAATTGTTTATCTACGTGCGTCAGTTAAGAAGATATTCTGTTTCAATTAGTTTATACACTACTCTGAGTCACCGTGTACTTGGCTGGTATCATAAATACGTAAAATTTTAATCATCGTCTTGACGACGAATTGCGCGAACACTTTTCATGAAAGGTCATCGCATCAAAATAGGCCTACTATTGCGTTTGTTTGCGTCTGGCGATCAGCCTGGAGCTGCTACGGACAGTTTTCGGAGCGTGACGTAGCTGCTGCTCAATCTAGCCGTGTGTGGGCGGCGGCCAGCAATGGAGACAAATAGACGCGACGCGACGAGACGGGACGGGGCGGCCGGCTGCGCGGCGAGGCCTCAGGCGATATCGAGTCACCAGGAACCGCCGCCGTGGGCGCTGCTGCTGAGTCACCAGCTGGAAGGCGGGGGGTTCTCGTAATACAAAGCCCTACACTCGCATTTCTGGTATATAGTGATACACCACTGGCCATTAAAACTGCTACACCAAGAAGAAATCCAGATGATAAACGGGTATTCATTGGACAAATATATTATACTAGAACTGACATGTGATTACATTTTCACGCACCTGAGAAATCAGTACCCAAAACAACCACCTCTGGCCGTCGGGTACAGCTGCCCATGCAGCTTCAACACGATAGCACAGTTCATCAAGAGTAGTGACTGGCGTATTGTGACGAGCCAGTTGCTCGGCCACCATTGACCAGACGTTTTCAATTGTTGAGAGATCTGGAGAATATGCTGGCCAGGGCAGCAGTGGAACATTTTCTGTATCCAGAAAGGCCCGTACAGGACCTGCAACATGCGGTCGTGCATTATCCTGCTGATATGTAGGGTTTCGCAGGGATCGAATGAAGGGTAGAGCCACGGGTCGTAACACATCTGAAATGTAACGTCCACTGTTCAAAGTGCCGTCAGTGCGAACAAGAGGTGACCGAGACGTGTAACCAATGGCACCCCTTACCATCACGCTGGGTGATACTCCAGTATGGCGATGACGAATACACGCTTCCAATGTGCGTTCACCGCGATGTCGCCAAACACGGATGCGACCATCGTGATGCTGTAAACAGAACCTGGATTCATCCGATAAAAATGACGTTTTGCCATTCGTGCACCGAGGCTCGTCGTTGAGTACACCATCGCAGGCGCTCCTGTCTGTGATGCAGCGTCAAGGGTAACCGCAGCCATGGCCTCCGAGTTGATAGTCCATGCTGCTGCAAACGTCGTCGAACTGTTCCTGCAGATGGTTGTTGTCTTGCAAACGTCCCCATCTGTTGACTCAGGGATCGAGACGTGACTGCGCGATCCGTTATAGCCATGCGGATAAGATGCCTGTCATCTCGACTGCTAGTGATACGAGGCCATTGGGATCCAGCTCGGCGTTCCTTATTACCCTCCTGAACCCACCGATTCCATATTCTGCTAACAGTCATTGGATCTCGACCAACGCGAGCAGCAATGCCGCGATACGATAAACCGCAATCGCGATAGGCTACAATCCGGCCTTTATCAAAGTCGGAAACGTGATGGTACGCATTTCTCCTCCTTACACAAGGCATCACAACAACGTTTCACCAGGCAACGCCGGTCTGCTGTTGTTTGTGTATGAGAAGTCGGTTGGAAACTTTCCTCAGGTCAGCAAGTTGTAGGTGTTGCCACCGGCGCCAACCTTGTGTGAATGCTCTGAAAAGCTAATCATTTGCATATCACAGTATCTTCTTCCTGTCGGCTAAATTTCGCGTCTGTAGCACGTCATCTTCGTGGTGTAGCAATTTTAATGGTCAGTACTGTGTTTTTAGTACAATGAAGCGCCTTGGGACAAGCGAGTTTAAAAAATACTGACACTGAGTGTATCAAACATGATAATTAAGTGGCTGATCAAATAGCAAACGGAAACTAATTGGACGCAATATGAATGAGTCCAACGCTTTCTTTTTAAGCTATAAGAAAATAAATGAGTGGAAAATTTCCAAAATAGTGGCATGGAATATGTTACAGTGCAGAATGAAAATAAGAAATGGAAAAACAGGTAACGTAGTAGATCGAGTGAAGCGCCAAAGAGACTGTTATAGCCATGCGTATTCAAATACAGCGACACGTAAACAGGCAGAATACAGCGCTGCGGTCGGCAACGCCTATATAAGGCCTGGCGCAGTTGACAGATCGGTTGTAAGTAGCCTCTTTATATGTTTGTACGTTGGCAGTGTAACTAATATCGCTGACAGCGCTCTGCGCCCTCGGTAAGAGACTCTGTGGTTGGATGGACTAGCAGTTAGCGAGCGGACGGCTTGGATATGTGTCCTTCGTGGAGACTCAGTGTTGGCAGGACATGCATTGTAAAATGATGAAGGATGTAGTTGGTAATGTTTGCGTACAGGAATTATTGATGACAATATAATTTCTGGAACTGGATGTTACATGAATATGGTAAAATCTGCTAAATACATTGTTTGCTCTTCAACAAAACCTTTCTTCTGCTAATCATATTCCTCCTAATAGTTAGAGCCTATAATAGTTACAATCCTTTTATTTATCTGATTGTAGCTGTTGCTTGCTGTAATTGCTGTAGTTCGTGTTATAAAGATTTTCTGTGAGGTAAGTGACTTACGAAAAAGTGTGGGTTATTGCTAGGATTTTTTCCAATTCAGGGCCATTCTTTTGAGTTAATTATTCGAAGTCATGTTGTCATTCCAGAGCAGTCACATTGCGTTGGGCTTGTATATTGTGGGTAATAAATGATTAGGTTGAGTTGTCATTGTAAGGGAAAATTCCGTAGGTCAGTGTTGAAATGGTAAAAATAAGTAACGAGACAGTAGGATGAGTTTCAGTCAGCAGTTTAAGTAAACACCAAGATGTTTCACCTACTCAGTTATTTCAGTTGACTCACACAAAGAAGTTTCGCGGTCACTGCTGCTACAATGGCACATTATCAAGATTAAAATGAGTTTGGACGTGGTGTTATAGTCAGTGCACGAGTGATGGGACACGGCATCTTAGAGGTAGCGATCAAGTGGGGATTTTCCTGTGCGACCATTGCCAGAGTGTAACGTGAATATCAGGAATCCGGCAAAAAATCAAATCTGGCACATCGCTGCCTCCGGGAAAAGATCATGCAAGAAGGGGACAAACGACGACTGAAATGCAACCCTTCCCCAAATTCCTGTAGATTTCAATGCTGGGCCATCAGCAAGTGTCAGCGTGCGAACCATTCAACGAAACATCATCGATATGGAGCCGAAAGTCCACTCGTGTACCCTTGATGACTGAACGACACAGCTTCACGCCTCGCCTGGGCCCGTCAACACCGACATTGGATTGTTGATGACCGGAAACATATTGCCTAGTCTGGCGAGTCTGGTTTCAGATTACATCGAGGCAATTGACGTGTACGGGTATGGAGACAACCTCATCAATCCACGGACCGTACATGTCAGCAGGGGACTGTTCAAACTGATGGAGGCTCTGTAATGGTTGGGATGTATGCAGTGATAAGGGACCCCTGATACATCCAGATACAGCACTGACAGGTGACACGTACGTAAGCATCCTGTCTGACTACCTGCATCCATTCAAGTCCATTGTGCATTCCAATGCACTTGCGCAATTCCAGCAGGACACACGACACGACCAGAATTGCTACTTAGTGGCTCGAGAAACACTATTATGTGTCTCAACGCTTCCGCTGTCCACCAAACTCCCCAGACATGAACATTACTGAGCATATCTGGGATGCCTTGCAACATTCTGTTCAGAAGAGGTCGCCACTCCCTCGTACTCTTACGGATTTATGGATAGCCCTGCATGATTCATGGCGTCAGTTCCCTCCAGTACTACTTCAGATACTATTCTAGTTCATGCCATGTCGTGTTGCGACACTTCTGCGTGTTCGCAGAGGCCCTACACGATATTAGGCAGGAGTACCAGTCTCTTTTGCTCTTCAGTGTAAGTTAGTTTACAATACCAAACTGTGACATCTTCACAACCAGTTACTGCCTCCATCATCACTTGCATCAAACTGTTGTATATACATTGCCCAAATGTGTAATTCCTAACAAAGAAGACAGAGCTAACAATTGGCATCATTCGTCAACTTGTGAAAAATTGCGACAGAATAAAATACACTGACTACTCACATCATCTCGTCAAAGCCTCGGACCGCTGTGACACACGCGGGAAGAGAATCAGTGAGGTACAAGAAGGTACCGACAGAGATGTGAAGCCATGACGGGTCCACTGCCGTGGGTAGCTGCGCTACGTTTCTCGGTTGAGGATCCATGGAGCGACAACCCGACCTGTTAGACCCACAAATTCTCGATTGGGTGTAAATATGGGAAGTCTGGTGGTCAGGGGAGTATGGTAAACTCTTTCTAGTGCTCTGCAAACAACTCATGTACACTGTGAGCTGTATGACACGTTGCATTGTCCTTCTGGTAAATGCCATGGTGCCGACGGAAAACTGCTTGTAGGGCTGAACATGGGCCCAAAGAATAAATGCTTACTTAGGTTGACCCACTGTGCTTTCCAGAATTATGAGATGACTTAGAGAATGCCACGGAAATATTCCACAGGCCATGACACTCTCTACTGCGACCTGAACCCTTCTGACGATTGTTGCAGGATATATGCTTTCAGGCATTTCACGCAGTACACAATGGCCACCTGCCATCTGAAAAGAGCACCTGCCGCCGCTCAGTGGACGCTCATTTGTGGTATCGGCGTGCAAATTCCAGCTTTCATCGCCGATAAACAGCAATCAGCATGGGTGACTGAACAGGCGTCTGCTGCGGAGGCCCGTGTGCAGTAACGCTCGCTGAATAGTCGATGAGAAGTCACTTTTGGTAGCCCCTTGGTACATCTGGGCGGTAAGTTGAAAACAAAAAAATGGTGCACGTAAGAAAAGTTTCCTGTTATTTTTCAGTCTGGAACATTTTGACTACTTCGACAGTTACTGCATTTCTATTCTCAGCGATCACAGGCCCTGTAGACCACGCGCTGCATCAATGATGTGATTCCACCGCCTTCTATCTCTCGAAGCCACTCTCCACCCTGCAGAAATTCCTAATGCTGCGATGTCCTTCTCTATGTCATCTTTTCACCTTGTACGGGGTCGGCCCAATGGTCTTGTTGCCTGGGGAGTTCATTCAAATGCTTTCTTTTATGACGAAAATTTCTATTAGAGTTTCTATTAGAATTAAAAAAGCAGAGAGATCATCAAAATAAACTGCCAGGTCCGTAGGAGACTGTTGAAAAGTAATGCAACACTTTTCAGTACTTCCTACAATAATTAGAGGATAATCTTTCGAGACTAATGATATACCGATATTAAAAAGAGATATCTACTTAAATATTTGTTGATTTCCTAGGATTAAAATTAGAGTATGAAAAAGGCACTAAATGTTTGCGTGTTGCTCAGACGTGACATCTAAAACATTTGGGGAGGCAGAAGGGAATAGAACCGAATATATTTAAAATGAGAATTTAATTAACAGGATAAAACTGCTTACTTCGGAAATATGTTTTATTACAGAACGGTAAAATTACACACGCAGCGAAAAAAAAAGTCGCAGCACGAAGAAGAGTTGTACAGCATAAATGAAAACTAATAGGCATGTTTCTAAATCTGAAAGATAATGTCTATTCACATTTTGCACCAGTCGCATAAGAGTGGGTCTAGAAGCCCCCCATATGAAGATTTAAACCAGGTTTACTTCAAATACGAACTGTAAAGGTCGCAAACGTTAGTTACCTTTGAGATTGGACTGGTGAGTTGATGTTAGTCAGGAATGGATTTAAGGCGACAAAGAAGCCATTATCAACACCTCACAGAGTTTGAGCGAAGTCGTGTAATAAGACTACGAGAAGTTGGATGTTCCTTCTGCGATACTGCAGAAAGACTTTGCACGAATGTAGCCACTGTACATGGCTGCTGGCAGCGGTAGTCACGAGAATGCACAGTCGCGAGAGAACTGGGCTGGGCCACGTGGCATTAACGAGAGGGAAGACGGTAGTGTTCGGGTTATGGCTCTGACCCATCGTACTGTATCGGCAGCAACAATCTGAGCAGCAGTTGGCACCACAGGGACACAACGAACTGTTCACAAATCTGTTACTTCAAGGACATCTCCGAGCCAAACGCCTTGTAGCGTGCGTTCCACTGACCTCAACCTGCCACCATCTGCGAATTCAGTGGTGTCAATCGAGTGCTCATTGGAGGCCAGGGTTGAGGCCTTTTGTGTTTTCTGTAGAAAGTTGGTACTGCCTCAGTGCCAGTGATGACCGTGTCTTGGTTAGAAGGAGGCCAGTTAAGAGCCTGGAACCGCCCTGTCGGCGTGGTACACACACTGGACCTACATCTGAAGGTATGAACTGGGGTGCGATTTCGTATGACAGCAGGAGCACTATAGTAGCTATCCCACGCACACTGACTTACATTGTACGTCAGTCTGGGGGTTCGACCTGTCGTGCTGCCATTCATGAACAGCATTTTAGGAGGTGTTTTCCGACAGGAAAACAGCTCGCCCACATACCGCCGTTGTAACCCAACATGCTCTATAGAGTGACGGCATGTTGCCTTGGCCTGCGCAGTCACAAGATCTGTCTCCAATCGAGCACATATGGGTCACCATAGGACGACGTTTCCAGCGTTATCCACAAACAGCACTAACCGTCCCTGTACTGACCGAAAATGTGCAACAGGCACGAATCTCCATCCCATAAACTAACATCCGGCACCTGTACAACACAATGCATGCACGTCTGCAAGCTTGCAGTCAACATTCTGGCAGTTACACCGGTTGTTAATTTACCAGCATAGCACATTTGCAATTGTCTATTTCGCGCGTACATTAATCTGTGGTCTTGCAATTTCAAACACTTAAATATATTACCTGCGCAAATGTATTCCCGAAATTTCATTACTCTACATCAATTTTTTTGGCGCTTCGATTTTTTTCCGTCAGTGTATTGGAATTCTAACTGACAAGAATAAAGCTACAACACCCGCTGTCAGAATTATGTGTTTAACATATTTTAATCGTTGAGGTATTTGGCAGCACCAGAGAACTTTTTGGGCGCCTGAGCTATTACACTCTGAAAAGCCAGTGGACTGCGCACTTAGGTTTACTTGATCGAAAATCATCTAGAGAAACCAAAGTTGTATCTGGTACTTGATCTATACAAATGATTCTGAACACAATCTGAGAGAGTCCTATTAGATATTGCGCATGACGCTGCCGTTTATCATCTAGTGAAGTCAACATAAGAACAAAATGTGTTTGAGTTTGATGCGTTGCGGGATAGTATTTCGAAGGAGTGTCCAATCCCGCTCAGACTCAGTTCCGGCATGCGCAGAAGACAATGAGAAGTAACAGCGCCCAGCATTCCAGCTCCAACACTTCTTCTTTCTCTGCTCAGTCCTCAGGTTGTTGGGAGCTGGTGTCATTCTCTACTTATCTTTGATGTTTGTTTCAGGGCCAGCTACTTTACTTGTACAGAAATGCGCCCCTGTGTTATGAGTCTGTAAAACTTTGTCCCCTTTGTCATTTCCTTATCTTAGACTCTATTTTTCTTGCCATCAGACTCATGCATCGTATTGCATATTTCGTCATATTCCCCGTTGGTCTATTTTATTCTGCTTCTTGTCGTCGTATATAACTGTCTTCGCTTTACTATTCATAGCAGATTCGTATTGGTTCCTTTTTCAGTTCATGATATTCTTAGCGAGCGCCACCAGCACCACATTTCGCCTCAGTTTTAATTTTATCAGTTGATAGCAGGATTCAGCTTTCAGACTCATACGTTTATATATAACACGTGAAGGTTTCTGTGAAGTGCTTTTGTGGTGTCACCGCCAGACACCACACTTGCTAGGTGGTAGCCTTTAAATCGGCCGCGGTCCATTAGTATACGCCGGACCCACGTGTCGCCACTGTCAGTAATTGCAGACCGAGCGCCACCACACGGCAGGTGTAGAGAGACTTCCTAGCACTCGCCCCAGTTGTACAGCCGACTTTGCAAGGAAAGGTTCACTGACAAATACGCTCTCATTTGCCGAGACGATAGTTAGCTAGCCTTCAGCTACATTTGCTACGACCTAGCAAGGCGCCGTATTCAGTTGATAATTAATATTGTGAAGCATGTATCATCAAGAGAGATGTTCTACAATTGTGGATTAAAGTTAAGTATTACATCATCAACGTACTTTATTTGCAATTCTCAAGATATTGTCCTGTTCCAGACCTCACGCCAGTCAGCGTGTAATTAAACGCGTGCATTTCGGCCTCCTCTAGAAACACAGTGTTGGCTCTTCTGCCAACACTACAGCTTTTATGTCTTCTGACTTTGTAGTGTCACTATCTGTGTCACGAGTGATGCTTTGGCTCCAATATAACTTGTGAAAATGTGGCCTACCGAATGAACAGTGAAAATGGTTTAGGATTTGCACATTTCCCGTTGGTTCTGTTATGTTACTTCCGTGGAATACAAAAACCGAGTAAAAACAGCAGATAGTATTTTCTGGCCAGACTGATCCTAAGTGTCCATGACCAGGAAAAAAATTCGCTACTTAAAATGTGACTTAATACTACACACGTTTAGTTTATTATATTACTTTGTAATAAGTGATTAATTATTAATGATCTGTATTTAGGGAAAGGCATTATGAAACCACCAAAAGCTGTTGTAAATTGTATTTATTCACAGACACCCAGTTTAAATCAACTGAAAGTTCTCGACGTAGGCCTATGTCTCATATTCCTGCGTGTATTATTTTACAAATTGTTCGTCAGTCACCAAGTGCCAAAATTGACAGTCCATTCAAGTGTTCAGCATTCTGTCTGACCGAAAACGTATCATAAACATAAGTTTCTTTGTGCAAAATAATAACTAGTATGTTTCATCAACAGTTCAGTTCTGCAGAGAGCACAAATACTCATCGTGAAAAGAAAGAGTGTTACTTCACACAGTGCATCATCATGGTTTGTGTGAAAGCCCTTTGTTCTTGCTAATATATCAAATAATAAAGACAACGCAAAAACAGTGACATGGGCACTGAAACTAAACACGACACCCATGTGAAAGCGGACTGTCAATGTTACTCTGGTGCAAGCAGAAACTGGCTGTATGAGATTTGGTTCTTTTTTTGTATGCACTGCACTTTCATTTATAGAAAATATTCAGAAAATTGTACAGATAATATCAAACAATTTCGGTACTAAAACAGTCCCTACATTTTCTTAGTAATCAAGAATAACATGCCTACATCTTGTTTCTTTCCTTTGAAAATTTGCCGAATTCACCAAGATTTTGGCATCCTTTTCACCGTTAAAATGAAAAAAAGAGTAATAGAGATCCCTGCGATCGCTGTCTCTTGGGTGTGTTAGTGGTAGAAATATTGCGTCAAACTTAGATGCAGACCCAATTCTATGAAACAAAGACATTCCACAGTGAGACCGAACAATTATTGAAACCTTACTAGTTTCCGATAAAGAGCTTGTCGAGGCTGAAGTACTGTAAATCGCCTGTACAATGCAATGCAGATGTTCTAAGATTCGGATCTTTTTTGTTTCTTAAATGAATTAAGTTGGATTTCTTCCTGACTTGTGCTTTCGTCGATTCATGTAGAAAGATTTTGTTGTGTTGACCACGCTGTGGGTGTCCTCGCCTCCGATAGATTCATCCACGAAAGCTGCTCGATAGTGATTTAGTTTTCACATTTCATTTCTATGTCTATGAGCATTAAACCATTTCCTTCTGACTATTAACGGGGTTGTGACTCTTCTATTATACGTTAAGTTCCAAAGCCGTTGATAAGTTGATGAAGGTGAAAACCACAGCTCCGACGGAGCTATTGCTTTCTGTCAAAAAGTAATTTTTTTTTTCCTGCCTCACGACCGTTAGTTTCGGCTTTAGCGCTCATTTTCAAGTGGTATGAAGAAGCTTAAAAATACACCAGCTGTCGTAATCTTGGCAATGGTAGACAAACAGAAACAATTCGCGTCCTATATTAGTGAGTTAGAGGATAACACTAGATGCACCTTAGACTCCGGAGATGACCATCTTATCGATGTGCAAGTGTTATCAGGTGAAAACTGTGGTAATTTTCAGTCAGATATTGACGAAATGTCAGTCTGGACCAAGAATTGTACTAAGTATTTCGGTAGAGAAATTTAATTATCTGGTCTTCGAGAAACATCAAGTTTACGCGATTAATGAGTTCCACTTACAAGGGGAGGCCGCCAATTGTGACATTCAGATCCGATTCATACTGCGCATAATAAAAGCTCATGGCCAGAGGTGTAATGTGGCAAAGCACCAAGATGCACTTCTCAGCCGTTGTCGAGAAAATCCACAGTTAAAAGAAACCGTTGCGGGGAAATACTCCCTACGATCAATAATTTTTCTACAGCGTCGTAGCGCAGTGGTAAGCGCTCGGGCCCGTAAACCGAAGGTCGCTGGATCGAATCTCGGGCCATACAAATTTTTTTTTAGTATTTGTTTTTTGTAATTCAAATGTGCAATTCATTAATAGTTTATATATATATATATATATATATATATATATATATATATATATATTAAATTCCCGGCAATCAGTTGCAACAATTATGCATATAATAAGTTGTTGAAAGTCGTTTGTCTTGAAAAAACTGGCGACTTCGAACATCATTATGTTTTCCGCAAACAAAGTTGTATTTCACAAATGTTATTAATTGTCTTCATAATGTTAACCATGTATAGTTAACGGAAGACGTAGAAACGATATTCCGAAACGAATAAGTATAGCGTAAGTCAAACGTTCGAATTAGAATAGAGACCCCACGAACACAAATTTGCTGTGGCAGGTATGAAATATAAACTCCGTTACTCGCTCGTTACACTTGAAGGACAGATGCTGAATGGGCCGAAACGAGCCGCCTTATAACAGCGTAGTTGCCTGCTAACTTCGAAAGAAGGTAGATGCGGCCCCTAGCGCAACTTATAACATCGTCGAAAATCAGTGCGGATGTGAGAGCTTTGGTACACCCTGTTAAACAAACGGAAAAATGGAGGCGGTACAATTGGAGAGCGACCCGGCTTCACCAACATGCATAAGCAATTCATTAATAGTTTATATATATGTATATGTATATATATATATTTGAATTACAAAAAACTAATAATAAAAAAAATTGCATGGCGCGAGATTCGATCCGGCAACTTTCGGATTACGAACCCGAACGCTTACCGCTGCGCCACGACGCTGTAGAATATACTTAATCGTAGAGAGTATTTCACCGCAACGGTTTCTTTTAACTGTCGATTTTTCGACAACGGCTGAGAAGTGCATCTTGGTGCTTTGCCACATTACATCTCTGGCCATGAGTTTTTACTATGCGCAGTATGAATCGAATCTGAATTTCACAATTGGCGGCCTCCCCTTGTTAGTGTCAGTCATAGAAAAAAGTAACATGTGGAACAAATGTACGGGAATATGAAATGGAACGATCATTTCGCCATCAAAAAGAACGCGAAGATCAAATGACATTACGCGGGCATACAAGCCATCACCGTACCTACATTCTACCCAACAATTAAATCAAATAATCGTTGCAATACGGCCAATAATATGCGTTCTCTGTCTGCGCATCTGAAGACTACAGAGCTTTGCTGTACTGGACAGTATTTTATTCATTGTATAGGAAAACAACTAAAATTGTTAAGTACAGGAAAGGCAGCTGAACCTGATGAGATGTCTGTAGGATTCTGTACAGCTTATGAGAAAGAACATGATCTCCTTCTGGCAGCAGTTTATAGTAGGTTGCTGCAGCACCACAGGGTTCCAAGTGAGGAAATAGTTCAGGTCATTCCAGTTTTTAAAAACGTTATTGAGACGGATGCACATAGTTACACGCCCATAACGTTTACGCCAGTTTGTTGTAGTATTGTGGAATAAATTTGGTGTTGTGACCTTCTTACAGAAATGAAAATCAAGATGGATTCTGCAAACGCAGATCTTGTAAAGTACAGCTAACTCTAATGGTTCAAATGGCTCTAATTACTATGAGATTTAACATCTGAGGTCATCAGTCCCCTAGACTAAGAACTACGTAAAAACTAACCTAAGGACATCACACACATCTATGCCCGAGGCAGGCTTCGAACCTGCGACCGTAGCAGCTGCGTGGTTCCGGACTGAAGCGCCTAGAACCGCTCGACCACAGTGGCCGGCGCAGCTAACTCCTGTCGTCAATGAGGTCCAGAGAGCTGTAGGTAACAGAGCCCGGGTTATATGTTGCTTGACTTCACGAATGAATTCGATATAGTCCAGTACTGTTGCTTGGTGAATAAAATACAAGTTTGCATAATATCTGAGAAGCTTTGCGACTGGTTTCAGTACACTGTAGCAGGGACAATTGAATAGTTGATCTTAAGCCGGGCGACGTAGTCACGTCATATAAAAGTAACTTCCACACTGCTCCAACCTGAGGCGTGGCGTCTGTCTAGAGCCTGTGTATCGGCAGAATGACTCATGCGTGCACAGTGGCAGATGGCCTGAAGCGGGTACGGTCGAGTACGTAGTTCTAATTTTCATCCACCAGAGAACAGTAGCGAACAGAGACATTCAAGAAACATGTCAAAAAGATATTTTTGTGAATTGTTCTGTTTCTTTCTTGAAGGATTTTTTGTTTATTTATGTTTGTACTATTTTGTTTATGTTTTTAATAGTGTGAATGATGCATGAATGTGGTCTAAAGTAAGTATGTAGATCATTGTTCTACTGATAAACGCTGTACGAACAAGCGTGAGAAATTTTTAAGACAGTGTGAATGCAGACGATGGGGAATTTTGTATCAGAATATCTTAAGTAAGTTTATGGTAAAAGGAAAGCTAATACGAGTGGAAATGAAATAGTTAATAACGTAAAGTATAAACAAAACATCAGATTGTTAAATATTTATTTCGGGAAAAAGTACAGTTCAAAACCATGTTATTCGTTCACTGGTTAGTCATGAAAAGCGCGGACTAACGCGCTAGAATAACGTCTTTCTATTGGCCTTAAAGGAAAACTGACCAATCAGAACGGAGTATTCTTCGCGCGTCTTTTCTCTTAAGGACATATAGAATGCTTACAGCAGTCTAAGTAGTTGGAGCCCAGTCTTTCAATGGTACGGTCGTGTGTGGTATGAGCTCCGAAGAAAGTTATAGTTTACCCGTTTTAGTTGTGCTACATGCTTCAAAAGCACTTGAAAGTGAAGGCATATTTATACCGATGATTTTTTTAGAAAGTAAGTATTTTTTAAGTAATTCTGTGTATGAGAAAAGAGAGTGGTATATAGAGCAGATCGGTGACTAAAAACATGAGTGCATAGACACCGATAAACTTAATAGTGTGGGGAGCATTTTCATTTAAGAACAATCTGTGCTTAGTAGCTGTTCAGATTTCGGGAAATACGTTACATAAACATGCTAACCTGAATGGAACAGTTTGGCATGACTGAGTTCGTATTAACACGGGTTTGGCAGTGAATGTGTACTTCTTGACTTCAGAATATACCTAAGTTTTGCTAGTATTTTCACCTTCCATTCAAAATTAAGACCTTTTTCGGATCCTTAGAACAATTACATTGTATGTAGCCTGGTGCGAGTTGCAGTACGGTAGGTTTCTGCTCGGCTTTCCTACCGGCGATCTGCTCCCACGAGATCACAGGTAGGTGCTGGTAAAAAGGACGAAAGGAACCGCGCTGCCGCAAACTGACTGTTAAAATGTCGTTATTGTTCATGTTATACACCGTTAACCAGAACGCCACAGACAAACATCCAGAGACATGGAGAAAAACAAGAAAAAATGTCCAGTAAACAAGCTCTTTAATACGTTGAAGATAGTAACTGTTCTCGAAAGAACAGATACTATTGATGACCGTGCAGATTCTCTAGAATAATTGATAATTAATTGAAACCCTCAGCTGCCGACAGGTGTTGTTGATATACCTCGATGGGACAGCTGAAAATGTGTGCCCGACCGGAACTCGAACCCGGGATCTCCTGCTTACATGGCAGACGCTCCATCCATCTGAGCCACCGAGCTACATTACGTATGCAGATTGTGGACAGTTGGGAATGTGGGTCTCACGGGAAGCGTGCAAGGGATAAGTCCCTGCATCTGCATCTGTGTCCTCGGTGGCTCAGATGGATAGAGCGTCTGCCATGTAAGCAGGAGATCCCGGGTTCGAGTCCCGGTCGGGGCACACATTTTCAGCTGTCCCTGATGAGGTATATCAACAACACCTGTCGGCAGCTGAGGGATTCAGTTAATTATCATTTACTCTTTAATACGCATAGCTTAAGAGTTATTAGCACTTGTACAGAAGAAGAGATTTGTTACACTGTAACAAAAACGAACAAGTGCTCATGGAACTTAAAGTAAGCATTTTAGAGCCCATGTTAACTAAGCATTTTTTCTTTCATTCGTCCCTATTAGTACCTGTGAAATTTTGTTGGTGGAGTTCTGATTGAACCTGTGCCTGTAATTGATATCGTGGATAACGATGGTTGTATGTAGGAGACAACGATGCATGCAGGGGAATCGCAAGACCAGAAAACTGTAGGCGGATGCAGACCGACGTACAGGGAGTCGGCACTTGGTGGTGGGACTGGCGAACGACCCTCAACGTAAGCAAATAAACTGTTTTGCTCATAAAATACGCGGCGAGATCGGTCAGTGTTTGATTATTCTACTAGAGAAAGTCATTGGAAACAGTAATTATCATAAAATATCTATAAGTATTCATACAGAGGAACCTGAAGTGGAATTATCATATCTAACTAGTCGTAGGCGAAGCATTTACCAGGCTGGGATTCATTGGAAGAATCGCAATCAAACGTAATTCATCCATTAAAGTAGTGTCTTATAAATCACTCGTTCGAGAGATTCTTGAATACTGTTCGTCAGTTTAGAAAAGCTACCAGGTACGTTAATGGAGGAAATACAATCGAAATAAGAGTGGCGCGTTTCGTGGTAGATGCGGTTAGCACTCGCGAGAGCGTGGTGGAGATTCTCATGAAAATCCAGTGGCAGATGCTACCAGACGGGCGTAGATCACAGAATAATTCACTGTTGAAATTCTGAGAGCGTACGCTTGCAAGAACATTCCGAAAACATATTACTCGGTACTACATATGTTTCACTAAATTATTCCGTCTAGAAAAACAGAGATAAAATGCAGAGACTTTGAGCTTACAGTAAGTGGTTCTTCCCGCAGACAATTCGCGCATGGAAGAGTAACAAGGGGAAACGCTAGTGGTACCGGAAGTACCCTCGTCCTCACACCGTAATGTAGCTTGTAGACTGGAGGTGTAGATGCGAGCGCCCAGAGGCCGGACACTGCCCGTGTGAGCAGCCGACCGCTCGCTGGACCCCGGCTGCTCGTCCCGCGGGTCGCTGACTCAGCACACACACGACACAGACAGCCCCACGGCTGGAGCTGACGTCGGCAAACAGAGGCCCGGCACGGTGACACGTGAGCGACGGCGCGTCGCGGGACTTCCGAGCGCCCACACCAGCCGACTGTCCCTTCCCAGTCTGACACGGGCAGCCACTCACAGCCCATGACGCGTTTTACTCGTCCATTAACGGCTCCCTCCGCCTACGCCTCTTCCTCATCGTGCGGAAACCCTCCCTGCCTTTTTCTCCTACTCCCCGAGCTGCTGTCTACATGATACCTTGCAATCCTCCTCACGGTTTCTGGTGGGAATGCGTCATCGTCTGGTCCCTTCCATTTTCCGTTCGTGAATTGTGCGTGGGAAGAACGGATTTCGATTTCCGGTGGGGATACATCATCGTTGGTCCCTTTCCCGTCCCGTTCGTGAATTGTGCGTGGGAAGAACGGATTTCGATTTCTGGTGGGAATACATCATCGTTGGTACCTCTCCCGTCCCGTTCGTGAACTGTGCATGGGAAGAACGGATTTCGATTTCTGGTGGGGATACATCATCGTTGGTCCCTTTCCCGTCCCATTCGTGAATTGTGCGTGGGAAAAACGGATTTCGATTTCTGGTGGGGATACATCATCGTCTGTTCCCTTCCCCTCCTCGTTCGTGAACTGTGCGCGGGAAGAACGGGTTTCGTTCGAGTCCCCGTATGAGCGGTAATACCTCTGATTTTACCCAGGCTAGTGATAAGCATACCGGTGAAATAAGCCTCCAGGAGACATCACACTACCCTCGATAACGGACTCAGTTCAGTGAGAAAGAGAGTCCAACGTTTATTCAGGTGCTCTGTATCCATCTAAAGCCACTCGTTGGTGATTCGAGCAAATTGCAATGATGTCTATGTGGTGTGCGTACTGTAAGACCTTCAGTACACACACCATCAGATTATTTGACTTGTCGCTCTAACGAAGTAGGCGAGTGTCAGCAATATGTCTCGTGGTCTTATCGTGGCGTGTTTATCTTCTGCCATTAGGTCATATGATAGAAATGCCACTTGCACGTTTAGAGTAGCAGATTGACGGTGACCAACTTTAAACAGAACTTGATTAATTTTCACACACATTTATTAAAACAATATCAAGCATAAAAATTACTTAGCTTGGTTCTGGATGGTATTTACAATTGAAAATCTGAAATTCCTTTGGTATTGGTACGTTAATCTTATTCTCACATATATCTCTGATACTTGACAAAAGTGTCTATACATTTATCTTCATGGCTATGTACAGGAATATGGTAATCTTATTAGGCGCAGACTGAAACTTGACTATAGACTGGTACAGACAAATTTAGAATTCGCACAGACTGTTGCAGACAAATGCAGACCTGGTCAGACTGGTGCAGACAAATGCAGACTGACTAATCGGAGGTCTGTACACTCGTTATAATACCTCACGCATTCATGTATCACTGCGCAAGTGTGATCCACGAGGCGAAAAGGTTCTACGTTAGCAGCAATCTCATTGGCTGCGTTACATATTAATACGCGGATCGGCAGAAGCAGAATTTGGTCCGTCTCTATGGCAGCGCCATCTCGTAGCGCGGAGATGGACGAGCGTTGCGCCTGCGCTGTTGTGCTTAGCGGGGCGCGCTCTAGTGGGAAACTAACGTACGCGCTGACTACGTGGAACTATGTACACAACAGTCTATGACTACGTTTCACACACTGTTCCAAATAGTCCAACACATTTCCTTTGGGATTAAGATCGGGTGATTTAGGGAACCAGTCAAAGTGCGATAGCGAGACAGTGTTCGCCAAACCGGGGACGTATGCGTGAAATTCGGGACTGTTTGTAGCTTGCTCATCATTAAGACGTACAAGAGAGGCCAACAATTTGTCACTGTTGTGTTGACAAACATTTTAGTTCATGGTCACTGATATCTGAATAACTGGGCTCCAGCCATAGAATGAGAAGAATCGCAGAACATGCGGCTTCATCTACAGCTTCCACACACTGCTGCTTAAACGCCTCATTGCGCCGTCAGTGCACACGATGTATTGTGTCGTATGAGTAGAAGCAAACTCACGAATCTTCAGACCAAGCTACATGCCTCCAGTTAGCTACTGTCAAGCTTCACTGAAGATGTGCAGCTTCATGTGCCTCCATGAGAAATGGGCACATCCAGATCCCTTCGTAATGTTCGCTATGAAACTGATTTACATGGACCGACATTCACCATCAGAAGCAATCCCTGTCCAGTTTGAAACAAATTATCGTTAACAGTTTATGGCACTCGCTCTCCAGTTCATGACGGTAAGGATCTTTTTACTTCCACTACTCTTACGCCATGCTGCACGGGTAAACAGTCGGACAGTATGCGTTGATACACCAACAAATTGACCAACATCATTCACAGAGTGGTGTTGGACGTCCGACCACGATAGATCGTGTCACGCCTCCACGTCGCTTCGTCTTAGTGCGCTGATTCCATACAACCGACAGACACATACGCGCAACTTCACTGCCATGACCTGTGTCAGCTTTCGAGGGTCATGTGATTGTCTGGTATTACTTCTACGTCAAATTCAGTGCCCCGAAGCCACCACTGTGCTGTTTCAAGGAGGTGACTAATATCTTATCCGGTAAGCTTCCTGTAATACCCAAGGGGAATTCAGGATCACTATTTTATTGTTTTCTTTTCTCCAGTCTCGGTCACAGAAATGGTATAATAATCAATTTTGATCTCTTAACAAGTTATCATCTCATGATTTGAATACGTTAAACAGAAACTCGTTGGAGTCCAAATAAACGGGCCAAGAAGTTGCTCGTGGCCTTTTTAGTTATGCACGGTGATCTTTCTGTGTAATTTGTTTGGGTAAGGAGTCGAAATTGGTTATAATATAGTCGGAATTGTGCGACCAGAGGATGAAAAAAAATCTATTACCCTCCTTGTGGCATATACCACAACTGCACAAAATTGCTTTGGCCAACGACATTAATTATTGTTTATATTTCACTATTAGCCAATTTAGGCTATCGAGTGTTGGTTGACGTGTATGAAGAGAGCCAATTATTCACCCTCTTATGAAGTTTTCACAGTTTTCATATCCACTCCTTCGTAAGTCATCTTCGCAAGTCACATATCCCAGTACTAGAACTGAGCGCTGGGAGTGTGTAACCATTACATCTGGTACGGCACCACTTTCCTTGTAATATATATTCGTTAATCCCTGATGAATTTATATTTTGATTATAACTGAACACTTTGGCTGTGAACAATGGTATGGGACAAGTTGGTTGTTTCGAGAAATTTCTCAGTAAAGATTCAATATCATCTAACAAATAAGAGAGTTCAAGCACATCCACTATGATTTTTTTAATCAGATAATTCTTTGTTTTCAAATATTTCTAGAGTAACGAAATATTTCTAAAATCGTAAATTCTGTCCAAAATTTTATTGTGAAAATACATCAACGAGTAATTGACATTACGTACTTGCAAACTGAGTGCTTAACATGAGTTACCATTGACTTACCACTGTTTTCCTACTGGGCGAGATAAAAAAAAAACATTATTGTGCAACATCTCAAAAATACGAATTTAACTTGTCCGAATTGTATAAATTTATGATATTAAGACCTGAATTACCTCGTTTTGAAATAACGATGTATAACGACATAACGACACCAAACAGTAATCTATGATATTATGGACGTCCCTTAACATTTCAGGCATCAAGCTGTCACGTTAGTTCACATAAACAGTGGTAAGAGATGAAACTTAACATTGTTTCATAGTATGAAGGCTTTCACGACCGGATGAAATATCTTCTGGTAAACCTTGCGGGATGTAAGGTCCGGTGAGTCTTGCCGACTCACCGGAGGAGAAACACCCCTCTGAAGATGTCCAGCGAAGCACTGGACGAAACGTTAGGAGCTGAAGAGTTTCATGGACCACGACCTTACATCCCGCAAGGTTTACCAGAAGATATTAACATTGTTTGCTTGTTTAAAAAATTATTCGCATTTACCTGAGTAGCAACAACTTTTGCAGCGCATTTACATTCAGAATTTTTATCTGAATCGCAGTTGTCCTCATCATTCCTTGAATTTTTTCAAATCGTTCCTGTAAAGCATTTTACTGGCGCAAACGCCACACACGTTAGTACTAGTAGCAGCCATCTTTTTGGCTTTTACCACTTTTTACAGGCACACGACCTGACGAAGTGCCCATTAATGAGATACTGAAATTAGAGAGAGAACTGTCATTTCTCGGTTTATCGTGGAACTATCAACTAATATGAATAAATCACATCACATACAGTTTTCACGTGCAATATCTGTTTCTCATTGAAAGTCGCTTAGCATTGTTTAGATCCGATGTTTTCAACAGGTCCAACACACACCTTTCCATATGGTGCGAAATTCCCTGAATAGTCAATAATTTATGCTTTTCATCAGATAATATAGTGAATTATCAAATATTCCCCAGTGGGAATAAAACGGATTATTTTATGTATATATCGTCTCCGTGTGTCCATACCGAATCATAGCATCTCTCTACTTCACAATCTAAATTCAGGGCTTAATAAATAATGTGTGCTACCACGTACGAATGACATTGCATGTATGACAGATGAACAAGGTATGCAGGAAAGAAAGAAATTGCTAGCTTCCACCCTTTCGACTCCAGGGAGAATAGAAAATCCATGGTTATAAGGCAAAAAGTGTGTCTACTAATAAAAGCCCAAATTAGACAACCGAAACGTAGGAGATTTAATCCGAGAAAGGAGTATAAGGTTTTTATTCGTCAGTGCCTGTCTGGGTTACTTATCAAAACTAGTTGACAGTTTTTAATTGGCGACGCATGCCTTAATCATGGACTGCTGCAGTCTTTTGGTAAAACAGTTAAAGTCACGCACGGACCACGTACTTCTATCGCATGTTTCAGCATACAGCATTGCACAACGGCGTTATTTCTCTTTTTGTATAATAAATGTGTATTTACCTTTCTGGGATGCATATATTTATATTATGAGTAGGATTTGTTTATCTTAGTGAATATGAGGAGATAACTATTTCTGTCGTATGTGTACGCGAGTAGAAAAATTATTTGGGGCGATAAGTAGCCTGGGTGTCACTCTAAGTTAGGACTTTATCATTTAACTTGTGACAAAAAATAAAAACACCTACAGCCGTCCTTATGATTTTATTTTATTTTGTCGCTACTAGTTTCGATTCTTCATTGCGTCATTTTCAGGCTGTTTTGATGCGGTACAGGTTGATTCGGTCCCCCTGCATAACCCATCAGTTGCCAGGATTACTGGAATCGCAGATAATATGTCAGCACTCCAAACGTCAACTGTCAACTGACACGAGAACCAAACAGGTATTTGAATGGTTATCGTGTCAGTTGACAGTTAATGGTTGGAGTGCTGGCACATTATCTACGATTCCAGTAATGCTGGCAACTGATGGGTTATGCATGGGGATCGTATCAACCTGTACCGCATCAAAACAGCCTGAAGATGACGCAATGAAGCGTCGAAACTGCTAGTGACAAAATAGAAGAAAATCATAAGGACGGCTGTAGGTTTTTTTTATTTTTTGTCATGATGGTAAATGGCCCCCGTCCCAGAGACGTCCAGGTAAAAGGGTGGACATACAAAAGCTTTATCATTTCTGTCTGTAAGTTAAATTGGCAATGCGAATGATTACCCACTCATAGGAGAAACATTCACTCAGGGTGAGCCATACAGAATATTTTATTTATTTATTTATTTATTTTTTGACAAGAAACGCTAGGTCGTACAGTTACAATGTTAAACCGGCTTTAGTCATCTGGACAGCGCGATCAGAGGAGAGGCCGATAAGAAGCGCATAACGCCAGCCCATTACCAGAACAGGTATTTTAATGCGCCAAAGTGGAGGCAGTTACGGATCATATATATGATCATATAAAATTAATTGTTGGTAAGGTGGGTACCAGGTTGAGATTCATTGGGAGAGTTCTTAGAAAATGTAGTCCATCAACAAAGGAGGTGGCTTACAAGACACTCGTTCGACCTATACTTGAGTATTGCTCATCAGTGTGGGATCCGTACCAGGTCGGGTTGACAGAGGAGATAGAGAAGATCCGAAGAAGAGCGGCGCCTTTCGTCACAGGGTTATTTGGTAAGCGTGATAGCGTTACGGAGATGTTTAGCAAACTCAAGTGGTAGACTCTGCAAGAGAGGCGCTCTGCATCGCGGTGTAGCTTGCTCGCCAGGTTTCGAGAGGGTGCGTTTCTGGATGAGGTATCGAATATATTGCTTCACCCTACTTATACCTCCCGAGGAGATCACGACTAAAATTAGAGAGATTCGTTTGCGCACGGAGGCTTTCCGGCAGTCGTTCTTGCCGCGAACCACACGCGACTGGAACAGGAAAGGGAAGTAATGAAGTGGTACGTAAAGTGCCCTCCGCCACTCACCGTTGGGTGGCTTGCGGAGTATAAATGTAGATGTAGATGAATGGAGCACATAGGGTAGATGGACCGCATCGGCGCACCTGACAGGGAGCGCAGCCCCTCGGCCTTCGACTTTACTGGCTTTCAGGTGTTCCTCTCACAACAGTTTCAAGCTAAGAATACGGAATTTGAGGAACAGCGAAGTTTGAGACGAGCGAGACAGGGAGGAGGAGCAGTGGAGCGTGACGGAGTGTTGCCTATCCTGCAGGCGCAGCAGCCCGCCGTGTTGTGGTGGCGGTGGTCCACGCGGTCCTCTGTGGCTTCGTATTGACTGCTCCAGGGCACCGACAAAAGACACAAAGTGAGACTGAGCGATCCTACTCAGTTCTGTTTAAAAACTCGGTCCCAGCAAGAAAACAGCAGGCGGTCAGGGTAGGCTCTATTGTCTATAGTAGCCACACCACACAACCGTTTCTACTACAGCCTGTGTGTGTTCAGCGAGTTCTGAGCGAGCTATCCAGGTCTGTTATGTTGTCATTACCAGGCTGGTTCTCACTGAGACCTACATCCCTGTGATGTATCCCTGATCCTGGCGCCCTCCTTCAAACGAAAGAGCTTCACTAACGGTCACCGCCATATTGCTGACAACAAATAATCATTGTTCGAAAGGCGTTACCTTAAAATTTCTAAGGTGGCCATGTCATTTTGGTTTTTGTATGTTATCGATGTGCACGTCGGAGGGAAAAAGAGCAAGTTACGTCGCTATTAAACAATTTTTGATCTTGTGGTGGATTCTTTGCCTCTGCGCAGACACATACATTCTGTGTTGAAGTTTGGTAGGTGATGGAAGTATTCTGTAATGCTGTGTTGACTTATGTTTGCAACTGTTAGATGAAGAAAGTTGAATAAGATGTATTCACTGGAAAGCGAAGAGAATATAAATTTTGAATAACGTTAGCATTTTTTGAAGACAGGAAGTCTGAGGTAAGATTGCAGCACTGCGCAGATAATTTGTAAAAATGATTATTGGGAGCTAGCTAACTTTGTTCACTTGCTCAGAGCTGAGAGAAAGACCATCCCAAAAATGTTCAAATGTGTGTGAAATCTTATGGGCCTCAACTGCTAAGGTCATCACTTCCTAAGCTTACTCACTACTTAACCTAAATTATGCTAAGGACAAACACACACACCCATGCCCGAGGGAGGACTCGAACCTCCGCGGGGACCGCACAGTCCATGACTGCAGAGCCTTAGGCCGCTCAGCTAATCCCGCGCGGCAGACCATTCCACTTCCCTGAGTCACGCATTAACATATTAATCGATTAAGCTGTTTCATTCTTATACAAATTCTCTGTTACATTGTACCCTTTTTAAATCATTGTTCGCTTTGTTAACCATAGTGTTGTTCACACCTATCTTATGTGTGAAAATCACGCGACGTTTTATTCTGTGTTTTTGAATATATGCTTCATTCTAAATTCGTTGTCTCGGAATATCATTTCATAGGAACTGTTACTTTCCCCACCCCACTGTTTATCACTACGCATAACCAATAGTGGTATGCAACAGACGGAAATTTTATTCAGAAACAGGAATCTAGCTTAGCCGCTGCCTGCTTGCTGATTGCTAATGTGCTTTCGAGAAATATTCAACAACGTTGTCAAGACGTGAGATAAGTGGAAATTTTGATTATGGTCAGATAATAGTTTTACTTCCGTTGCGCATTTAATATAAAGACAAGCTGCATTCAGATTTGTTACAGTTCAGTTCAAATTAGGTTCTGTTTAGTCAAAGGTTAGTTAGAATACGAATTTACGTTGGACAACACTTTTTAGGGACATAGTTCTGGTAATACGTAGACTTTTAGAGAGTTGGAAGTAAATTTGGGCTAAATTTTATAGAGAAACAAATATAGTGTGGAGGTTGCAAATTAAACTGCACTAAAATTACTCCTGTACTGAAGGAATAATGTTTGGCAATGTTCGTCTCTCTTTCGCCTGGAGGACACAAAAAAAATCGAGAGGCAGGGTTTTCTCTTATTTTAACTAATATCTTAATTTGCCAATAAAATAAATTTAGTATCGCATACTGTACTGAAGTTTCGATTCGATGTTGCTGTAAGCTATCTGAGTGTCATTGCACGCAACAGTGTAGGGGAAAAAGCCATTTCCATCCCGTCGACAGCGGTCCGAAAACGTTCGTTCACTTGACATTCGTTGTAATTTTGTGAGGCAGCAAGCATTTTCGGCACCCAGCTTGCATACAGTTCGGGATATTCGAGCTTTTAAGGGACAGTCGTGTAAACAGTGCAGTGTCCAACGTATGGAATTACACCAGACAGGGCACTAATCGTCGATCAGGCCGCAGTTTATGTTTCACTTGTTCCACGATTTCATCTATCTGCATAGTCAGGCCATATGGCCTGGCAGTAAAGCGAGTGCCTGGAAACCAAAATGTCACAGGAAATCAAAATCGGACTATGGAAATGTTCACTCTGCCTTTCTCTTCACTTCATTCCTCAACGATGTGAGGATTCACCAGGGATTTTAAATTGTATGTCCCCTTTTCCCAGTTGGGTAACTCGGGTAGATTAGGGACACGCAAATCGCCTAAGTGGCGTCCAATTCAAAGCCTTGCACTAGCCTATTAAACCACACAAAATTTTTAAAAGACCTGCCACTTTGCTGTTTATCGTTGATATTTGTATGGCCACTTTTAATGTCTCGACACCAGTCTTTAACTTTTCCTACAGTCTTTACTGTAGGTTTTAAGCTAAGCAAGACGCCTGCGGAATTTAAGCAGCTATACAGCGTGACACAACGTACTATGTGGCTCAGACGAGACGAATATGACTCTGCTAAGATATAGATATGGTTTGTAATTAATAATGTGTGAGAAGGAGGAGGGACAGGATGATAGGACATCAGTTAAAACATCGGGGAATTACTTCCATGGTACTAGAGGGAGCTATAGAGCAGACAGACATTGGAATAAATCCAACAAATAATTGAGGACATAGGTTGCAAGTGCTGCTCCGAGATGGAGAGGTTGGTTCAGTAGAGGAATTCGTGGCGGGCCGCATCAAACCATTCAGAAGACTGATGATCGTAGCTTCAACAGCTAAGTTACAAAATTTTGTAAACAAGCCATCCTCAGTTGTCAGAAGTTGTGCTTAGAATTTGATTTAAAGAATGGAAGTTCTGAGAAAAATAAACACACTATACTTAATTTTCCAAACATCTGCAATTGGTAGAAACTGGGAATCAGTTCCTAACTTGTGCCAGTGGGTGTAGAAATAGTACCACACTTTTAACCTATGTCCCTTAGTTTGAAGATAGGTATTATTCTAAGGAAATGTTCCATAATTTATTTGTTACATCACAATTTAACTTTTTCACTTCTTTTCCCACCTCTGTGCACTTTCCATGAATCCACATTTTGCATTTCATGTATCTTATCCTTTTTTTCCATTCGATCTTCCTCCCACAATTCGCAATACCAGTCCCCTGATTTACAAATGAAATTCTGTAATGGTTTCTCCTGAGAGTCTCCAAAACAATTACCTTTCACAGGTGAAGCTCTAATTCTAAATTTAATCTCCTTCGTTTTGGTTAACTTTTTCTTCCATAGGATACTCGCCAGCAAACAGACTCCTTGGGCATGCTTTTGCTTGGAACTTTCATGATTTTCCTCGGATTCGGTGCTATTTCTTCGATAAAACCTTTAGCTCATATTTTGTCTGCCATGGTTTCTTCTGCATTGAGATTATGGGGCAATCTGTTTATTCCCGCAATGTCGAAAGTAAGCTTTCTGAGGTACAATGTGCATAAAGCGAATACTATTTCTTCAGATGTAAGAATAATAAGCTCTTCAAATTAATTTTCAATTTCGTTGGATAACACTTATTCTGTAGGCAAAATTTTTTCTGTCCCCGTTTGCACTTCTTTTATTTTCGGTTTGCCTTTATATTATTGGTTGAGACAAAATTTTATATGCATGCACATTTCTTTAATCCACGATCTCGAGTTAGATATGCTATTACAGCTAAATGCCGTTCATCTGTGCTACACTTTCCATAACGATATTCTGTTGCCATACTGCGAGACAAAATAATTTTAATTAGTAGCTTAGGAAAAAGAACACATTAGAAATTTCACCGCAGCCTATCTTAACATTATGCTGCATTAATAAAGCGAAACGCATTTTCAAAGCTCAGAATATGAGCAAGTTTCTGAAACTGTACCGGTGCAAAATCGTAAACTTATGACGGTACCGTATAAGCAACGTCAGCATTTTCTATTTCTTAATTTCCTACGAACTAATCACAAATAATACAGACCCGTGACTATCTAAAGCACTCAAAGTACTTCGTCTTCAGGCCACAAGTGGCGCTGCGGGACCACCGACCGCCGTGACATCCTCAGCTGAGGATGCGGTTAGGAGGGGCGAGTGGTCAGCACACCGCTCTCCCAGTCGTTATGATGGTTTTCTTAGACCGGAGCCGCCACTATTCGGTCGAGTAGCTCCTCAATTGGCATCACGAGGCTGAGTGCACCCCGATAAACGGCAACAACGCATGGCGTCCCAACGGTCGACCATCCAAGTGCCGGCCACGCCCAACAGCGCTTAACTTCGGTGATCTGACGGGAACCGGTGTATCCACTGCGACAAGGCCGTTGCCCGTGACTAAAAACTAAGGTTATTCCATGAATATTCACACATGAATAAAACATTATGTTACTACTTACCATATAACAGCAATTCTCTTTGCGACGTACACAAAAAGTTTGGTGGAAACTATAACAAAATAACACTGTCTTCAGACGAACTGTTCCTCGAGAGCCGGCCGGAGTGGCCGAGCGGTTCTAGGCGCTACAGTCTGGAAACGCGCGACCGCTACGGTCGCAGGTTCGAATCCTGCCCCGGGCATGGATGTGTGTGATGTCCTTAGGTTAGTTAGGTTTAAGTAGTTCTGAGTTCTAGGGGCCTGATGACCTCAGAAGTTAAGTCCTATAGTGCTCAGAGCCATTTTGTTCCTCGAGACACAAAATCTGTAGCTGACAATATGGCTCCAAGAAGCATGTAGCTCATGCTGACTTCTCTAAATAGCCGGTAGTACAAGAGGTAGAATTTTTATAGTAATGGTACTAATTAGGAGCCGCCATAATATAGACACTCCCCTTTACCTTCTTTCTTGTTGGTTAAATTGCACTCGGAATATTTTGTTGTGGAAAGTAAAGGCTATCGTCTCACTAATTTCTTCCGCTAAGCTTTGGTTATTGCTTTAATTTATTTGCTGTCTGTTTAGAAGCTCTTACCGCTTGATCTTCGGCACTGCAATCGAGATGATACGCCATTATACGCTGTGGTTTTTGCACAGCATCCTCTAGTGCGGTAATTGTAAGACTTGAGTGTTGTAGTTACTACACTAGACGATACTAGCTTCATTAACGGGATATTCTTGAGCTGGTGCATCACAACGATCACAGTGCTGAAGATGAAACCATAATTGCACCTAAATCGATAGCAAATAAAACAAAGACAGAAGAGTGGAAGAAAAGTAGTAAAAGAAAAGCCTTTCTTATCCCTAACAAAATATGACTCTCATGGCTTCCTAAGCAATCAATAGCTGGCGCTGCATTCGTTACTCTGTGCCGACCTGCCAACACTTAAATACAAGCAAAGCCTCGGGTCAGCACAAACGGCTTATCTATTCCAGACACCGGACACAATTCTTACGTGTTGCGCCACGCTCCCTCCGTGCAACCACAGTGTTTTGTACGGTCACTCGGTAGACAGGGGAGCGGCTGGCGAACGCCGTTTAGAGATTTGCCGGCGCACGGGAAGGCAGAGGCAGCGGCAGGGCCGGGGCGCGCCTGCCTCCACCCCCGCCGCTCCGTCCTTTGAGGTCGCCGCCTTCACGACTCCGCAGAGAGACTGCGGCCAATTTCCAGGACCCTCCGCGTCCCCACCCCACCCACGCGGCTGTTTCGCGTATTCCGAGCCTGCACGCACACGCATTTCGGTCCACTCGACACACACAAAGCGCACGTTTCACAACGGCCGCTCTGTCCTTGCTATTACTGCTGAATTCTGAGGCCGGGAAAACCTGCTCCGACGACTTACTTCCATATAGGCAGTACGCAGCTTTCCACTGCTTGAACTGACCCCTCTACATCTCTCTATTTCGACTGAAGACTGTCACTTCCGTAAACGAATGCAATTGTTTCCGTAACGTTCTTAGCTGTCGTTCATCCCGCACATCCTAAACTGACATTCCTTAGGTCTGCATTATAATTCCGCGATTATCCGATAATCAACAGTATTTTTTATCTATAATGAACTACTCTCTGAAAAATCTTGCACAAATATTCAGACAGATCCTCATAACGTTTCAAAATAGTGCAAAACTTGCCAACTTTCGTTTTTAATGTGTCAGAAATATTAAACTGTGCGCTTCACAAAGCGCAAAAACGTATTATCTTATTCTGACATTACAAGAAGCCGGCTCGCGAAACGAGAGACAGTGGTGAGTGAATTGATAATTAAATCGACACCATAGCTGCAAACAGGCTTTGATATACATCACTGGGGACATGTTGAAAATGTGTGCCCCGACGGGGACTCGAACCCGGGATCTTCTGCTTATATGGCAGACGCTCTATCCATCTGAGCCACCGATGGCACAGAGGATAGTGCGCCTACAGGGACTTATCCCTTGCATGCTCCCCGTGAGACCCACATTCCCAACATGTCCACACCACTACATTCGTAGTGCACCTAATAGATGTTTGCCCATCACACTCATTACTCGTGGCGGATTAATCTACCAAGTCCAGTACGAGTTGGGGCATAACGTGTGTGTTCGCTCAAGAAGGTCAATGGCCGGGTAGCTATATTTTGACTATATATCAGGGTAGTAGCTGTTCCCGAAAGAACAGATACCTTGATAACCGTGCAGCTTCTCTAGAATGAAATGATAATTAAATCGATACCCTAGCTGCAAGCGGGCGTTGATATACATCATTTGGGACGTGTTAAAAATGTGTGCCCCGACTGGGACTCGAACCCGGGATCTCCTGCTTACATGTAAGCAGGAGATGACTGAAATGAAAAATGGGGACAAAGATGATTGAAATGGAAGATGAATATTACTCTACATCACAGGCCCTACAGACATAATCCAGAAAAAAAATTGGCCAAGTGCGATTAGGACTCGCGCACTGAGAGTTTCGTACAAACTTTGTATGTACAGACAGTTCATCCAGCCTGGAAATCGAGAATCTCGACGATTTTTGCCTGTTATCGACATCGGTCCCGGGAATCCCAAACCGTATCAAAATCTCTACAGTAGTTCGTCAAACAAGGCCAGACGTACAGAAAGAAGCGAGCAGAGGGATTCAGTTTATATACTGTGAAGATTTAATAAAACATTTTATTTAGTTACTAAAACAGGACTACAACTTACATTTTGTTTGTATGTTACGATTTTGACGGATGATGAGTGCAATGTACTCATATGTTCAAATAGCAAAGGATATTTTTATGTAATGTAATTATATTTTAACAAGTTTCAGTTTTTTACTGTGCTTGTACTGTGAAGCCTTGTTTCTAGGCGAATTTCATGATTCTAGGTCAACGGGAAGTATCTCGTAGAAGCTGAAGAGTGAATTTTCAAGTGTCAAAATAAATGACATAAATGATCGAATCTTTTCACTTCACTGACTTAGAATCTTACACTTTTTACGTCGCCAAGGGACCATAGACCTTAGTATGTGACATAAATTTGAACTTAACGCGCCAGACGATTCCAGAGAAAAAGGGTCTTAACAGACGGACAAACAAACAGACAGACGGATAAAAAAAATGACAAAAAAATTATTTTTTCGTATGATATGACAAATCAACAATTTCTGGATATTTCCTTTACTTGTACTGTGAAACAGCTCCCTGACAGATTTCGTGGTTTAGGTCAACGGGAAGCAGCCGATGGGTTATGAGGAGTGAGTTATCGAGTTTGTGACATAAACGACCGTATCTTTTGTTTGCACTGATTTAGAAGCTATTTTTACCCCGCCAGGGGACCATAGACCTTAGCATGTGACATAAACCTGAACTTGATACGTCAAACTTTCCCAGAGGCAGACGGATAAAAAAAGAAAAAAAATTCAGTTTTGTGTGATATAATTACAAATTAACAATAGTTGGAGTTTCGAGTTTTTCCTTTACGTTACAGTGAAAACCTTGCTTCTTGCCAAATTTCATGATTCTTCGTCAACGGGGATCAGCCTATTGATTTTGATGAGCGAGGTTTTGGAATCAAAATATATGACAAAAACGGCCGTATTATTTTGATTGAAGTGGCTTAGAATTTAAAATTTTTATACCTACATAGGACCATAGACGTTAATATCTGAACTTGATACGCCCACCCATTTCTGAGAAAAAGTGTTCTTAACAGACGGACAACAAAGCGATCCTCTAAGGGCTCCATTTTTACTGATGGAGGCGCAGAACCCTAAAACCAAGTACGCCACTAAATCTGCAGCGATGAGACGAGTTCATTGCTACTTCAAACTTAATTACGGACTTAAAATTATGGAATCTGGAATTGTGTTAATTACAATAGACTATAAAATTAATAAGTACTTAACCACTGGAGGAACCTCATCATACGATGTGTCACATGAAAGCTGATGGCGTCAGCAAACACCTTAAAAAGCTACTTTTCAAATCATGCATGTACATAAAGAATTACACATGAGTTTATTAAAAGTTGATTTACAAATGTGTCAGTACTATAAATTGCCGGCCGTAGACTGGAGCAATGCCGGATAAAACTTTGGTATTGTCAGCCACTCGTGCTACCAAAACGTCAAAAAAACCGTCAAACCAACGCGAGTCGAAGAAATCGAGACAGACTCCTACAGGACATATGTCAACATGTAGCCATGAGAGAATCGAAAACTCTATAGTGTGTAGTAGGTGCTAACTTGTCTACTTACTAAAAATGTGTGAGGATGAACTTTGTATTACATGTATGTGCTTTAAAGCGACCGTGTAAGATCGACCCCTCTGATTAGAAAGAGTCAAGGCACAGATTAGGTCACGCATTGTCCGCATCGAATAAAATCGCCAGTGCACTCGTATTATGATTGCAATGTCAATGAGTTCGAATTGTAATCGGACAGCTCATGTAAATACACTCTAAGACAAAAAAAGGACACACCACGAAGAAATTATACGAATGAGACGGAAATCAGTATATGTAATGTACATATACAGACAAACAGATGATTAAAATCTCAGAAAAATGTATGTTTTATTCAAGAGAAAGAGCTTCACAAATAGAACAAGTCAGTTACACGTTGGTCCACCTCTGACTCTTATGCAAGCTGTTTTCGGCTTGGCATTGATTGATAAATGTCCCACTAAGGGATATCGTGCCGAATTATGTGTAATTGGTGCCTCAGATCGCCATCGTCTCGAGCTGGTTGGAGGGGCCTGCCCATAATGCCCCTAACGTTCCGAACTGGGCAGAGATCCTTGTTGGACAAGCAGTAGAAACTCTCGTCCTGTGCGGGCGGGCAATATCTTGCTGAAATGTAAACTCAGGATGGCTTACCATGAAGGGCAACAAACGGGGCATAGAATATCGCCTACGTCTCGCTGTGCCGTGAGGGTGTCGCGAATGACAGCCAAAGGGGTCCTGCTATGAAGTGAAATGACACCCCAGGCCATAACTACTGGTTGTCGGGCCGTATGTCGGGTGACAGTCAGGTTGATATCCCAGTGCTGCCTGGAACGTCTCCAGACACGTCTTCGGCCTGGAATCTCACCGACTGGACTAGAATTGTCTTCTGTGATGAGTCCCGTTCCGAATTTGGTCCTGATGACCAGTGAAGACGTGCCTGGAGTCACCTCGAACAGCGGGAGGATACTAGCCTGACTGTAGCCCAAGATACGACCTGACAAACGGGAATGACAGTTCGGGGTAGACTTTCTTTTCATAAAAGGACCACTTTGGTCACTGCGGCACCCTTATAGCACAGCGGTACATCGACGCCCCATTTTGTTGCCCTTCCCGGCAATTCTCCCTTGGCTTACATTTCAGCAAGATAATGTGCGCCTGCACAGGGCGAAAGCTTCTATTGCTCGTCTTCGAGCTTGCCAAAGCCTACCTGGTCCAGCTGGGTCTCCGGGTCTCACCCCAGCTGAGAACGTTCGGAACATTGTGGGCAGGACCCTCCAACCAGCTCGGGATTTTCACGAACTAACGCGCCAATTGAACAGAATTTGGCACGATAGCCCTCAATAGGACATCCAACAACTCTTATTAATTAATGCCAACCCGAATAACTGCTTGCATGAGCCGAGATGGGCCAACGTGTTCTTTTTTTTTTTTTCCTCCTTATAGAATCCTTTGGGTAAAATTTTGTGGGTATATGAAGTAAAATTGTCACGTAGGCTCAATTAAATGTAAAGACTCCAGTTAATTCATAGGATACTGGGAAAATGCAATTCTTCTGCAATGGAGATTACGTACAAATTACTTGTTAGTATGTTGCTCACGTTTGTGGGATCCACACAATTGGACGTATACAAAGGAAGACTTAGCGTCTTGGAAATGCCCAAAATTCTCAACTGGCAGACGGTTAAAGATAGATGTCCACTGTTCCGTCAAAGCCTACTTACAATCTTTGACGGGCGAGTATTAAGAAAGAAAAAGTGAAATACATGACAGCCACCTACGGTTCGCGAAGACGAGATTAGACTAACACCTGCGCACATAGAAGCATCGAAATCATTCTTCCCGGGCTGCATTGCAAATGAATAATAAGGAAACCAGTACGAGCCACAAAGGGAAGTACCCGCTGCCACGAACTTAGTAAATTGCTGAATGTTATTGTTGCTGAGGTCTTCAGTCCGAAGATAGCTTTGAATATGGGTATAAAATCAGATGCCTTATTCATCAGAGGATGCTTGAGTTGCCACTCCTCAGAGCACTGGATTTCTTTCATATCTTTTGACTGTATGTTTATTGAAATCACAGAATCCAGTTGCCGATTTTGTTGTAGTTTTATTCACACAAACCGGTTTCCATTGACTCGTGAATCATGTCCAGGTATGTTAAGTGCTCATCCCGAGGACATTAGGCTCACGTGATAAAATACATAATATCAAACGACGATGGTCAGCTACAATATAAATTTCCACTCCGCCTGCAAAGCATCGAATTTGGTCTCTTTAAAAGCTAGCTGCAACAGATCGTTGAATAAAGAACACCAAGGACTGATGACCTCAGATATTAAGTCCCATAGTGCTTAGCGCCAAAGAACACCAAGTATTAATTAATCACTGATTATTACCAGTGACGTAGGTGAAAAGAAATATTCAGACGGTAAATAGTCGTAAATCTCGCTAAGGCATTTTTTATCATTTTCTTACTCGCTCGCAGTTAGAGTTCCAACGATATCCAGTGAAGCAGCTGATTGGAAACTCTCCTGCAAAGCTACGTGTGTTTCTAGTACAGTACGTCACTGTCCTCTGTTTCCACCATTTGGCCGTGCAAGAGAAATGACAGGTTAACAACAGACCCACACCATTTGTGCTCTATAAATCCTACCGACGTGGTGCAGTGAAATAGCACGGGTTTCCCCACATCGCTCGCACCTGTAATCCCACAGGTTCGTGCTACACGGCACTTCCTACAAAATTGCGGACTCTGTGGGAAAATGATGCGTTGTGCTTTCTGCTCTATTCTGTCCCCCTCCACCCACAGAGGAATAAAGGTGTGCAGAGAACGTGTTTCCACGTGGCCCGGGGGCACGCCTATTGCGTGACTACACGCATTTCTAAAGGGCAGCAAGCGGAATGCCCGAGATATGTGAGCCACCGGCACACACACTTTTGTCTCGTACACCTTTTTCCTGATAGCAAGGGGCACATTGCACATGTTCGTTGACGCTTTTACGAAGGAATAGTGATTACGATGATGGATTTGTTGGTTTGGGCATACGACAGCCAGTTCCTTTGCGTTTCCACTAAAATCTCTCAGAAGACGAACGAGTTTGGTTAACAGTGACAACAGAAGAAAACGCACACAACACACACATGTACACGCGCGCGCACCCCCCCCCCCCCACACACACACACATCTGCGGGCGCGTGTAACAAAACTACAACTTAAAAAAAGAAAAATTCAACAGGACGACAAATAAATGTGGCGTGCTGATCATTGGACCGAAGATGTATGAGCCAGTCACCATGCAACACACTAAGCTAAGGCTGGAATTTAAACGTTACACAAAATATGAGACATTTTAGCAGATTGGTCTCATCGTTAACTGAAATAGAGTCCACTTACATTTGATTCCGCCCTCCCGTTAAAATACGAAATTCACTCACTTAAAATGTGGCGTACAGGGGTTAATCCACCAGAGGCATCACAAACTGTGAATGGAAAACGGGTGAGGGTGGGGGGGGGGGGGGGGGGGGGGTTCCGCCACAGTATGAAACCACGAAGCAATGGACAGTGTCCTATTCAGGAGCAGGTCAGGGAGACTTCGTAGTGACCAGAGTAGGGGGTACGTCAATGCCCAATAGCCGCCTTCGCTGGCCGCAACTTCGTGTCCATAGCTGCCAGCCGCTCCACCTACGACAGTTCTATGGCTCTCTGACTCACCAGTGAGACGACAGCCTGCAGGGGAATACCGTATTCTGTTGCCTGAAGGTCTCTGTGGCTGCCCGGTCTGCTTGTTCGTTAGTTAGTTAATTACATGTTTCACAGATGATTTGAAAGATTCTTTTATCGAAATGGTGTGGAACGAGCCACTTTACAGGATATGCACGAGTATACATATAGGTGTTCACATTAATGAACATATAATTTTTTAGTCCCGATCAAATCGTAGAGGGAGACCAAGAGATGAATACACTAAGCAGATTCAGAAGAATGTAGGCTTCAGTAGGTACTGGGAGATGAAAAGCTCGCACAGGATAGAGTAGCATGGAGAGCTGCATCAAACCAGTCTCAGGACTGAAGACCACAACAGCAACAATCAAGCAACTACACTTTTTACAGACCATCCGTTTTTAAATAAAAATCCTTCGATGGAACAGAAAGAATTGTCCAAGAGGAACGATTTTTGTTGTGTACAACTTCATACACAGTGGTAAAGAGAGGAGGGCTACAAAATGGTGTGGCAACTGTCGTCGTAGGAAAGTTGAACAGGGGCAGAAATGGTTAGCGAACAAGTTAACATAACAGAGGAATTACTTCAGTTGTCTTTCTCCAAGTGTACGAAGAAGAGCAATGGTGACATAATGATGAGGCTCCAAGTGCAAGTGGCCTCCGCCGGCCATTCTGCATCGCTGCGACAGACGACGTTCGTGGTACGGAGCCGCTGCAGCCATGGCTCGGCAGGTACGCACCATTGGGTCTGCGAGATCCCGCACCACCGCTATCAGCGTCTAACGGAAACTTGCAATTCTGTTACCAACTTCGCGATGCCCATGGGGGTGGTATCAATACGTGCTACCACAACTTTTGGTTAGATTCGAAGCTCACTTCGCTGCCTGTCAGGCATTTTATGGTATTGGGCAACTGATCAAAATTTTTTGTTGGTGCATACTGAACTCTTTGTTCAGTCATTGAAAGCTTTAACAATGGGTAATAAAGGTCATTTTCCTCTAGTGTTGTACGTGTGGACATCACTATTCTTGTGATGATGAAATTCATTAGGAAATATACCTATATTAGCAGTTACAATGCCCTATATTAGCAGTTACAATGCCCAACTCCTTGAAGAGGAACCTAATGACGACTGTTGGTGGACGCCTTCTATGATCCTTTCTGCTCACTTTTGTACAACCAGTACTTTCTTTCTAAGTGATGAGCTACCCCTCGCCGTCGACGGGTCGTTAAATCCCCGTCTCCCTCTCTTCCTTAAGGAATGTCATTTATTGTATGGCCGTTGGTCTCTATTTATGGCACCCGTAGGTGATTTTTATTTGTGTACAACTGTTAAAATGTTTTAGTCGCTCACAAAAGGCTTATTACTCCTCAGTTTAGAGAATCTCTTCCAACCTTAATCCTCAACAGCACGGAAATCACCTTTTCTTCTTCTGCAAAGAATCTGGGGATAATTCTGGACCATCACCTAGACAGAACTCAACAGACAACTGCAACCTGTAAAAAAGAATCAGCATCACTTTGTTTCCGAAAAATAAAAAAATATTTCCTCTCCAGCTTAAAGAGCAACTCGTAGCGTCACTAATACTCCTCATCCTTGATTATGGCGGCCCTGTTCTCCAAGTTCTTTCCTAGGAGAGCCCACATCGGCTGCAGCTGCCGATAAACGCTTGTGTGCGATACATATCTGATGTACGCTACTTCGACCATATTACTCCTGCACATGAACAGTTATCACGGCTATGTGCCGATAAGCGTAATGATTATCATAACCTGTGTTTGCTGCATCGTCTTCTCAATCTTTGCACTCTTAACCCCTTACCTTACTATCTAAACAACCCAGTAGAATATTCGTTCTCAACGAACTAAAATCCCCCTGATCCACTACAGAACACTGCCATGTTCTCTAAACCATTTTCTGTATCAGGAACCCAACTTTGGAACGATCTTCCTTAAAATTAAAATTCTTTGAAACTTCAACAGACAGCTAATGGCCTACCTATCACAGGAGCTTTCTCTTCTTGCAGTTCAATCTCATCAACCCTTCCTCCCCCACCAATTTTTCCTCCACTTGTCTGCAGAGTTCTCCACGGAAATTCTCTTCTTTCCCAGAAGCCAAACTGTCACTTTCATTTCAATCCTCTCTTCTTTCACTGTACCTTCCACTTCTTCTAACACCATACAGGGTTCAAAAACGCTAAACTAATCAATGTCATTCTTAATGTCTCCATTATTTTATTGTTATTGTTAGTGACGAAATAATTCTCGGGTGAACAGCCTGGTATGAGTGTGCATAGGACACAATATTTCGGCAATCGACCACGTTGCCATCATCAGGTGCGCTGATGTACTGACCGGCGGTGGGCCGGCTCCAGGTATATATAGGACAGTCCCCCTCCCGCTCCTCCCACAGGCGCTTCCTATGAGTCGGTGCGGTCCAGGTACAGCGTCCGTTCTCCCGCCGTCTGGGCGCTGCTTCCTAGGTCTTCTCGTTCAGGAGGGTCTGCCGGCACCGCTCTCGTTATTCTTCCCTCCTCCCTCGAAGTCTGTACTCTCTGGAAAATATCCTTTTTCTTCTTAATCTGGGTGATCGCGGCTTCCCACGCCTTGCTAAGAACGTAACCGCTGTCACGATTTAGTTGTGGCTTCCTTACACTGACCTCTATAGCTTCTTTGATGACACAGTCCCAGTATTTGAAAGTCTGTGTCAGGACTTTGGTTTGGTCATAATCCACGCTGTGGAGTTCTGACAGGCAATGCTCAGCGATTGCCGACGTACTGGGCTGTCGCAGTCTATGTGCCGTTGATGTTCTCGGCATCGGTCCTCAATGGTACGAATGGTTTGACCTATGTATACACTACCGCATTGGCAAGGTATCTGATAAACCCCTGATTTACGTAGACCAAGGTTGTCCTTGACAGTACCAAGAAGGTTCTTGGTTTTGTTTGGAGGACGGAAGATGGTCTCCACTTGGTGTTTACGTAAAATGCGTCCAATTTTTCCGCACAAGGCCCCACAAAACGGAATAATAGCCAGGGCCACCGCCTCCTGAGGTTCATCCTCAGTTTCCGCCGGTGCTGCAGGTGTGGGATGTAGAGCCTTCCGAATTTGCCCTTCCTTGTAACCGTTCCTCCGAAACACGGTCTTCAGATGGTCCAATTCTTGTTGGAGACTGTCCCTGTCGGAGATGGTGTGAGCTCTGTGTACAAAAGTTTTGAGCACGCCATTCTTTTGTGCCGGGTGGTGGCAGGTATCCGCATGTAGGTACAAATCGGTGTGCGTCTTCTTCCTATACACGCTGTGGCCCAAAGTGCCGTCAGCTCGTCTTCTAATCAAAACATCTAGATCTCCATGGTGAACTTAATATTCTCGTGTCTGGAGTTGAGATGTGTGAGGAAGTCTGTCAGTTTATCCCTTCCATGTGGCCAGATAACGAAGGTATCATCCACATATCTAAAGAAACAGACGGGTTTTAGATGTGCTGATTCGAGAGCTTCCTCCTCGAAATGTTCCATGTACGTATTTGCGACCACGGGTGAGAGTGGACTCCCCATGGCTACTCCTTCTGTCTGCTCGTAGTATTCACCGTCAAATAAGAAGTAAGTTGATGTCAGAACATGTCTGAAAAGGTTGGTGATCTCTTCGTCAAATTTCTGGCTGATGAGTTCCAAGGATTCTTGTAACGGAACTTTAGTGAATAGAGATACCACGTCGAAGCTCACCAGTATGTCAGATTCCTTAAGCACAAGGTTGTTGATGCGTATCAGGAAATCCACGGAGTTACTGATGTGGTGTGTACATCTCCCAACGTAAGGCCTAAGCAGTTGTTTGAGGTGCTTGGCGAGAAGGTACGTTGGGGCACCAATATTGCTGACAGTGGGACGTAACGGAATCGATTCCTTGTGCACCTTCGGCAGTCCGTAAAGTCTAGGAGGAACAGCAGCCCTCGGGCGTAGCGTATTAGTGTTACTGTTATTGTTATTATTATTATTATTATTACTATTATTATTATTATTATTATTATTGCCAGTTATAGATTTGATTAATAATGCAAATTATTATTATTGTGACTGTTATGTAATTTTTTTGTATATTTTGTTACTGGTCAGATGTAAGAGAGGGTCTTAATGTCGTAATCTGATTAGGATAAATAAGCAATAAATAAACAAGTTTTTGCAAGATTGAGAGTCGAGAACTTGTCCGTTGCACAGACGTACATGTGAAGCGTTCGAGTGCGGAGGCCACGAGAAATCACCCCCCAGAGATGTAGGGAGGCGTGACTGGCGGAGCGTCGTCAATCAGGGAAGCCGCGCGTTAGCGGCGGCCGAGGTGTCCCGTGCCGGAGGAGGCAGGGGGGGGGGGGGGGAGGGGGCGGCTGGAGCGCAGAATAAGATTAATGGCTCCCCCTGTCCCCTGCCGCAGGAGAGCCGAGTAATGGAACCTGGGGCCGGGCCGGGCTGTGCGCCGGCGTTATTGCGCGCTCCCGCCTCTGTGGGGGCTAATGCTGCGGGGGTTCCCCCGGGATGGGGGCGAGCGCCGAGCAGCCGCGAAGGGGGCCCGGGGAGCGCGCAGCCACTGAGCCCGTCTCCCAGCCTGACCTGGGCAGCGCGCTGCACGCGCACCGGCTCGGAGACCGCCTGCAGTTACAGACGAAACGGACAGCTGTTTGGCGGATACCGGGTATCGGATGTCCGGTCATCCTGTAAGTCGCATAGCCGGCTATCCAGCCGAACATTGCCACGGGCATATCGTAAAACCTTCGGCACACGGGCCGAGGCAGATAACGTTGACGTGCACGCAGACGGGACATCCAGCGTCGCACACGGGAAGAGCAGCTTAACGCGATTTTGCACTCTCAGCACTCTCGAGTGGCAGTTGTCGTTTTTATTTGGCGCGCAAACCGTACAGCTTGTCCACGATAATGGACGCACATAGAATTCCTACGTTAGCGCTATTAACACACACATTTCCTATCTTCACCATATGCTAGTCATGTTGTTCCATCTTCGGTGTACATAAATAAAAACTCCAATAGCCGTGAATATTTAGCAAGACAGAATGAAAGGTACTTGTTCACTCCATACGTACCGGGTGATCAAAAAGTGAGTATAAATTTGAAAACTGAGTAAATCACGGAATAACGTAGACAGAGAGGTACAAATTGACACACATGCTTGGGATGACATGGGGTTTTATTAGAACCGAAAAAGGACAAAAGTTCAAACAATGTTGAACAGACGGCGCCTCATCTGATCACTATAGCAGTAATTAGCATAACAAAGTAAGACAAAGCAAAGATGATGTTCTTTACAGGAAATGCTCAATACGTCCACCATCATTCCTCAACAATAGCTGTAGTCGAGGAATAATGTTGTGAACAGCACTATAAAGCATGTCCGGAGTTATGGTGAGGCATTGGCGTCGGATGTCGTCTTTCAGCATCCCTAGAGATGTCGGTCGATCACGATACACTTGCGACTTCATGTAAACCCAAAGCCAATAATCGCACGGACTGAGGTCTGGGGACCTGGGAGGCCAAGCATGACGAAAGTGGCGGCTGAGCACACGATCATCACCAAACGACGCGCGCAAGAGATCTTTCATGCGTCTAGCAATATGGGGTGGAGCGCCATCCTGCATATAAACATCGTACGTTCCAGCAGGTGTTTATCAGCTAGGCTGGGGAGGATGCGATTCTGTAACATGTCGGCGTACCACTTACCCGTCACGGTAGCAGTTACAAAACCAGAATCACGCATTTCCTCGAATTTTGTGAATTGGTTTTTTTTTTTTTTTTGTTCTAATAAAACCCCATGTCATTCCAAACATATGTGTCAATTTTTACCTCTCTAGCTACATTATTCCGTAGTTTATTAAGTTTTCAAATTTGTACTGACTTTGTGATCACCCGGTACATACTCTTAAGCTTCCAGAAGTTCACCAAATCGGAAAAACTCACTCCCGACAGAAAGCGCACCTACAATGACACAACAAATATTACAGAAGCTGTCTCTGTTAATTTCACAGGAAACTCCCACAACCTTTTACAAAATGCGAAGGTGAAAAAAAATTCTACTCCGCAACACAACGTGGCATGTACTCGACTAATATCTGAAGAAGTGCTGGAGGGAATTGACACCATAAATCCTGCAGGGCTGTCCATAAATCCGTGAAGGTACGAGGGGGTTGGAGACCTCTTGTGAACAGCACGTTGCAAGGTATTCCAGATATGCTCAATAATGTTCACGTCTACGAAGTTTGATGGCCATCGAAAGTGTTCCTGGAGTCTCTCTGTAGCAATTCTGCACGAGTGGGGTGTCACATTGTCCTGATGGAATTACCCAAATCCATCGGAATACACAGTGGACATGAATGGTTGCAGGTGACCACATAGGATACTTACGTACTTGTCACCTGTCAGAGTCGTATCTAAACGTATCAGGGGTTCCATATCACTCCAGCTGCACACGCCCCAGACCATTACAGAGTCTCCACCAGCTTTAACAGTCCCCTGATGACATGCAGGGTCTATGACTTCAAATGGTTCAAATGGCTCTGAGAACTATGGGACTCAACTGCTGAGGTCATTAGTCCCCTAGAACTTAGAACTAGTTAAACCTAACTAACCTAAGGACATCACAAACATCCATGCCCGAGGCAGGATTCGAACCTGCGACCGTAGCGGTCTTGCGGTTCCAGACTGCAGCGCCTTTAACCGCACGGCCACTTCGGCCGGCTCTATGACTTCACGAGGTTGTCTCCATACCCGTACACGTCCATCTGTTCAATACAATTTGAAATGAGACTCGTCCGACCAGACAAAATGTTTCCAGTCATCAACAGACCAATGTCGGTGTTGATGGGCCCGGGAGAGGCGTTAAGCTTTGTGTCGTGCAGTCATAAAGGGTACACGAGTGGACTTTCGGCTCCGAAAGCCCATATCGATAATTTTTCGTTGAATGGTTCGCACTCTGACACCTGTTGATGGCCCAGCGTTGAAATCTACAGCAGTTTGCTGAAGGGTTGCACTTCTGTCACGTTGAACGATTCTCCTCAGTCGTCGTTGGTCTCGTTCTTTCAGGAACTTTTTCCGGTCGCACCGATGTCGGAGATTTGAATCCCAACTTTATCGCTACCTCGGAGCTGCTGACCGCACCGTCGTATTCTGCCCCTTTACATATCTCTGTATTTGAATACCAGTTTCAAATGGTTCAAATGGCTCTGAGCACTATGCGACTTAACTTCTGAGGTCATCAGTCGCCTAGAACTTAGAACTAATTAAACCTAACTAACCTAAGGACGTCACACACATCCATGCCCGAGGCAGGATTCGAACCTGCGACCGTAGCGGTCACGCGGCTCCAGACTGTAGCGCCTAGAACCGCACGGCCACTCCGGCCGGCGAATACCAGTTTCTTTGGCGCTTCAGTGTACTATTTAAACATGACAAAATTTCCCAGAATTTACCTTTCCCCTCTTTGGAGCAGTGTATGTAGCAAAAGACTTTTGTATGAAGGTGACACTGTTTATAAAGACATGTGAAATAGCTTATTATCTCTTAATGCATTGCTGTTCGTTCACCATAATTTGTCTCTACTTCAGTACGAGTAGTAACTTTATTGTTCTTGTGGTTGAAGTGAATAATACACAGCGTTACGATTTGAAGAGATTGTGTTTAACCTAAAATGTGAATGAAAAAGTCAATTTTGTCAAGTTCTCATAATTTATTGAAACTTGTGATTCGCTGGATATTGACCTAGTATTCGGTATTTATCTGGAGAGTAAAATCAGCCGGATATGCCATAAGCCGGATAGTTGCCGAAAATGTATTTCATTTGTACTTACAACTCCAGCGCATCAGAATCTGCGACTATATTCCAAGAGCCACCTCTCTGCATGTTGGGACAAGGTGAAGCAGCCTCGTTTTGTTCGATCGTACTCTAATGCGCTTGATGTACAACAATTATAATACTTACATCCGCACGTTTAGTAAACTCAAAAAAGGAACATTAGGGTTTAACACCCCGGCGACACTACATCAACTCAGAAACAGAATTAACTACAGGTGTGCGCCAAGAAGAGGTTGCGAGTACCGTCCAGGAATTAATGCTATTTATGTGCAGCACGTGATGTTGAAGGACAAGGGGGGACGGAACGAAACAGACATTGTATTGCACAAGCAGTATGTTTGCTAGCTTTCAAAATGTGCATTGTAATTGATTATCTTGCCAGATGTGAAATCTATTCTGACATCGTATTTTTAGCGACAGAAAATACCGAAGCTGTTGGATTCTTTTGCGTCCGGTGGCGTTAATGATAAGTAACCTGCAAAGACATTCATTCATTTTAGAGAAACATCGAAAATACGGTCATATGGGGTATAATAAGTAAATTGTTACTGGACTGAACATTTACTAGTGGAAAGGACGCAACATGTTACCTTGTATAGAGAGTCATCGGCAGGCGTACAGCACCATCCAGTGTACCCAACAGAAATGTGTTAGCACCCTGATCGTTCTTCTAGTGTATTAATGACCTGGTACACAATATTCATGGTAACCACGGATATTCTGCAAGTGATATAGTTATCTATAATAAATGGTTATTCAAACAAGCTGTACATACACTGAGTGACAAAAGTCATGGTATGCCTCCCAATACGTTATCGAACCGGCTTTTGTCCGGCGTAGTGCATCAGCTCCACGCGGCATGGACTCAACAAGTCGTGGTAAGTCCCCTGCCGAAATACGGAACCATGTTGCCTCTACAGCAGTCCGTAATTTGTAAAGTGTTGTCGGTGCAGGATTTGGTGCCCTAACTCAGTTTTCGATTATGTCCCATAAATGTTCGATGGAATTTATGTCGGGCGATCGGGGGGGGGGGGGGGGCAGATAATTCGCTCGAATTGTTCAGAATGTTGTTCAAACCAATCACGAACATCTTTGAGCCAGTGACATGGCGCATTGTCATCCATAAGAATTCCATCGTTGTTTGGAAACATGAAGTTCACGAGTGCCCGCAAGTGGGTTCCAAATAGCCGAACGTAATCATTTTCAGTCAATGTGTAAGTAGGCTGTTTAGGTTTCTATGTTGGTAACGCCACGTAGTGCTCTATATGAAAATCACTGACTGTGCTGTGTGAAGGCTGTGGGTGATTTGCATTGTTGGAACATTGTTATTGTAGTGTTCAGCAGTTGGCTGTTAACAGCGCGTAGCGTTGCGCAGTTGGAGGTGAGCCGCCAGCAGTGGTGGATGTGGGGAGAGAGATGTCCATCAGAGACAGTAAATTTGTAAGACTGAATGTCATGAACTGATATATATATATATATATATATATATATATATATATATATATATATATATATATAATGACTTTTGAATACTATTAAGGTAAATACATTGTTTGTTCTCTATCAAAATCTTTCATTTGCTAACTATGCCTATCAGTAGTTAGTGCCTTCAGTAGTTAGAATCTTTTATTTAGCTGGCAGTAGTGGCGCTCGCTGTATTGCAGTAGTTCTAGTAACGAAGATTTTTGTGAGGTAAGTGATTCATGAAAAGTATAGGTTATTGTTAGTCAAGGCCATTCTTTTGTAGGGAATTTTCAAAGTCAGATTGCGTGGCGCTAAAAATATTGTGTGTCAGTTTAAGCACAGTCATGTATAATTTTTCTAAGGGGACGTTTCAAATGATCGGTTCAGTCGGACCAGAGGACCCATTCTTTCCATTTAAATGCCACCACCAGCTTGCACAGTGCCTTAATTTCGGTCCATGGCTTCGTGGAGTCATCTCCACACTCGAATCCTGTCAGCAGCTCTTACCAACCGAAATCGGGATTCGTCTGACCAGTCCTCGGTTTTCCAGTCGTCTAGGGTCCAACCGATATAGTCACCAGCCCAGGAGAGAAGCCTAATTTCGCCGCATGAAACCGAATGTTTTCACAGGCTCAGTTGTAGGTAAAGATGCTGACTGTCTACGGTTCATTGAGAGCCTACGGGGAGTTTGCAAACAGTCTGCAAAGGACTGCGTATAAAATACTCGTGTGACACATCTTAGAACATTATTTAAATGTGTGGTCCTTATGAAATGAGACTAATTGTGGATGTTGAACGTATAGAAACAAGGACAACATGATTAGGCACAGGTTTGTTTGGCTAACGGGAGAGCGTCAGAGGCATACTGAAGAACTTAACTGGCAGAAGCTTGAAGTTAGTTGTTAGCATTCCCGCGAAAGTCTACCTCCAAACCAGTACTACGTGAAGAATCTAGCACTATACCACAGCCCACTACGTATCGCTCCTACAGGGACCGTGACGACAAGATCAGGCTCGTTACAGCGAGCACACTGGCATCCAAGCAGTGTTTCTTCCCATGGTCGATACATGAGTGGAACCGAAAGAAACCTTAAAAATGATAAAACGACGTGTACCCTCCCCCACGCACCTAGAGTGCTCTGCAGAGTGTGTCTACAGATGTAGAAGTAACATCAATGTAATGTGGCTGTGTGGTATGTACATAAAATGCCAATAGCAAAATATGCACTGTAGCGACGACCACAGACGCACTGGCGGAATGGAATACCCAGGGAAATTTCTTAGCCTAAGACGAAGAAGCGATACCGATTGTTTCCCCTGTGAACCATTCTGAAAGGTTTGTACTGATCTGGCAGTTGTTCTGAAATTTTTCTGTGGATTCTGTGACTAAAAGGTAAAGTAACTACTAAATTTCAAGAAACTGTTATTTTAGACAGTGCCAGTACAGTGCAAATTGTGCAAAAACAGGATTGCTTAGTACTTTATTTATACCACGATCATCAATTTACTTTATCCAGCTGTTGCACGCAGACTGATGACATTGCGGGGTTCCATCCCCAAAGAACACTATCGCATCCCTTTGGAGTGTAGGGGGACAGCAATTTTCCTCTCGTGTACAGGCTGGAGCTACTAGGGGCCGTTCAAAACCATTCGGCGAAATTTGAAAATGGTCCGTAGGAACAAAAGGTATTTAGGCTTTTTAAGCTCTCCTGTTTTCCTACCTCCTGTAGCGTCATCACGCGGAAGTGCAACAATGGCATATGCTTGAATAAAACGGCAAAGGATGCCTCTAAGACCCCCCCCCCCCCCCCCCCAAGTTCAGCAACACCCTCTGCGCCACCCACGCAAGTTTGTTACGCACGTTGCAAATGTACCTGTCAGAAACTCTGACACCGATTCAGCCTGGTGGCTGCTCTAGCGCCTGAAGATAGGCAAACACCACCCAAGGGCTTTCGAAGGGTTGCCTAACTCTCAGGTAATAGAGCAGCCGACAGGCTGATTTGGTGCTGAAATTCCTTGAAGTACGTATCCAATGTACTGAGCAAAGCAGCATGTGTGGCACCGAGAGTGTTGACAAACTGGGATGTCGTAGACGAATCCTTTGCCATTGTTTTCACGCACGTGTTAATGTTGCCCTGCATGATCCAAGGACACAGGAGGGCGGAAATCTGGGGGGACTGAAGTAGCATAAATACCCCTCGCTGTTTCGGATCACATTCAAGTTTCGTCGAATGGTTTTCAACGGTCCCTAGTAGTGCCAACTTGTACACTACAACGATAGTTACTGTCGCAGTACGCTCCGAAGGGGTGCTATCATGTTCAATAGGGTTACAGTCTAAGAGAAGGGTTGAAACATCCGACTGTGTCTGCAGTTTCAAAGGTTTTTAATAGAAAACAGTGCCTATCTTTTTAATAAAAAACAGTGTATCTGTATCAGGCTTACCACATAACAATAGTCATTCAAAATATGAAACCATCAGACAAAGCCCCCAGGGCTCTATTTTAGGTTCCTTTTTGTTCCTATTATATATTAACGACCTTCCATATGCAGTGCCACAAAACGAAAATTTTATCTTATTTGCAGATGATACAAGTATTGGTATAGAAAACAGTACCCGTGGTCTCACTGAGCAATCAGCTAATGAAATATTTGTAAGTATCAATGGGTGGTTCACGGCAAATGGATTGTCACTGAATTTTGACAAGATCCAGTACATACAGTTTAGTACCTCACAAAGAATACCTGACCCTATAATATATTCTAACAATGAAATTAAAGCTGTAGACAGTGTCAAATTTTTAGGGCTACAAATTGATCACAAGGTAAATTGGAAAACTCACACTCTAGACTTAATGAAATGCCTTAGTTCAGCTACATTTGCAGTACGCATGATAGGAGAAATAGGTGATTTAAAAATGAAGACGTTAGTTTATTCGGCCTGCTTCCATTCACTAATGAGTTATGGAATCATCTTTTGGGGAAACTCCTCTCACAAAGAGAACATTTTCAAAATTCAGAAACGAGTCATTAGAATTATATCTCGTGTCAGTCCTAGACTATCATGCAGAAATCTCTTTAAAAACTTGGTATTCTAACTACTACTTCTCAGTACATATACTCACTGACGTCCTTTGTCATTTCCAACATGTCTAATTTTACGCAAAATAGTGCAAAACGTGATTATAATACCAGAACCAAAAACAATCTGTTCAAGGACTATAAAAACTTAACATTAGTACAGAGAGGAGTCAAATACATGGGTACTCATGTATTCAATAACTTACCAGAGCATATAAAAGGTCTTTTAAGTGATAAAGATCGGTTTCAGAGTGAATTAAAGGACTTCCTGTAGGCCAACTCCTTCTACTGCACCGATGAATATCGTCACAAGGATTATAGCTCATAACTCTGTCTGCATTAGAATTGTACAATACCCATGTACCTGAGTTAAAAAAAACTGACTCTTTCCACATCCCATAGACTCCTCTCCAAGGGCTCCACGGAAAACGATAAATGTAATGTAATATAATGTTCTCAAGAACATCTTCCTGCTGCTCATCGCACGCGAACTGTCGTTTTCAAAAGCGAAACGTGTGGATTCGAAGCGGCGGTGTGTCTGAAATGTTTTGCCCGACGACCCATAAGAAAACAGGGTGATTTCAACGGTGGGTTCTGCGGTTCTGACCTCCATCGCAGAGACGTCAAAAGAAATAGTGACACTTGGATGAGAGGGGCTGTGAGGACCTCCTTATCATGTGAAACGTCGATGCTAGAGTTGGGCAGAATTTTGGTAAAGTTGCCATTAATGTACCTTACAGCTCATAAACTTCTGAGGTGTGGCCTTTTTTTCGCATGTGTCGACACCTTGCTATTTGGAGAGTCTCCGATCCCGAGGCTGACGTTGCAGTATGTCACGCTTTTGCACCGTTGTGGGGAAAGGTTTCAGGCACCCGAGTTATGGGGTTTCGAGTCTTTAATTCTGTTGCGCAATTTAGAAGTAAACCGGTTTGTATTTTGTATTCCACCACGTATGTTGAAAGAGCTCTAGGCAAGGGAAGTAGTCTGCCGTATTCGCTTGTCGAGACGTGAGTCCCAGGTAGCAGCAGTGGAAAGAAGAAATGTTGCAGACCTGACCGCGCGCTGTTGCTGGAACTCTCTGCCCCTGAGTGAAGGGAGACGGTGCAGCGCTTTTGATCGCTCCCGGCCGCAACCCGAGACAGCCTTTCAGCCGCCTGGAATACGATGCGCTGCGCGGTCGACCGCGTAAACGCTTCCGGAAGGCGTGCCGGACCCAGCAGCGGAGCTGCGCAGGGGAACGGCCGGCCATTCAGTGCTGACGTGAGTGCTCCACGGTGGACGTTTGTCGTCTGGTCGGATACTTTTATATTACTGTAGGGAACAAAGCCCTATTACCTGCCGCGGGTGTGTCCCAGGTACACATGATATGAACCTCACTGCTCACCACAAACACGTGATTCGTAGTTTTTGAGAGCACAGTGATACAGTGAAACAATGACAAAGAAAAAAACTAAAGCCTCATTACAATCTATTATCGTGATCGCTTTGTTTATGAGATACGACAACATAGTAGGTAGCAATGTCCACGTAACTTATCATTCGACTCGTTGGGGACACGTATTGTAAAAGCATAATCATTTACCTGCTGTGATTGCAAGAGGCCATGAGAATGGTAAAATGCGCAGTATTGAACTATTGTGGTGATGTGGAATAGAATTTTGCTTTTGCTGGCCATGCGTATGGCTGCTGTACATTTCTCTAGACGATATGTCAGCCCAGAACACTGGTGTCAGTAAATCGTCATTTAAAGGGAATGAAAATGAAAAAGTAAGTAAGATGTCGAGAGTTGGCAACAAACTTCATCCTTACAACACATTTCTATCCACAGAGGCCTACCTCAAGCACTGCAGAACTAACAGCAATGGGAAAATGGATACAGTAGAGACTTAAACATAGAGTAAAAATAAAGAGTAGATTAATAGAAACACATACGGCTGATTTTTTTCCTTTTGACGATATGTATAATAAAATTTGGTTTCTTAGTCTTTGAATATCAGTGCAATAGTGGAAGTGTGCGACCTTTCCCTGATCCTTTCATCATCAGATCAGCAAGTCCACAAAGAACACATGCAATTGGTCTCAAGAATTTGAGAAAAATCTACAATATGTAAATTCCAATTCAAGCTATGATCAAAATGCACTCTCAGGAATATTGTACATGAGCACTGAAAGACCTGAGTAGAAACAAGGCCCCGGGAGTAGACAACATTCCATTACAACTACTGACGGCCTTGCGAGAGCCAGTCCTGACAAAACTATACCATCTGGTGAGCAACATGTATGAGGCAGCCGAAATACCCTCAGACTTCAAGAAGAATATAATAATTCCAATCCCAAAGAAAGTAGGTGTTGACAGATGTGAAAATTACCAAATTATCAGTTTAATAAGTCACAGCTGCAAAATACTAGTGCGAATTCTTTACAGACGAATGGAAAAACTGGTAGAAGCCGACCTCGGGGAAAATAAGTTTGGATTCCGCAGAAATGTTGGAACACGTGAGGCAATACTGACCTTACGACTTATCTTAGAAGAAAGATTAAGGAAAGGCAAACCTACGTTTCTAGCATTCGTAGACTTAGAAAAAGATTTTGACAATGTTGACTGGAATACTCTCTTTCATATACTGAAGGTGGCAGGGGCAAAATACAGGGAGCGAAAGGCTATTTACAATTTGTACAGAAACCAGATGGCAATTATAAGAGTCGAGGGGCATGAAAGGGAAGCAGTGGTTGGGAAGGGAGTGAGACAGGGTTGTAGCCTCCCCCCAATGTTATTCAATCTGTATATTGAGCAAAAACTTTGAGGTTCGCCGATTGCATTGTAATTCTGCCAGAGACAGCAAAGGACTTGGAAGAGCAGTTGAACGGAATGGACAGTGTCTTGAAAGGAGGATATAAGATGAACATCAACAAAAGCAAAACGAGGATAATGGAATGTAGTCGAATTAAGTCGGGTGATGATGAGGGAATTAGATTAGGAAATGAGACACTTAAAGTAGTAGATGAGTTTTGCTATTTGGGGAGCAAAATAACTGATGACGGTCGAAGTAGAGTGGATATAAAATGTAGACTGGCAACGGCAAGGAAAGCGTTTCTGAACAAGAGAAATTTGTTAAGATCGAGTATAGATTTAAGTGTCAGGAAGTCGTTTCTGAAAGTATTTGTATGGAGTGTGGCCATGTATGGAAGTGAAACGTGGACGATAAATAGTTTGGACAAGAAGAGAATAGAAGCTTTCGAAATGTGGTGCTACAGAAGAATGCTGAAGATTAGATGGGTAGACCACATAACTAATGAGGAGGTATCGAATAGAATTGAGGAGAAGAGGAGTTTGTGGCACAACTTGACAAGAAGAAGGTACCGGTTGGTAGGACATGTTCTCAGGCATCAAAGGATCACAAATTTAGCATTGGAGGGCAGCGTGGAGGGTAAAAATTGTAAAAATTGCAGTGGGAGACTAAGAGATGAATACACTAAGCAGATTCAGAAAGATTTAGGTTGCAGTAAGTACTGGGAGATGAAGAAGCTTGCACAGGATAGAGTAGCATGGAGAGCTGCATCAAACCAGTCTCAGAACTGAAGACCACAACAATAGCAACAACATTTTTTTTCCACAGTGCTTTATTGTTATTGATGATGACCATTTATCGACAAGCAATCAGTATGTTTTATGAACATTTCATTTATTGTTTCTGTTGTTGCGTTTATATTGCGCTGACTAAGGTGGTTACATCATCAGTAACGATTATTATTTCTGATTTATTGGTGTAAAATCGATGTTTTACACAGTTAGGAAACCAGTGTTCGTAATTTTGAATCCCATTGAGAACCACAAGCAGTTTGTTCCGATTCAGAAGATTTATCATGAAAATTGCATGAGCTATCTGACATGAATTTTGTTTCCTAACAGTGAAGTATTCAATGAACCACTCACTCATTGTATCTTATAAGTCATTAATTTTAAATTTCTTCAAGAGAATGTGGTTTGCACATTCAGATCCATTAATCACAAAAAATCCCGTTATGTAAAATTTCTTACATGTCCAAATTCAACGAACAGATAGATGATACGTGCATTGGATACGCCCAACGATAATAGATGAGTTGACGAACCAGATTCTGAAAACGTAACACTGGAAATACTACAAATCAGTCGATATGTGCAAAATGAATGATTTCGTAATATATAACTTAATAAGCCTTTTAGAAATTGATAACCAGCCGCCAAGGCACAGACACTGCGCCGTCAGGTTATTCCCCTGAGTACCTCTCATTAAAACACAACCCGCGTACTCAGTTTCCTCTAATCCTGAGCAAAGTGCAGTAGTGGTGAAGAGTCTCCAGCAGAATCCACAGCACAGGCCGCAGAGTGTGATATGTCAACACCGGGTCCTTTTGCCACTTTTTCCAGAGTCACGCCAGACTTCATATCTTCTGATTGAAAAGATGTTGTAACAGCACAGTCCTACGACGGCTGAGGAATTACAGTTTATAACTAAAATTTTATGATATCCAAATTAAACACCGTCAGATTCATATGTTATCAGTGAAATTGCTTTTTAACTACCTTTAATTTTTCAAGGTGGAATTTCGAAGTCTTTCCATTTCAACTGAAATCCAAGAGATATAGCACATAATTTCATACATGCTGGAATGGTACCACATATACTTCAGTCAATGTCATTCCCAGTCTGAGAGATCATGATTTTCATTATCATGGTGGTCTTCCTTCTGCTCCCTTCCAAATTCCATTGAAGCAGAAGTAGCAACGCTGAAGGAATGGATTGAGCTGAGGCTTACTGAATTACTTGTTCTCCTTAGACTATTCGTAAGTTATTTGCTTTTAAGAATGCGTATAATTAGGTGTATTTATTTTTGTTTCTCAGTGAAATGACATATACATTTCCAGGTTTGTACAATGTACTAACCCTTGAAACTACAAAATTTTCGACGGTGCAGGTTAATAGTGTCTGAAACTGTGAAAACCAATGCTGAAAAATATCAATTAGGAACAAAACTGCCTCCAGTTACACATTTCGAAGGCATGACTTATTTCTGCTTGCGGCTGGTTGAAGTTTTATTCTTCAGCGAATCAGGTGTCTTATACGAGGTAATTGTAATTGAAATATATCACTTCTTACATACGTTGCAGTTCATAATGGTTTATTCTCAGCCAGATTATCTCTTTGTTCGAACAAAAGGGAGCTGATCACACTTTAACAGTGGCCGTCACTGAGTGAATTGTGACAAATTACTGTTCTGTAATCCACTCGAAGTGAGTTATTTTGTTAAAACTATTATTCCTTTGGTTACGAGATAAATGAATGAGTAATTTGCCTTTTAAATTACTACAGGTCACATCACTGAAAACTATTTCAAAATGGTTCAAATGGCTCTGACCACTATGGGACTTAACATATGAGGTCATCAGTCCCCTAGAACTTAGAACTACTGAAACCTAACCAACCTAAGGACATCACCCACATCCATGCCCGAGGCAGGATTCGAACCTGCGACCGTAGCAGTCACGCGGTTGCGGACTGAAGCGCCCTAACCGCACGGCCACCGCGGCCGGCTGAGAACTATTTGGTGCAATATCGGAGTGAGCCCTGATGATATAAAACTGTTAAAATTTTTACACATGTATAAAAAATTTACTTCTGTATTGAAAGTACTGAGGCGTTAACACATTATATGGTCTGCTTCGTTCCTCTTTCGCAGTGGCGTGAAGCCACGAAACATTTTTGGAACACAACCTACGACCAGCTTAGAGACAGAAGTGATGACACTTTCTGCAGGACCTGACCATTATTTTGCAGGACAATGCTCAAGCACGTACAGTGCAAGCTCTTACTGATTTGTTTGACTGATTGGGCTGCTAAGCGCTATACCATCTACTGCACTCCACTGACTTAAGCCCTCGTAAGTTCAACTCGATTTCTAAACTGAAGGAAACACTTCACGGCATTCGCTTGAGAACTGCTACAAATTCGTCGGGCAATAGACGGCGCCGCTCGAACTGTCAACACAACTGAAACAGCTAAATAGTACCCTATTACTTCCACATCGCTGGCAACGGGTTACTGGTGACTACTTTGAAGGTCAATAAAACTTTGAAACACGTACCTATTTTGTACGGTCTGTCAATAAATAGTTGCCACTATTAAAGTTCCAACCCTCGTATTTACAGCAAATTTCATTAACGGATAATCATGTTGAAAAGTTGTTAATGTTCTCAGTTCTATGAACAGGTTTCTGTAAGCCCTTCTTGAATTTAAACGGTAAATAACTCGTGTTACACGCTTCTGGACGCAATTAACTTCAGATTCACCTGGTGAGTTACTTCAAAATACACTACTGGCCATTAAAATTGCTACACCAAGAAGAAATGCAGATGATAAACGGGTTTTCATTGGACAAATATATTATACTAGAACTGACATGTGATTACATTTTCACGCAATTTGGGTGCATAGATTCTGAGAAATCAGTACCCAGAACAACCACCTCTGGCCGTCAGGTACAGCTGCCCATGCAGCTTCAACACGGTGCCACAGTGCATCAAGAGTAGTGACTGGCGTATTGTGACGAGCCAGTTGCTCGGCCACCATTGACCAGACGCTTTCAGTTGGTGAGAGACCCGGAGAATGTGCTGGACAGGGCAGCAGTCGAACATTTTCTGTATCTAGAAAGGCCCGCACAGGACCTGCAACATGCGGTCGTTCATTATGCTGCTGAAATGGAGGGTTTCGCAGGGATCGAACGAAGGGTAGAGCCACGGGTCGTAACACATCTGAAATGTAGCGCCCACTGTTCAAAGTGCCGTCAATGCGAACAAGAGGTGTCCGAGACGTGTAACCAATGGCACCCCGTACCATCACGCCGGGTGATACGCCAGTATGGTGATGACGAATACACGCTTCCAATGTGCGTTCACCGCGATGTCGCCAAACACGGATGCGACCATCATGATGCTGTAAACAGAATCTGGATTCATCCGAAAAAACGACGTTTTGCCATTCGTGCACCCAGGTTCGTCGTTGAGTATACCACAGCAGGCGCTCCTGTCTGTGATGCAGCGTCAAGGGTAACCGCAGCCATGGTCTCCGAGCTGATAATCCATGCTGCTGCAAACGTCGTCCAACTGTTCGTGTACATGATTGTTGTCTTGCAAACGTCCCCATCTGTTGACTCAGGGATCGAGACGTGGCTGCACGATCCGTTACAGCCATGCGGATAAGATGCCTGTCATCTCGACTGCTAGTGATACGAGGCCGTCGGGATCCAGCACGGCGTTCCGTATTATCCCCCTGAACCCACCGATTCCATATTCTGCTAACAGTCATTGGATCTCGACCAACGCGACCAGCAATGTCGCGATACGATAAACCGCAATCGCAATAGGCTACAATCCGACCTTTATCAAAGTCGGAAACGTGATGGTACGCATTTCTCCTCCTTACACGAGGCATCACGACAACGTTTCAGCAGACAAAGCCGTTCAACTGCTGTTTGTGTATGAGAAATCGATTGAAAACTTTCCTCATGTCAGCACGTTGTAGGTGTCGCCACCGGCGCCAACCTTGTGTGAATGCTCTGAAAAGCTAATCATTTGCATATCACAGGATCTTCTTCCTGTCGGTTAAATTTCGCGTTTGTAGCGCGTCAACTTCGTGTTGTAGCAATTTTAATCCAGTAGCGTATGATAGTGTAAGACACTGTGGAATGAAGGTAAGCGATATATTTAAGCCGTTATGTCAGCAGTCACACTGCAAATAAAAATTTGTTATGAGAAAAAGTACTACCACAATTGTATCTTGAGAAGGTCTTTATTCTATCAGACGACTAGTTTCGGCAGCGCATTACCGCCATCCTCAAGCTAGCAAACAGGACCCCCACAGTAAATGCGCCATAGAAATCAAATACTCTTTTGGCAGTGGTGGGGCCTGAGGATGGCAGTAATGTGCCGCCGAAACTAGTCGTGTGATAGAATAAAGACATTCTCAAGATACAGCTGTGGTAGTACTTTTTCTCATATATATCATCAGCTAAAGTCTCACGTCCGTGCAATAAGATAGACATCCATAAATTAAAGGTTTGTTTGGATTCATTGAAACTCTACCCATCCTTATACTTGGATGAAAAACCAGCTACCATTCCACGGTGTCCTAGTTAAGAACGGAGGGATTCCAAGGGCACAGCGTAACATACATTATCACCACAACTATAGACATCAGCATCCTTTAAAAAGGAACAGCTTGCTAAAGACTGAGGCACAGAGCTCGAACGCTGCCAGTCAATGAAAGCTCCGCCAAAGAATTAAAACAGCGATGTACAGTGTTCCGAAGGAATCGCAACTCAGATCGACATATTGAGCGGGAATTGCAATCATATTCAACAGCGGCTGAGAAAGATGTTGAGACTGCTATCAATCGCTAATGAGCCTTGTGTTGGCCCAATCCCCGGAATGATCGATATGCATCTCGTGCGCATTTCATTCCCATTGACAAAGTTAGTCTTCTTTACGATATTTCAGACGATCTGCGTCTGCAAAGCCGGATGTTTACCATATTCCATGCGAATGTGGCATGTCGTGTGTGGCCAGAGTACTATGACACTCGAGGAGACTTGCAAAGAACACGAATTACAACCTAACTGAAACAAGCAAATTATCTGTCACGGAGCACTGCCTCAGTAATAATCACGAAATGAAATACGACGAGACCAATATCGTGGCGCAAACGCAATTTTTCTGGGACAATGTAATTACGGAGTCTGTGTAAATAGAGACAGACGTCTGAAAACCTAATAAGCGGGGACCGAGGTTACAATTTAAACATTGTTTGCGACCTTGCCCTCAATTTATTAAGATCTCGTAGGGCATCTAATCCACCAGAACTGAGGAAAGCTGAAAGAAAATGCGTTTCTCGGAATAACAGCGCGGGCTCTGGAAATAAAGTGAACAAGACAGGCTGTAGCGGGCGCAGGGAGACGAATGCGGCTATAAACAGCGGCACCGCACCAGCAATAGCTCAGTCTGGTAGAAGACCGGGCAGCAGTAACGTATCTCCCAGTAGGAGTACCTGGGTCAGGCGTCGAAATGTTGCACGCAGACGTGGAATCAACAACTCCTCTGAACACCCGAAAGCACGCCATAAAACAACGATTAGTTTGTGCGTTAAGCAGTTCTGTTACATGCTCCTCGCAACTGAATTCATTATGAAATTTTAATCCCAAAAATTTAACTGTCGAGCTCTTTTGTTTCTCCTGTCCTCGTACGTCATAGGTAGGTTAGAAACATATGGAGCGTAATGGGTATGAGTGCAGATGTATCTATTGGTGACTGAGGACGGCGTACTGAACAACATTAGATCAGTATTTACATCGTTTACAGACTAATAATTATAGCTATTACAAGTAGTATGTTTTCAGATTGTGTAACACCTCTGAGTATGTGTGACAAGAGCAAGTCATTAATTCTCATTTTCCCCTGGCCAGCACGTCATATGTTGATGCGCGGACGCAAAACGGTAAGTGTACACTCACAGGCGTAGTCCGCTTACAAGGAGAACACATAAAGTGCCATTACCTGATTTTCCAGGAACTCCGCTCAGTGGGAGTCAAAATAAGCGAATACGTGTCTCGACTTAACCGTAGAGACTCATTCGTTTCTTTTCAGTGCAATTTAGATACCTTCTATAGGGCAATAAGTTCAATGGAAGCGTTGGTCCAGTTGGTAGTGTCACGGATTCACACTTCAGCCCCATGATCGAATCTCGATACTTGTTTTTATTTTAGTTTTCTCTTTCTCATTTATCTACCCATGTCAGTAGAAGGTTACTACGCGATTGTTTCCTATCAAGGGCGTTATTTTACTACTGGGTTTTAGAGTAAGTGTCTTACATTTATTACAAAATATTCGAGGTGCAACAATAAAGTAATGAGACTGATTTTCTTTGCAAGATGTGGCAACCCTGCAGGCTTGCATAGGCACAATATCTTTGACCTTGGTGTATAAGCTGCTTCTAGTCGAAGCAGCACATCGATCCAACTGCTCAGTCGTGAGTTGTGCTGTAATAAGTTAACACGTGTTTGTGTCTCTCGTCACGGAAACCGCATAATACTGCGGAACGGTGTGCCATTTCTTTTTGCGTTAAATTGGGTGAAAACGCGACGACAACTTACGGTAAGCTTCAGAAGACTTTTGGAGAGGAGGTTATGTCAAGATCTCAAGTATTTCGTTGGCATGAAATGCTTAGTGAAGGCAGAACGAATGTTGAAGATCGTAGTGGACGACCATCAACCTCACGGACGGGTGTCAACTTGGCCAGGGTGCGTAAACTCGTACGATATTATCGAAGATTATATGTGTATGATTGCAGAAGAACTCAACATCAATCGAGAAACGGTTCGTCTAATAATAACTGAAGATCTTGGTATGAGAAAGATGCGCCACCCCATACTGCTCTGTCGGTACAGCAATTTTCAACCGCAAAACAAATTTCAGTACTACCACAGCCACCTTATTCACCAGATATCGCTCCGTGCGACTTTTTTATATTTCCAAGAACCAAAACGGCGGTCAAGGGACACCATTTTCAAACAACACAAGACTGTGACTAGGGTCTTCGAGGATATTACAGAAGATGAGTTCCAGAAATGCTAACATCAATAGCAGAAGCGCTGGAAAAAGTGTGTGCAATCAGAAGGGAACTACTTTGAAGGAGACAACACTAAACTTGACTAAAACGGTAAGCAACATTTTTTTCACATCAGTCTCATTATTTTATTGCTGCACCTCGTATGTGTCCATGGTCCAGTGCTGTCTGTTCACTTTGAGAACTAACTTGGGAACGGTGTGTTTTCCTTACCAGTTCCAGGTCAGAATCGATTGAACACAAGACCCTCCTTGCAAGCTCCAGGCATAAACGGGTATATTTGATAGCCAACCTAAACCCACTTCTCGGGAACAAGTATGCAATACCACCAATATTACTGAGAAGCTAGCCGGCCGGGGTGACCGAGCGGTTCTAGGCGCTACACTCTGGAACCACGCGACCGCTACGGTCGCAGGTTTGAATCCTGCCTCGGGCATGGATGTGTGTGACGTCCTTAGGTTAGTTAGTTTTAAGTAGTTCTACGTTCTAGGGGACTGATGACCTCAGAAGTTAAGTCCCATAGTGCTCAGAGCCATTCGAACAATTTTTTTTTCCCTCAGAACCATTTGAACCATTTTTGAACTGACAAGCTACACAACATGAATTTGACCGGAAACAATTCCACATTTTTCCATTCCATTTATTGTTTTACACATTCATGCCATAATCTTCTATAGGCATTGGTAAATAGATGGAAAAAATAAAAAGTAAAAAAATGATCGAGTTTCGAACATGGGGTGCAAAAATGTGAAGCCGCTACGCTACCCACTGCGCCAAAACTTCAGCTGATGTTAAGTCCTGAAAGGCACATAAAGTACCTCAAAAGCTTTGACTGTCGTTTGGTCTTGAACAGTCTAGTATCTAGGGAAAAGACGACACATGTTTTCGCTTATTCTGGCTCCTCTTCCAGTGAGCGAAGTTTCTGGGAAATCGGGTTATGGCACTTGCCACGTTCTCCTCGATAGTGGTGCGGAAAACATCAAGTCGTGTGTTTGCGGGAAGACCATTCGAAGTACAGAAAGAAACAGCCATCACACTCATGCCTGTAAATATTAAAAAACCTTTGTGTTCTGCCTTACGGCAGGTCTTGTCATGGGGGAAGCCTCGTCAGAGAGGTCCACTGCACGAGCGTCGAGGGAAGTGATTCCAGTGGCGGTTTCCCGTTGCCTTCCACTGATGATGATGAAATGATAATGAGGACAACACAACACCCAGTCCCTGAGCGGAGAAAATCTCCGACCCAGCCGGGAACCGAACCGGAGCCCCTTGGCGCGACAGACCGCCTCGCTGACCACTCAGCTATCGGGGCAGACTGTAAATATGAAAATATCACATGTAAAAGTCTCTCCACTTACACCTGTCACTCCCTATATACGGACATGAAACCTTGTCGTACATACCGCTTCTAAATAAGCCTTTCGGCATTTGTGTAATAACCAACAGGACGAAACAAACGGCTTGAAAGTTTAAACTCGTTTTCACATGATTTTGAGAAATTTAGGGGAAATTTTACTATTTCCACCCGCCGTTCTATTAGCGGAACGAGTGGCCACGCAGAGCGACAGAATGCATTTCAGAGTAACGGCGGCCCGCCACCGGGAAGCGTGCGGTACTGCGGCAAACGGCGGCAAAAACGACAATGGGCAAACATTAGCGGCAGAGGCGGCGGTGGCGGCGGCGACCGAGCCGCGCGGCGCTACGGAAATCGGAAATTAAAAACGTCCCGAAGCCGTTCTGTTAATTAAAATTGAATACGCCACTTAAATGGCGGCAATTACCGAGTGGCGCTGTTTTCTGTCGTCCGGCGGTACTTCTTTCCTGTCGTTCCATTTCCTCTCTCCTACGTCACTGAGCTTCCGTTCCCGGGTGCAGGCGGCGTTAGAGGGCGTGCTGAATTACTCGCTTCCAAATTACAATCCAGAGCTTTTACCACGATTATTACTGATCATGCAGATGGGCACCAAAATAATGCAAACATCTGATGGAACGGAGGTGTGTGTCAGCAGTTCGTCGCAAAATGGATACGCTACATGAAGCGTATAAATTGCAGGTTTCGATAGAATTCCTTGACTTTGAGCATCAAGTATACTAGTAAAACTTCAGTAAGCTACTGTAGACTATCTTAAGTAAGTGTGGACTATGGTAGCTGTACAAGTGGCTTTGGTCAGTTATGAGCGTAGCCGCGTTACCTGAATGTTAGGTGTGTTGCATATCTGTCGGGCGTTACCTCATTTCAATCGCTTGGTATGCGTATGTGATCAGTGTCTTACTAGATTCTTCTAGAAACCGGAAGCGGTGAAACTGAGTGACGATACATGAAGGGCCGCGTAACTTACGGAACATTTTTTTCTACATGCTTATCGTCTTTTTGATACTTACAGATAAACAGTATTTATAGGAAAATCGAAATTTACGGTGTTTAATTCAGGTTTTATTCGAAAATTGTTGATTTGTAATATCAGACAGACGGACGTTGATGTAGAAATAAAAAAGAGGACTACAGATTTAGCATACTGTGCTAGAAAATGCAATTTCCTCAAGAGAGATAAAATTAAAAAAACGCAAAACAAAGGAATATCAAACATCGCTTCAATACTTCGTCGAGCTTGTACGAATCAAGTTTATAATATTGCTAAACAACTTGCGCACTTACCAATAATAACAGGAGACTCTTCCCTTTGATCATGACGAAGAACGATCTATTGAGCACAAAGTAACAACAATAATTATATAGATTTTTTATGTTAGTGCATGTAAATTGCACTTACATCTAAAGAAATTGCTTTGGTTACTAAAAAGCGCAGAAATTACGTGAGCAGCTAATTTTTATTACTTACATAATGAATTTATATTTTGTAAAGATATGAAATACACATTTGGAGTAACGTTGAACGATTCGCAATTCTAATTATGTACAAAACAAAGAAACAAGACGCAAAGGGAAGTCGTCTGATCCCAGTTCCTCTCTCACTCACTCACTTATGTTTCTTTGTCTACCAATCCTACCCATACTACCGCTAATCCTACCATTTATTGCGACATTTGTGTACTGTACCAGAAATACCAAATATTTCTTTCGGAATAGAAGCAACTCTAGCCATAACGTATGGACTATCTGTCAAGCGTACAAATTGATACGTCATGTTCGACGTCATTCTGTGGAGGATACTACATACTGTGAAAATCGAGACTAAGAGAAACAAAGATTTTTGGTGCTAACATCCCAATCATTAAACATAGAAAGCAGTTGCGTATTTATTTTGTCTACTGTTTACTGCGTATTATAAATTTTTAATTGAGGAGCACCAGAAGGAAAATTGGGTTCGGGCACCAATATCCTAACAACTTCTAAAAATAAAAGAGTAACGTACAAAAAACCTAAGTAATTCAGTATGAAAATACTAAATATTTATAACAACCCTGGATTTGGTGTGGGGCGGCGGTGGGGTGAGTGGACTGCAGTAGCCTGTTGTGGGTTTGTGAACCACTGAGGGCTACGGCGGGGACGAAGCCTCTCCGTCGTTTCTAGGTCCCCAGTTCAATACAATACAATACAAATATTTATTAAACCATAGCTGATCTACGTAGCTACCCACACAGTTAGCCGAGCGCGGTAACCTGCCGCTTGCAGGGCCTAGGGTAATGACCCTGACCCGGATCGAATTCGCTTTGCGGATTAAGGATGAGGGTGGTGAGCCGGCCAGCCTGGACATGGTTTTTAGGCGGTTTTCCACATCCAACGTCCTACCTCATATTAACGCTGCGCAAACATTTAGACCACTTTCTCGCACTTGTGCGTTGGACTGACTCTAGACACATACAGATGATTCACACAGATTCCATTGTATAAGAGACTGGTAATCTTAGGTTTCAAGTCTGCTCGAGCACTTAATCGGCAGCAACAGCAGCTGCAGCCTATATTGCTCAAAATATGAAATGTGATATAATCGCTAAAAACTAGTAACTAAATTCTAGATTACTGCAGCTCTATAAGCAAGAAATTTCGTTCCGAATTATGCATTTGTCGCAAACTAATGTGACCTGTATAGATAAAGTAAAGACTGAGATTCACAATATCCATATCCAGCAAATTTTCTTTTCATCAGCTTTGCCTGATACACAGGTGCGTAGTCTAGAAGGGAATATTATACACACAGATATTCATCCCGAAAAACAAAGTTACGAACATTCACTGCATCTCACACTCATTGATATCTTAGATTATCCACTTAATTTCTATGAAAAAACGGGACATACTAAAAGGCTTAAAAAACCTGGGACAGTTCGGGAAGAACGGGATACAAATCGTATTGATAAAATTTAGAGGACATGCACTCGGATGATCCCAAATGATTTTTTACAATTATTTTGCTGCGTTGTCACCATACTTTTACGTATTTTATCAAGAAGTGAATTTTCGTTTGAACAATCAAGTGATTTTTCTTCGTCTTAAAGTGATTTACAATGACAGACCGTCCACAATGTCCAATAGAAAAGTTTGATCCGCACAACGGACATATGTGGACTGCTGCCAGTGCCACCGTGCGACGACCGCAGGTCAAATGCGCCGCACGGTCATACCCCGAGGTCATTTAAACCCGCAAACAATTTTCAGCATGATCCTTAATTTATGAGCATGAGCGTATATAAACAAACTGAAGCGACGAATGAAATTTTGTTCCAAGGCGAGGATTATGACCTGGGTATCCCACCGACTAGGCGAATGCGCTAACCACTACTCCACCCTGGCACAGTGGCTTCGCGCAAGTGTACGCCTGCCTGCCTCCCTCAGTGCAAATTCTCATTCGCGTCTCAGCCAACTTGGTGCTCCCCACGTACTCGAACAGCATGGCAGAGGGTCTCCATCTGTATTGGTACAGCACCACAACACCGACCGAAACTGGGGATCCTGCCTGAAACATGGGCGCAGGTGCTTTAACCAAATGGAACTACATGGTGCCAGAGACCTTTTCAGGTCTCAAACATCTATGACGTGAGTATGCAGACACAAGAGACGGGCTCGAATCCCGGCTTTGGTACAAAACTTCATTTGTCGCTTCAGTCTGCATCATGTTTGAGACTTAAAAAAGTGTATGGAACCATATAACTTAATTCGAAACCTCAGTTGCTCTTTCATTTAATATATTATTCATGAATGTAAGTTGAATGTAATAAATGCTACAAAGCCTTAAAGACGTACGTTCATTTTGAAACACGCAGTATATTCGAGGTCTCAGAGCTGACTTCGTAGTGGTTCCGGAAGCTGGAAGATTATGATATTGGGAAACAAGCGGTAGAATGAGGTTCAAAAAATGGTTCAAATGGCTCTGAGCACTATGCGACTTAACTTCTGAGGTCATCAGTCGCCTAGAACTTAGAACTAATTAAACCTAACTAACCTAAGGACATCACACACATCCATGCCCGAGGCAGGATTCGAACCTGCGACCGTAGCGGTCGCTCGGTTCCAGACTGTAGCGCCTAGAACCGCACGGCCACTCCGGCCGGCTATAGAACGAGGTGACGAAAGTTGTAGAATAACGATACGCACATATACAGATGGCGGTAGTACCCAAGATATAAACCGGCAGTGCATTGGAGGGGCAATGATTTATACTCATGCGAATCATGTGATAAGGTTTCTGACGTGATTATGCCCGACCCACGGGAATTAGCAGACTTTGGACGCAGAATGATAGTTGGGGCTAGACACATGGGACTTTCCATTTCTGAAATCGTTAGGGAATCCAATATTCCGAGATCCACAGTGTCAAGAGTGAGCCGAGAATACCAAATTTTAGGCATTACCCCTCACCAAGGACAACGGAATGGTTCACGGTCTTCACTTGAACGACCGAGTATAGCTGGGTTTGCGTAGAGTTGTCAGCACCAACGTACAAACAACAATGCTTGAAACAACGGCAGAAATAAATGTGGGATGTGCGACGAACGAATCTGTTCGGACAGTCCGGCGAAATATGGCGTTAACGCGCTGTGGCTGACAGCACGACATCGTCTGCAGCGCCTCTCCTGGGCTCCTAACCATATCAGTTGGACCCTAGACGACTGGAAAACCGCGACCTGGTCAGATGAGTCCCGATTTCAGTTGGCAAGAGCTGATGGTAGGATTGGAGTGTGGCACAGACCCCACGAAGTCTTGGACCCAGGTTGTCAACAAGGCACTGTGAAAGCTGGTGGTGGCTCCATATTGGTGTGGCTGTGTGTACATAGAATGGACTGTGTCCTCTGGTCCACGTGAACCGATCATTGACTGGAAATGGTTATGGTCTGCTATTTAGAGACCATTTGCAGCTGTTCATGACTCCACGTTCGCAAACAACGATGAAATTTTAATGGATGACAGTGCGCTGCCACCGGACCACAATTGTTCGCGACTGGCTTGACGAACATTCAGGACAGTTCGAGTGAATGTTTCGGCCACCCTGATAGTCTGACATGAATCCCATCGAACATTTATGAGACATAATCGAGAAGTTTGTGTGCAAGATCCTACACCAGCAACACTTTAGTAATTACTGATGGCTGTAGAGGCAGTATGGCTCAGTATTTCAGCAGGGGACTTCAAACGACCTGCGGAGTGCCTGCCATGTCGAACTGGTGCAGTAAGCCAGGCAAAAAGAGGTTCGACTCGATATTACGAGGGATCCCGTTACTTCTGCCACTACAGTGGAATGTAAAGTGGATCAGTTAGGTTCTTGACCAATATAGTTGAGTGGATGTTATATTGTTTGAATGTGTCGTCATTTGTGAATATGTGTACCAGACTGGGACTGACCCTGCCAGTCTGGCCGAGCGGTTCTAGGCGCTTCAGTCTGGAACCACGCGACCGCTACGGTCGCAGGTTCGAATCCTGCCTCGGACATGGATTATGTGATGTCCTTAGGTTTGTTAGCTTGATGACCTCAGATGTTAAGGCCCATAGTACTCAGAGCCATTTGAACCATTTTGAACTAGATTTTCCTATTTTTCGCAAGCTCTTGCCTTAACCGTCAGACAATCTGATTACTCCTCCAGGCCTGGCGAGAATTATCACTGCCACTGGTTTTTCTGCTATTACTTCCGAACAAATATAGGCACTACATTGGAAATCAAAATTCGTTAGCATTAATCACTGATATCATAAATAGTGTTTGGATCTTAAGTGATTTCATCCGCATTACTTCCTCTCATCTGGAGAGAGTGGAATGAATTCAGCTGACCTCCTGCTTTCTGGTTCAATGTGACATCCAGTTTTCTAATTGTTATGAACACTTGATGAGTAATAACTGCTGAGTGTCGTAGGATAACTTAGAAAGTAACTCTCGCCAGATGTTGCAGTGTATTTTTTGGCTTCTGTTTTTGGTGCAGCTTCACGAGTAACAGATGCAAAACTGATGCGCGTGCTCTCGCCTTTCGCTCGTGCGTAAAGCGAAACGCTTACGAGTGTGGTATTGGCAATTCAAATTAAAGCGACCGGAAAAAAGAGTGTTAATGGAGGAACGCACCCGCGGCCGGCCGGCCGACGGAATCGAAAATTAAAAACGTCGCCGCTGTCCCCGGATTGGCATCGTTGTGTTAATTAAAAGCGAATGCGCCGATTTAATGGCCGTAATTAAGCAGAGAGGCGACGTCCGTGGAGTCCCTGCAGACGCGGGCGCGCATGCGCCGTTGTTGCCGCCGCCTTTGAGGCGAGCGGGCCGCACCTCGCAATAATTAACGGCGGATTCTTTTGAGCCGCGCCGCGAGTCTTATCTGGCGAGCCAGCCGCCCCCCTTTGTAGCGCGCGCGCTTTTTCATCTGCGCGCTGCCGGCAAATAGCTATTTCAAACACTTGGCGCCGCCCCCTCCGCCCCCGCCGGCGCAGCGCGCGGCCCCCGCTAATGCGACGAGATGGCCGCCGCCGCCGCCGCCGTCGCCCGGACCTCGCTGGGGGATTCCCCCGACAGTGCCGACAGCTGTCAAAAGCAGCAGCAGCAGCGCCGCGGCGCGACGGTTCTCCTGAACGCGAGAGATGAGCTAGACTTCCAGATCCGGCGTGAAGCTTCTGCCACATAGTGTGCATCGAGCGCGTCGTTTCCGTGCCACGTATGCGGGGCGGTGGGTCACTGGTAAGCTACAATGTTTCGAGTAAGAAGTACCAACTTAAGAAGTGAACATTCCGTCAGCAAGGACCACAATACGAGTAAGATGTGTGGACAAAGTCTTAATAACGACAGCGAAAACAAAGTTACGGAAGTAATGTTCCTTTTGTTTGCAGCTAGGTGTCTGCAGTTCTGGTACACAGAACCTTAGCACGTCCCTAATCTAGCCTAAAAGTAAGTGCTCGGCGCTCTCCGCTTCACCAATGTGCTGCGCTCATGTGTTTCAGCTCCGCTACCGGCATGCCGTGTTGCTGTGGGGTGGGGATTTCAGTGTGCACCAGTGATGCAGATATGTGTGTCCAAACAAACTGAACATGAATTGCGTACTTACTCACTCCACTATATCAATGGGATGCGGCATTTTATTCTGGATCCTCGAGCGGCTTCCAACAGTATTCTGGTGCTAGCATCTCACAAGGGGAGGCCACGACGTTTGGAACGCGGATTTACTGCAAACTTCGTACAATCCTAGTACTCCATGAGGACAACAAAATGTGTAAGCAGTAGCGGGTACTTCTCAATCGTTATTGAGAAAATCCCAAGATAATTTCGATCGTCGAATATATAGGGTGAGTCACCTAACGTTACCGCTGGATATATTTCGTAAACCACATCAACTACTGACGAATCGATTCCACAGACCGAACGTGAGGAGAGGGGCTAGTGTAATTGGTTAATACAAACCATAAAGAAATGCACGGAAGTATGTTTTTTAACACAAACTTACGTTTTTTTAAATGGAACCCCGTTAGTATTGTTAGCACATCTGAAAATATAAACAAATACGTAATCACTGCCGTTTGTTGCATTGTAAAATGTTAATTACATCCGGAGATATTGTAACCTAAAGTTGACGCTTGAATACCACTCGTCCGCTGTTCGATCGTGTGTATCGGAGAGCACCGAATTACATATGGATCCAAAGGGAACGGTGATGGACCTTAGGTACAGCAGAAACTGGAACAGCACATTACGTCCACATGATAACACCTTTTTATTGGTCTTTTTCACTGACACACATGTACATTACCATGAGGGGTGAGGTACACGTACACACGTGGTTTTCGTTTTCAATTACGGAGTAGAATAGAGTGTGTCCCGACATGTCAGGCTAATAGATGTTCAATGTGGTGGCCATCATTTGCTGTACACAATTGAAATCTCTGGCGTAATGAATGTCGTACACGCCGCAGTACATCTGGTGTAATGTCGCCGCAGGCTGCCACAATACGTTATTTCATACCCTCTGGGGTTGTAGACACATCACGGTACACATTCTCCTTTAACGTACCCCACAGAAAGAAGTCCAGAGGTGTAAGATCAGGAGAACGGGCTGGCCAATTTATGCGTCCTCCACGTCCTACGAAACGCCCGTCGAACGTGTATCTCACCCCTCATGGTAATGTACATGTGCGTCAGTGAAAAAGACCAATAAAAAGGTGTTAGCATGTGGACGTAATGTGCTGTCCCAGTCTCTTCTGTACCTAAGTTCCATCACCGTTCCCTTTGGATCCGTACGTAATTCGGTGCTCTCCGATACACACGATCGAACAGCGGAGGAGTGGTACTCAAGCGTCAACTTTAGGTTACAATATCTCAGGATGTAATTAACATTTTACAATGCAACAAACGGCACTGATTACGTGTTTGTTTATATGTTCAGATGTGCTAACAAAACTAACGGGGTTCTATTTAAAAAAACGTAGGTTTGCGTTAAAAAACATACTTCCGTGCATCTTTTTATGGTTTGTATTAACCAATTACACTAGCCCCTCTCCTCACATTCGGTCTGTGGAATCGATTCGTCAGTATTTGTTGTGGTTTACGAAATATATCCAGCGGTAGTGTTAGGTGACTCACCCTGTATATCCGTGCGCGGCGATTTTAACCACGAAGCGGCTGCAGCTGAGTAGTGCCGACACGGTAGCTCAGCGTGTTCGGTCAGAGCGTCAGCTATCCTTTATAATAATAATAAAAAAAAAAATACTGAACGAACGGATCATCGACGAACTGAATGGGTGTCATTGGATGTCCGTCCTGAACAAATTCAACGAACATTATAGAACAATCTTTTTTTTTTTTTTTTTTTTTAATGAAAAGCGTTTGGCGTTCAAGCCGCTGGATCGCTGGATCGAGTTGCGTTCGTCAGTTTTTTTTTATTTTCAATAGAGTCATTTTCTTTATTATTTATGTTACAACTGATATAATGGAGAAAGTACGTGCCATCGGATGAAATTTTATTGAATTTACAATGTTATTTGGCAGTCTACTAATTTTTATTATCACAAATAATGTAATATTCATAACTATCTACTAGTAAACGACCAAATGCATAAAGTCACACTAAAAATGTATGCTTGTCCGTGATTTGAGAAATCCCTTATACCTGGAAGGAGCCCGAAACGACTTGTTACCTCCAAGTTTTGACCGGCACAGACGGCTTTTTCGAAAGATGTACAGTTAATCGTCGCTTTCGACATTACGAGTACAAGTTGCAGGATGGTATTTTTCGTAAAAACATGGAAAACATAAAGTTAAACGGCACCAGCTCCATTGAATAAATGCTTTGTTTCCGCATACGCGAGGTCTTTTGACGTTTTATGTGGAAAAACAAACCTTGTTAACATTTTCAAAAACCTCTCTTTCAGACGATAGTTTGGAAGCAAACCATGCATAACGCAGTATTAACTTAAAAATCGGCGCTGATAATTGGTTATGCCGTATCGAGTGTATTTTAATAGCGTCTTAAAAACAAATTTTGTTTTACACTGTTCACTGAATTTGTTCAGGCCGGACGTCCGATGACACCCGTTCAGTTTGTTCGTTCATCTGTTCGCTCAGTTTATTTTATTATAAAGGGAAGCTAACGCTCTGACCGAACACGCTGAGCTACCGAGCCGTCACCACTCGGCTGCAGCCGCTTCGTGGTTAAAATGGCCACGCACAGATATACGAGGGTTATTCCAAAAGTAAGGTCCGATCGGTCGCGAAATGGAAACGACTATGAAAATCCGATAAAGCTTTGCACAGATGTGTTGGGTAGTGTCTCTAGTATAACCCCAGTTAGCATCACGTCGCTCTTCTCATTTCTGAGCTCGCAGTGAGTGCGTAAAGATGTCTAGAAAATAGTGTCTGCCGCCAAGTACGAGGGCCTGGTGAGAAATTTCGCCTGAAGCTATGCAGCCAACATTACATAACTGTCGTGCTGTTTCGTCTTCACGACAATTCTCAGCCGCATTCTGCAGGGGCAATGAAGATGCTCCTGCATCGTTTTCAAATGGAAATGTTAGATTACCCACAATACAGTCCGCAATTGTCTCCCCCTGAGTTTCATCTCTGGTCACATGAACCGCTGTCTTTGAAGACAACATTTTGACACAGACAACGAGGTGTAGGCCAGCGTGGAGAATTGGCGGAAAGCACTGGCGGCTGCCTTCTATGATGAGGCTATTGAAAAGTTGGTACAACGCTATGACAAAAGTCTTAAGTCAGAACGGCGACTACGTAGAGAAGTAGCTGAAAGGTGTAGCTAATTGTTACAAGTAAAACATTTCTGATGTTCACTGTGGTTTCAATTTGGCAATCAATCGGACCTTACTTTTGGAATAACCCTCGTATATATTTGACGACCAAAATTATCTTGCGATTTTCACAGTAACGCTTGAGAAGTACGCGCTACTGCTTACACGTTTTGTTGTCCTCATGGAGTACTACGAGCGTACGAAGTTTGCAGTAAATCCGCGTTCCAAACGTCGTGGCCTCCCCTTGTCAGTGTATTCCAAAACTGCAGACATGTAAGTGTGAGCAAACGAAACGTTAACTTCGTCACTTTATTTTTTCGATGCGATACTGAAAACCATATGGCTGTCCCCTTTTAATTCAGAGCGTGCTCCTCCCCTTTTACGCATTTGAAAAACCTGTTCTCTGATTAAATCTACCGGAGCTACCTATGTAGGCAGGCAGGCTCTCGAGAAGCTTCATGAGACTGCTGGCAAAAACTCCTTCCAAATCTCTGACGGGATATCTCAACGTAACTCACATTCAACACTTCACGTACCACAGTGGAATTACTGCCAACAATGGAAACGGAAGAGAGCAATATCTCGTCAAGTAAAATTGCAAAAAGCCTTCACTATCACCCGGAATATTTATAACAAGAAATCTAGTTCAGCCATAGCCAAAAGTCGGCCGCTGTGGCCGAGCGGTTCTAGGCGCTTCAGTCTTGAACCGCGCTGCTACTACGGTCGCAGGTTCTAATCCTGCCTCGGGCATGGATGTGTGTGATGTCCTTAGGTTAGTTAGGTTTCGGTAGTTCTAAGTCTAGGGGAATGATGACCTCAGATGCTAAGTCCCATAGTGCTTAGAGCCATTTGAACCATAGCCAAAATCTGTCTTTACCACACAGTCGTTCTCCCAGAAGCACTCTAGACAGTTGAGCCATTATCATTAATCGTCACTGTTATCGAGGAAAAGAAACGGCAAATTTTGCAGGAAACAAGATCAAAGACGGTATTTGAATGCGAAAAAGCCAAGAATGATTGTATGCCGTGACGGAACGAATTAGTTAATCTGCATGGAAAAGACATCTGAAACTTTGCGGACAAACAGCCCGAATAGACGTTTCATTACAAACCAAGAAAGTCTTCCACGTGATAAACTGCTGAAAAATCTATTTTGTCTAATTGAGAGCCAAAACGATCCCAAAGAAGTCTTTGTTGACATAATGTCGACTACGCGGATGACATACGGACAGGAAACTATCTTCTGTCAAATCCGAGAAAGTGACAGGGACGGATCTGGAACTCAAAGACACAAGGCAATAGAACCGGCGACAGACCCCCGACATCGAGACGAAATTTTCTGAAGAAAAGAAGTAGTACAGACTGATGTTTGGTTCTGCGTGGCCTGAGCAGTTAATGTGGAGTAATATCTTCCAATGTTCCAGTTCCAAATTTACCGTGATTTCCTTAAATCGCTTCAGACAAATGCCGGTGTGGTTCTTTCGACAAAGAACACGACCGAATTCCTACCCCATCCCTCCCTAATCCGAGCTTGTGCTCCGTCCCTAATGACCTCGTTGTCGACGGGACGCTAAACACTAATCTCCCTTCTTCTCCTCCCCCTCCTGACTGCATGAAATTTATCACCGTCGATACAAATTTACGAGAAAGTGGGTTGTAGAATCCTCAGAGAGATAAGAATTGTTGGTACAATGACATGGTGCTGGATCCTAAGGGAGAAGATTCATGACTAAGCACCTGTCCAGATATACAAGAAATACACGCGCGCGCTTTTGCGCGTGCGTGTGTGTGCGTTTGCGTGTGTGTGTGTGTGTGTGTGTGTGTATGCGTGTGCGTGTTTGTGTTTCTTGTAAGCTGAGTGATCACAATCGCCTGTTTATCCATATTCTGCCACACACAAAAATCCTTGGCCCTCATGTTCCAGTTACCTCTAAAGCTTACCTATCGTATATCGCCATATTGATTTCATAATACGAAAGAGCCTGCTTCATACCCCTCTTTAGAATAAGATTTAGTCATTTCGAGAGTTTCCCGAAAAGTGAGTGCAGATGACGAAACAGTTCCATTTACGAGCGCAAAGGAGTATGTTTTTGTTGTTTTCGTCCGAAATCAGATCTCTTTTTACTGTACATTGTGGTTAGTGTCAATAGGAAGCTGACTTTGGAAAGAAAAGGCACGCTCTGGTTGCCATATATCGAGAACAGCGCAGGGGCTGCCCGTTCAGTGCAAAGTGTCAGCCTTCTCTCATCGGCTTTTATGTGAAGAACCTGCAGTTCCGCCTCATAGTCTGCTCAGAAGTAGTGATGTACTCTGACAGAAAAAAAATCGCAACACCGAGAAGAAGATGTGCGACATAAACGGAAGTTGGTAGGCGTCTTGCGACATTTGAAATTTCGAGCCAGTCGCATAAGAGTTGCAATAGTAGCGCCACTATGAGGATGTAAAGCAGGTTTGTTTTAAATACAAGATGTAACGGTCGAGAACGTTAGTTACCTTTGAGATTGGACATGGTGAGTTAATGTTATTCAAGAATGACTTTAAGGCGACAAAGACGCCGTCGTCAACACATCACTGACCTTGAGCGAGGTCGTGTAATAGGATACTGCTCGCTATGTTCCAGGTTCAAGTCCCGGTCTGGAACACAGTTTTATTCAAATTTTGATAAGGCAGTTGCTAGTCTGGTGATCCCGCCTACTGGTCGACGTTCAGTTTCTCTGAGTGTAGCCCATTCTATGATGTATGGCACTACTGAAGTGACTGTCTTGGTTTTTCTAATCCTAGGTGAGTGTTCAAAATGTTCAAATGTGTGTGAAATCTTATGGGACTTAACTGCTAAGGTCATCAGTCCCTAAGCTTACACACTACTTAACCTAAATTATCCTAAGGACAAACACACACACCCATGCCCGAGGGAGGACTCGAACCTCCGCCGGGACCAGCCGCACAGTCCATCACTGCAGCACCTCAGACCGCTCGGCTAATCCCGCGTGGCTGCAGAAAGACTTGGCAGGAATGTAGCCACTGTGTATGATTGCTGACAGCGGTGGCCACGAAAGTGTACGGTCGTAAGAAGACCGTGCTCCGGACGATCAGGTACACTATCGGGAGGGAAGACCATCATATTTCGTTTATGGCACTAGTGCAACGTACTGCATCTGCAGCAGCAGTTTGAGCAGCTGCTGACACCACAGTGACACAAAGACGTGTTACCTCAAGGATACTATCGAACCAGAAGCTCTGCAGCGTGCATTCCATTGACCCCAGACCACCGCAATTTGCGATTTCAGTGATGCCAAGCTAGAGCTCGTTTGAGAACAGAGTGGGGTTACGTTGCATTTTGTGACGAAAGCTGGTTCTGACTCGGCGCCAGTGACGACCGTATGTTGGTTAGAACGAGGCCAGTTGAAGGTCTGCAGCCAAGCTGTCTGTTTGCTAGACACACTGCGCGTGCACTTGGAGCTATGGACAGGGGTACCACCTCGTACGATAGCAGCAGCACTCTCGTTACTATGCCATGCAGCCTGACTGCAAATGGTTCAAATGGCTCTGAGCACTATGGAACTTAACATCTGGGGTCATCAGTCCCCTAGACTTAGAACTACTTAAACCTAACCTGAGGACATCACACACATGCATTCCCAAGGCAGGATTCCAACCTGCGACGGTAGGAATCGCGCGGTTCCGGACTGAAGCGTCTAGAACCGCTCGGCCACCGCGGCCGGTTGACTGCAAATTTGTACGTCAATCTGCTGATTCGACCTGTTGCGCTGCCATTCAAGAACATATTCCAGGAGAGGGGGGGGGGGGGCTGTTTTCCAACGAGATAACTCTCCCCGTCAGTTTCTGTTTGCAGATGATACTTCTGTCTTAGTTGAAGATCAGGACTCGGAAAAAATTCCCAGATCTGTGATCAGTACCCTCAGTACCTTATAAACTTGGTTTCAGCTAAATGGATTGAATCTAAACATACCTAAGACTCACGTGATGCAGTTCAGAACCAAACAGTCAAAATGTGAGCAGATTAAGATTGTACACAACAACCGAGGTATAGAAGAAGTTGACTCAGTCAAGTTCTTAGGTTTAAATGTAGATACAATTTGAGCTGGCAGGCACATATTGAATACCTGGCAAACAAACTGAGCAGCTTTGCATTTGCAATGCAAATACTGTCAACTTCAATTGACATGGGCACACGAAAAGTAGCATATACAAGCTACTTCGAATCCAATATTAGGTATGGTATTGTTTTTTTGGGGTAACTCGACAAACACAGTGCGGATACTAAAAATACATAAAAAAATCATACGAAATATGTGCACTGCAAATCACAAAGAACTATGTCGACCATTATTTAGAAAACTTAAAATATTAACTTTTCCATCCTTATACATATATGTCGACCATTATTTAGAAAACTTAAAATATTGACTTTTCCATCCTTATACATATATGAGATTTTTATATATTTGTACACCAGACATGAATTATTTGAGGGAAACCATTTTGTCCACTCACATGATACCAGAAACAAAGAAAATTTTGTGCTGCACACCCACCGCCTCAGACTGTATGCCCAGGGACCTCAATACATGGGAATGAAATTTTGTAATAAATTAAAAGGGAACAAATTGATGCAGGTGAATCTAGGTTCACTTAAAAGAAAGCTATATGAGGTACTGACACAGAAGTATTATTACTCAGTGGATGAATTCATGCGGGACAAACTGGAAATTTGAGATGGGTACAATGTGTTATCCTTATAGTGTTATTATTTATTATAGCGCTATTATTTATTAATGTAAAAATCATTGTAATTGTTTTATAAATTTTTGACGTGTCCCCTGTACGCAAACTAAATGGATTGCAAATGTACGTCATGAGATGAATAAAACACAATTCACCACATACGGCCGTTGTACCCCAACATGTTCTACAAAGTGTCGATATGTTCGCTTGGCCTGCTTCATCAGTCTCCGATAGAGCGCACATGGGACATCATCGGGAGGCAACTCCAGCGTCATCCACAAACAGCATTAACCGTCCCTGTATTGATCTATTGATCCCTTTACTAGCCGACCAAGCGCAACAGCCACGAACTCCGTCCCACAAACTGACATCCGGCACCTGCACAGCACAATGCATACACCTTTGTACGCTTGCAGTTATTAATGTACCAGCTTTCCGCGTTTGCACTCGCTTATCGCGCGCTCACATTAAGGCAACACGTTACAATGGTGATCACTAAAATACCGGGTGATCAAACAGTCAATATAAATTCGAAAACTGAATAAATCACGGAATAATGTAGATAGAGAGGTACAAATTGACACACATGCTTGGAATGACATAGGGTTTTATTAGAACCAAAAAATACGAAAGTTCAAAAAATGTCCGACGGATGGCGCTTCATCTGATCAGAATAGCAATAATTAGCATAAGAAAGTAAGAGCAATGCAAAGATGATGTTCTTTACAGGAAATGCTCAATATGTCCACCATCATTGCTCAACAATAGCTGTAGTCGAGGAATAATGTTGTGAACAGCAATGTAAAGCATGCCCGGAGTTACGGTGAGGCATTGGCGTCGGATGTTGTCTTTCAGCATCCCTAGAGATGTTGGTCGATCACGATACACTTGCGACTTCAGGTAATCCCAAAGCCAATAATCACACGGACTGAGGTCTGGGGACCTGGGAAGCCAAGCATGACGGAAGTGGCGGCTGAGCACACGATCATCACCAAACGACGCGCGCAAGAGATCTTTCACGCGTCTAGCAATATGGGGTGGAGCGCCATCGTACGTTCCAGCAGGTGTTTATCAGCCAGGCTGGGGAGATGCGATTCTGTAACATATCGGCGTACCTCTCACCCGTGACGGCAGCAGTTACGAAACCAGAATCACGCATTTCCTCGAAGAAAAAAGGCCCGATAACGGTAGATGTGGTAAATCCAACCCATACCGTGACTTTCTCGTCGTGCAATGGAGTTTCCACGACAGTTCTAGGATTTTCGGTAGCCCAAATTCTGCAGTTGTGGGCGTTGGCAGACCCTCGGAGCGTGAAATGAGCTTCGTCGGTCCGCAACACGTTACTCAACCAATTGTCATCTTCCGCCATCTTTTGAAACGCCCACACCGCAAATGCCCTCCGTTCCACTAAATCGTCAGGTAACAGTTCACGATTCCGATGGATTTTGTACGGATACCATCGGAGGGTACTCCTCAGTGCCAACCAAACAGTAGTGTATGGAATGCCGGTGCGACGTGCGACTGCACGAGCGCTGACTTCTCCGTGTATAGACGAACCCGCTACTGTCTCCATTTCTTCCTGAACTGTCTCAGCAGCATTACGCCTTGTGCTCGGTCGGCCACTACGGGGTCTATCGTCTTAACAACCCGTGGCTTCGAATTTCGAAGTCATTCTCGCCACAGCTGCATTTGTCAACGGACCTTCATCCGATCGAATCCACTTCCTATGACGATAGAATCGTAACGCTGAACTAGCACATTCCCCATTCTGATAATACAGCTTCACTAAAAGCGTCTTTTCAGGTAACGTCAACATGCTGCGACTGCTGGCGCATCTGATTCTCTCTCTCATTACAGCTCGTTTTATACACGATTGTCATGCGCAGTCACTGACGTTTTGCTGTCCGGCGCCATCTGTCGGACATTTTGTGAACTTTGTTTTTTTTTTGTTCTAATAAAACCCCATGTCATTCCAAGCATTACCTCTCTATCCACATTATTCCGTGGTTTATTACGTTTTCAAATTTATACTGACTTTTTGATCACCCGGTATATTATCTAGACAAACGTATCCCCGAAATCCAGTTACTCTGGATTATTCTTTTGTGTTGCGATCTTTTACCGTCAGTGTGTTTGCCAGCGAGTCCGGCCAGAATTCGGCGGCATTGGGCTCGGCTCGTGTGCCCCGCGGGCTGGCGCCGCTATTGATTTGCCTCCTCGTTGGCGACTTCCGTGTCGCCGCTACCTCCGCTATCAGGTGGCTTTTCAGCTGATCTCAGGGAACATTCGGTATCAAACAACCTTTGGAAACTCAAAGGTGCTCACTGAGTGCAGAATTTCCAGCACATCCATAACAGTGGCCAAGAAGTCACTCGGGAAAGGGATGGGACACACCAGTACCCGATCCCAGTCGTGTTTTAAAACCTCATGTCAGTTATTTTAATTTTCCATTCCATACATCCATAATACCAATGACCTATGCATTGTGCCAGCACTTTACATGAATAATAAATAAATACTTTGACTTAAAAATAGTGTACAATTTGTTGCCTTTAAATTATAAATAAAGACGAACAATGTACAAGGTGAGGGACATTGCGGGTTTTTACTAGTACAATCACTGGAACGGCATCAGAAATTCATGGAAAACGTAATCAGGCTGGTATCGTCCTGAAATCCGTTCATTTTACTAATATACAGTTACTACTGTTAAACGGACTTCAGTCATTCTTACTTAGGATAAAAACAAAGAATCTTAATCTTGAATATGAAAACACGTGTTGCGTCAATAAAGCTTATGGTATTTCGAAACAAGCGCACTTACCAAAACGAAAAAAAAAATCTCGAGACTGGATTTACTGTGACGTCATATTAAAATCCTTAGTTGATTACATATTCGCCGAAATGGGATCTGTGAATCGCCACTGCATAGTTTTGAACTAAAAATATGCTTTCTACCTGAAGAGAGTTCAGAGTTTCTCCAAAATATTAGTCCCCCTGTGGCAAGAGGCTATGCGGAGTAAACTAACTATACACATTGATTGCCAACAACGAATTGCGATGTAGCTGTCGGTCCAGTCGTTAGTGATGGCTATGAGTTAACTTGCATTAAATGAGTTTTTGCCCACGTAGATATTACATGTAGTTTACTGCCCTGAGGTGAAAAAAACAGCACATGAATTACATGTTTTTTCAAAGAAAATTCCGCACTGGCTGTAAGAATGATTTTTATTAAATCTGCGACTGGTTTCGCACCACTTATCGGTGAATCCTCAGGCAATATACGCAATTTATGACGTAGCAACATTGAACATTGCCCTGTACCCACTCCCAACCGTTCACGTCCAATATACCGTCATCTGGTGGAAGCGTTAGTTAAAACTTAAAAATCTTTTTTAAAGAATTTTTAAACGATGCGAGCGCAATGACCGTGCAAGTTGAGAGGAGCCGCGCGGCAGCGGACACGGCCTGAGTCAGGAAGAAAAAAACTAGTTGTAAAGAAAATAGCGTGTCTTTTAGAGTTGATAGGTTTTGAAACGTACTTCCTCACAAAAGTCCATCGTTCTTCATATATTGGACAACGGGGGTGGAATTCCCATTTCTTCTGTCTAGTGCCCATTGTAGGTGGTTCTATTGCTTACGTTTCCTATTAGATGTGACCGTACGGCGTGTAAGTAACGTACCTGCCTGCTCTACTATGCGATAACGGCATTTTATTCCCCGTTAATACCTGAATAAATTCTTTATTAAAAGATTGATATTTGACATAGGCTCAGTCTGCTGCACAATTAAAAATCCCTACATTGTGTAGGTATTTTTACGCAATGTGCAAGGGTCCGAAAGACATTCCACCGTCCGATACTTTACTCATAAACTAGAACAATCTTACTTAATGTATCTCACTTAGACTTTCAAATTCCATGCCACTCAACATCATTTGACGTTTGCTATTTTACCAGAAAAATCAAGTAGGGATTGCAACAAAAGCCGGCCAAGGTGGCCGAGCGGTTCTAGGCGCTACAGTCTGGAACCGCGCTGCTGCTACGGTCGCAGGTTCGAATCCTGCCTTGGGCATGGATGTGTGTGATGTCCTTAGGTTAGTTAGGCTTAAGTAGTTCTAAGTCTATGGGACTGATGACCTGAGATGTTAAGTCCCATAGTGCTTAGAGCCATTTGAACCATTTGATTGCAACAAAGTTGGAAGATTATGTATTTTGTATAGATGGTGTTGAACAGATTTCAAGAATTTTTGGAGCTGCGTTATGTAATGCACAGTTGCACTGATCCTTCACTATAACGATCGTGTTCAGTCTATACTCTAACCACCTTTGAGTTATTCATGTCAGAGGAAATGGAAAGTATTCTCTGGAACAGATATTCCGAAGGTGGTTTGAACGTAGGCCAAAATCGATATTTATGATAAAGAAACAATACAGTTGTGCATTTTATAATGTAGCTCCAAAAACATGTAAACAGATATCGTAGAACCATTGATGCAGGTAAAACAAAGAAATGTACTGAAGTATCAAACAAGTTGAACATAACTATGTACTCCACGTGTCAAACACACAGGCATTCTTCTTGTACGGAAATTTACAAATTCAGAAGTCATGAACTTAAGTACAGAATGGAGCAATGCTTGTGTATTACCACTCTGACTGGATTTCATAAAACGTGACAACGCTTTTGAATCGACTTCAAGGACAAGTTCAGAATGGTTCAAATGGTTCTGAGCACTATGAGAATTGCTGAGGTCATCAGACACCTAGAACTTAGAACTACTTAAACCTAACTAACCTAAGGACATCACACACATCCATGCCCGAGGCAGGATTCGAACCTGCGACCGTAGCGGTCGCGCGGTTCCACACTGTAGAGCCTAGAACCGCTCGGCCACACCGGCCGGCAAGGAAAAGTGAACTAACAATCCTTGACGTGTCAGTATTACTTGAGAATATACATATTAATATTACAGCGTCCAATAGACATAAAAGAAAGGTTAGGCAAGGGATTCTATATGAACAAGGCGACGGCTTTGCTGACAAGTTATAAGCTCACCAGACCAAGTACTAGTGACCCTTCGAAAGATGATACTGGTCGCTTTTCAGTGTACTGTGTATGGTATGAATCTGGCACCAGCTGGTCATGCGATGCTCTGGTGCTTCCTAAGTTGTGGCAGTGAGCCGGCCGGGGTGCCGAGCGGTTCTAGGCGCTACAGCCTGGAACCGCGCGACCGCTACGGTCGCAGGTTCGAATCCTGCGTCGGGAATGGATGTGTATGATTTCCTTAGGTTAGTTAGGTTTAAGTAGTTCTAAGTTCTAGGGGACTGATGACCTCAGAAGTTAAGTCCCATGGTGCTCAGAGCCATTTGAACCATTTGTGGCATGAAATGATATATCTGTGTCACTCAGTTGTATGAAATCAGCACAGTAAGATGGGTCGATGTTGGTATGCGACTGGCAGAAAAGTGATATTGTGTTTGTACGTGCCTACGATCACGCTGTGAATGGAATTGCCCGTTTAATTGGTTTATAATGCAGGCTGTCTTGCCTGTTGTTACGCAGCCATTTTCCCAAAACTGTCTCGTAACTAATATAAAGTCAGGGTTGAAAACACTAATCATATCACACTAATTAATCCCCGCTGACCAGTGGTATGTATCTCAGTACCTGTGATTGCCAGTAGCTAAGCAATTTAGTTCCATTCTTGTACTGTATTGGATGGTTCATTCGAAACAAGAGGCCACTCTGGAAACATATTAAGTTGACCTGCAAGCGAGCAGGCGTGTTTAGGTGATGAAGGTTGACACTAGAGATCCATCTCCTGGCGAATTCCTGGAAGGGACCAGTTGTGAGCAGTACAGGTGAGTGCCAGGTGGTTGAGCAGCTGTCCTTTGACTGTATGCCGCAGGGCACTAGCCGCTGAAGAAGCATCTCCTTTAGGGACACCAAGAGAAACAACTCGGATGAGGGAGGAGAACAAATGCCTTTCTTAGCGAGGTCCGGAGAGATGCTTTTGTGAGCGAAACGTAGAAAAACTGGGCTTTCTTCGAAAGACACAGCGCCCGGGTGATCGACACATGGAGTGAGAACCCACAGCCAAGCCACGTTTGTGAACGGTAGACGATGCCGAACTCTGGCACTGCAAAAACCGAATGTTTAACACATCGCAAGAGCCGCCAGGACAGGCTGATGTAAACAAATTAAGACACAGCTGTGCTGTCGATGACACACACCTCATTAGCCTTAGAAACAGACACACACACACACACACACACACACACACACACACACACAGAGAGAGAGAGAGAGAGAGAGAGAGAGAGAGAGAGAGCAGGACGCCGTTTTTCAGCACTAAATGTTAGTAAACGTTTTACTATCTAACAGCCTGAAATCAGAGACAGAGAGGGGACCAGTTTCTTATAAGACATCTTTTTACTGTTCAGCACTGGAAATATCCGTAGCTCAGCCAATCGAAAATGATGTAGAGCGAAAAGCGAAAACCCGAGTATTGCTTTTCGGAAGCAGGCGGAACAAAATCACTTCATCGAAAGTGTGCGACATCGCAAGACTTCATCTCCTTCGCCAGACGCCTACGGCAGACTACTTCTCCGCACCTCGCCAGCCAAGCAGCCACCGGCCTCTCTGAACAGATGACATGTTTCCGGGCTGAGATGCACGTGGCTGCAGGTTACTGGTGTGAAACAAATGACTTATTTTGCAGCCACTCCAGCCACCACCTGCAGATAATCGTGGGGAAATCTAGCTGCAACAACGAGATGACTGTACGGACAGTGAAATAATTGCGTTTCAATAATTCTCAAGTTTCACTCTGAAGACTTGCTTGCAGATATTTTACGATCAGTATGGCTACTATTCTGGCTGGCCACAGGTGCAAACCATATGCCATCCTACAACACTATCTAATTTTTATACTAATATTTCAGTAATGGCGGTACGACTTTGCGGATTATTTTATACCGACACGCAATTATTAGAATCAGACCCCCGATCCTTTACCCACATTCGCCAAGTTAACAGTTTTCTATCGACAATACTCCTCGCATGCTTTAAGGCACACTTTGATGTAATAAACTGAATTAATTGTGATCGTTGTTAAATTTGTAGCGAAATATTTCCCCATTCACTATTTTCCAAGGGCTACCATTTATTGGTGTCTACATCTACATCTACATGGATACTCCGCAGATCACATTTAAGTGCCTGGCAGAGGGTTCATCGAAACACCTTCACAATTCTCTATTATTCCAATCCCGTACAGCGCGCGGAAAGAACGAACACCTATATCTTTCCGTACGAGCTCTGATTTCCTTTATTTTATCGTAGTGATCGTTTCTCCCTATGTAGGTTCGTTTCAAAAAAATATTTTCGCATTCGGAGGAGAAAGCTGGCGATTGGAATTTCATGAGAAGATTCCGTCGCAACGAAAAGCGCCTTTCTTTTAACGATTTCCGGCCCAAATCCCGTATCATTTCTGTGACACACTCTCCCATATTTCGCGATAATACAAAACGTAATGCCTTTCTTTGAACTTTTTCGATGTACTCAGTCAGTCCTACCTGGTAAGGATCCCACACCGCGCAGCAGTATTCTAAAAGAGGACGGACAAGCGTAGTGTAGGCAGTCTCCTTAGTAGGTCTGTTACATTTTCTGTGTCCTGCCAATAAAACACAGTCCTTGGTTAGCCGTCCCCACAACATGTTCTGTGTTTTCCTTCCAATTTAAATTGTTCGTAATTGTAATACCTAGGTATTTAGTTGAATTTACGGCTTTTAGATTAGACTGATTTATCGTGTAAACGAATTTTAACGAGTTCCTTTTAGTACTCATGTGGATGACCTCACGCTTGTCGTTATTTAAGGCCAACTGCCACTTTTCGCACCATTCAGATATTTTTTCTAAATAGTTTTGCAGTTTGTTTTGATCTTCTGATGACTTTATTAATCTGTAAACAACAGCGTCATCTGCAAACAACCTAAGATTGCTGCTGAGATTCTCTCCCAAATCCTTTATATAGGTAAGGAACAGCAAAGGGCCTATAACACTACGTTGGGGAACGCCAGAAATCACTTCTGTTTTACTCGATGACTTTCTGTCAATTACTACGAACTGTGACCTCTCTGACAGGAAATCACAAATCCTGTCACATAAGTGAGACGATATTCCAGAAGCACGCAATTTCACTACAAGCCGCTTATGTGGCACATTGTCAAAAGCCTTCCGGAAATCCAGAACTACGGAATCGATCTGAAATCCCTTGTCAATAGCACTCAACACTTCATGTGAATAAAGAGGTAGTTGTGTTTCACAGGAACGACGTTTTCTAAACCCATGCTGACTGTGTCAATAGATAGTTTTCTTTGAGGTAGTTCATAATGTTCGAAGGCAATATATTTTCTAAAATCCTGCTGCATATCGGTGGTAACGATATGGGCCTGTAATTTAGTGGATTACTCCTACTACCTTACTTGAATGTTGGTGTGACCTGTGCAACTTTCCAGTCTTTGGGTACGGATCTTTCATCAAACAAACGGTTGTATATGATTGTTAAGTATGGTGCTAATGCCTCAGCATACTCCGAAAGGAACCTAATTGATATATGGTCTGGACCAGAAGACTTGCTTTTATTAAGTTAATTAAGTTGCTTCACTACTTCGAGGATATTTACTTCTACGTTACACAGGTTGGCAGCTGTTCTCGATTCGAATTCTGGAATACTTACTTCGTCTTCATTTGTGAAGGCATTTCGGAAGGCTGTGTTTAGTAACTTTGCTTTGGCAGCACTGTCTTCGATAGTATCTCCATAGCCATCGCGCAGAGAAGGCATTGATTGTTTCTTGCTGCTAACATACTTCACATATGACCAGAATCTCTTTGGTTCGAGATAAAGTTTCGTTGTGGATACAGTTATATGCATCTCGCATTGAAGTCCGCACTAAATTTGGAGCTTCTGCAAAAGATCGCCAATCTTGGGGATTTTGCGTCTGTTTAAATTTGGCACGTTTGTTTCGTTGTCTCTGCGACAGTGTTCTACCCCATTTTGTGTACCAAGGAGGATCAGCTCCATCGCTTGTTAATTTATTTGGTATAAATCTCACAACTGTTGTCGATACTATGTCACACTAACTTTGAGTCAAAAATTCTCATATCATCCAGCACTGCCTACAAGGAATGGCATACCTCTCGGAGCCATGTAACACGACATAGGAGTAGCGGTCATGAAAAGCACCCAGTCGGCAGGGAGCAGAGCCGACTGTCAGGCCTCGCCGTTGACAACTGGTTTCTAACACGACAGGAGTCGCTGCAGTCGGTGAATGTAGGATCGTCTCAACCAATTTCCGTGCGAACATCGCGATGGGAACAGCGTGCATCGGACGTTTCGAGCCAGATAGCTCGGGAAGGTGCACTGCTCACAGCAGCACATAAAGCGGCACGTCTCGTGTGGGCCAAACAAAACAGGCACTGGACAGTAGCGAAATAGGGACATGTGGTGTGGTCCGATAACTCGCGATTTTCACTCTTGAGGCGTTAACTCGCTGCTTGTGGAGGTCGTAGTTCAGAACAGAAGTGGCACTGCTCTTTTTCCTTCTGGGAAAAAGGGGTGGGGTGTCGATGCTATTTTTTGGAGTTCACTCATTCGTTTCCTGTGAACGCAAAAGAGAATGAATTTTCCGAGATTCTTTGTGACCAACTATTGCTCTTTCTTGGTACAGTCACACGTTCCTCATTCGACGAACATTCAACGCACCTCTACTGGGCCGCTAAATTACACAGTCTTGATCCCATAGAAAATTTACGAGGCTATCTGGAACAGCGATACTCTGCCGGAAAAAAATTAGTACACCCTTTCAGAGGATTCCAATACACTCAAGATTTACTGTTGCGACAATGCATGTGGAGTACATGAAATGATTAGATTTACAGATCAGTAACACAAGTGGTTCTGAGGTACCAGGTATCGATCCATGCTGAAACACCGATACTTGGTGTAGCCTCGACAGGCAGCAATTCAGGCGCTGGCTCCGGCATTCAGTTGAGATTACAGATGGCGATTACTGTCCTGGGATACGTCACGCCACGCCTGCTCGACCTGTTCACGTAGCTCTGTAAGAGTGGGTGGTTGAACAGCCGCATGAGTCGCGTCTCGTCGAACCAACTCCCACACTTGCTCCACTGGAGACAAGAATGGAGACCGTGTTGGCCAGGGAAGCTAGCACGCGCCTTGCAATGGAGCTTCACAGGCAGTGTGCGATCGATTGTCATCCTGACAGGATATCACATCACCTTCCTATTGCAACAACAGCAAGCGAACGGATCGAACAGCATTCTGCATGTGACGAGCTCTGGTTTGGCGTCCCCTCCAGGAACACCAAAGTCCGCAGCTCGTGGTCGTGCGGTAGCGTTCTCTCTTCCCGCGCCCGGGTTCTATTCCCGGCGGGGTCAGGGATTTTCTCTGCCTCGTGATGACTGGGTGTTGTGTGATGTCCTTAGGTTAGTTAGGTTTAAGTAGTTCTAAGTTCTAGGGGACTGATGACCATAGATGTTAAGTCCCATAGTGCTCAGAGCCATTTGAACACCAAAGGTGAAAGAGAGTTGTAGCTTATCGCACCTCAGACCATAAGGCCTGGTGTGGGACCATTGTGTCTTGGGCGAATGCACTCTACGAAACGGCGCTCACCAGGTCTGTGCTGTACGCGCAAACGACCTTCACTTACATGCAGTCATAATCTGCTTTCATTACTGAAGACAACGGCGCGCCATTCCAAGTGATCCTCAGACAGTACCCGTCGAGCTTGCACGTCAGTGCTGTGGCTGGATGGAAGATGGGCTAGAGGTGTGCTTGCAGTAGTCACAAGTCTGGGTTCACAAGCCCTCTCATCTGCCCTGCATTAGCTGTACGATCTGCCATTGCTGTCCTTACAATACGAGCCTGGTGGGCGTCTGTACTGCGTGGACGTCGAGAATCTCGACTACGGACGTTAAAATGACCTCTCATACCAGCATCGTTGCACAACTGACGGAACAGGTCCAACTTGTGTGGCATTTCTCCGAAAGGCCCATCCCGCCACTCGGAAGGTCAAAATTTGACCCCCTTCCAAACCACTTATTTGGCGGTACAAAGCACGAGTGAGACTCCGCGGCATGGCTGTCCGCTTGCTTCACACGTTTGCACCACACGGAGCCTTCTGGATATGGTCATTCTCTATTGAAGGGTAGACATAGATGGCGCTCTGGCAGCTATCCCACTACGCTATTTGCTGGCCCACGACATTTCAACTGTTATCAGTACATTTACTCTACTGCCCATTAAAATTGCTACACCACGAAGAAATGCAGATCATAAACTGGTATTCATTGGGCAAATATATTATACTAGAACTGACATGTGATTATATTTCCACGCAATTTGGTAGCATAGACCCTGAGATATCAGTACCCAGAACAACCACCTCTGGCCGTAATAACGACATTGATACGCCTGGGCATTGAGTGAAACAGAGCTTGGATGGCGTGTACAGGTACAGCTGCCCATGCTGCTTCTGGCGTGTTGTGGCGAGCCAGTTGCTCGGCCACCATTGACCAGACGTTTTCAGTTGGTGAGAGATCTGGAGAGTGTGCTGGCCAGGGCAGCAGTCGAACATTTTCCGTATCCACAAAGGCCCGTACAGGACCAGCAACATGTGGTCGCGCATTATCCTCCTGAAATGTAGGGTTTCACAGGGATCGAATGAAGGGTAGAGCCTCGTGTTGTAACACATCTGAAATGTAACGTCCACTTTTCAAAGTGCCGTCAATGCGAACCAGAGGTGACCGAGACGTGTAACCAGTGGCACCCCATACCATCACGCCGGGTGATACGCCAGTATGGAGATGAGGAATACACGTTTCCAATGTGCGTTCACCGCGATGTCGCCAAACACGGATGCGACCATCATGATGCTGTAAACAGAACCTGGATTCATCCGATAAAATGACATTCTGCCATTCGTGCACCCAGGTTCGTCGTCGAGTACACAATCGCAGGCGCTCCTGTCTGTGATGCAGCGTCAAGGGTAACCGCAGCCATTGTCTCCGAGCTGATAATCCATGCTGCTGCAAACGTCGTCCAACTGTTCGTGCAGATGGTTGTTGTCTTGCAAACGTCCCCATCTGTTGACTCATGGATCGAGACGTGGCTGCACGATCCGTTACAGCCATGCGGATAAGATGCCTGTGATCTCGACTGCTAGTGATACGAGGCCGTTGGGATCCAGCACGGCGTTCCGTATTACCCCCATGAACACACCGATTCCATATTCTGCTAACAGTCATTGGATCTCGACCAACGCGAGCAGCAGTGTCGCGATACGAAAAACTGAAATCGCGATAGGCTACAATCCGAGCTTTATCAAAGTCGGAAACGTGATGGTACGCATTTCTCCTCCTTACACGAGGCATCTCATCAACGTATCACCAGGGAACGCCGGTCAACTGCTGTTTGTGTATGAGAAATCGGCTGGAAACTTTCCTCATGTCAGCACGTTGTAGGTGTCGCCACCGGCGCCAACCTTGTGTGAATGCTCTCAAAAGCTAATCATTTGCATATCACACCATCTTCTTCCTGTCGGTTAAATTTCGCGTCTGTAGCACGTTATCTTCGTGGTGTAGCGATTTTAATGACCAGTAGTGTACTATCCCCGATGTGGCATTTGCCGTCATCGGATCAAAATCGACGTCTCTCCAGGTGTACTAATTTTCTCTCTCTCTATTCAGCCCAAGCTTTCAGCTTCCCCCATTGATTGTTTTCAAAGACCACTAGCAGCCATTGTTAATCTTTCCTTCGACTGACATCAGTTTTTTTGCCCGGTGTGTAAGTGAGTAACGCTCAGTGTAGAAAGTACGACACCCCCAGCGGTGCTATTCCTGGGGACAGAAACGTCGCGCTGGAGCCGGCAGGTCCCTGTGAAGCCGTGTGGCGGCTGTCGCCTCCTGCGTGTCGCAGCGCCCCTGCGCGCACAAAGCCGCCCGCGCACGAGAGGTCATTACGAGTGGCACGCGCCGTGACACGCATCGTTCGCCTTTGTCTCGCAGCCAGCCAGCCTGCCGGCCGGCCCGTATTCCTCGCCTGACACGGCTAATTCGCGGCCATTGTCGAGCGCGGCGCCGATCTCCGGCGTGCGCATGCGCGGGCGAAGCGGCGGCCACGGCCAGGGCCGGGGAACCCCCGTCTGCAGTGCGGCCTCCGGGCACCGCGCGCTCCCGAACCCCGCCGGCGGTTCCACCGTGCTGCGCTGCGCTGTGCCTGCTCATTGTGGTGGATTTCCTGTCCTCACAGGCCGTAAAGCAGGAGCTGCGCTGCCAAAACTGGGGGTCTTTTTCGGTCCTTTTTCCTCTCTCTCTCTCTCTCTCTCTCTATTCAGCCCAACAACAAGAAAATACAAACACACCGTTTTCAGGTACCTCCCTTGTGTATGCAGATTCAACAGGGTGATTGTCTTTCAACAAAACGACTAAAAATATATGTTAGTAATACAGCGAGCAATGCGAATAATGTGTGATGTTCACTCACTGTCATCTTGTACTCTGCTTTTCAAGGATTACACATCTTAACCGCTCCTTCTCAGTATGTGTAATTACCCATGAAATACGTTGTTAAAAACCCATCAATATTTCGGGGAAATTCTGATGCCCACAGCCATAACACTAGAATATAAAATTACCTTTACTTATTTGTAAGGCTGTCAGAGGCTATAAAAATAGTTCAATATACAGCCACAAAAGTCTTTCATCATTTAGCTTATAACATAAAATGTACGAGAAGTAGGAAAGCAAATCTTAAATCTACCGCAAAATTACACTACTGGCCATTAAAATTAAACACCACGCAGATGACGTGCTACACACGCGAAATTTAACCGACAGGAAGAAGATGCTGTGATATGCAAATGATTAGCTTTTGAGAGCATTCACACAAGGTTGGCGCCGGTGGCGACGCCTACAACGTGCTGACATGAGGAAAGTTTCCAACCGATTTCCCATACACAAACAGCAGTTGACCGGCGTTGCCTGATGAAACATTGTTGTGATGTCTCGTTTTAGGAAGAGAAATGCGTACCATCACGTTTCCGACTTTGATAAAGGTCGGATTGTAGCCTATCGCGATTACTGTTTATCGTATCGCGACGTTGCTGCTCGCGTTGGTCGCGATCCAATGAGTGTTAGCAGAATATGGAATCGGTGGGTTCAGGAGGGTAATGCGGAACGTCGTGCTGGACCCCAACGGCCTCGTATCACTAGTAATCGACATGAAAGCCATCTTATCCGCATGGCTGTAACGGATCGTGCAGCCACGTCTCGATCCCTGAGTCAGCAGATGGGGACGTTTCCAAGACCACAAACATCTGCACGAACAGTTCGACGACGTTTGCAGCAGCATGGACTATCAGCTCGGAGACCATGGCTGCGGTTACCCTTGTCACTGCATCACAGACAGGAGAGCCTCCGATGGTGTACTCAACGACGAACTTGGGTGAACAAATGGCAAAACGTCATTTTTTCGGATGAATCCAGGTTCTGTTTACGGCATCATGATGGTCGCATGCGTGCTTGGCGACATCGCGGTGAATGCACACTGGAAGCGTGTATTCGTCATCTCCATACTGGCGTATCATCCGCCGTGATGGTATGTGGTGCCATTGGTTACACATCTCTGTCACCTCTTGTTCACATTGACGGCACATTGAACAGTGGACGTTACATTTCAGATGTGTTACGACCCGTGGCTCTACCCTTCATTAGATCCATGCGAAACCCTACATTTCAGCAGGATAATGCACGACCGCATGTTGCAGATCCTGTAGGGGCCTTTCTGAATACAGAAAATGTTCGACTGCTGCCCTGGCCAGCACATTCTCCAGATCTCTCACCAACTGAAAACGTCTGGTCAATGGTGGCCGAGCAACCGGCTCGTCACAATACGCCAGTCACTACTCTCGATGAACTGTGGTATCGTGTTGAAGCTGCTTGGGCAGTTGTACCTGTACCTGTACACGCCATCCAAGCTCTGTATGACTCAATGCCCAGGCGCATCAAGGCCGTTATTACGGCCAGAGGTGGTTGTTCTGGGTACTGATTTCTCAAGATCTATACACCCAAATTGCGTGAAAATGTAATCACATTTCAGTTCTAGTATAATATATTTGTCCAATGAATACCCGTTTATCATCTGCATTTCTTCTTGGTGTAGCAATGTTAGTGGCCAGTAGTGTATATCTTCTGGACAACCTTTATTCCATAGATGAAGATTTAATTAATTGGTATTGAAGAGTGATTGTAATTAGTAACTTATAAACTGTCATCACGTGGGACTGCACACGCATATTTCATCTATAAATAGCCTGTAATTTGATTCAGTCCCCACCATTTCGATAAAAATCTTGTAAAGGATCGGCAAAACATGAAACTATCCAGATAAATGATGACATTGTAATACTGGTCTAGGAAGTGTAGTCGAAAGAGAGGTCCTGTTTATTGTTCGTTGGCAACTAGGTTATCCTTGTCGAAGATCTAGAAGATATTGAGTGGTAAAACTTGTGGAAAATTATAAAAGGTGTAGTCTCAAAATAAACGTCGAAAAAACTAAATTTATGGGTGTAAGGAGCCTCGGAAAAAATGTAAGGAACAAACAGATTTTTGTAAAACACGGACTTCAGATACCGAGGTGTCACATTAACTGCACAGGAAACGAATGAGCAAGATATGCTCTATAAAGAGGGACCAGGAAATGCCATATCAGGTGAATCTTAATATTGCTGACTGGTAAAAAGACAAATATCTATATTATGTTCACTGCATTTCTGGTTAGTGTTATCACCTAGAGATCGGAAGTGTGGATTCTAATTAAAAAATTAAAATTAACATCAACAAATGGGTTGTGGAGATGATCCTGTGAGGTGACTTAACGAGACAAAATAAAAAGTGGGAATGGAAAAAAGTCTATGTGATTTTATACACTCCTGGAAATTGAAATAAGAACACCGTGAATTCATTGTCCCAGGAAGGGGAAACTTTATTGACACATTCCTGGGGTCAGATACATCACATGATCACACTGACAGAACCACAGGCACATAGACACAGGCAACAGAGCATGCACAATGTCGGCACTAGTACAGTGTATACCCACCTTTCGCAGCAATGCAGGCTGCTATTCTCCCATGGAGACGATCGTAGAGATGCTGGATGTAGTCCTGTGGAACGGCTTGCCATGCCATTTCCCCCTGGCGCCTCAGTTGGACCAGCGTTCGTGCTGGACGTGCAGACCGCGTGAGACGACGCTTCATCCAGTCCCAAACATGCTCAATGGGGGACAGATCCGGAGATCTTGCTGGCCAGGGTAGTTGACTTACACCTTCTAGAGCACGTTGGGTGGCACGGGATACATGCGGACGTGCATTGTCCTCTTGGAACAGCAAGTTCCCTTGCCGGTCTAGGAATGGTAGAACGATGGGTTCGATGACGGTTTGGATGTACCGTGCACTATTCAGTGTCCCCTCGACGATCACCAGTGGTGTACGGCCAGTGTAGGAGATCGCTCCCCACACTATGATGCCGGGTGTTGGCCCTGTGTGCCTCGGTCGTATGCAGTCCTGATTGTGGCGCTCACCTGCACGGCGCCAAACACGCATACGACCATCATTGGCACCAAGGCAGAAGCGACTCTCATCGCTGAAGACGACACGTCTCCATTCGTCCCTCCATTCACGCCTGTCGCGACACCACTGGAGGCGGGCTGCACGATGTTGGGGCGTGAGCGGAAGACGGCCTAACGGTGTGCGGGACCGTAGCCCAGCTTCATGGAGACGGTTGCGAATGGTCCTCGCCGATACCCCAGGAGCAACAGTGTCCCTAATTTGCTGGGAAGTGGCGGTGCGGTCCCCTACGGCACTGCGTAGGATCCTACGGTTTTGGCGTGCATCCGTGCGTCGCTGCGATCCGGTCCCAGGTCGACGGGCACGTGCACCTTCCGCCGACCACTGGCGACAACATCGATGTACTGTGGAGACCTCACGCCCCACGTGTTGAGCAATTCGGCGGTACGTCCACCCGGCCTCCCGCATGCCCACTATACGCCCTCGCTCAAAGTCCGTCAACTGCACATACGGTTCACGTCCACGCTGTCGCGGCATGCTACCAGTGTTAAAGACTGCGATGGAGCTCCGTATGCCACGGCAAACTGGCTGACACTGACGGCGGCGGTGCACAAACGCTGCGCAGCTAGCGCCATTCGACGGCCAACACCGCGGTTCCTGGTGTGTCCGCTGTGCCGTGCGTGTGATCATTGCTTGTACAGCCCTCTCGCAGTGTCCGGAGCAAGTATGGTGGGTCTGACACACCGGTGTCAATGTGTTCTTTTTTCCATTTCCAGGAGTGTAGAAAAGTTGGTGTGCTCATTTGTAGGATGATTATTTTGGTTTGCGGGGCGCTCAATGGTGTGGTCATCAGCACACGTACAAACTGCCTATCCTTTTACTGTCCAGTCACGCCATTTTCCCAAATGATGATGAAATGATGAGGACAACACAAACACCCAGTCCCTGAGAGGGAGACCCACCCGATCCGGCCGGTAATCGAAGCCAGAAACTCATGATTCAGAAGCAGGAACGCTAACCACTAGTCCACAAGCTATCGACTCAGGTGTAAGGAGGCAGACACGAATAAATCGGATATCTTTCAAGAGAATCAAATGATGCGTTCAGTTTTTCAGTATCATCACTAACAGGTTGTTAAAAAATATGGATAACCCAAGATGTATATCATGTGATACTCTAATAAGCATATATTTCTTGCTATCTTATCTATCTTTATTAACAACCAAACAGTGATGATTAAGATGATGCAGAAAACTGAACACATCACAGCAAGAGCACTGAAATGTACACAGAAGAAACAGATATGTAACATTAAAACGATCTCTAGTAAACAAAACCTACAGTATAAAGACAACAAAGTGAAACACGTATCACCACGCATTCCACCCAAAATTAATAAGCCTCACATATACAGAATTAACAGAGTAGAAAACCAAGATAAAGAGCTCAAACACGTCATCAGTACCAGGATAGAAAACCACGACATAGAAAATCTGATTGTAGAAACAAAGCATCCTGATACAGGAAGAGAAGCTGAAAGGTCTCTGTTGGATTCCATTCATGTTTAATTTCTTAAATCTGTTGTCATTTACGGCATAAATTCCTCTTCTAAATTTACTGTGGCGTTTCTGACTATCTGGGAGGAGACTGAGAAGTGGAACGTGTTACTTTTGCACATAAACAAGAACGATCTGACACACTACTACACTTTAAAACACAGTTTATATGTAATTCATGTCACACAGTCTCATACGGAACCTACATCCGCTTTCTTTTATATACTGTATATGATAAGGTACTGTCATCCCCCTTCCCTTCTGTGTGAGAGGATGAATGAGCAAATGTATTTCTAGTTGCATGCTTGAGGGTAGCAGACAAGCCTGTCTGCTAGAGAACAGTAGGACCAACGTCGGAACAGGTAGCTACGCTTTCTAAAAGCAAAGAGATTTCTATCCTTAGTATGGTCCTGTCCGTCCCTTGTCATGTTGATATAGGAAGCTGCCCCTCTGGCCACTTCCGTTTGTATTTGTGAGCCACCCTCAGGAGGGGACCAGGGCAGTCTGTCCGTGGCGAGCGTCTGAAGTGGTAAGACCTCCGGCTAAGCGCGTGTCTGCTAAGTCCGTAGAACAATGGATTTCTTAAGTTCAGCCTAACTGAAAACTTAATCACCTTTATTTCAGGTTCAGTTCTAAAATATCTAATGTTATCTTAAATTGCAACGCAGTGTAATTCGCGTGTGAAGTTCAGATTATTTTCCGGTAGTTGCTTTCTCACTACTTTGTGAGTAAAGTGGAACCACGTGTTGATCAGTAACTCTAACTAAGTTCATCAATCTTAAATGCGAATGTGCGTGAGATTATAACGTCTCGTCTTGACAATATTTTTCAATATAGCAACTTTTCTTTATGTTCAACCCACGTGGCGTGTACTTTGTGAAACCAGTACCACGTCCTTATACAATTGTTTGACCCATCAGGTTAATAGTAAGACGATAGTAACCAGTTCGAGGTTTTTCTTTTGTAAATTGCTTTTCGATCTAATTTATTTTAATTATCAAAATTATTGTGGAGTTACACTCTTTGTGTAAACCAAGTTGACCACGTGAAGCATGTGGTATAATCATCAAAGCAGCCCTCAGCTATTCTTTTCGGGAAGATTTCACAAAGAGTTAATATGAATTTAGTATACCAGTGTGTGGTAATTGCATGACGGACAGGCTTGTGCTACGAACGTAACTTCTTTGGGTGAAAATTGAATCGGTTGGTAGTGGTTAATTTTCTCTTGCATATGTTTCAACGTTCTTTGTGTGTTGTTTTATGAATGCAGTGGTGTATGCAGTCTCCCAATCTTGGCTCCATATTTGATGTATTCCATAAGATTACAATCTCACATTTTCACAATCCTAAATAAGGCACCAGTTTAGTTAGGACTCAAGTTTAATATTCTGAAATTTCAATGATCAATGTTAAAATAAATTTCCAAATATAAACTGATTTATTTCTTTTTACTTAAATTCTCTTTTATATATATATATATATATATATATATATATATATATATATATATATATATATATCACCACTTGTCGTATGACTATTAAAAGATTATAATTAATGTTAGTCTGGTTAGGAATTTGGTAAGCTAGACTGGATACCTGGTGAAACAGTTGCTCAGTAATGCAAGGTTAACTTCCCCAGACAGCTCACAGCTTTTAAACCGCTTTTATTGTCTATCAGTACCGCTTACACCACAAAATAAAGCAACAACGTTACAAAGCATGAAAATAGCTCTGTAAATTTGGAACTAATACAAGAACTAGTGAAGAATGAAACAAAAACAACATACCCACCATGCCAGAGAAGAAACCTCAATTAGAAAACACCACAGAAAAATTAAAAAGAAAAAATACACTACAACAATATCATAGTCACTAGAGCTGATAAAGGAAACACCATGAACTAATCAATAGAGAATCAATATACAGAACAAACGGAAGATTTCATCTCCTATAAAACAGCGTCACAAAATTGAAATCTGGTACAACAGCACATTTCTAGGTACAACCTCAAGGACAAAAAATGCATATTCATAGACAAACAGAAGCAACACATCACATAAAAGAATCGAAAAGTAGCAGCACTCTGAAGGCAGCCCAAAATTAATGAACGTAATATTCCTTTGAAGTCTGTCATAGAGTTCATGAATGTATCATCGTACTATGTGGCAAAACATGTAAACAAAATCATAATACAACACTATGAAATGAATAATAGAACACTGAAAAAACACAAATGAACTTAAACAGTGTCACTCTTTTTTATGTAGTTAACATGTACATCTAAATATTAACTGTTGACAATAAAACTAATTGAAGAGAACCAACTAACATGTAACAAATTACCTAGAATTAATATCAGAAGTAATGGAAACCCTTCAAGTGACCACGTCTCAAAATTACTTCCAAACTGGAAAGGAATATTGATATTTAATAAAATAAAGACAAAGAAAGGATATAAAATTTTTTACTGGTACAGATTTGTGGATGATAAAATCTGTGTGCTAGATGAACCAACAGAGAAAATAAATCACCTTCATGCACACATGAAAAGTATACACAAAAATATCCAGTTCACCATAGAAAAAGAAATATAAAAACAAATACTCTAATTGGATGAAACAATACATGAAAGAACAATAAGCTCATATTTGACATTTAAAGGCAGCCAGAAGCAAGAAAGCCAATTATTCATGCCGCATCAAACCACCCACAGAATCACAAACTAGCACCCTTCCAACACATCAAACACAGGCTGAAAAAAAAAAAAATACCCACTCAGCAGAAAAGTATGAAAAAAATTACAAACAATCCCGTTCTTAGCCATAAACAATGGATGTAACACCCTCATTACACAAATACTAAACTACAGAGACAAACGAAAACTTAACAAAATGAAATTAAACAGAAGACACAAGCATTTCGATACTCAACAAGCAACATAGACACTACAGTATTTACAAACATACAGCACAGGAACACCCATAACATAACTAACGACAAGAGACAAACACAAATCAACACATAGAATGCAAATATGCAGAAGGAACAAGGAATACACAAATCTTTCAGAGCAAGAAACACTACAGTCACATTTACAAACATCAATAGGAAAACGAGACAAATACCAAATAGCTGGTGTATACTAGTGTCAAGAATGAAAATCACTGTATCTGGAAACGGCAAACAGAAATTTTCAAAACTAGGTATAAAGGACGTATAAAAATCTGGAAATATGAAAATAGCCTTTCTACCTTTGCTGGATACCCAATGAAACATGGACATTGACTACTTCATATGAAACATGTGGTGTCACCGCCAGACACCACACTTGCTAGGTGGTAGCCTTTAAATCGGCCGCGGTCCGGTAGTATACGTCGGACCCGCGTGTCGCCACTGTCAGTGATTGCAGACCGAGCGCCACCACACGGCAGGTCTAGAGAGACGTCCTAGCACTCGCCCCAGTTGTACAGCCGACTTTGCTAGGAAAGGTTCACTGACAAATACGCTCTCATTTGCCGAGACGATAGTTAGCATAGCCTTCAGCTACGTCATTTGCTACGACCTAGGAAGGCGCCATTACCAGTTTATATTGAGGTTATAACATGTACCATCAAGAGCGATGTACACCAATTGTGGATTAAAGTTAAGTATTCTACCAGTTACCTCCTGTTTTGCTAGTCCTATTTCTCTGACCTGTTCCAGACCTCACCCCAGCCTGCGTGAGCTTAAACGCGTGTCTTTCGGCTACCAGTCATAGTGGATTGGCTGTCGGGCCAGTCCACTACAAAACATACCATGAAAACTGTTATGATGAACAACCAGAACAGAAAACGCCAAACATTACGGAAAGCTTTCACATACAAACAGGGCAGGCAATTAACAAGAAAGTAATCCATGACCAAATCAATATGAGAAACAACTCATCATGTTAACCAGGAAACAATGACAAACAACGACAAAAAGAGACACAGAATATACCCCAACAATAAATAAAAAAGAATGAACTACACCCACACACTACGAGGAAAAATGCTGTCCGTGCTGCGAAAATGTGTGGTTTAATTTACTTTCTTGCAGTCAGTTTTATACGACAGCAGGGCATTTAAATCATTAGAGAATTTGTTTCCCCTATACATATTGTTTCTCCTTAACCCTCGAGGATGCGCGGCTATGTACAGGGTGACAATTATTGAACAATATGAAATAAACCTTCAGTTAAAACTTCCGGGCTGAGAGGCCGTGGTCGATGTATAAAATTTCCACCAGACGTTTCGTCTCCATCTGCGGGAGACATCTTCTGAGGTCGTCCGGCTACTGCCACGGAGGCTCCAGGTACTCTCGCATTTATAGAGCGCATAGAGGGCACCAGCATTCGTCACGTGATGCCGACGGTATGCCTATCTTTGGAAGGCGTCATCATTCTCGATTAAGAGTAATCGATTGTCATTCTGCTGGCGCAACGTCGACATCCATATTTTGTCCAACTTTAAAACTTCGTCTTTTCTATTGGAATTGTTGTGGTGTTTGTGAATTTGTATTGCTTCTCTATACATGCGCACATGATAATGGGATGTTCGTGCTAGAACGCTTGTCTCATTAAATTTAATTTCATGATTCTCATCTCGAAAAACATGCTCAGCTACGGCCGATTTTTCGATGTGTTCTAAGCGACAGTTTCTTTTATGTTCAATTTCAACAGAAAAGAGGAAGTTTTAAAGTTGGACAAAATATGGATGTCGATGTTGGGCCAGCAGAGTGACAATCGATTACTCTTAATCGAGAATGATGACGCCTTCCAAAGATAGGCATACCGTCGGCATCACGTGACGAATGGTGGTGCCCTCTATGCGCTCTGTAAATGCGAGAGTACCTGGAGCCTCAGCGGCAGTAGCCGGACGACCTCAGAAGATGTCTCCCGCAGATGGAGACGAAACGTCTGGTGGAAATTTTATACATCGACCACGGCCTCTCAGCCCGGAAGTTTTAACTGAAGACAACACCGGCCGTGAAAGCCTACATTGTATGAATATGAAATAAAGTCAATACTTCTGAACTTTTTGCTTTAGGACGTTCAAACTGCACGGTTGGTCGTGGGGCCTGATGGGAATTAGTATGGGTATGCGCACGCTCCTTGTTGTTGTCGGCCACTTTCATTTGAATGGGTTCGTCAATAAGCAACATTGGCCCCTTTGGGTGACTGAGAATCCGCATTTCGTGATCGAGAAGTCTCTTCACCTTCAGCGGGTGACTGTGTGGTGTGCAATGTCCAGTCGCGGAGTAATTGGTGCGATATCCCTTGATGGCACGGTGCACGAAGGCTTTAGAAGATGATTTCATCCCCAATATCCAAAGTGACCCTGATTTCGACAAGATGTGGTTGATGCAAGACGGATTTCGACCCCATCGAAAAAGGAGAGTGTTTGATGTCCCGGAGGCACACTGTAGGGTCCCCATTCTGGCTCTGAGGTACCCAGAGGCCAATGGTATGGCCCTCGATTGGCCGTGATATTCTCTGGATCTGAGCTCATGGGACTCCTTTTTGCGGGGCAATATTAAAGACAAGGTGTACAACAATAACCCCAAAACCATCGCTGGGCTTAAAACAGCCACTGAAGAGGTCATGGACAGCATCGATTTTTCGATTCTTGAGCGGGTCATGCAGAATTTCGCTATTCGTCTGCGCCACATCTCCGCCAATGATGGCAGGCATATCGAACATGTCATAACCTAAATACGCATATCTGTAGTGACGTTTACATGTTGAATAAAGTGTGTGCACGCCGTAGTTTCTATCTGATTTATTTGTTTTTATATACAGTTCAATAACTGTCACGCTGTATAAAGTGCGCCCACCATAAATAACATTGTCTTCTACAATTCTATTGTTGGTTTACAGTTGCGAGCTGGTTCTTATTCCTTCATTATAAATAACATAGCGGTAAGTTATGCTGTCATACGTCCAAATGAGCAGCAGTAATACAAAACAAAAACGGAGCTAGGTGAGAAAATATTTACGATTCATGCAGATTCCGAGCTAGCGTCCCAGTCCCACAAAGAGGCAGTTGCCTAAGAGATAATAAGCAATCGAGTAAGCGGTTGACTGGTACCTCACAGATGCAGCAGCTGGAAATATCTCTCTCATACCCCGTATACCACTGTTCCCAACAGATTTACCCACTCATTTTAAGCGACTTCAATTTTCAGTAACGTTTTGTTTGGAATAACAATAAAAAAGATTCACTTCATAGAGAGGAGCGAGGGTGGGGAGGGGGGGGGGGGAGGGAGGAGATGGACAGAGGGAGGGAGAAGGAAAGTAGAACGTATATCCAATTCCAATATACACTGAAACGCCGAAGAAAGTGGTACCTGCCTAATATCACACGCGAGCTTGCAGAAGTGCCGCAGCACGACTCGACTAATGTCTGAAGAAGTGCTGAAGGAAATTGTCACCATGAATCCTGCAGGGCTGTCCATAAATCGGTAAGAGTATAAAGCGGTGGAGATCTCTTCCGAACAGCACGTTGTAAGGCATCCCAGATATGTTCAATAATGTTCGCGTCTGGGGAGTTTGGTGGCCGGCGGAAGCGTATAAACTCAGAAGAGTGTTCCTAGAGACACTCTAGCAATTCTGGACGTGTGGGATGTCGCAGTGTCCCGCTGAAATCGCCCAAGTCCAACGGAAAAACACAATGGACATGAATGGGTGCAGGTGGAAATTAGGAAATTTGGGACCAAACTGCTGAAGTCATCGGTTCCTAAGCCTACACACTACTTAATCTAACTTAAACTAACTTACACTAAGGACAACACACACACACACACACACACACACACACACACACACACACACACTGTAAGCAAACATAACAACACCGTACGTAGCAACTACGAAAGTTCAATGGCACGTATAAGCATTGGTGTGGAAACTTTTCAAACTACGGTATCTCGTAAACGACTCTCAATAGAATCCTGCAATAAACATCACCGACATTCTAATTTACCCTACTTTTAGTCTGTTAGTGCAATAGGCATTGTTCCATTTAAAAAGTGTATGTTTGCACAAAGAAACACTTTATCAGTATTACTACAATCTGTTGATTGGTTAACAACACGAGCCCCCGACTACCAATCCATTCTGTGAAAACTCCACTTCAATAGCACTTTCCATTTCCGCAATATTTGCGGTGCACGTTTTAGGTGATTCACCCTAGAAATGATTGAAAATGTGCTCTGGACCAGAGTGAGTGACTTATTAATGTTTGTGAAGATTGACGTTGCTCCTGGTTCTGTGACTGAGCTATTCATCTTAAAGCAGACACGGACAAAAAGAGAGCTTCAGACACAAGATGAAAAAATATAAGCTTTTTCATTTACACATTAATTGGTAAGTATAACAAAAACATTTTGATGTACGAGGTGCGACAATAACGTAATGAGACTGATGTGAAAAGAAAAAAAAATGTTGCTTACCGTTTTAGTCAAGCTTGGTGTTGTCTCCTTCAAAGTAGTTTCCTTCTGATTGCACACACTTTTTCCAGCGCTTCTGCCATTGATGGTAACATTTCTGGGACTCATCGTCTGTAATATCCTCCATGACCCTCGTCGCAGCTTTTTGGACATCTTGTGTTGTTTGAAACTGGTGTCCCTTGACCGCCGTTTTAACTCTTTGAAATACAAAAAAGTCGCACGGAGCGATATCTGATGAATAAGGTGGCTGTGGCAGTACTGAAATTTGCTTTGAGGTTAAAAATTGCTGTACTGACAGAGCAGTATGGGATGACGCATTATAGTGATGCAGAATCCAATTATCAGCAATGTTGGCACAGACACAAAGAATTTTACGAAGTCTTTCTGCATTTTTTTTTTTTTGTGGTAATACTGGTTGACTGTTTGTCCAGGAGGCACCCACACTTTATGAACAATTCACTTGGAATCAAAGAAGCACACAAGCATGATGGTCGTCCACTGCGGTCTTTATCTTCAACATTCGTTCTGCCTTCACTAAACATTTTATGCCAACGAAAAACTAGAGCTCTTGACATAACCTCTTCTCCAAAAGCCTTCTGAAGCTTACCGTAAGTTGTCGTCTCGTTTTCACCCAATTTAACGCAAAAAGAAATGACATACCGTTGCGCAATATTATGCGGTTCCATTTCCATGACGAGAGACATAAACACGTGATAACTTATTACAGCACAACTCAGGACTGAGCAGTTGCATCGATGTGCCGCTTGGACTAGAAGCAGCTTACAGACCAAGATCAAAGATATTGTGCCTACACAAGCCTGCAGGGTTGCCACATCTTGCAAAGAAAATCAGTCTCGTTACTTTATTGTCGCACCTCGTATATGTACAAAAGTGTAAAAGATAATTCCAATACTACTGTAGCAAAGCACTGTCAAACAAAAACAGTTTATAAGCTTACTTGTTAAATTTGATTATACCTCAAACACCTCACCTGGAATTAATGCGAGAATGTCAGTATTTTCTGATTCACCTCTTGAAGTGTAGTAACCTTAATGACAACTTGGAATGTTTATGCATTGCGACATTGTTCCCTGTGTACGAACCGTGAACAGCTACCCTCACCACGGCAGTAGCTGGGAGTGTAAACAGTCGAGCGTACGGGCAAAGATGTCACGTGCGTTATTACGGGAATTCCTGTAGTTGTACCACAGCCGGGTAGTTTTAGGCAGCGAGTACTTTCCTCGCTGTCTGTCGCCGAACAGAGAACAATAATAAAAAAAAAACAGTGCTGTTGGCGCTACGAACCGAACAGTAAAGAGAAACGGGTGGAGGCGGGCGTAAACGGTGGCATTTGTGTGGCAGGGCTGCGGGCGTGCGAGCGGGCGGAAAAGCCGACCGCGAGCACAGCCTCTCTGCATCGGCTCCGGCTGCCGTGAATGGGTCAGGGCGGTGAATAGCGGGCCGAATGAGCCGCCCACGACACAAAAGGCGCGCCTCTGTTGGCGCTGCGGCGCCCGGGCTGGCCGTCCCGTGGCGGCAGCCGGCGGCTGGCCAATAACCGCTCTCTCTGCTCTCCATTTGTCCCTCCCACACCCTGCCTTGCTGACCGCGGCCTCTCTGGAGGGCGTCCTTTTTCGTCAACTGCTTCGGGTCATCAGTCTGCTGACTGGTCTGATGTCTCACACTTCGCGCTACTCTCCTGAGCAAAGCTCTCTTCTTAAAGTAATCCTCGATTATTATTCGGATGTATACTTGTCTATCGCTATAATTTTTGCCGCCCATAGATTTCTAATACAGAAGACGTTCCATGATGTTTCAGCTACTGCAGGGCTTCCCAACCTTTTCAGCTGGCGGACCCCTTCTTCAGTCGAAAATCCATGGCGGACCCCTAGTCAGTCAAGAGCACATCCAGACACTTACTAGCGGATTTACTCCCTTTGTTCAACACACTATAGCCTGATTAAAATTACATGGTAATTGAAATTTCACACGATGGAGCTGTCTTCCTCCAAGGGCAATCAATGTCACGTCCAAACTGTTCGTTGTTGACAAGCCGCCGCTTATGGTCTGTTCACTTCCACTATTTGGCTACTGTTGTGTAAGGAGCATGCATATTTCGTAACAGTCGTGTGTGTGTGTGTGTGTGTGTGCGCGTGTGTGTGTGTGTGATTTTTCGTGAAATCCGAAGAAAAATGTTCAAATGGATGTAAAGTCTTCCTTTGGTCGTCCTCCCTCCTCATTCATTTCAACTGGAAAGTTCCCTTGTTGTGAAGACGATGGAGAAATTGCACCCTTCTTCAATGATCCTGTCTTCAGCCACCGATCCATGTTAGAAGTAATAAACTGGTCAAAAATCGACTTATGAAATTGGTAGTGCACTGACAAAGCAAGTTTAATATTTAATGATGCCTGGGGCCGCATACGTACCAGCGAGCGCTGTGATTGGTCGACAAAGCTCGCTTCGCGCATGCGTAAAAGGTTTCAGCGCACCTAGCGCTGTGAGCCGGCGCACAAACGACCCCCGTATTGTTGCGAAACAGTCCATCAGAGAAGCCGCATTCTCCGGCACTAAACTGTGTATGCGTTCTCACTTAGTACCGCAAAGGCTGCTTGGGAATACGACCTGAAGTAAAAGTACACATGTTTTTCACACGAAAAGAAATAGTGATAAATTTGATTTTCACATTTTTATTCAATAATTTTGCTCATTATTTTCCACGATTTGGTGAAAGGTGGCCGCGGACTCCCTAGAAAGAGCCGGCGGACCCCTAAGGGGCTACTGTATCTTTGTGAGGACGCTATATCGGCAGGTTTTGGGAAATGATTGTTGATTTGATATCGGACAAATTGTTATTTGGTGGACTTGTTTATGGTCCAGTTGTAAAGACATTGCTTTCCCCGAAAGTCGATAATTTTTTTTTTCTTTTGTGCATTGCCTTGTCATATTACGTATCATTTATTTCAACTATTCTTTATTTGTTAATACGTCACATTGTTTCTTCACTCATTTTACCACTGTTAGATATTTTATATTGTACGAATATGTATATTCTGGTTTTATATGCTTTGTAAATCTTTGGGTACGCTAGGAGAAGTACTGTCAGAGAGAGCGAACGACTATCGATAGAGAGCGTGCGAGTTGTGGTATAGTGGCCCGTTCGCGGGTGGAGAAGCGTTGCAAAGTTCGGCGTGAAAGACGGTGATACGCGGAGGAACAATTAATTACACTGTGTCCGCTGTGTTAATAGGAGATCGTGCATTATTAAGTGAACAATAAAACCTGAAAAGTATATCGAGTGTTTGCGGTGACGATTTTACATACTGTGTGAACTTGTGACAATTAGCCGTGAACCAGACACCATTGTCCTGTGGAGACACTAACTGTTAGAATTGCGTGAAAGTGGAACAAACCAAAATGTTAAGTAAAAGAACAGTGCTGTAATTTGATCAAGAAACATTTATTATATCATCCAAACTGTCTTAAAGACGACGACATAAATTGAACTGATGTTTAACGGACTGTTATAGCGATAAACACATGTGACTGTTTTCCTGTGGCAGCACGGTGAAAGAACTGTGTGAAGTGTTGGCACTAACCGGCTATATATCGTAAATACTAAAGACATTGCATAATTCCGACCTACCCGCACCGCGTGATTCATAAACTTTTAATAATAAAACGTCGCGCGCGTAACGACAACGCACACACTGGAACTATTATTATCGCGCCAGTGCTGCCAGCTGATTCGACTACAACGGAGACGTGGACCACCGCCGTAACTGAAATATTAATGAAACAGGAGGAGCCATCATTATCTTCACGCCACGAACCAGGATTAACTTCACGCATCGTCCGCGCGGAGCACCGCTGACGTCATCGCACTGGCTGCAGCAACAGTTAAGACATTAAAAGAAAATTATTACGGTCTCTCTCATTTCAAAATTAAAGACAATTGCAGTTAAATTATTTATTTTAAAATACTGTCACAATATCAAGGTTCAATTTTGTTTAGTTCCAATAAATATTCTTTCCCTTATTTCGTCTTGTTGACAGTGTTGAAAACCCGTCAAACTAAAGCTCAATTAATAATTTTCTTTCAAAATTCTTCTCAGACATTTTGCTGCTCATCATAATTTTATTTTAGTGTTTGTGTGTAACTTCTTTTGGAGGGAGTACATATTTTATTGTTGTGCGGTAAAATTAGCTACCATAAGATTACGTATATTTTTGCACCTATTTTCTCATTGGCTGTCAGCTTCAAAACAAAGTTACGTATTTAGTGGGCATCTAGCAGATGTGCGATGTCCATGTAGGCCCCTAGAATAATATTTTCTTTTTACTTTTGCAGGTTTACTGGAATTATATCGACTTTAATTGTTCATTTGGCCCCCATTAAAGTGATTTACCGCATTTATATAATAATTGTACTGAATTATCTAATTTTTTTTTATTGTGTACACATTGGCATACCATATGTAGATTAAAAGTGACGTCTTACTGGCCCCACATAAGATTCTGCACGTTCTGACAAAGACTATGCCAATTTTATTTTCGTCCATGACTAATAGGGGTAGTCAGATTCCTTGTATAGGTCATGTTTTATTATTTAAAAGGTTTTTTTTCCAGAAGTAGAGAACCAGTTTCTTTACACAGTTCACCTGCCTAGCGTTGTTCGCAGCTATTTAATCATCAATCTACGACATTTGCACTTGCTTACCAGTCAAGTATGGCAAAATATGTGCAGGTTGATTCAGCTGGCCCTACCTATGGATTTTATGCCACCTGCAACGCCTTCAGAAACCACATGTGAGACTTTTCGTATTCTCTCGCTCACTATGCGCGAACTGTTGGTCTACAGAAGACATTAGCAGCAGATTTTTGTAGGAAATGTAATGTAGTTAAGTTTTGTTTTCGCTAGAGGCCACTGTTTTCGAGTTATTCGAGAAAAAAGCATTTGACGGTCACTTTTGTGCTTGAATAATTCAAAAAGTATGGTATCCAGCCAGTACAGAATTTAACTGCACTAAATTTTCCTTGTAAGGTCTTGTTCATTATTTCTGTAGGACTAATAGTTTGCGTGTAGCGAGCGAGAGAATATGAAGACCTCGTGCTTGGTATTTGAAGGCACTGTGTGTTGCGTAAAACCCATAGGTAGAGAAAGCTGAATCACAGTGCTATAGCTGAAACCTAAAAAATTCAGGGAAAAGGGGTTCCTAGATGGCTTCCTGCTGCAGGCTCATTTAAAATGTTCAGCCTGAAAATGCAGTTGCTCCGTTGCAGTTGCTCAGTAACACAAGTTCATGCTATTAAGTACTATTGTCTATCAAATGGTTTAACACACTTGTTTGGAACATTGTGATTATAGTCTAGAATCGATGCTTTTACATTTATTACGACTAAATCGTCTATACTCTCTAATATTTTTAAAACTGGAATAATAAAAATGTTCCTTCCCATCACTAGTCTTTCAGAGCTCGGAAACATGACCTCTTTAATGTGGAAAACTTGTCTGGTTGTTGCCGTAGGTAAAGTTCAATCATTACGAAGCCTCACCAATCAACTACATTAGTCTAATTCTGCTCATCAGACGCAAGGCACTCCACTTGCCACGCTGTATTTAACACGGATGGCCTTAAGGAAGACAGATAATACTCTGACTTACTCGACTGCCCGATAATCTGAGTCTCGTGGACATCAAAGATTTAATACAACTCTAACACATCGGAGGCAGGGCACCTAGAGACGTGAAGACTATCAAATGCAAATCTGACTCGTGTTCTGGCGGTACACAGAAGCAGATTTAGTGCGTCAACGCCGACGTTTTTGACAACAGTCTGTGGTGAATATTTGGTACTCACAGCTTCCTGTAGAGCCCACAATCATTTTCATAGTTATAATTTAACCCTGCGTTCGCATTTAGGTCGTTCCACTTATTGATAACTTTTTCTAGGAGGGGATCTTTTCCTGTTTGAATCACAGCAAAATTATCGTCGTATATGGCAAGATACATCTAATAAATGTTTTTCTTTATAAAGACATGACGTGAGTGCCAATGTGCTCTGGAAGATACGGTCAAATGTAAATTGTAGCTAAAATATTTAACTTGCATTAGTCAAAAGCCACACTAAATCGTCAACTTATTGATTCTCAATAAATTAAAATATCTATGTTGTATGTCCAAATGAAAACTCAATTAATCCACAAATATTAGGTCCAAATCAGCGTACCGCTACATTTCTGCATTTAATATTATGCACAGAGAACAGTAAACCCACTGAAAGTGTCTTGTATGGAAAATTACAAACTGTTTCCATCTTCTTGAAATTTAACCAATAATTATTTCTTTCTATCAGCCCCAACTAGTCATGCTACTACCATAAAAGAATTGTTATTAAGGCCGGCCGGAGTGGCCGTGCGGTTCTAGGCGCTACAGTCTGGAACCGAGCGACCGCTACGGTCGCAGGTTCGAATCCTGCCTCGGGCATGGATGTGTGTGACGTCCTTAGGTTAGTTAGGTTTAATTAGTTCTAAGTTCTAGGCGACTGATGACCTCAGCAGTTAAGTCGCATAGTGGTCAGAGCCATTTGAACCATTTGAACCAATTGTTGTTAATGTCGAACCATTCCACAATAATCGTGACGTCATGTGACTGTGCTGAGTGCAAACGCCAAGAGGAAGCACGTGCTCTCAGAATGAGAACAATTCATAGGCACTGACTGAATACAGAGCGCCTTATACGTGGTGTATATGGCGTAGTAAATATTTCTTGCGCCTGAAGACAGGCATCCCAAATTATATCATCCTTACATGGTCGATATGCAACTTGGGTTGCCGATTTCACGGCGCATGAAATATTTTCCGGGTCAGTTTTATTTCGAACTCTCTGTAAATACCAGAGAGTAAGGTAGAAGCGCGCGGGATTAGCCGAGCGGTCTCAGGTGCTGCAGTCACGGACTGTGCGGCTGGTCCCGGCGGAGGTTCGAGTCCTCCCTCGGGCATGGGTGTGTGTGTTTGTCCTTAGGATAGTTTAGGTTAAGTAGTGTGTAAGCTTAGGGACTGATGACCTTAGCAGTTAAGTCCCATAAGATTTCACACACATTTGAACATTCGAGTAAGGTAGAGGACGCCATACTGGCTTCCCCACACCTTCTTTTAGTTAGTGTTTTGCGTAAAATCATTTTCCCGCCGATTCCGCATAGAACCACTGCATTTTTTACTTTATCTGGCCACTTAATTTTCACTATCACTTAATACTACATAGCAGTCGCATCAAGCCTCTTCCTTTTCAGTTTTCCCACACTCCATGATTCACTTCCATATAATCCTGTGTCCCGAATTGAAGCCTGTGTTTGATACTATAAACTTCTTTCCGCAAAGAATGCTCTCTTTTTCTCACGTCACCAGCAAAGTGATTTACTTATATTCTTTCGCCTTAAACTTCAATCGTATTTCTGAACTTACCTTTATCTCCTTCATTGCTTCTTTGATATGCAGGCCGAACAGCAGGGAAGAAGTACTGAATTCCTGACTTACACCCCTTCCAATCCGAGCACTTGCAACTAAAGCAGTCAGATCGACTCTACCATTATGTCGTCGGGCTGTGGTGCAAAATCTACCCTACCTACCAACTCGATTAACACGCAGAACCAGAAAAAGAGAGTGTTTCGTATGCCACGGGTAGAATCGTTCTTGACTGTACTTACTTATAGACATGAATCAAGCCGTTAATTCATATTTTTATTACTCGAGGTTAGGCGAAAAGGAAGGGCAACATCACATTCTTAACACCTAGAAGAGCTCAAATGTGACGCCACAATTGGGATTTACCGTCATCAGCAATTTAAAAATACTAAGCAAACAAATACAGGGTGTTTTTAAAGTCTCTTACCATTTCTGTCTCAACGAAATTTTTGAATTTTTTTCTGGTACTATAAAAGAATATACATGACAGAAGAAAGATCAGATGTTGCCGCTTACCGACTGTGTCAGGGACCACCTAAACGCCACGTTTCTTGCGAGATGGATTGACCGCGCATCGGCAAGATTTTCGGCTAGCCACTCGCTCAGTTTGACCCCAATGAACTTTTTTATTTGGTGATTTATCAAGACCTAGGTGTATCAAGTGAAAGCCATGATCTTCAACAATTGAAAAGTTATTTTTCCACCTGATGATCCTGCAACTGTAAGTACAAGTTCCAACGATGGGACTTGTGCTGACAGCTGCAGGATCATCACATCCAAATTAACTACATTTGTTACAAGAAATGTTTCAAGGTATGTTAATGTTGTTTATAGTCCATAAGAAAGTGTTCAAATGGAACATGGTAAGTTATTTTATAAACACACTGTATTGTGCGCAGAAATCGGAAGAAGACGAGAGAGAGAGAGAGAGAGAGAGAAGGAGAGGGAGAGGGAGGGAGAGAGAGAGAGAGAGAGAGAGAGAGAGAGAGAGAGAGAGAGAATGGAGAACCGACTGTGGAACGTACCGGCCATCGGCATGTAGGCGATAGCGTTTTGTCCTGCAGCTGCAGAATGCAATACATCCGACAGTGTGAATCAAGTAGGTAAACTACGCGATCTGTGTTTGAAGCTCTTACTACTCATTTGAGTGTGTGCTCTCGCTGTACAAGACTTTGGCCATCTTGGCACGTAGCACGAGGTCCATTGTAGTGAACACTGACCGCAGACCGCACGTTGCAGACGTTGGATGTATGTTGATCCAGAAAACCGATAAAAGTGGGGTGGAAAGGTCTATGCTGCCGTTGTTGGCACAATTTTTTACTGCCTCCGTAAATAGATTTTGCTATTAAAAAAAAAGTCACTTTTAGAAACAGCCTTTCAGGCAGCTCTACAAGGTGTTAAGCTTCCCTCACCTAGCTGGTCGTAAGCGTAAACTACCTCCCGGAAGCTGTGTCCTTCCACTCTTGGCATTCTTCTAAATACAAAGTAACCTATGCGTCTGTCACTGCCACCATGATGATGATGATGTTAAACATGGAGGGTTAAAGTCTAATAAAATAAAGTGCTCTAATTTACGTCTGTCTCGTTTCGTGAACACGAAAGACTGTTATGGAAATTTTATCACATTTTAAAAGAGAAATCTGTGGTACAGCTCAACTACAAGTGATTTGTGATAAGACACACCCTGAGACAAATTCTCGCCTTATTACTGATCCTACTAAACGTGTGAATGAATTTGGTCCTCTCACGAAAATATGAACGGCTCTCAATCGATTCCATACAGGGAATCCTTGGAGTGGTTCAGATGACTCTGAGCACTATGGGACTCAACATCTGTGGTCATCAGTCCCCTAGAACTTGGAACTACTTAAACCTAACTAACCTATGGACATCACACAGATCCACGCCCGAGGCAGGATCCGAACCTGCGACCGTAGCGGTCACGCTGTTCCAGACTGAAGCGCCTAGAACCGCACGGCCACACCAGCCGGCAATCCCTTTTTGTATGAATGGGGATTCAAAGACCACGGCGTTCGACTGCAGAGCTGCTGTACAAACTGCAGAACACCTGACCGAAGAGCGTTTATTTCTGAAATCATCTGCTGGACACTATTATCTGCGTTTGGTGACATTTATGGACTACTTAAGAGACATAGATATTCAGTTATCAAATTTTTGTCTTTTTGTTTATTTACTTATATTATCTAATTTTATATATCTTCAACCGCTTACATGTCTGCAGTTGTCTTGCGGTAGCGTTCTTGCTTCCCGCGCACGGGGTCCCGGGTTCGATTCCCGGCTTGGTCAGGGATTTTCCCTGCCTCGAGATGACTGGGTGTTGTGCCGTCTTAATAATCATCATCCGTCCTCATTACGGTCGGAGGAAGGCAATGGCAAACCACCTCCGCTAGGACCTTGCCTAGTACGGCTGTGCCGGTCTCCTGCATCGTCCCCTACGCTCCTCGGAATATGGGACCTCATCATCATCATCAACCGCTTACACGTGCAGTCTTTAAATAATAATGTAAAATGACCTTATACGTCATTTGAATAATAATAATAATAAGGAATAGTCAGTTGGATAATGAGGGAAATTGCGGGCGGTAAAAACTGCAGAGGAAGACCAACGCTTGAGTACAATTAGCAGATTCGAATAGCTGGAAGTTTCAGTAGTCCTGAAGAGATGACTAGGTTTGCACAGAAAAGAGTAGCCTGGAAAACTGCATCAAATCTGTCAGTGGACTGAGAAGAACAACAACAGAAACTAATCTCTTATTCATTAAGGAAAATGTTGAGTGTCCTTGAATTCTCGCAGTCTTGGATTATGAAAACCTCCATTCTTTTGAGTGTCACGCTAGAATTCAACGGTATAGTCTAACAAAGCTGACTGAAGCGCTGAAACACAGCTGTACGACTTTATTTGCGGGCTGCGGCCGTGCCCCTGCTGCTTATGCTACCAGTGATACAACAATAGCCTCAGCCGTTCATAGGCGGTGGGTTCCAACTACCGATAACAAAACATGAGGTATAGAAGTTGTCTAGTGTGGCATCGTGTGTGGGTGAACACGGACAGAACATGCCACAAGCAATGCTTATTACGTTTCTATATTATTCTCATAGGAATGTTGGCGTGGTGACATGCTGCAGCGCAGCCAGAGATCTAGATTAGGTTGGAAGATGGCGGTCTGGTCGTGAGATGGTGAAGCCAATAAAAGTAATGTCACGATAATAAATATAATAAGTTTAGTCGCCTTGAAGAACCATGCAAAATGTTAATTCTAGTTTCAAAATGCCCACAGGGCTGTACTCAAACTACAGTCTTGTTGTGAGGCGTTTTTAAGCATGTGCCGTGCGGGATTAGCCGAGCGGTCTAGGGCGCTACAGGCATGGACTGTGCGGCTGGTCCCGGCGGAGGTTCGAGTCCTCCCTCGGGCATGGATGTGTGTGTTTGTCCTTAGGATAATTTAGGTTAAGTAGTGTGTTGTAAGCTTAGAGACTGATAACCTTAGCAGTTAAGTCCCATAGGATTCCACACACATTTGAACATTTGAGTTTTAAGCATGTTTGATTACGACATGTTTATGGCCATCATTTTGATGACGTCATCCGTCGGAGGAAGCGGGTGATATCGACAGGTTTAATAGTTTTCAGGCAGTTTTGCGGCCACATGAGTGAATCTATTCCTACCTGTATGTGATCGTGAACAACAGTTGCGCACCCACGGCTACTGTAATAGAGCAGTGTGGCGAGGTGACTCGAGGGCCAGTAGATGCAGCTTTACAGCGATATTCCAGTCAGAAGCAATGGAAGATGACTACCGTGTTTCATCCACTTCACTTTCATATGTGACCATGATCTGAAAATACAGTACGATGTTATGGAAGAGGAGAAGGATAGCGCGGTACAGATTGTGCTTCTGTCCATTGAAGGCATTTAGATGATAAACAATAGCTAGTGACGACTGGAAAACACTTCGACGTATGAAAGAACCATAGCCATTCAACATCAAATTCAAATTCACGAGATCTGAAAAACAAAACGGGCGTCTTCACATAACAAACGAAGCATTTACTGTAATGCGCGACTGTTCTGTTAACATTGTAACACTCAGCTGCAGTGGGCGAGCAGTTACCTCCCATGCTTGATTGTAAAATGTCTTTCACATAGTCTGACACAAAGAAATAAAAGCGGTGCTGCGAATTCGTGCAACTAGTGGAAATCACCTACAAAGCAGGACTAATTTTAGCCCTCGCTCGTCAGAATTAGAACATACCACTGTGAAAAACATTTCTTTTAGGCACATTTATTAAAATTTAACTTTCTATCGTCTAATAGCTTTTTATCGGAAACCATGATGGCATTGGAGACATACCGTTGGACTTTTGGAACAAAATAACCCACACCTTCCCAAAAACAGGAAAGACTGGTAAATCCGACAGTTGTTCCACAATCTGTTTAAAATCTCATACATCGATATTGCTGACGAAATTAACAAGAAAAAGAATACAAAAGAAAATTGAGGATCTGTTAGGTGTTCAGTTTGCTATGGGAATGGTAAAGGCACCTGGCAGTTATGTTGTTGCGTTTGATAATGGAGGCAATACTTAAGAAAAATCGAGACAATCTGAGGCGTTCCAATATACTATTACATCACCTGAAGGGAGTTTTGTAGAAGCTTTCTTGCAGCACGCAATCAGTCATGACTCTATAAAAAGATTTCGCAAGCTGGGGAGAAACGTACGTTCCGCGAAAATCTGCCAGCTGTTAAAGCCAAACCAAGCGCGCCTACAGAACACAGAGCAAGTATTACATACATTACTATGAATTATTAAAGACTGTTCCAATAAGTCAACTGTTATGAAACTTCGCACGACTTCTTGTAATGATAATAGTTAACGATAGTAATGAATTTCAGTTTATCATATAAAGCAACTTTTGATATATGAAAAACTACTTAAAACTCACAATTTACGACATTCTTTAATAAATAACTTACTGATATATTAATATGTTTGTGTAGAAGCCAGTAATAACTTTAATTAAATACCTGATCATTAAATAACGGAGCAAACATCATTTTGGCGAGTAGACTAGAAAATTTATGTAATAGTTCAGTTGCAGACTGCTACAATGATTTTATCTGCTCAGTGATATTATTTACATTTGTTGTGTAGTCCAAATGGTCCAAATGGCTCTGAGCACTATGAGACTTCTCATCTCAGGTCATCAGTCCCCTAGAACTTAGAACTACTTAAACCTAACTAAGGACATCACACACATCTATGTCCGAGGCAGGATTCGAACCTGCGACCGTAGCGGTCGCGCGGTTCCAGACTGAAGCGCCTAGAACCGCTCGGCCACCAACGACCGCCTGTTGTGTAGTCTGAGTGAAGGACGAAATGAATGTGACGCGTATATGAAGTATGAGTACTTGATTCTGTGAATAATTAAGTCTGAGTGAGATTGGGAATCAGACTGCGCGGCCTTGCTGTGAGTCACATACATGGGGAAAATAATTGTAAATCAGCCAGTTTTAGGTGCTTTAGAAATATAAAATAAAACTTCCTTCTGTCCTTCAGACCATTCAACATAGGGAGAGAGAGTACCGATTTTGCGAATCGAAATATGAGGCTGTGCTGCTCGGCCGGCCAGAAGAAAACTTTTGCGTACTTTGGTTCTGGGAGAGGAATTTCGCGCTTGGCGAAGAGAGTCCGTGGGTAGCTCTTGTAACGAGAGGTTATGTGTTTCACAAATCTAAGCATTTTTTAAAGACTGAGTAGTGGCGGATTTTTTTAAGGATTTGATTAATCGGGTGGAAGTTCATTGTCTATCATGAACGACATCTACGGAAATTTAGAACTTTGTAATGTGAATCGAGACTGTTTCGAATAGTAGTAAATAACGAGTGGCGTACTATGCATAACTGTGACCCATTCAGAGGTCTAAAAGTGATGACTTGCGTAGTATCTGAGCGAACGTTCAAAATTATTGAACGCCATGGGTATCTTCAAACTCCTTATTAACTAATAAAAAGAGGTGGTTTTCAGTAACTGGTGTGAATTCAAATCATAAACTGGCTATTAGAGAGAAATAATGTATTGTAAATTTGAAAGAATCAGTACAAAGAACGTTTGCTTTCATACTTTCACTTCCGGAACTGTGAACTAGGACGTATTTGATAGCAGGTGTGTGTAGTCAAAGTCACAATAACGAACAGGTAGCTTAAGTAACATTTTTTCTTCATTTAGTAGTTACGGGAAGATGTGGTACAGTTAACACACTTTACTAGTATAATAGAGTTAAAAAGCTCTGCACACCCTGTTAACACGTGTAGTGCCTGAGGTGAGAAACATCATACGTCGCTACACAAAACTCCAGGCTTCTGCAAAACTCACCAGGCAGAATGCTTCCTACTTTAACTGAAGGGCAAAAAAAGCCTAGCCGCCGAAATTTTCATAGGCTTCATTGACATACTCAATGTAACATGGTGCAGGATGCTTGAAATTCTCTGAAAAGTAGGTATAAGCTAAAGGGAAAGACGGGTAAAGTACGAGAACAACAAGAACAGAGAGGAAACAGTAACAGTAGAAGAACAAACAGAAGAACAAACAGAACTTCATGTAAGACAGGAATGTAGCCTATCCCCCTACAGTGTTCAACGCGTACATCAAACACTGAAGAGAAACTGGTACGCCTGCCTAATATCATGTAGGGCCTCCGCGAGCACGCAGAAGTGCGGCAACACGACTTGGTATGGACTCGACTAATGTCTAAAGTAGTGCTGGAAGGAACTGACACAATGGATCCTGTCCATGAATCCGCAAGAGTACGAGGGGGTGGAGACCTCTTCCGAACAGCGCGTTGCAAGACATCCCAGATAAGCCAAGTAATGTTCATGTGTTGGGAGTTTGGTGGCCAGCGGAAGTGTTTAAACTCAGAAGAGTGTTCCTGGAGCAATTCTGTACCAATTCTGGACGTGTGTAATGTCGCATTGCTCTGCTGGATTTCCCCAAGTCCGCCGGAATGCACAATGGACATGGATGGATGCAGGTGATCACACGGGATGATTATGTACCTGTTACCTGTCAGAGTCGTATCTAGATGTGTGAGGGTTCCCATATCACTCCAACTACACACACCCCACTCCGTTACCGAGCCTCCACCACCTTGAACATGAAGGGTTCATGGGTTCGTCTCCATACCCGTGCGTCTCCATTCGCTGATACAATTTGAAACGAAACTCGTCCGACAGGCAAAATGTTTCCTGTCATCAACATCAAAATGGCTCTGAGCACTATGGAACTCAACTTGTGAGGTCATTAGTCTCCTAGAACTTAGAACTAGTTAAACCTAACTAACCTAAGGACATCACACACATCCATGCCCGAGGCAGGATTCGAACCTGCGACCGTAGCAATCCCGCGGTTCCAAACTGTAGGTGAAAATAATGAGCAGCCGGACTGAGATTAGCAACAAACTGAACAGCAAAATTAGAGATTTTGGAGTAGACGAAGTGAAGGAACTGCCCTACCTCGGAGGCAAAATAGCGCAAGACGGACGAAACAGGAGGGCTTAAGGAGATTAGCATAGGCAAATAGGGGGTACGTCTCTACAAGAAGTCCGCTAGTAGCAAACATTGTTTTTAATTTGAGAAAGAAATGTATGGGAATGTACGTCTGGAGAAAATCACTTATGGAAGTGGAGCTGGTTGGTAAAACCGGAAAATGAGAGAATGGAAGCTTTTATGTTGTGATGAAGAATGCTACAGATTAAATGGACTGATATGGTAAGAAATGAAGAGGTCCTCCGCAGAACGTGTGCAGCAGGAAGCAGCAGCCTGCGCTCAGCTACGCTGCCTGCAGCGGAACGTATTCGGCCACTGTGTGTGAGCGCCTGTGTTATCGTCCGCCCTTGGAGCCTCAAATCAAGATCTGCCTTACTAACCTATGCTGACAACGTGGTAAACCATTTCCAGCTTTTATGTTACATCAACGAAAAAACTTTTTCGAGGCATGAGCGCTGGCCTCGTATGGAGATACGTTGATTTGAATTTTTGTAATTTGTTGTACACAGGTTTTGTTTTCTGCCCGTTGCATATTAATGAGCGACTGCACGCAGTTCAGCTGGACCTTTGTATATTCATCGAAAATGTAATTATAGGCACTGCGCTGTTTGTTGTAATCTCTATCCTGCATATACGAGAAAGACCACGCCTTTCGCACACAAAATGGAATACAAAACCTACTTCGGACCTGTTTTTATATTTGTGTACGACATACAAAAAGTCCATTGCACCCGGGATTTAAAATCACTTCAGTCTCCTGTGAAATTATAAAATATGTGATGTGATTTGAACAAAAAATGTAAGGAGAGTATGTGCGGCGTGAAAGTCAAATTTTCGTTCCAATTCCTCTTCCAAATTCCCTTTCTCTTGTAAGTTTCCCTCGTGAATTTTTCAAAAGCCTTCTGAGACGTATGTAACATCTCTATTTAACCAAAATCAGTTTCTAAAGATGTTACGAAACCCTTTATTCTACGTCAATGAACAGAGCAATTGCTGGGGAAGTTTTAGAGCACACGTTGAGGCCGAAATGAACAAAGTAGTTCTGTTGGGTAGCACTAAACGCCAGTATCAAACTAACTGAGTACACATTCACTAAAAGTAAAGGTTGGAATGATACGCACTAAGATTATCTAAAATACCCGATACCGGCATTCCAGTAAGGTAAATTTAGATTCAAAACACTGCAGCCTCTCACATTTAATAGGTATTTGTTATAGACTAAAAACAGTATTTTAGCAGTTTATATTATCAACGTCAACAATTTCATCTTATGAAACGACCGTTAGTCATGTCTCTGAAACGTATCACTTAATATTTTTCCAGATTCTTTGCAAGAGATGTTTTCTTTGGCTCTCAAAATATTGCTGAAGTTTGAAACGATTCCCTTCACTTCACATAACACCACGCAACATCACTGTCAGTACAAGGTGTACTACCGAGCTGGCATCACAAATAAAATATTGTTCCGTTAATTAATTTAAGCCGGCCGCGGTGGTCTAGCGGTTCTAGGCGCGCAGTCCAGAACCGCGCGACTCCTACGATAGCGGGTTCGAATCCTGCCTCGGGCATGGATGTGTGTGATGTCATTAGGTTAATTAGGTTTAAGTAGTTCTAAGTTCTAGGGGACTGATGACCACAGATGTTAAGTCCCATAGCGCTCAGAGCCATTTGAACCAATTAATTTAAGCACCCAAAATTTGTGCCGTCAGTTAATGTAAGCACCCTATCCAATTTGCCGTAGTTGATTGGGACTTTAGGACAGGAGTATAACCAAAGATATCTGATACTGGTAGTGTTAATGTTATTTAACATGAATGTAAGATAGTTTATTCACTCCAGGTACAGGGACTCTTCCGCCCCCTCCCCCCCCCCCCTCCAAAAGAAATTAACACACATCTAATTATTCTCCAGAATTGAAAATCGTTGCTCAAAACATACCAAGCCAACAAGTCCTTAACATCAGTGAACCAGGACAGATAAGAGAACAGTTCACAGTGATGGCCAATATCTCTAGCAATGAATATCTTGCCAAAAGTCAGAAAAATTCCCACCGTGACTCAGCTTTTACAACAATTTCCCCAAATGTTAATTACAGTAGAATGCCAACACAAGTTTTAGACCGAGAAGTGTAAAAAATTACGTAAAGCTGCAAAAACATTAAATAAAACTTGGTCAATTTTGTCAATCAAATTCGAAACTATTCAGTAGATCAATAATAAAGCTGACAAAAGACGACCGGCTCGCTAGAAGGCAACTTGGTCTGTCGAAATCACAGCAACCATAATGTCACACATCCCACATATGTTGAACATCTCTTAACGACCAGCAGGGCTACTGATGTACGCTCTCATTACAAGATAAAAGAGATTCACACTGCAGCACTGAACATAACGCAGCCCGTTTCCTGAACACACGTATTCTTCAGACACATGCTAACGGTAGATCATACACAAGTAAGGGACTGACAATAGCACTTGCTGTGCGACAGTAGCTTTTTAAATCTCGTTCTTTAAGGTGAGGTGCAATAGTCCCAAGAAATCTTTATAATGTGCAACGAGTCACGCAAGAAACGTCTAATACCGCCTCAGGAAATTGTAGTGAAACCTGAACTCAACACTAGCCTTATGTTTAGTTGACTAGGCTTACATCAACTGCGACAGTACAAATCACAGACCACAATTTTAGTTGGTACCTGAGCTAGATTAAAAATCAGTAATGTTGAACCAGACAAATACCACAATACTTTTAAAATCAAGTCGGATGAACCACTGCAATCCTCGTGTATCTTAAAGCAACCGGAAATAATTACTACTGAGATTACAGTTGTAGCGGCGGCATTAATCTTGCATACTAACAATAAGATGCACAAGCGCAAGCATACACAGTGAATGTCACTATGAGAGGCACCCACATGCCTTGCTCATACTGTGGCATCAAGCAGTCAGGCCCGCAAGATGAGTGGTCTGCCAAGCGAGTGGATTCATTCTTATTTCTCGAGTAACATGAACTCTAGTACTCACACTTAAGTTACAAGTTATCCTCCTATATGATTAATACGCAACGGAAACACGCATCTGACTATCAGTAATTTACAGAACTCTGACTGTACAATACGCACTGGCAATACCACATTTTCTTTTTGTCTTTTATTTAACGGCTTTTGTCAACACGTGGCCACTGCACTGAATATGAATGGCGCACACACTATAAATTCGGGACATTATGACAACATACATTTCGAAGGAAAAGTCCACCAATATTTTTCTTTTCACTATCTTATTTATTCTGATAAATTTTCTAACCTAAACACACAAATTCTACAACCTACAACAATAACACGTAAGGAATTCCGCCCAGCGGGCATGGCTTTACAATGGTGAATCTCTATTATGGTCTCGTAATTACTTTTAACGCTATAGTGCACTTTCTGGATAGGATGGTGGATCTTTTATTATATCTCACGCTTCGACTCTCACAATCATCATCACTAAACTTTCCTCCAGACCGAGCGGTACCGAAGGAACAAGCATAACCCACTAATCTTTTGAAACTACCTCGCTACTCTCTCATGCAAACCACACATACCCAAATTACATGACATACACCACACTACAACATGAAAATACTACACAGAGAATGGTCACAACATTATCACTTTCAGCTTTCCCACTTCAATTAATATTTATCCCAGTTTCACACGACACAGCCCCACTTCGTAATTCTACTTTCCTACTATGAACTCTGGAAATATTTCCACGTCTTCCTGTGCAATGCAAGCCAAGTGGCGTTGCTGGATAGACGGCCGACTCACCTTGATTCTCTCTCAGAGTTTAAATCTAGCATCACACGGAATCATATCACGCAAAGTAACATTAAGAACATATTGATCACACACGCGAGTCCTCAACTGATACCATGGACGAGTACTTCTCTTTATCCTGTGTCTCATACACAGATTGAGACTCACACAGTACTCACCACGTGGAAGTACTCGTCTCTAATTTCAAGTCCTGCACACGCCATTTCTTAAATATTTCAACTTATGGTACACACGCTATTTCTTCAATATTTCAACTTATTGTACACACGCTAGTAATTCAGCTTAACTTAAGCACACGGAAGTATTTCAACTTATTGCTACACGTGGTTTCATTGTGACCGTTGGTCACTTCTGAAGATTACTACAATCCCTTTAATATTACCTGCCTGACATTTAATTCTCCCCACAAAAGTTCCTGAAATAGAGAAATTATTATTTCAAACTACTCTTAAATATTCCACATGGATACCATGTCTCCACTCTTTCATCATTACGAAGCACAACTAAAGCAGGTCTCAACAGCACAAGATCCAGCGGCAGAGTGCCGAAACATGGCCGTTCTCTAGGTGCTCTCACACCTGTGTCGAAGTGGGGAGGCACCTTGCTACCCTATTGGTCAGCCACATTTCAGGCGCTCAAAGCTCAGGTAAATTTCATCTCTTTGGTCCGACCAAAGGTGGCCAAAGGATCGACTCAAAGATGATCGTATATTCACATTCACTATCTGCGGTTAGCAGACGACCATACATTCATTCATTTCACAGATCTCACCAAACTGGATGTAGGGATTTACTTTGTGGTAGTGCACATGTGATCAATTAAATAAATAAATTGTCATTCTTTCCCACACTGGTATCCGGCTTCGCTGTATTAATTGAAATTGAGTTATTTTACAAAAAAAAATGTGTTCTTCTGACAAAAATAATGAAGTATGTTGTACCTATTTTCAATGTCGGGCGGTACTGTACCCTTTCAACTAATACGTGACCAGAACGTAACGTAAGACAACATCCAAATCAGGGCCACGTCATCATATCATCCAATTCAAAGGTGACCCGAAAAGCATTATATGTGAAACATCATATGTGAGCGCCCCAGCGTAGCACTGCTTGTCCACTGCGGTTCTTACTTCCTTGTGGTCACACACACACAGGCAGATTCAGCCGTACGCCGTATTAAGTATCTGCAAATAATTGCTCCCACCCAGGGAGCACCCGAATGTCACTGCAACACCAGCAAATATTAACAAGGAGCCCGTTACCGCAATGCAGCTAAACAGGGTACTGTTAGCGGTGCGGAAAACATGTGCCATGCCCCGAAAGTCAGCGGCCATGCCGACCGTTGTGGCCGAACGGTTCTAGGCGCTACAGTCTGGAACCGCGGACCGCTACGGTCTCAGGCTCGAATCCTGCCTCGGGCATGGGTGTGTGTGATGTTGGGTTAGTTAGGTTTAAGTAGTTCTAAGTTCTAGGGGACTGATGACCTCAGCAGTCCCATAGTGCTCAGAGTCATTTGAACCGTTTCAGCGGCCATCCTTCGGCACACTTTCCGTCTAAGCGACTCGTAAACTCATTTCTGTCGCTCCAGTCGGAACGTCCACCTCAGTTCGCGTCTCTCTCTTTCCGCACTTACCTCAGATAAAGCGTCGAAGAAGTCTCCTGGCAGCGCTATATCTTCGACACGGCAGTGGTCGGCTGCGGTAGTTCAAATGGCTCTGAGCACTATGGGACTTAACATCCATGGTCTTCAGTCCCCTAGAACTTAGAACTACTTAAACCTAACTAACCTAAGGACATCACACACACCCATGTTGGAGACAGGATTCGAACCTGCGACCGTAACACCAGCGCGGTTCCGCACTGAAGCGCCTAGAACCGCTCGGCCACAACGGCCGGCGGCTGTAGTAGTGCCAACCCCCATTCCTTTAATAAAAAGAACCTATACTGGTCGTCCAGCGTTATCAGCTACTTGGTAACGGAATTCCATTTTTCCAGGGTACACACTGTCATTCATACGATCACTGCAAGGTCGAACGATTTACTCCAATCGCCGTGGTGTCAGGAATCCCACTGATGAGCCGAAATATTATAAGCACCCGCTTAATGGCACGTTGCTCCATCTTTGGAACGCAATACAGCAGCGACAGTGCGTATCACGGATTGGACAAGTTCACAGTAGATTGCTGGACATATGTGGCGCCAGCTGTGTACCGACGGGCCACGCATTTCCCGTCAATTACGCGCCGATGGCTTGTGTGCGCGGAGATGGCGCCCAAAGATGCTCCGTTGGGTTCAGTTCAGGGGAATTTGGTACCCGAGACATCAAAGTGGATTTACCATCATGCTCACGACATCAGTGTACCTGATGCTGCGCTTGCCACGCCCCCCTGCGACCGTAGCGCGGTGCATGCTTCGAACAGCTGTTCGCTTTGATGGCGGCGCATCTGGACACGATCATAGATCTGGTGAAACAAGAAATAATAATCTTGCCGCACGTTTCCATTATCCACGTCTGAAACTCTGTGGTCCCGCACACAATGCAGTCGTAACTGACGATGGCGCTGGGTCAATCCGGGTCGTCTGCTGCAGAACTGCATGCTCAACAATTTCCACTGAACAGTGTTCTCCGAAACACTTGTGACTTCACCAACATTATTCTGTCGTCAGATCTGCCACAGGTCGCCGCCTGTCCTGTTTTACAGATCAGGAAAGCCTCCCACTTTCACGTTCTGTGATGAGGCCAGGACGTCCAACAGCTTTGGCGTCTATTCGTGGTATCAGATTTCTCATGATAGTAACACGCGAAAAGCTTCAACGTTTCAGACACCCTCGTTCCCAGGCGAGGGGACATAATTGCGTCACAGTCCTTTACGATAGTGGATTTCACGTTTGTAGGTCGTATAGTAGCTACAGAGATTTCGCATTAGTCTCTGGTCTGCTGAGGTACTTTCCTTACCGCCACCAGGTGGCACTGAATCCCGCGGTTGGCAGTGGCCATAATGTATTCCTCAACAGTGTACGCTGACGTAGAATCGCCTTACAGCAGCGTGCGGCTAATGTGCGTGGTGACTATAGAGGGTGGTCCATTGATAGTGACCGGGCCAAATATCTAACGAAATAACCATCAAACGAAAAAACTACAGAGGACGAAACTAGTCTAGCTTCAAGGGGGAAATCAGATGGCGCCATCATTGACCCGCTAGATGGCGCTGCCATAGGTCAAACGGATATCAACTGCGTTTTTAAAAATAGGAACCCCCATGTTTTATTACATATTCGTGTAGTGCTTAAAGAAATATGAATATATTAGTTGGACCACTATTTCGCTTTGTGATAGACGGTGCTATAATAGTCACAAACATATGGCTCACAATTTTAGACGAACAATTGATAACAGGTAGGTTTTTTAAATTAAAATACAGAACGTAGATACGTTTGAACATTTTATTTCGGTTGTTCCGATGTGATACATGTACCTTTGTGAACTTATCATTTCTGAGAACGCATGTTCTTACAGCGTGATTATCTGTAGACACCACATTAATGCAATAAATGCTCAAAATGATGTCCGTCAACCTCAATGCATTTGGCAATACGTGTAACGACATTCCTCTCAACCGCGAGTAGTTCGCCTTCCGTAATGTTCGCACATGCATTAACAATGCGCTGACGCATGTTGTCAGGCGTTGTCGGTGGATCACGATAGCAAATATCCTTCAACTTTCCCCACAGAAAGAAATCCGGGGACGTCAGATCCGGTGAACGTGCGGGCCATGGTATGGTGCTTCGGCGACCAATCCACCTCTCATGAAACATGCTATTCAATACCGCTTCTACCGCACGCGAGCTATGTGCCGGACATCCTTCATGTTGGAAGTACATCGCCATTCTGTCCTGCAGTGAAACATCTTGTAATAGCATCGGTAGAATATTACGTAGGAAATCAGCATACATTGCACCATTTAGATTGCCATCGACAATATGTGGGCCAATTATCTTTCCTCCCATAATGCCGCACCATACATTAACCTGCCAAGGTCGCTGATGTTCCACTTGTCGCAGCCGTCGTGGATTTTCCGTTGCCCAGTAGTGCATTTTATGCCGGTTTACGTTACCGATTTTGGTGAATGACGCGTGCAAAAAATCTGTCACCGTCCCGTAATTTCTCTTGTGGCCAGTGGCAGAACTGTACACAGCGTTCAAAGTCGTCGCCATGCAATTCCTGGTGCATAGAAATATGGTACGGGTGCAATCGATGTTGATGTAGCATTCGCGAACACCGATTCTCGCGATATTTGTCTGCTACTGATGTGCAGGTTAGCCGCGACAGCAGCTACAACATCTACTTGGGCATCACCATTTGTTGCAGGTTGTGGTTGACGTTTCACATGTGGCTGAACACTTTATGTTTCCTTAAATAACGTAACTATTCGGCGAACGGTCCGGACACTTGGATGATGTCATGCAGAATACCGAGCAGCATACATGGCACACACCCGTTGGGCATTTTGATCACAATAGCCATACATCAACACGATATCGACCTTTTCCGCAATTGGTAAACGGTCCATTTTAACACGGGTAATGTATCACGAAGCAAATACCGTCCGCACTGGCGGAATGTTACGCGGTACCACGTAGTTATACGTTCGTGACTATTACAGCGCCATCTATCACAAAGCGAAAACTGTGGTCCAACTAAAACAGTCATATTTCTTTATGTACTACACGAATATGTAATAAAAAATGGGAGTTCCTATTTTAAAAAACACAGTTGGTATCCGTTTGACCTATGGCAGCGCCATCTAGCGGGCCAACCATAGCGCCATCTGGTTTCCCCCTTCAAGCTACACGACTTTCGTTCTTTGTAGTTTTTTCGTTTGATGTTTATCTCGTAAGATATTTGGCCCAGTCACTATCAATGGACCACCCTGTATAAATCACACCTCGCAGAATGAATACTGCGTCGCGAGTGTGGGGACAGGCACTGCACGCAGGCCAGCCTACGTCGCGTGCTGCAGCTGCGGGTCGTGGGTCGAGACCCGCGAGAGGCGGCGCAGTAATTGCGGGCCACAGCGAGCGCCCTGCGGCGCCGACAAAGGCGAGAGCCACAAGTGCGGGGGAGTGCCGGGGAGGGAGTGGGGGGTCGCCCGAGCACCTAAACGGCGCGCCCTCACCTCCAGCGGGGGCACAACACAGCCGCCGCCTCTGCCCTCTCCCTGCTCGCGTTCTGAAGGTGCCAACAGGTCCAGCGGCTTCTTTAACATGGAAACTGTATTCCATTGTTCGCTTTCGAGAGGTTACTATTTTCAAGAATACCAAACATGAATACACGATCCCACTACAGTTTTGATCAGTAAAGTTTCTAATTTTTAAAAGTGAAACTATCTTCAAATAGAGGTATACAGGATCATTCAGCTGCCCCTATCTCTGGATTTTATGCAACCCACAACATCTCCAGAGTCCGCACACAAGATTAGCATGTTCTCTCGCTCGCTACACACAAATTATTAGTCCTACAGAAAAATGAACAGGACCTTTTGTAGGAAATTTAATGTAGTTAAATTTTATACTCGGATACCTTTTCGCTGTAGACCACTGTTTTCGAGTTATCCAAGAAAAAGGCATTTGGAGGTCACTTTCATGCGTTTTTCTTGAATAATTCATTCGGGAGGACGACGGTTCAATCCCGTCTCCGGCCATCTTGATTTAGGTTTTCCGTGATTTCCCTAAAGCGCTTCAGGCAAATGCCGGGATGGTTCCTTTGAAAGGGCACGGCCGATTTCCTTCCCCCATCCTTCCCTCACCCGAGCTTGCGCTCCGTCTCTAATGACCTCGTTGTCGACGGGACGTTAAACACTGATCTCCTCCTCCTCTTGAATAATTCGAAAACTACAGGCTCTGCTGACAATGCAAACAAGTGAAAAATTTAAAACTTCATTAAATTTCATACAAAAAGGTTCTGATTTTTTTCTGAAGGACTAGTAGTATACACACAGCGAGAGAGAGCATATGAAAATCTCGGTCGTAGTTACTCAAGGTGTTGCGGGTTGTATGAAACGCAGCAGTAGGGGGCAGGTAAATCAGAAGCGGTTTTATCATTTTAGGAATATGTTATTCAGGATTCTACGAATGTACTAGTCTAGCTGAAATCCTTTATGTTGATGAAGTGTTATTGTAATCAGTAACTTTATGTTTGCTAATAGACACTGTATTGCTTTACTATTCAACGTGCTTTACGTATCGGAACATTTCTTTTATACACTCCTGGAAATTGAAATAAGAACACCGTGAATTCATTGTCCCAGGAAGGGGAAACTTTATTGACACATTCCTGGGGTCAGATACATCACATGATCACACTGACAGAACCACAGGCACATAGACACAGGCAACAGAGCATGCACAATGTCGGCACTAGTACAGTGTATATCCACCTTTCGCAGCAATGCAGGCTGCTATTCTCCCATGGAGACGATCGTAGAGATGCTGGATGTAGTCCTGTGGAACGGCTTGCCATGCCATTTCCACCTGGCGCCTCAGTTGGACCAACGTTCGTGCTGGACGTGCAGACCGCGTGAGACGACGCTTCATCCAGTCCCAAACATGCTCAATGGGGGACAGATCCGGAGATCTTGCTGGCCAGGGTAGTTGACTTACACCTTCTAGAGCACGTTGGGTGGCACGGGATACATGCGGACGTGCATTGTCCTGTTGGAACAGCAAGTTCCCTTGCCGGTCTAGGAATGGTAGAACGATGTTTTCGATGACGGTTTGGATGTACCGTGCACTATTCAGTGTCCCCTCGACGATCACCAGTGGTGTACGGCCAGTGTAGCAGATCGCTCCCCACACCATGACGCCGGGTGTTGGCCCTGTGTGCCTCGGTCGTATGCAGTCCTGATTGTGGCGCTCACCTGCACGGCGCCAAACACGCATACGACCATCATTGGCACCAAGGCAGAAGCGACTCTCATCGCTGAAGACGACACGTCTCCATTCGTCCCTCCATTCACGCCTGTCGCGACACCACTGGAAGCGGGCTGCACGATGTTGGGGCGTGAGCGGAAGACGGCCTAAAGGTGTGCGGGACCGTAGCCCAGCTTCATGGAGATGGTTGCGAATGGTCCTCGCCGATACCCCAGGAGCAACAGCGTCCCTAATTTGCTGGGAAGTGGCGGTGCGGTCCCCTACGGCACTGCGTAGGATCCTACGGTCTTGGCGTGCATCCGTGCGTCGCTGCAGTCCGGTCCCAGGTCGACGGGCACGTGCACCTTCCGCCGACCACTGGCGACAACATCGATGTACTGTGGAGACCTCACGCCCCACGTGTTGAGCAATTCGGCGGTACGCCCACTCGGCCTCCCGCATGCCCACTATACGCCCTCGCTCAAAGTCCGTCAACTGCACATACGGTTCACGTCCACGCTGTCGCGGCATGCTACCAGTGTTAAAGACTGCGATGGAGCTCCGTATGCCACGGCAAACTGGCTGACACTGACGGCGGCGGTGCACAAATGCTGCGCAGCTAGCGCCATTCGACGGCCAACACCGCGGTTCCTGGTGTGTCCGCTGTGCCGTGCGTGTGATCATTGCTTGTACAGCCCTCTCGCAGTGTCCGGAGCAAGTATGGTGGGTCTGACACACCGGTGTCAATGTGTTCTTTTTTCCATTTCCAGGAGTGTATTTGCTTAAGTATTTTAATTAAAAATATTGTTTCGTGGGATCAATGTTATTAAATTTTTTTCATCTTAGGCCGTATTCTACTTGTTCATTCAAACTTAGAAATAAGAACCTAAAACAACAACAGTAATCGCTAAAAACTTCAAATAATAAGATAAAGCAATCATATGAGGAATAGGAAAAATCACCCAAGATAAAAGGCTACCACTAAAAACAGCTACGCGCAAACACATCCTACACACATCAAAAAAAGTTTTGCATCACGCCAGTTCCCAGAACTCCTGAAAATAGAAGTTGACTGTGGATATTGTATCACAGACACAGTTCCTTTGACTGCTCAGAGGTGTCACTAAACCCGTCCAAAGATGTAAACAACCATGCATGAGCAGCGACTATTAGACGGAGGGGTCCGACAGCCGATCAGTTCCAGGCATTCCACCAGGAAGGAGTTACACAGCTCGTCTGTAGTTCAACCATGCCTAGACAGTCCATGCCGCGGTTCGATAGCGTCCGCATTGTTACTTTGTGCCAGGAAGGGCTCTCATCAAGAGAAGTGTCCAGGCATCTCGGAGTGAATCAAAGCGATGTTGTCCGGACATGGAGGAGATACAGAGAAACAGGAACTGTCGATGACATGCCTTGCTCAGGCCGCCCAAGTACTACTACTGCAGGGGATGATCGCTACCGACGGATTATGGCTCGGAGGAGCCCTGACAACAACGCCACCATGTTGAATAATGCTTTTCGTGCAGCCATGGGACGTCGTGTAGCGACTCAGACTGTGCGCAAGAGGCTGCATGATGCGCAACTTCACTCCCCACGTCCATGACGAGGTCCATCTTTGCAACCACGGCACCATGCAGCGCGGTACAGATGGGCCCAACAACATACCGAATGGACCGCTCAGGATTAGCATCACGTTCTCTTCACCTATGAGTGTCGCATATGCCTTCAACCAGACAATCGTCGGAGACGTGTCTGGAGGCAACCCAGTCAGGCTGAATGCCTTAGACACACTGTCCAGCGAGTGTAGCAAAGTGGAGGTTCCCTGATGTTTTGGGGTGGCATTATGTGGGGCCGACGGTGGTAATGGAAGGCGCCTTAACGGCTGTACGATACGTGAATGGCATTCTCCGACCGATAGTGCAACCATATCGGCAGCATATTGGCGAGGCATTCGTCTTCATGGACGACAGTTCGCGCCCCCAATCGTGCACATCTTGTGAATGACTTCCAACAGGATAACGACATCGTTCGACTAGAGTGGCCAGCATGTTCTCCAGACATGAACCCTATCGAACATGCTTGGGACAGAGTGGAAAGGGCTGTTTATGGACGACGTGACCCACCAACCACTTTGAGGGATCTACGCCGAATCGCCGTTGAGGAGGGCAACAATCTGGACCAACAGTGCCTTGATGAACTTGTGGATAGTATGCCACGACGAATACATGCATGCATGAATGCAAGAGGACGTGCTACTGGGTATTAGAGATATCGGGTGTACAGCAATCTGGACCACCACCTCTGAAGGTCTCGCTGTACGTTGGTACAACTTGCAATGTGTGGCTTTCATGAGCAATAAAAATGGCGGAAATGATGTTTATGTTGATCTCTATTCCAGTTTTCGGCACAGGTTCTGGAACTGTCGGAACCGAGGTAATGCAAAACTTTTTTGATGTGTGTATATCATTATGAAATCCAGTAGGCATTGCCTCTGATGGTCGAGCATTGATTTCGAATCACATCTGGGTAATTTTGTAGTCCGTGTACGCGTAATCAGTCTTGTCTACATTTCTAATCAAAAATTCTGTGCCAATGAACTATTTCAAAATTCCGAGTGCATATACGATGAATAATTGTAAAGTTTAGTTATCAGCCCGAAAAAAATCAAGCTGAGACTGTGAAACGTCTGTACATATCCACCCTTCAAAGTGAGACATTTTCCCAGCAATACACGACTTGGTGGTGGCTTTGGTTGTAGAAGTGTGCATTTCGACTGTTCAGGGAACGCTCTGCGTCGAATATCACTTCGCTGTCATTCTGGTAATTTCTGCCACGCAGTTGTTTCTTCATCCAAGGAACAAGAAGAAAGACGAAGAAGTCATTGGGCATAATGTCAGGAGCATAGGGGAATAAGGAGGGGGAAGGAGTCTTGCACAATTTGATAGCCCAAAGAGGCAGCGTGTGTGACTGCGTCGTGTGCAATATGCGCTGGGGATGGGGCATTGTTGTGTAGATCCCGTAGACAGGTTTCCACAAAGCTTCGCCTTGACAACCTCCCGTAACCTCGTCAAAACGTCGCTCGTCCATTAACCACTACTCGCAAACTATTGATTATTTTAGGAGTTCGGGCGATTTCCCTTTACTCCCCTTTCTCAACCATCATTTCCCTTTACTTCCCCATCCTCTATTTCATACACTACTGGTCATTAAAATTGCTACACCACGAAGATGAAGTGCTACAGACTCGAAATTTAACCGACAGGAAGAAGATGCTGTGATATGCAAATGATTAGCTTTTCAGAGCATTCACACAAGGTTGGCGCCGGTGGCGACACCTACAACGTGCTGACATGAGGAAAGTTTCCAACCGATTACTCATACACAAACAGCAGTTGACCGGCGTTTCCTGGTGAAACGTTGTTCTGATGCCTCGTGTAAGGAGGAGAAATGCGTCCCATCACGTTTCCGACTTTGATAAAGGTAGGATTGTAGCCTATCGCGATTGCGGTTTATCATATCGCGACATTGCTGCTCGCGTTGGTCGAGATCCAATGATTGTTAGCAGAATATGGAATCGGTGGGTTCAGGAGGGTGTTGCGGAACGCCGTGCTGGATCCCAACGGCCTCGTATCACTAGTAGTCGAGATGACAGGCATCTTATCCGCATGGCTGGAACGGATCGTGCAGCCACGTCTCGATCCCTGAGTCAGCAGATGGGGACGTTTGCAAGACAACACCCATCTGCACGACCAGTCTGCGACGTTTGCAGCTGCATGGACTATCAGCTCGGAGACCATAGCTGCGGTTACCCTTGACGCTGCATCACAGACAGGAGCGCTTACGATGGTGTATCCAACGACGAACCTGGGTGCACGAATGGCTAAACGTCATTTTTTCGGATGAATCCAGGTTCTGTTTACAGCATCATGATGGTCGCATCCGTGTTTGGCGACATCGCGGTGAACGCACGTTGGAAGCGTGTATTCGTCATCGCCATACTGGCGTATCGCCCGGTGTGATGGTATGGTGTGCCATTGGTTATACGTCTCGGTCACCTCTTGTTCGCATTGACGGCACTTTGAACAGTGGACGTTGCATTTCAGATGTGTTACGACCCGTGGCTCTACCCTTCATTCGATCCGTGCTAAACCCTACATTTCAGCAGGATAACGCACGACCGCATGTCCTGTACGGGCCTTTCTGGATACAGAAAATGTTTGACTGCTGTCCTGGCCAGCACATTCTCCAGATCTCTCACCAATTGAAAAAGTCTGGTCAATGGTGGCCGAGCAACTGGCTCGTCACAATACGCCAGTCAGTACTCTTGATGAACTGTGGTATTGCGTTGAAGCTGCATGGACAGCTGTACCTGTACACGCCATCCAAGCTCTGTTTGACTCATTGCTCAGGCGTATCAAGGCCGTTATTATGGCCAGAGGTGGTTGTTCTGGGTACTGATTTCTCAGGATCTATGCACCCAAATTGCGTGAAAATGTAATCACACATATCAGTTCTAGTATAATATATTTGTCCAATGAATAGCCGTTTATCATCTGCATTTCTTCTTGGTGTAGCAATTTTAATTGCCAGTAGTGTATAAACATACACACAGAATTTGTCGATGATGATTAGGCATCGGAGAATGCAACTGAATGGGCCCGACACAGGTACATTTTCCGATAAGAATGAGTTTGAGCAGTCTCTGAACACATTTGTCATATCCAGAATGTTGTGGAAGATGTTAATACCTGATCTGTGACTAATCTTAAGGCGGACTTCAAGCCCCAGGGTCATTACTTCTTTTGCGATACCTAGGTCTTCACAGAGAGATGGTCTGCCACTTGGCTCTTCGTTATTCAGATTTGTTCGACCACATTGTAAACGTCTGCGGTAGCTGTCCACAGGGCCACATAATGGTACGCTTGTGCCGTTCACATCCACTATCTCAGCTCGGACTGCAGCGTTGCTCTCCTTTGAATTTAGAAAACAGATTATTGCTCGATAATCCAATTTATCAACGGGCTACGCCTTTTCGTTTTGGCTCACCGAGTGGCATGCTACGGTACTGTGGAGCACGGATACAAGCACAGTAAACATGTACCTGCAAACAATACTATCTCGCAAATTTGTGGCTGTTACTAGATCGCAAAAATTATTAAAGATTAAACCAAACATCGTATAGCGTAGTCAATGTTTGTTATCGTGCAAGCGCAATTGTTAGCCTTCAACACTTTCGTAGATGGTGAACGAATTCTTACGGAGGATCTGGAGAAGATGTCAACTTTTTTTAAGACCTGGAGATTGATCCCAAGCACATCAAAAACTGAAGTCTCTTGTTTCCATCTAGCGAATCGTGCTGCGAACTACAAACCAAGAGTTCTGCTCAATGAACAAACGTTCAGGTACAATCCTTTCCTAAAATATCTCGGAATCAGTCTAGATAGAACCCTGAGCTACAAAGAGCACAGCCCGCATCTCGTGGTCGTGCGGTAGCGTTCTCGCTTCCCACGCTCGGGTTCCCGGGTTCGATTCCCGGCGGGGTCAGGGATTTTCTCTGCCTCGTGATGGCTGGGGGTTGTGTACTGTCCTTAGGTTAGTTAGGTTTAAGTAGTTCTAAGTTCTAGGGGACTGATGACCATAGATGTTAAGTCCCATAGTGCTCAGAGCCATTTGAACCATTTTTACAAAGAGCACATCACCAAGCTTTGTCATAAAGTTGCTGCAAGGAACAACATACTACATAAGCTCACCCTCTCTACCACTGCACCAGGAATTCGGTCATCCGCCACAGCAACGATTGCGATCAGGGAGACCAGCAAGTGTTACTGCAGGACAACTCATCGCCGATGGTTTTGATCTAAATGAAAGCTGGAAGCATGAATAGTCAATAAAAACATTGGGAACAAGAGCCCATCACCTTGATCCCACAAAAAAGCCAAAAGGTTTTGACCTACCGAGGAAACTTTGGTGACGCCTCAACAGGTTAGGAACTGGACGTGGTTCTTGTAGGTACTTCAGGTACAAATGGGGTTGGATCAGTTCACCAATGTGCGAATGTAATCAAGAAGAGCAGACAATTGAACATTTAATCCAACGCTGTCCACTTCATCCATACCCTAGAATTCCCGATGACTTGTTCACTCTCACACCCAGCTTAATTAACTGGTTGAAAAACACGGACTTTAAGGTTTAATCTTGTCTAATATCATATGTACGCGTATAAAAGTTGAATAATGTCTTTATGTTGCAAGTTGCAGTCACCGCCAGGTGGGACTACTGCTGTAATCAATCCCGTCAACGCTCAGTTCGAGTCAGAGAACTCTGCGTGAAGTTGGGAGTGTGCGGCAGCTTGTTGACAGTTACCCTTTTTCACCTGCCGTCGGCATGGAGCTCTCTCCGATTGAGGAACAGCGCGTCAACATCAAGTTTCTTGCAAAGTTAGGCAAGAATGGCCGTGAGGTTTTTGAGTGTTTGAAACAGCTTTACGGAGACAATTCTCTGAAGGAACCAACCGTGAACAAGTGGTTAAAAAGGTTCCGGGATGGCCGAGAAGAAGTGAACGATGACCCTCGCCCAGAACGCCCGTCGACATCGAGTTCCGATCCAAATGTTGAACGAATTCGGGCTTGTGTTCTTAAAGACCGTAGATTGACAGTCAGAATGATTGCTGACGAGCTGTCAATGCCCAAAACAATCATTCACGAAATCCTGACACAAAAACTTGAAATGAAGAAATCGTGTGCGAAAATCGTACCGAAGCTCTTGACGCCAGAACAGAAAGCAAAGAGGGTTGAATGCTGTGAGATTGGTTGGAAGCAGAGGAACGAGGGCAAAAGGGGGCAGGTGGATCCTTCGTCACTGGAGACGAGTCCTGGTTTTACGAATTCGATGTGGAGCTCAAATCTCAAAGCAAGGAATGGAAACTAGCAGGAGAATCGAGAACAAAAAAGTCGCGAAAATCAAGGTCCAATGTGAAGACAATGTTGATTGTTTTCTTTGATTCTAGGGCCATTGTTCACAAGGAATTTGTCCCTCCCGGCCGGAGAGTGAACGGAAATTTTTACGTTGAAGTTCTGACACGCCTCAGAGCTCGTCTGGCCCGATTTCGACCGGAGTTGGCAAATGGGGGCAGGTGGATCCTTCATCACGACAATGCGCCCGTTCACACGTCGCCCGTTGTGCGCGAGTTTTTGGACCGAACCTCAATCACCGTGACAGACAACCCGCCTTATTCACCCGATTTAGCTTCGTGTGACTTCTTCATGTTCCCGAAATGCAAAATGGTGCTTCGGGGGCGGCACTTGGGAGATGTGGAAGCCATCATGGCGGAAACGACACGGCAACTTGTAACAAGTCCGATTTATGTATCTCGACCCGATCCGGATCTGATAGCAGCCCAAATAATAATTAATTAATGTGACCGTGTACCTAATGGGGCTGGCAATCGGATTTGACTGCTACGGAGTTGTTACATTCCATTTTGTCCTTCTCAAATGCTGTAATAATGTAATGTCTGGTAACAAGAAGAACAACAGCACAGCTTCACTAATCAAGAACCTATATTCATCTCAAAAAAACACCAAAAAGAAGGAGACAGCCACTGCCTTCGTCATACATATTTAATAACGGCTAATCTCAGCACAGGCTTCTTCGTTATTCATAATCGTCACACGCTAATACAATCCAACACTGCAATCCAACACTGCAATCCAAATGATGCCGGCGCGGTAGACGCGAAACCACAAATATCGGCACAGAAATATCACTGATCACTCTCGCAGTTATACTTCTTCACTTCCCCGTATTATTCTAACACAAAGGGGTTAAACCGCGGCGATGGCCACTCCCTTTGTCGGTAAAGCCTTGCATTACAACAACAGGCCGCCGCACGGCTCGGCCCGCAACCTGGGAACTCACTCAACCCTACACTCGCTCTCGCAACACGACACACTATCGATTGTTTGCCCCCTCGACCTGTGCAATAAGTACCCTCCGCCACACACCGTAAGGTGGCTCGCGGAGTATAGATGTAGATGTAGATGTGCCGAGTGCAAACTTATAGTAAGGGCCTACGGACCCCTTACAAACTGAACAACATCACAACTGAAGACTTTCAGCAATGTTATCAACAGTGGAAACGGCGTTGGCAGAAGTGTATCGCGTCTCAGGGCGAGTACTTTGAAGGAGACCATATTGTAATACCCGAATAATTGTAAAATAAAGTTATTATTCAACTTTTATACGTATTTTCCGGACAAACCTCGTATATCAACTGTATATTGTATAAAATCACCATACGATTAAATAAATAAATAACTTTAGCCACTTGAATCTGGAGGCAGCTTCGTTTCTAATTTCTTATTCACGTATTTTTCTCTGAATTCTCTAATTAATGTTCTTCTTCTCAACGGATTTTCACGTCTAACCTATAGCCGGCATTTATTTTACTCAAATCTTCAGTAATGATCAATGTTACTGTTTCACTCCAGATGCCGCCTACCTCCACCTCCGGCGCGATCTACTGGCTCACTAGATTCATAGTCGACTTGAAGACACACGAGCATCGGCATGACAATACCCGACGAATGTCCGACTCCCGAACAGCTCTACCCTATGCACAACAGGCGTAGCACACTGAACAGAAGGGTGTCGAGGTCCATGTACATGACACTTATTCGACCCCTGATGACGTACGCAGCTCCTGTCTGGGGATACGCTGCGCCTACACGTCTGCGCCGTCTGCAGCTCATACGAAACAAAGTACTCAAAATCATAAGCAATGCTCCTCGATACACACGCATCGCGGACCTTCACCGGGAATACCGACTTGAGACTCTCAAGGAGGTAATCCACAAACTCACCACAAGACTGTACAGAAACTCCAGACATTCGCAGAACCCGTTTATTCTGAATCTGGGAGAACTACGACCACAACCATAGATGGAAACATAAAAGACCAAAAGACATACTTGTAATGACCTAACATCCATGGCCAAGCACACGCAAACACAACGGTACAGGTGAGCCCCTGTTAAGCAGACGCCATTACTGGATATCCAGCTGGAATACACTGCCGAATAACTGGCACCACGCATGGAAGCCGTACCGTACACTGCATGCAGACAAGCTCCACACATCCCCCACATAGTGAGATGATCTACGGCCGATCTCCCACTACTGTATAACGATCTCGATTGTTCCAGGAATGTAGCGGCTGCAGCAACTGGGATACATCGCCATCGCTTGCCACGGTAATGGTGCATGATACCCATACCAACAAATCCAACCTTGCATGAACTATCGCAGCTAGTAAGCCACTACTGCTCTTACTACCCATCCCACTATCGCAGAGGTTTTTTTCCCACGGCACGAGCCTTGGCGCTTTTTTCCCTCTGCTCTTCAAATCGCTACCCTCACTCGCGTTTCGTCCACTAGCACCTGAGGGACCGTGTTAATGCGTAGTCTTACCCAGACGCACGGATGACATCACAGTCCAGCATCCTGTGATCCATTTATTAGATAACTAACATGTTGACGGAGGTGACAGTAGAACTTTTGGTTTGGCCACCACGTTGGTGCGGGCGTGGAGGGGCCCCATCTCCCGAGGAACGTGGCTCCCTGGCAGATACGGCACGCTTGCGGAGTGCGTAGTTTACTAAACAAGAACCCCTCTGCAGTGCGAGCGTGGCCGCAGACGGGCTGCAGTGGACGCGTGTCCATTAGGAGCAGTCCAGAGCCACCTGCAGCGCATTCACGACCTTCTTTTGGCGACAGGTGGCAGAGTTTAGACAAATGGTCCTTTGGGCGGGCGCACGCCACGCGTGCCGTGAAAGCAGGGCGCTGAATGCGTCGCCCAGCCCAGGTGACGCCGCTGAATGAAGTCCCCTTGTTAGCAGCGGCCGCCTTTTCACAGCCCCTCACCTCCCATCTCGTCACGCCCGGTCGCTCTCGACCCGTGGCAGCGTGGCCTCACCTCGCCACACGTATTTCATCTGCTAACGCCATCAGCTAAGTCTTTCTGTACATCCCCATACAGCGAACTACGGTGAACCGCTCACCTACATTCCACCCTACGAAACGAAACGGCCACCAGCCAGCACCACTAACAAGTTACTCGTCGAGCATTCGACACTTGACCTTATAATGGTCGCCTAGTCGTAGATATTGCTATAATCGCACTATTTCACTCCCATTTACGGAGCTTGTAAGCACTTGATGTTAGGTTGGCGCCATTAAAATGCATTGTGGTAATCGCTGCTGCTTGCTTGATCGCTGCTGTGTCTCGATGCTAATTCTGGCTCTAAATCTGGATGTCTAGGGGTAAAAAGATGAGGTCCCGTGTTTTTGATGTGCTTTTGATGATAAATAATGAGCGGAACCAACAAATATTTAAACTTCAAATATTTATTACTCTGATGGCCATCTTAATTCCACTGTCCACCAAAGCCAATGACACAACACAAAGTAGCACTTCTTTTACATGTTCTTTGCAATGTTTATCCACCTCGAACAATAACACACATACACTTTACCAAAGTGACATTCAGACTCCTCCCCCGACCCTTCTTGCTGCTGGTATTTATAACCTTGTCAAAGAACTACTAAAATGAGATATAGTTTATAAGTCACATGTACATCTGTTATCGTATTTTGTGTAGAAAAGTTATTAATTGAGTGACATAATTTACCAGGTTATTAAAATGACAGATTTGTTGACTTGACAGAATAATTCTTTTTTACAAAAAGGCCTTTTTTAGAAGTTTGTCAATTGACTTTTCAAATTTGCATAAATAGGTAAATAACATGAATTATTAAGAATTACATTGGTTTTCGTCTAAAATAGGAGTGTTTACGTGAATACTGAGTGAAAACGGTCCTAGTGAACAAATAGGTTTCACTGGGTGATTTTTATTTAAGGAGATCCAAAATACCTAAGTTGGCCACTATTTTTCGTACTTCACATTAATTATTTAAGATGAACTTAGTGTTTTTACATGATGACATTTGCTGTATCAGTGACCAAGTGTGGGTCAGTTATTCAGTATAATTTAATGGGTTGACTGTTTGTGGAGAGATGTTATGCAATCATTGTTAACATACACAATAACTTTTCTATAATCATAAATACTCGTTAAACTGGTTTAATTTGGAGGGTATCACATTCTTCGGTAAAGTAAAGCCTTTAATCGGTTCCGTTGCAACCTGCAGCTGCACTTATAAAGGTCATATAATTCAGTTCTGGCAAATGGTATTATCTGGGTGTATGCCGTATCACTCGATTATAGCTTGCAGGACATCATGCACTAAACCCCGAGACACCTCCATAAGGGGCGTCTCATCTTTTTTACTGAAGTATGTTGAGAATTTTTTTGTCGTTGTCAGTTCAGTATCATAAGAGGGCTATTCGGAAAGTATTGTCGGATCGAGCGCCAAACGGAAACCACAGAAAGAATACGATGAAGCTTTGCCAAGAACTGGTGATTTCTCAAACTGGGGAACAATCATGAATGGGGTGGTGCAAGGTTCGGTCTTGGGTCCTCTGCTGTTCTTAATAAATATCAATGACTTGCCATTCTATATTCACGAAGATGCAACGCTGGCACTTTTTGCCGATGATACAAGTATAGCTATCACACCCAACAGACAAGAATTAACTGATGAAATTGTAAACGATGTTTTTCAGAAAATCATTGAGTGGTTTTCTCCAAATGGTCTCTCATTAAACTTTGACAAAACACAATATATACAGTTCTACACAGTAAATGGATTGACACCATTAATAAATAAAGACTTCGATCAGAAATCGGTACCTAAGGTAGAATATTCAAAATTTCTAGGTGTGTGTGTTGATGAGGGGTTGAAATGGAAAAAACACACTGAGGATCTGCTGAAACGTTTGAGTTCACCTACTTACGCTATTAGGGTCATTGCAAATTTTGGCGATATACATCTCAGTAAATTAGCTCACCACGCCTATTTTCATTCTCTGCTTTCGTATGGCATCATATTCTGGGATAACTCATCATTGAGTAGAAGAGAGTTCATTGCACAAAAGCGTGTAATCAGAATAATTGCTGGAGCTCATCCAAGATCATCCTGCACACTCTTATTTATAGAGCTAGAGATCTGCACTGCAACCTCACAATATATATATATATATATATATTCACTCATGAAGTTTGTTATTAACAGTCAGAACGAATTCAAAAGTAATAGCAGCGTCATGGCTACAACACTAGGAGAAAGGATGATCTTCACTACTCAAGGTCAAATCTAACTATGGCTCAGAAGGGGGTAAATTATGCTGCCACAAAAGTCTTTGGTCACTTACCTAATAGCATCAAAAGTCTGACAGATAGCCATATAGCATTTAAAAGGAAATTAAAATAATTTCTTAATGGCAACTCCTTCTATTCATTAGATTAATTTTTGGATATAGTAAGTGGGTAATTTCCCCAAACCCAACCAAAAAAATAAAAAACAATAAAAAAATTAGGAAGTGTCATGTAATATCTTGTATAATGTAATATCTTGTATAGACACCTTTTATTAACCTGACACATTCCCCATCATTACGAAGTGTTGTATTCATGATCTATGGAACAACTAATAATCTAATCTAATCATGAGTTAGGCAGTGTCACTGGCACACCCGTCGATCGCATCACATCGCTCTTTTCAGTACTGAGCGCACAGAGAACGCATAAAGAATCCTGGATAAAGTCTCTCTTCGAGTATGGAGGGCCCGGCGAGAGATTTCACCTGATGTCACGCATCCCACATAACACAGCTGTCATGCGTTTCCTTCTTCGTGCCAATACTCGGCCGCACTCTGCAGGGACAAAACAGATGCTCCGGCAGCGCTTTCGATAGGAAGTGTTTGGTTACCCACAATACAGTCGGTTACTGGTTCCCCTAGACTTTCACCGCTGCTCACATGAACCGCTGGCAATGAAGAGCACATTGTGGCACAGACAACGAGTTGTAGACCAGCACAGAAACCACAGGCGGCTGCCTTCTGCGACGATGGTATTGGAAAGTTGGTACAACGCTACGACGAATTTCTAAGTCAGGTGGCGACTATGTAGAGAATTAGCTGGAATGTGTAGCTAATTGTTGCAAAGAAAACATTTTTCATTTTCACTGTGCCATTTCGCGATCGACCGAACCCTACTTTCGGAAAAGGCCTCGTAATTTTCCACGCCAGACCGCGATAGTCCTCAAGTTGGCGCTGGTGAGCCGAGGCCAGCGATACAACCGTGCCTTTAGCTGCCAGCCTCAGCAAGCTAGCTTTTTGGCTGAAAATTTCGGATGTTGATATCGCACGCTTCGGTCAGCACAGGGTACGGTTAGGAGGAATAGCGATAAACAGTTTTCATAACGGTTGCGTGCAGAGGCATTTCTGCCGCTGCAGACGGGCTGACCAGACCTGGCTTGCGGAGATCTTTGCTGAATTACGTAATATTGCTCCAGCGTACTGCAAACTACGTTGCAGTTCAGCTGCTGTGGTATGCTGCGGCAACGAGAGTCCATTTATTGTATTTAATTCAGCTTCATATTGTGGATCTGTAAACATGAGATACCACATGTCCTGTAGTAGTGACCCAAGTCAATGTAGATAAACACGACTCATTTTTCGATATATTAATGTTCTGCATTTTATAAACAGTTTTGCAAACTAATTAACTTTGTGGCGGCTGGAGTACGCTATTTGAGACCCCACTTATTCACGATTTAGTTTCGTTTCCCCCAGTATCTGGTAACTAATTTCCTTGATGTTTAGCATAACTTGTTCAGAGTGTTTCTGATTATAGAGAGGATCCTAGAATGAGTGAAATATTTTTTAACGAAATAGAGAAATGAATATGTCCGAAAATGATTGGACAGACTAAATCTTTCACGTTAAATCAGTTGTTAGAACTTTTGCTTAAAGCGTATTTAATATTCTATGTCCATTTGAATGTGACAGTCCAAGAGTTAGTATTCAGGAAGAAAGCTGTGCTCAGATCAGTGGAATCAGAGCCTGATTAAATCTCTTGAAATCTACATCTACATCGATACTCTGCAAATCACCTTTAAGTGCCTGGCAGAGGGTTCATCGAATCACCTTCACAATTCTCTATTATTCCAATCTCGTATAGCGCGCGGAAAGAATGAACACATACATCTTTCCGTACGAGCTTTGATTTCCCTTATTTTATCGTGGTGATCGTTCCGCCCTATGTAGGTCGGTGTCAACAAAATACTTTCGCATTCGGAGGAGAAAGCTGGTGATTGGAATTTCGTGAGAAGATTCCGTGGCAACGAAAAACGCCTTTCTTTTAATGATTTCCAGCCCAAATCCCGTATCATTTCTGTGACACACTCTCCCATATTTCGCGATAATACAAAACGTGCTGCCTTTCTTTTAACTTTTTCGATGTACTCAGTCACACCGCGCAGCATTATTCTAAAAGATGACGGGCAAGCTTAGTGTAACTGAGTATACATAGAATATCTCTATCCAGATATGTGATAATTGAATAGTCAGATCGCTTATAAGGATGTGCGTCCCCTGTTGCTCAGTTAAGGTGAGGTAAATGGAACGATTAATAGACGAAAGGTGCTGAAGCAGGGGTGCGGCATGTGTGGACGAATTCTTCGAATTGGTGCTCTCTGTTTCATGAGCGCCTCTCGCGCACCGACATAGTTATGTTACACACAGTCATGTTACTCGCTACAGTTCGGAGCTCTCGAGAGGCAGAGGGTTCCAACTTGCGTCACCGAAGCAGTAAAGTTGAACCACTAATATGAACGACACGTCACACCCCAAACGATAATGAGAACACGATCAAAAATTCGGGGGAGGGGGTTACTTTTCAGCACGCCCTAGTACTAGCGCTGCTATTTTTTAAAGCACAAATTTCCAATCCCCGATACGCTGGAGTCGAGAGCCATCTCGCAGATTTGCGTTATCGACCATCGACCTAGACTACAGGTCGGGTTACTGTGTCACTTGCACATCTACAACGAATGAATAATTTTATTGTTTTCATGAACAACTTTGTTTAAACAATAGGCACCATGACACAACAGCGCAAACTGGCACAAAAATGAGGTTCCCAAATGGAAGCTACACACCCCATGCCCTCAAACTACCACACCCTACTTGGTGACCCACTCCTGTGTTACTGCGGCTGGCTCATTGCCAAGCCGACGGACACACACGTGCAAATCACCACCCATAGCTGGCATGTACCAAATGACACCCCAATACTGGCGCCGGTAAACTAGCAACACTGAACAGCCACCTAAAAACCTGGCGGTCGAACCGATCACAATACAGGCCTCACCATCTTGACACAACGATAAAACGTCAATAATAAGTTGGAGAAAAGCTCCTACGATATCGCCGCAATAAAAGCAGTATTCCCAATCCACAATCATCAGTTTATCACCAATTAATCGTCGCCTTTAAACTTTCATCAAAGATTTTGTTTAGGAGAGTGGGAGATGACGATCAGTTAGAGTGACTCCAGTTAGGCGGCGGGTCCAGCCACAGTCATCACATTCACAACAGCTGCTGCCTGCAGGTGCTACTTTGTCTGCCCAAAGTGTGAAAGACTCGTGTAGTCCCAAGTCACCAACACACCGAATACCACTTGGTAGTAATATGCACGTTAAATACTGTAACTGCCTACTGTGCGTACAAACCCATCTTCATCATCACCATCACCGACACAAAAATTAAGCTAAACTTAATGCTAACTACTTAAAACAGAGCAGCGATTATTCACGATAGATGGTGGCCGTAAACTGCCTTCACCAGAGACTGTGGAGGAGAGCACTTTCTGGAACTTGAGACGAGACAATAATGGGCATAAGCAGAAGGTTCCAGAGCAGCAGTGAGTGGGATCAGGGGAGAGGGAGTGGCGGCAGCGCCGAGGAGAGGAGGGAAGATAAGCCCCGGGGGATTTGCCGTGAGCTGCCGGCCGCCCCCGCTGCCGAGGACAGGAATCCACAAGAGGAGGCGGATCTGGATCCGCTTTCAGTGCTCTGACGGTGGTTCAACTCGTGGAAACGCGAAGCTGGTGTGATTTAATTCTCTTTAATTCGCCGCTCATTCAAAGATCGATATCAAAGCTCGAGGATACATCGGTTGCTTTCAACTGAAAGATCTTGAATTCTTTATCCTAAATTTTCTCATGCTCAAAGTTGTTTCTAATAAAAGAACCACACGCTTCTGACTACAACATCAAATTTCTTGGAATTTCCTGTCTTTTATCATACCAATAATTTTCCATATACAATGACGGAAGAAGTAGCAACACCAAGGAGGAGTTGTGTGATACAAACGAAAATTGGTCAGATTTGTAAGCGAATGGGGGAGGATGGGGTTATTGTTCCGTCTGAGTTTGCTAATTGTACCCACTCACCTCGTAAATCCAATCGTCATTCGCTTCTTCCCTTGCAGTCTAGGAGCAGCAGCTTGAGTATTGTTGTAATAAACGATAACTAACAAGGGGAACAAAGAAGTGCCAATCACCAAAATTCAAGTTTTAGCCTAGTATAATCCATTGATGTATTCCTTAACACTTGCGATACACAGGGCTGCACTGTTACACTCTTCACAGTATAACAAATATGTTGGTACACTGATACATACAGTAACACTACACCACAATAAATTATCCAACACTGCAATCCAGATGCGGCGGTCGTGGCAATATAGGTAATCTAAGTTTCATTTAACGGCGCGGATGAGATGTCCGCGGGCATCTAAACATGTTCTCGCTATTGGTCTCGTGGTTTATGACTTCGCGAACCGCGGATTACGTCTCGTGAGGTACACGAATGATTACACAGCATCAAACACCTTTATAGTCACAAAATTTACTTGTTCTCTTAGCCTGACTCCTTAACATCTTCACACCAAGCACACGGTTAAACACCTCCACGTGACTCCTCGCTCGTTCTGGCGCGAAAAAACAAAAGAAGCGACCATAGCGATGTTATCATAATCGATATCAGTGCTACTCGATACATGCTTACAGGTTGTTTCTACGATCTGCAAGATGATCTCTATTCAGATTCTGCACCAGTCGCATAAGAGTGGCGCTAGCAGCACCACTATGAGGATGCAAATCACGTTTGTTTTAAATACACGCTGTAAAATACGTGAGCGTTAATTACACGTGAGACTGGACGTTGATGTTAGTCAAGACTGCCTTTAAGGCGACAAAGGCGACATTAAAAACACCTCACAGAGTTTGAACGAGGTCGTGTAATAGGGCTAGGAGAAGGTGGATGTTTCTTCTCTGACACTGCAGAAAGACTTGGCAGGAATGTAGCCACTATGCATGACTGCTGGCAGTGGTGGTCAGGGAATGTACGAGGTGCATTCAAGTTCTAAGGCCTCCGATTTTTTTTCTCCGGGCTGGAAAGAGATAGAAACATGCGCATTGTTTTAAAATGAGGCCGCGTTCATTGTCAATACGTCCCAGAGATGGCAGCACCGTACGGCAGTTGGAATTTTACCGCCAGCGGCGAGAATGAGAACTGTTTTAAATACTTAAAATGCAGACGTTTTCCTTACTTGAACAGCGTGCAATCATTCGTTTTCTGAATTTGCGTGGTGTGAAACCATTTGAAATTCATGGACGGTTGAAGGAGACATGGGGTGATGGAGTTATGGATGTGTCGAAAGTGCGTTCGTGGGTGCGACAGTTTAACGAAGGCAGAACATCGTGTGACAACAAACGGAAACAACCTCGGGCTCGCACAAGCCGGTCTGACGACATGATCGAGAAAGTGGAGAGAATTGTTTTGGGGAATCGCCGAATGACTGTTGAATAGATCGCCTCCAGAGTTGGTATTTCTGCGGGTTCTGTGCACACAATCATGCATGACGACCTGAAAATGCGAAAAGTGTCATCCATGTGGGTGCCACGAATGCTGACGGACGACCACACAGCTGCCCTTGTGGCATGTTGCCAAGCAATGTTGATGCGCAACGACAGAATGAATGGGACTTTCTTTTCGTCGGTTGTGACAATGGATGAGACGTGGATGCCATTTTTCAATCCAGAAACAAAGCGCCAGTCAGCTCAATGGAAGCACACAGATTCACCGCCACCAAAAAAATTTCGAGTAACCGCCAGTGCTGAAAAAATGATGGTGTCCATGTTCTGGGACAGCGAGGGCGTAATCCTTATCCACTGCGTTCCAAAGGGCACTACGGCAACAGGTGCATCCTACGAAAATGTTTTGAAGAACAAATTCCTTCCTGCACTGCAACAAAAACGTCCGGGAAGGGCTGCGCGTGTGCTGTTTCACCAAGACAATGCACCCGCACATCGAGCTAACGTTACGCAACAGTTTCTTCGTGATAACAACTTTGAAGTGAATCCTCATGCTCCCTACTCACCTGACCTGGCTCCTAGTGACTTTTGGCTTTTTCCAACAATGAAAGACACTCTCCGTGGCCGCACATTCACCAGCCGTGCTGCTATTGCCTCAGCGATTTTCCAGTGGTCAAAACAGACTCCTAAAAAAGCCTTCGCCGCTGCCATGGAATCATGGCGTCAGCGTTGTGAAAACTGTGTACGTCTGCAGGGCGATTACGTCGAGAAGTAACGCCAGTTTCATCGATTTCGGGTGAGTAGTTAATTAGAAAAAAAATCGGAGGCCTTAGAACTTGAATGCACCTCGTACGGTCGGCGAAGACGGGTTCCGGACGATCAGATGACAATACCGACTGGGAAGACCATCGTGTTCGGCATGTGGCTCTGGCGCATGGTACTGCATCTGCAGCAACAGTCTGAGCAGCAGTTGGCACCACAGGGACAAAATGAACTGCTACTGATAGGTTACTCCAAGGACAGCTCCGAGCCAAATGTCTTGTAGAGTGCATCCCACAGACCCTGAGCCGTCGCCATTTGCGACTTGAGTGGTGTCAAGCAAGAGGTCATTGGAGGGCAGGGTGGAGGTCTGTTGTGCTTTCTAATGGAAACTGGTTCTGCCTCGGTGCCGGTGACGGCCGTGTGGTGGTTAGGAGGAGGTCAGCTGAGAGCCTGCAGCCAAGCTGTCTGCGTGCTAGACACGTTGGAGCTACACTTGGAGCAGCTCTCGCTTGATCATCTCATGCACCCTCTCTGCAAGTCTGTTGCACATCAGTCTGGTGATTCGACCTGTTGCATTGCCGTTCATGAACAGCATTCAAAATGTTCAAATATGTCTGTATTCCTAAGCGACCAAACTGCTGAGGTCATCGGTCCCCAGACTTACACACTACTTAAACTAACTTAACGCTAAGGACAACACTCACACCCATGTCCAGGGGTGGACTCGAACCTCCGGCTGGAGGGGAACAGCATTCCAGAGGGTATTTTCCAACAAGATAACGCTCGCCCACGTACCGCTGCTGTAATCCAATATGCACTACAGTGTGTCGACCTGTTGCAGCGCCATCGCTAGTATTGGGCGGTAAACTACCAGAAGTTTTCTTCTATGCTCTTTATTTATCAAGCGCACACATCCACTCATTGCTCTATTGAAATTTTTACCACAGAGTCTAATTTCCACTTCTTCTCCAACTATACTATCGCAGATCCTAGCCAGTTTCACGACAGCCCCTGACGATGACGGCCGTAGTCCTTTTAAGCTCGGAATTTCATCCGCATTTGTTTATTTGCCATGTCATAATAGTATGCCAGAATCAATTCTCACTCATAATGAAGCAAATTATGTTAGTAATACCAAACGATTATCTTCGAACATGTACGAAGGTTACAAACTATTGGTCAAAGTATGAAATGTTGACAAAGTCAATTGAGCCAAACAGTTATTGTTCAGACGTGGTCCTGATAACTCATCCACACCCGGTCGAGCTTTGTATGACAGTATTATTCAATGCGGTATTAATGGTTCAAATGGCTCTGAGCACTATGGGACTTAACATCTGAGGTCATCAGTCCCCTAGAACTTAGAACTACTTAAACCTAACTAACCTAAGGACATCACAAGCGGTCGCGCGGTTCCGGACTGAAGCGCCTAGAACCGCTCGGTCACACTGACCGGCGCGGTATTATTGATAAGTGGTCAGATACGTAATGTGCCAAATAATGATTTGAGGTAGGACAATACTATTAAGTAATAATGGTTTTGAAGAAAACAGAACATTAGCGCCAGAGCTGAGATGGACAATCGCAAAGGATGCGGTACCACCTGAAAATGCGTTCCTTACTAATCGGTTTACGTCATCAGTGTGATGGCTTCCCGCACCCGTAGCCAAAGCCCCCATCTTGTTTTTTTCTGATGAGGAGCCCGACTGAAGAGAGCAACAAAAGTTGCTCCGCTCCGTTAAGTGGAAAGAACTGTTCGTGTTCACGCTCAATGAGAAATTTACAGAAAGATTTTTCTGAAATACAACTTCGTCCTGTGCCACTAATAAAACGTCACCAGATGAAGGTCATACGGTGTGGTAAGTAGAGATGTAACTAGGGGAAAAAAGGCAAGGTGTCATCATGCGATTCAAGTTTACTTTTTATAAATTATGCCTAATTTCGATAGCATTTATTTTAAGTCAGAAACCACTTTTATTCAGAGTTAGATAATGTTTTGTAGAGGGCAGCTTCTTTCTTATACGAAAGCACTCCACCACTTGATTTTGAAGGTTTTTGAAAACAGCCATTTGAAATAATTACTTTATCTCAGTCGTAGCAGGAGGCCAAAATACTCTCACACGATGTTTTAATTAGTGCAAATTACGGCTATCGTCAATAATGAAACATCTATTACTTTTCACACATACAACCTGCTTCAAATCTGCGTCACAATTCGTGTACTGATGATTGATATCCATGAGTCTAATATTCCATTCAGTTTTCGCTGTAATAACACTATACTAAATTTTCTTTTTTTAATGTTTTACGTCTTGAGTTCTACTATCAACACGGTTGAGTTTATAAACAACAAACATGATTTGCATGCAAACAGAAAGGGAAGTCTGCAAGGGACTCCCATCTCTACTGTACTGGTCTGAATAATACGGTGTACTGGCCTGCAGTCCGGATTAACAACATACAAAACACCAGATGACTTTCAACTTATGTTGTCATTATGACATGCGACTCATCTGACACACTATACGTGGATGACCTCCCTTCTTATCTAAAACAAGAAGCTAATCTGACACAGTTTGCTGATGATAAAAGCATAATTATTAATCCAATAAAAGAAACTGCAGTAGGAAATGATACAAATAATGTCTCTGGAAAAGTTATTAATTGCTTCTCGGTGAATGGGCTTGATCTGACCTTTGAAAAACCACGGTACATCCTATTTTCTGGTGCAAGGAGTACAGTTCCTTCAATAAATACTACACATCAACAGGAGTCAATAGGCAGGGTAGAGCACACTAAGTTTTTGGGTGTACATATAGTTGAGAACCTTAATTGGAAAATTCGTATTTTGGATCTCCTAAAGCGACTAGTTTCATCAACTTTTGCAATCAGAATAACTGCCAATTTTGAAGATACGGAACTTAACTAGCTAACATACTTTGCATACTTTCACTCTCTGATGTCATACGAAATAATATTTGGGGGTAACTCAACACTTAGGCAAAAGTATTCACTGCTAAAAAAAAAGTGGTTAGAATAATGTGTGGGGCTCATAGTCGCACATCTTGCAGGCATCTGCTTAAAAGCTTAGGAACTCTTACAACAACCTCACAATACATTTACTCAGTAATGAAATTTGTTCTCAACAACATGGGCCAATTTAAAAGCCACAGTGACATTCATGATTATAATACAAGACAGAAAGACTTACACCATCCTCTATTTAACCTATCTTTGGCACAGAAGGTGGTAAAATATGTTGCTCTAAAATTTTTCGATAAATTGCCAGAAGAAATAAAATGTCTGACTGACGGCAATAACAGTTTCAAAAATAAACTGAAATCATATCTCCTTGACAACTTCTTCTATACCACAGATGAATTCTTGAACAGGAATAAATAAATCTTAAGGTATAATATATGCATTTTGTGCTATTTAAGAGAATGGGTTAGTTAAAAAAAAATTTAAGCTTTTTTTCAAAACAAAATGCTTGATTCACGTGTGCATTTCTTATGAACTTGACACGTTCCACAGTTGCCGTGAGATTGATCAATGGAATACGCAACTATCTAACTAACGAGTACTACAATACATTTACTCAGTAATGAAATTTGTTCTCAACAAAACGGACCAATTTAAAAGCTACAGTGACATTCATGATTATAATACCACAAGACAGAAAGACTTATACCATCCTCTATTTAACCTATCTTTGGCACAGAAGGTGGTAAAATATGGTGCTGTAAGACTTTTCGATAAATTGCCAGAAGAAATAAAATGTCTGACTGACGGCTGTAACAGTTTAAAAAAATAAACTGAAATCATATCTCCTTGATAACTCCTTCTACACCGTAGATGAATTCTTGAATAGGAATAAATAAATCTTAAGGTATAATATATGCATTTTGTACTATTTAAGAGAATGGGTTAGGTAATAAAAAATTTAAGCTTTTTTTAAAAAAATTCTTGATTCACGTGTGCATTTCTTATGCACTTGATACGTTCCACGGTTACCGTGAGATTGATCCATTGAACACGCAACTAACTAATTAACGAGTACTACGTTATAGAACGTCGCCTCAGCTGAAGGTCTGCGGTGTGGTACATGTAGAGGTACAATGTGTGCCGCACGTGGCACATCTCTTCAATTTTGAAATTCACCGACGCTTGAAAAAGATGTGTGGAGACGAGTAATGTGAGGAGGTGTGTACAGGCCACGACACTATCAACCCCACTCTGCTGCTATAACGTATTCAAATATGGACATTAAAGACTGCGTGATTTTTCTAACTTATTTCTAGAATGTCAAGTGCACAGTAACTATTTTTTATCGGAAATTTAGTCTGAACTATATACACTCCTGGAAATTGAAATAAGAACACCGTGAATTCATTGTCCCAGGAAGGGGAAACTTTATTGACACATTCCTGGGGTCAGATACATCACATGATCACACTGACAGAATCACAGGCACATAGACACAGGCAACAGAGCATGCACAATGTCGGCACTAGTTCAGTGTATATCCACCTTTCGCAGCAATGCAGGCTGCTATTCTCCCATGGAGACGATCGTAGAGATGCTGGATGTAGTCCTGTGGAACGGCTTGCCATGCCATTTCCACCTGGCGCCTCAGTTGGACCAGCGTTCGTGCTGGACGTGCAGACCGCGTGAGACGACGCTTCATCCAGTCCCAAACATGCTCAATGGGGGACAGATCCGGAGATCTTGCTGGCCAGGGTAGTTGACTTACACCTTCTAGAGCACGTTGGGTGGCACGGGATACATGCGGACGTGCATTGTCCTGTTGGAACAGCAAGTTCCCTTGCCGGTCTAGGAATGGTAGAACGATGGGTTCGATGACGGTTTGGATGTACCGTGCACTATTCAGTGTCCCCTCGACGATCACCAGTGGTGTACGGCCAGTGTAGGAGATCGCTCCCCACACCATGATGCCGGGTGTTGGCCCTGTGTGCCTCGGTCGTACGCAGTCCTGATTGTGGCGCTCACCTGCACGGCGCCAAACACGCATACGACCATCATTGGCACCAAGGCAGAAGCGACTCTCATCGCTGAAGACGACACGTCTCCATTCGTCCCTCCATTCACGCCTGTCGCGACACCACTGGAGGCGGGCTGCACGATGTTGGGACGTGAGCGGAAGACGGCCTAACGGTGTGCGGGACCGTAGCCCAGCTTCATGGAGACGGTTGCGAATGGTCCTCGCCGATACCTCAGGAGCAACAGTGTCCCTAATTTGCTGGGAAGTGGCGGTGCGGTCCCCTACGGCACTGCGTAGGATCCTACGGTCTTGGCGTGCATCCGTGCGTCGCTGCGGTCCGGTCCCAGGTCGACGGGCACGTGCACCTTCCGCCGACCACTGGCGACAACATCGATGTACTGTGGAGACCTCACGCCCCACGTGTTGAGCAATTCGGCGGTACGTCCACCCGGCCTCCCGCATGCCCACTATACGCCCTCGCGCAAAGTCCGTCAACTGTACATACGGTTCACGTCCACGCTGTCGCGGCATGCTACCAGTGTTAAAGACTGCGATGGAGCTCCGTATGCCACGGCAAACTGGCTGACACTGACGGCGGCGGTGCACAAATGCTGCGCAGCTAGCGCCATTCGACGGCCAACACCGCGGTTCCTGGTGTGTCCGCTGTGCCGTGCGTGTGATCATTGCTTGTACAGCCCTCTCGCAGTGGCCGGAGCAAGTATGGTGGGTCTGACACACCGGTGCCAATGTGTTCTTTTTTCCATTTCCAGGAGTGTAGCTACCATCCCTGACAACTGCTATTATAGATAATATCTTATCGTATTCCATAAAAGATGCGGTCGTAATAGCCGCAACGTCTTAGTTTTGTTTTCGCTGTTCTTGGAAAAAGAGTCATTTACGTTGAGGAGGTGTGTATGTTGTAATCGTCAATAAATGTATGAAATGTTAACCTTGCTATTTTTGAAAGTAACTTTCTGATCCCTCACGTCAATGTTTTGAACATTTAAACAATTTCTAACAATTCATAACTGCCCCTCCGCTAGGAAACAGAACATCGCTGATGTGCAACAATCAGACGCCATTAGGCTACAATGTCAAATATTACAAAATATTTCATATCTTTTTCCGCAGCACCAGCCACAAAACAGTTTAAATAATTTCATTTGGTAATAGCTTGCAAAGCAAAGACTTTATTTTATTACAGTGTCAGTATTTACAATATTTTAGATCGAAGTTAGATACAGCAGCTTTGACCTTGACTACGGACGAAAGAATCTTAAAATAAATGAATCGTTTAGGCGCCTTGTATGATAAAAGTGAACCCGCCAACAAAAAGTAAATGCGAACACAGAATTTTATTCTCTTTACAGTTTCATTGGACTGCCTACGGAAGTCTGACCTCTACTGTATGCAAGTTTATGTAACTTATGGGCAGGCTTGGTGTCAAATCAATTAACGGACCCGTAAGCAACAATAAAACGAAATACTGTCATCCCTCATAGTGAATAGCGGCTCCATCAGCTTATCCATGATGATCAATCACCAGATTATAGCCAAGAAATTGTGTGCACAGATGAATTTCGGCTTTAACGCTTTATAGTTAGACGGGACGTTATGCAACCTTGGTTATCAAGAAGTGTGTCCGAATTGACTGATTACAATTGTGATTCTGTCACTGATTCACAGCATAGTACGTCATTTTCATTTTGTAAAATACAAAATTTCGCATTTCTAAACCTTAAATAGTAGTTGCCAGACTTTACACCACTTTGAAATCTTATTAACACCTGATTCAATATTTGTGCAGCATTTTTCAGAAAAGGAGTTGAAAAGAGAAGACGGAAGACCACTTTTATCACGTACCTTGATTCTTTTTTCTCCCTTTTGGGTCCTCAGTCTTTTGACTGGTTTGATGCACCTCCCTACTATTTCCTCTCCTGAGCCTTCTCTTCACCTCAAGACTACCACTTAACATCAAAAGTCCTCAGTCATTTGCTGGATACGTTCCAATCTCTGTCTTTCCCTGCAATTCTGGCCCTCTATGGCTGCCTTCCGTATACCCAAGTTATTTTCCGCTATTTGTGTTTTCCACATTTTTCTTTCTTCGACGATTCTGTGTGCTGTGAATACAATGGGGGCTCCACATGTTTTTACAAAACATGTTCCAGGACATCTGTTCCATTAACGCTGGGTTTTCATTTTATTGAAAACGCCATAAAATACAAGATCTTGCGTGACAGCATGAGCGAATGAAAACTGAGTCCAAACACTTATCCCGAATATTCCGATTTTTCCACCTTGATTACAATTTAGGTTTTTTAGACCCTTTATTACCTGTTTGTTCATCTTGTCACCTCCTAGAAAATTTTATGTTTAGGTCGTTAGAAAGTTAACAAATCATTACTTTTCGACGTAATTTCTTGCGGGAAGATATTTTGTGGATTCTGACCCTTTGCTCTGGGGCTCTTGTCACGACCATCTGCTTCACGTAAAAATGAAGGCATTAAAAACTTCACACTGTGTTTAGTAACGACGCTCTAACTTTTGTTTCAGCAAAATTTACAAACAATATTCATACTGTAACTCTTCAGGCTTTCCCGGCGATCTAATGACATCTTGGGTTGTCGGGTGTTCTGCCGGATATCAGCGTCGTACTTGCACGATATTTCGGTCACGTAGCTCGTAACCTTCATCAGGTGCGACCTGAGACTGCTCCTCGAGTGTTTTTTTTTTTAATTTTTTTTAATTTTTTATATTTTTTTTTAGCACTTTTCATTTCTTCTCCTAAGGGGAGAAGGCGGTCTGTTTTAGGGCTTGTCTGTTTGCCCTTTATCAGCCATAGGGTACATTTTTATTTTATTTATTTCCATTTTTCTTATATATCTGATTACATGCTATTATCTTATATTGGGTATCTTTAATTTTACGTTATTTTTTGGTGTATATAATGTGAGAGAATATTGATTGATTTTGTTATGTATTAACTGAACATGTTTAACAATATAGCTAACTTAATAAAACTAATTGTTTACTTAATTGAATTTAGTTTATAACTGGAAGTGACACATTATTCTAATGGGGGATTTTTTTTAACAGCGCTTACACTTGTTTTTCCCTCTGTAATACTTCTATGTGATGGAGTATGTTGTTTTGGATGATATATTCTAGCTTAGACTAATCTTAATACTAATGTTTACAGGTTCTCCTTTCCTGTTTTGTAGTACTTGGAGCTGGTTGCTACAATGTTTTTTTGCCTTATTCTAGTTTTACATGTTCTCCTTTCCCTTTGGTGGTACTTGGAGCTGTTTTCTTTTTGTTAACAATAGTTCTTATCTTGTCTATGATTTCTTTAATGTTATTGTGTTTTGTTCTGTGGGGTGTGTTGTGTGTTGAGTGTGAGGGGGTGTCGTGATGCACTAGGTCATTTGTTGCTGTGCTATTGTCTTTTGTCTAGGTGGGGTGGGGTGGTTTCGCCTCCTGTCAGTTGTGTCATTGTGGGTGCTAGGTCGGGGAACTCAGTTGTTGTATTTTGTGCTACTGTACGCGCCGGGTAAATGTATTTCTTTTTTGGGCGTCTTGCTGTGCGTGGCTTGGTCGTCAGAATGTCTTCCATGTCGGGTCGTTTGTGTAGGATGTGTGAGCCGTATCTTGCTCTGACTTTTGTCAGTCTTGTTTGCAGAGGGGTTATTTCTGTCGCCTCGTATACTTCGTCGCTAGGGGTGCGGCATGGTAGTTTTGCTATGCTGCGTAGTAGTCGGCGTTCTGTCGAGTACAGTCTGTTTGCTACTGTCTTTGGTATTCCGCCTAGTGGTGCAGCGGCGTATTCGTATATTGGTCGTATGTATGTCTTGTATGTGTGTATGGCTGTCCTGGTGGAGCAGCCATACAGTAGTCCTTGTACTTGTCGGATTAACTGTTGTCGTTTCCTCGTTTTGTTGAGCAGGTGTTGCAGGTGGGCTTGGTAGTTGAAGTGTTTGTCTAGGTAGACACCGAGGTATCTCGCCTTGTCAGTCAGTTGTAGGGGTTCGTTTCATAGTCGGAGTGTTATGTCTTCTTGTTTTTGCTGTCGTTTTTTTGTCAGGTTGCGGTGTTGGAATAGGACTAGTTGTGTTTTAGTCGGGTTGGGTCGGATTCTCCATTTAGTCATCCATGTCTCTAGTTTGGTCAGGTATTTTGCTGCTTTTCTTTGTATTACGTCTGTTCTGAGTCCTGTGCACCAATATGCAGTGTCATCTGCATATAGGGCGATTTTTTCGTGTTGGTCTGTTGGGGTCGGTATGTCGTGTGTGTGTATAGCGCGTACAGTAGTGGTTAGCACACTGGACTCGCATTCGGGAGGACGACGGTTCAATCCCGTCTCCGGCCATCCTGATTTAGGTTTTCCGTGATTTCCCTAAATCGTTTCAGGCAAATGCCGGGATGGTTCCTTTGAAAGGGCACGGCCGCTTTCCTTCCCACTCCTTCCCTAACCCGAGCTTGCGCTCCGTCTCTAATGACCTCGTTGTCGATGGGACGTTAAACACTACCCCCCCCCCCCCCACCGTACAGTAGTGGGGATGATATTGCACCTTGCGGGACTCCTGCCTCTGGCTCCTCGAGTGGACCTGGTCCAGTATTTATGCCTATGGCCTTCCCCCTCCACCAACGGCTGCAGGCGCTTCCTCTGTGGTCCGCGCCCATTCCCTGCGACCTGCTGGAGCTCCAGTTCACATTCTGCTGGCTTCTCGTGGCAGCTATGAAACGAAGGGTTTACTATGTAGCATTTCCGTCATCATGGGGTCATCAAGGACGGTAGGTACTGTTCTTCTTTATTTTGGTGTGTATCAGAGGTGTATGTGGGACAGTAGGTGGGAACTTCCAATTTCCAGAGATGAACGGAGGGGGGGGGGGGGGCGTTGCCCCGGTAACGCTAAAGGTCGAGCAGCGCGAGGGGACGCCTATGCGGCCCGCGCTGTGGGTTTTGTTCCCCCAGTCGCCTGATGAGGGGGTTAATCGAAGACTCCAGCTTAGCATGAAATCGACGGGCGATGACTTGATGGCGCTGCACGACCTCCAGCTCGTCGGCGGCGTCATGTAGGTAACGATGCGGGGAACGCGCAGGAACATGATAAATCCGACGCAGGATCTTGTTTTGCAGCGTCTGCAGCCGGTGAAGATAGGTGGGGGCTGCACCGCCCCAGACCTCACAGGCGTAGTCGAAAATCGGGCGAAGGTAGAGCCGGAAGATAAGGAGACCATTCGCTACAGATAAGGCGGAATGCTCATTTAACACAGGGTAGAGAGCACCCAGACGGCAGTTGATTTTAGCCTGGACATCTTCAATATGGAGCCTCCAAGTCAGCTTCTTGTCCAGGAGGACGCCAAGGTATTTCACCGTCACCTGCCAAGGGAGGTCGGTATTGGAAAGTCGCAGCTGGCGGCGGGGCATCGACCTCTTCCACGTGAAAACCCTGCTGGAGCGTTGCTGCTCCGTTTTCCGTCCGCTACGGTTCTAGGTGTCCCCTCAGCGGTCCGCGCCCACCAAACCCGCTCCTGGGGGTTTCATCTACGGTCTGGGGTACCAAGCGTTCCCCCTGCGGTCCGCGCCCGCTCACCACGACCTGTTGGAGCGTTGCCGCTCCGTTTTTCGTCCGCTCTAGATTAAGACAGGTGACTAAGTCAGCCATTGCTGAACACTGTCTAGAACTAGATCATGCCATGAAGTATGAGGATACCAAGATTCTAGCACAAACACCCAGATTTTGGGACAGTGTTATAAGAGAATCGATAGAAATTAAAATGGCTGACGATCTTATGAACCGTGACACAGGGTACCAGCTAAGCGGAGCCTGGGATCTGGCTCTGGAATTGTTAAAGGAGCAATGGGGCCAGCCGCAACACTACAAAAACAGAAGAACCAGAGACATGGAGATGGAAAACGAGCCCCTGACGGACTGCCAGGCGCACCAGACCGAAGATGGAACACCCAGAAGTGGGACTGGTGGGCGCGGACCGCAGAAAGAACATCCAGAGCGGCAGCGGACGAAAAACGGAGCGGCAACGTTCCAACAGGTCGTGGTGAGCGGGCGCGGACCGCAGGGGGAACGCTTGGTACCCTAGACCGTAGATGAAACCCCCAGGAGCGGGTTTGGTGGGCGCGGACCGCAGATGGGACACCTAGAACCGTAGCGGACGGAAAACGGAGCAGCAACGCTCCAGCAGGTCGCAGGGAATGGGCGCGGACCACAGAGGAAGCGCCTGCAGCCGTTGGTGGAGGGGGAAGGCCATAGGCATAAATACTGGACCACGTCCACTCGAGGAGCAGTCTCAGGTCGCACCTGATGAAGGTTACGAGCTACGTGACCGGAATATCGTGCAAGTACGACGCTGATATCCGGCAGAACACCCGACAACCCAAGATGTCAATATTCATACTCGTTCTGAATTATGTATGTATTGTATGTATGTATGTATGTATGATGATGAGAGCTGTATGTTAAGAAGTGTTATTGTGTGTTGGATGCTAAATAAGCATAACGTTGACTTAGCAGTCATTACGTCGGATCCCTGAGAGGTATAACATTAAAAAGTGGTAGAGATATGAGATGGAACGACGCTCAATTGCAGGTAAAGCAAATAAACAGTATGTTAGGAGTGTAGGTTGTAATGGTTCTTTATTTACGTGACCATTACGGCACTCCAACCCCAGTTCTCGATACAAGTAATATCGTAGTGCTTTTCTGCGAAGCAACAGACATATTTTTGTGACGATACTCACATTTGGTTTTGTGAATGTATAGGTACTCCGATGTATCGATATATTACAGTGATATGGTTCTTGTGTGTATTCATTTCTGTGAGACTGTCATAATCTTTGACTAACTTGTAACCGTTCTGGCGCGAATGCACGCAGATAAGTCTTTGTTTCACTTTGCAGAAGTTGTTATTTCGCTTTGTAAAAGAACAGTCGTCAGGTCTTGTGTTTGGTTAAAGTGGAAATTAAATATATGAAGATTGATACAAAACTGTTTTCTTGATGATGTGATAATTAAGAAGAAGTATATGTGAATTTTCAAAAAGTTTAATAAAAATGTGGATCGTGAACACCAAGTCAAAAATTACTTCTATCATACCATTGTTCTGATCTGGGATTGTTTGATCATTAACAATTTCCTGAAAAATGCGTTTGTTAGGTCTTCAAATATTGCTAAAATACAAATCTGGACCTTTTAGCAGTGAAAGTGGAATGACCCTAGAATCAACAAGATGAGCCGTAACAACTTCGACGAAATCTACATGTGAATCCATTCAAGATAAATGTCAAAATTAATGACTTTTTTACAGTGACATCATCATTTCCATTCTGACGATACCATCCACAGTCAATAACTTTGTTGTTGCCCGATAAAGCGAACATATGCTCCGTGAGCAACATTATTAATCTGATTTCTAACCTACTTTGCAAGTGGTGGTATTGTTAGAAGGTACAGATAGTGCGATAAATGGTACTTTGATACGTACCCACTTCAATGCGTTAGTTGTTTTTTCTCTGTGTCTACCAACCACGGTCGTAACTATGCCATGAAATGGACTACTGCTATGAATTCTCTATTCCACGTGTCCCACTCTTCAATAGCTGAAGTGCTGCCCCAATAAAAATAAACATTAACGGCTTGCTTGTGCTACTCGTAGTTCAAGGTACTAACCAACCTAAAAACATGCTACTCATAACAGCTACAATTATTAATCTGTAAACGAAGTTAATGATGAAGTAATGTTGTTCAGTACACTATCCTCAGGCATCCGTAGAAATATCACACCCTGTACGTACGAGAGGTTGTACAGAAAACATTTATTTGCCCCATACTTGAATACAGGTGCAATGTATGGCACACATTTCAGGTAGTACTTACAGGAGACTTAGAACTTATACAATGAAATGTGTTGCGACTGGCTGAAACTTGTTTCAGTGGGGAGTCAGTGAAACAGTAAACGTCGAAAAGTCATACCTGGTAAACACTCGAAAGAAGACACCCTATGTTTGCCGAGAATCTCTTTCGAAAATTTGAAGATACGTTGTGCAGCCTCCTACGTGTCTATCCTGTAGAGATCGTGCAGATGAAATCAGGCAGATGGTAACTCGCACAGAGATGTACAACCAGACGTTCTTCTCACGTTCCATGCTTGTACAGAAAGCGAGGAAACATAAGCGTGTGGCACAGTAACAAGTACCATCAGCCATATAATTCAGTGATTCGCCGAGCATAGACCTGAATGTACTGGATCCCTGAAATTGTTTCTCGTTCGAAGCTTACTCTCTCCGTTGAATCGTTCCAAGTTACGACGAATCTCTGTTGGTAACCAATTTTGACTTCGTTTGAATACACTCAGATCGATAGCGCATTCAGTGGTGCGTCCACAGACCATTCGCGATATAGGGTATGTGCTAAATACGTGGAATACAACATTACGATCAAAGCTATGAATTACACCTGTCAGGTGTTTCCACGTTGATGTTGCAAACTTTTAACGGATGATGGAGAAGAGCAAATGTATCTTTTTCAGGTAAAATTATCTGATATGGAACGACTAGGTCGAAAATTATAAAATGTGAAAAGTTCCATTCTACAATTATTGCTCTGCTGACGAGAAACGTATGAGTGGACAATTTTGTAATAATTATATTTACCTGTAAATTTTACGCAAGTGCTACATTCTCCATAGTTTTTCCGTCTGGTGCCTGGAGTTTCTATGCAGGTATGCTATCGTCACACATAGAACAAACTTTCAGGAATCAAGATTGTTACCAGACGATCCTCTTTAATCGCCAAGAGCGTGTGGAACATGAGAATTGTGAGATAACCCCACAATAAGAAATCAAGTGAGCGGCCTGCCACGAAACACGTCGTCCTCCTCCTATCCACCTCTCAGCGAAAGTCGGATGCAAGCATTCACGATTGAGATGTACAAAGCGAGCATCAGCTCCAACAGCTTGGAACCAGAAGTATGCTCGAAGATGAAGCGAGGTATACCATTCAAGAATGTGCACAAGTGGAGTTTCCTCCCCCCACCCTCACAATGTCGATTGTATTTGTCCATCCCAAAACGCCTGCTCTGCGAGGTGGTGGAAAAGAGGAGTAAGTCAAAGAGAATCTTCATCATCAAAATATATTCTTACGAATCCTAGCCAAAACTAGGGAAAAAAATAAGGAAAACACGTTAACCGAACTTAGCTGGATTATCTTGCTTTATGGATGACATTACACTGTTTGCCACTAGCACAGAGTAATTTCAGCAACAACAGGTAGGCCTTTAACTTAGTAGGACGACTTTGATGTTGTAGGCCACAAAATCAATTGCAGTGAAAACTAAAATAATACATTGCTAAACAAATGTGGTGTGGTTGTCGTCCTGTGCAAACAGCTCTACATCGGATAGTAGTTCCGCTCCTCAATTGTATTCAGTGAACTCACACACATGGTGCATATCGGCCAGTTGTTCGTTAGCAAAATTTTCGATACCCCTGTGTATCACTTTACTGAGTGGCAGTTTATGCCCAACTTGTCACGTAACCCATTTTACAACGTAATATCCACAGTCAAATAACCACTATAGTCGATTCTTTAACGCCGCATGAAAACTGCAGTCAATGTTCACTACTAGAATGAGATCTTCATTCTGCAGAGGAGTGTGCGCTGATTTGAAACTTCCTGACACATTAAAACCGTGTGCGGACCGACACTCGAAGTCGGGACCTTTGCCTTTCGAGGGCAAATGCTCTACCACAGTTTTATCTATCAGTTTTAATCTGTCAGGAAGTTTAATGTTCACTACTGCCAATGACTTCAGACCTCAGTATTTCTTCTTCTCCCTTCCTTTTATTGCGGCGAAGGTCACTTATTATTTTCTTCAGCCTTCGGTACTATCTTTAGCTGTCTCGTGACAGAGAGGTAAACTGAGGACTATAGCTTCAGAAGTCTGGCGCTGCAAGCCAACGTCGAGGAGATATAGAACGGGGAAGTCGCAGTGTATGGTGTCAAGTGGTTCAAGTGGCTCTGAGCACTATGGGACTTAACATCTGAGGTCATCAGTCCTCTAGAACTTAACTACTTAAACCTAACTAACCTAAGGACATCACACACATCCATGCCCGAGGCAGGATTCGAACCCGCGACCGTAGCAGCATCGCGGTTCCAGATTGAAGCGCCTAGAATTGCTCGGCCACAAAGGCCAGCTTGTCTGGTGTCCGCACAGCAGGCGCGTAGGAGGGCGGCCTGCTTTCCATAAAAACTGCATTGTGCGGGACATTGGAAGAAATCCTTTTTGGTGCGATAAGATCTGAAAAACAGGTAAAAAGAGAGGAGCTCGAGATCGTGGGACCGGCCGTTGGTCACGACCATGCTGCGCAGGGATGTTCGCTTAAATTCGAGTAAGAGGGTCTGTCATTGGTTCACAGTAATCATTTTGATAGAAGGTGAATTTTACCACGTGTGTCTTTGTGCAAGGCTTTTTGTTGGTTATGTTGGAAATCTGTCATAGTGGGAGAGATTATCTGCCTTCGTTTCCACTTCACACGATTGTCGGTTGACCATGACAAAATCCATGAGAGAAGGAATTTGTCAAACTTGTTTATAAAATTGTTGTTGGTCGGAACATGCAAGGACTGTTGACACTGGCTGGCGATATTCCTGCACTAGCAGAAGCAGCGAGGTTTCGGAGAGTAAAGTCAGAACACACTTGCAATAGAGAGGTCGCAAAGAACTCTTGCTTCAGGGGCGCCATCGAGAACGCACTTCACTTTAGGCAGCTGCAGAGAGGGATGTCTCCGACTTAGAGCGAAGTGTAGAGGTCGAGATGTATTCAGAATCTCCATCACCCATTACCACAGTCATCTTCCACACTCGCACTGTTCAGGAGTAGCATGCATGAGCCATCGATTCAAATCATCGAAGCAAGGTGAATTCAAAGCTAGTTAAAATGCCTCAGAATTTAATTGTGCAAAAAAAAAAAAATGGCTCTGAGTTCTATGGAACTTAACTTCTGAGGTCATCAGTCCCCTAGAGCTTAGAACTACTTAAACCTAACTAACCTAAGGACATTACACACATCCATGCCCGAGGCAGGATTCGAACCTGCGACCGTAGCAGCCTCGTGGTGATGGACTGAAGCGCCTAGAACCGCTCGGCCACAGCGGCCGGCTTTAACTGTGCACTTTGAACATTCTCAGCCAGCTAGTTGCACCCACCATGCGCTTTGGCGAATCTGTTTGTATCCTTTTTGCATTTCCGGGGATCTTTCATCAAATCACTAATCATTTACGCAGTAAGTGGCTTTATCCTTGATATAGTTTCATATTACGCTTTCCTCTTTTCACCAACATGTGACAAGGCAATAACTCATAATTGCAACCTTTCGTTCATTTATTAAACGTTTACATACTTGATTCAGAGGATAAATAATTTATTTGATGTCTTATGGCAATGAACCAAACTGTTATAGTGACCGCTAGTTCCCTCAAAAATGGTTCAAATGGCTCTGAGCACTATGGGACTTAACTGCTGTGGTCATCAGTCTCCTAGAACTTAGAACTACTTAAACCTAACTAAGCTAAGGACATCACACACATCCATGCTCGAAGCAGGATTCGAATCTGCGACCGTAGCGGTCGCGCGGTTCCAGACTGTAGCGCCTAGAACCCCTCGGCCACTCCGACCGGCCTAGATCCCTCTTGTAGCTAGATTGGCCCCTTCATTAATACATCCATGGTGCTACGTACCCGAACTTTATTGCTTAATTGGGACATCTCTAGAAATTTTCACTAAAGATATTATCCATTGCGTGATATTGTTTCTCTTAAATTTGCATGATCTTATGGGGAGCTTCTTTTTCCTGTATGTCACTGGGGATTGGACTTTTAGCATCTGAGGGCTATACTAAACAGCTCGATCGACTCCTCGCAATTGTTAACGAAAAACTATTACTGCTGGAAAAATAATCCCACGACAGAACCAAACATTACTAAATGCAAACTTGTGAGCGAGGACCAAAATGGGCATCACAGTTGTGAACAGCAAGTGCCATGATTGGATGGAACAAATTTATTGCCAAACAAGTCACAGAGTGTGTATCGCCGACATTTGCATTGATGCAAGGAGGTAAGGAATGAAATGAAATACATTTCCTCTGCAGAGAGCCGCCACAGACCACGTCTTCTTTTTACCAAAATACTCGGTAAATATCGGTGAAGAACCTCCGAAATTTCGTCGGTGAAGGTCGGGTTCGCCCAGAAAATGACGCAAATAGATAACGAGCATCCTCCGGTAGGTACCTCTCAGAGTACAGATGCAAACCTAGAGACCGTAAGTAATTGGAGACGTGCCGTAGGCGGGAAGTGGCAGCGGAATGGCGGCCCGCCCGTCATGTGCCTTAGTAAGACGGCCGCTTCTGGCTGCGTCGCGTGCGCCTGAATGGCGTCGTGCGCGCCACACCGCACGCACGTGTGCGCTCGCCCAGATTTTCGTCAACCGCCGCCGCTGGCGCCGCCCCCAGGGAAATCACGCAGTTAAGCGCGTAGCGCTGCCATTACACGGATTACCGCAGCCGCTGCCGTCGCAGCGTCTAGTCTGGTCTGCTTTCTCAACTTCTCTGCTCCCAGAGAAGCGTACCAGCACTCAGGTCGACATCTCACATGTCACTTGTCACGAACTCGTTTGTATTTCATTCTGCTTGAAAAGACCGAAGGCGTACGTATAGGCACAAGTCACCTTCAGCAATATTTACGTCATTACTGGTTTCACGCGTCAGAGCTCATCATAAGATGGCGTACGCTTCTGGCCGTAATTGAGAATCGTCATATCCCAGCGTGAGGGGACAATAAAGGATTTCGTGCCCATTTACGCACGAGTGTACAGGACTGCCGAACAGAAGATATGGAAGAGGGTGTTTAACTAACCAATTACAGCGTTAGGTGCCACTTACAGGGGAAACCCCATCACCAACGACAAAATTTTGGAGATTCTTCAGGGCTGTTTTCCGAGTGTTTCGGTAAAAGGGATCTGTGTTCACCTGTTATCGTTTCATTTCTCACACTCATTTATCTTTATATCTGTATTGCACTGAAAATATTCCATCAGTGCAAATGTCAACGGAATGTGTTGTGCGTCTCGTTTGAAACAATTCGCGGTACTTATTGTTGACAACAGCAATAGGCACTTCATCTTCAAGCTTGCATTCTGTGCTGCCCATATCCGTTCAGGACACAGCAGTACATATAGGTTTAATGATGAAGAGTTTCCCGATATGCATCTCGTGTATGCGTTCACTGAAGGCAACGGGGAGCTGAACTGTTGCTGCAGACACGGCATATCACCGTAATTCTACACTACTGACCACGGAGATGACGTGCTACAGACGCGAAATTTAACCGACACGAAGAAGATGCTGTGATATGCAAATGATTAGTTTTTCAGAGCATTCACACAAGGTTGGCGCCGGTGGCGACACCTACAACGTGCTGACACGAGGAAAGTTTCCACCGATTTCTCATACACAAACAGCAATTGACCGGCGTTGCCTGGTGAAACGTTGTTGCGATGCGTCGTGTAAGGAGGAGAAATGGCGTACCATCGCGTTTCTGACTCCGATAAAGGTTGCATTGTAGCCTATCGCGATTGCGGTTTATCGTATCGCGACATTGCTGCTCGCATTGCTCGAGATCCAGTGACTGTTAGCAGAATATGGAATCTGTGGGTTCAGGAGGGTAATACGGAACGCCGTGCTGGATCCCAGCGGCCTCGCATCACTAGCAGTCGAGATGACAGGCATCTTATCCGCATGGCTGCAACGGATCGTGCAGCCACGTCTCGACCCCTGAGTCAACAGATGGGGACGTTTGCAAGACAACAACCATCTGCACGAACAGTTCGACGACGTTTGTAGTAGCATGCACTATCAGCTCGCAGACCGTGGCTCCGGTTACCCTTGACGCTGCATCACAGGCAGGAGCGCCTGCAATGGTGTACTCAACGACGAACCTAGGTGCACGAATGACAAAACGTCATTTTTTCGGATGAATCCAGGTTCTGTTTACAGCATCATGGTGGTCGCATCCCTGTTTGGCGACATCGCGGTGAACGCACATTGGAAGCGTGTATTCGTCATCGCTATACTGGCGTATCACCCGGCGTGATGGTATGGGGTGCCTTTGGTTAACGTCTCGGTCACCTCTTGTTCGCATTGACGGCACTTTGAACAGTGGACGTTACATTTCAGATGTGTTACGACCCGTGGCTCTACCCTTCATTCGATCCCTGCGAAACCCTACATTTCAGCAAGATAATGCACGACCGCATGTTGCAGGTCCTGTGCGGGTCTTTCTGAATACAGAAAATGTTCGACTGCTGCCCTGGCCAGCACATTCTCCAGATCTCTCACCAATTGAAAACGTCTGGTCAATGGTGGCCGAGCAAGTGGCTAGTCACCATACGCCAGTCACTACTCTTGATGAACTGTGGTATCGTGTTGAAGCTGTATGGACAGCTGCACCTGTACACGCCATCCAATCTCTGTTTGACTCAATGCCCAGGCGTATCAAGGCCGTTATTACGGCCAGAGGTGGTTGTTCTGGGTACTGATTTCTCAGGATCTATGCACACAAATTGCGTGAAAATGTAATCACATGTCAGTTCTAGTATAATATATTTGTCCAATGAATACCCGTTTATCATCTGCATTTCTTCTTGGTGTAGCAATTTTAATGGCCAGCAGTGTACATTGGAGGGCTGTTGAATTACTCGGTGTTTGTGTTGCACGTTTTGATGTAAGATAAGTCTTTGACATCCCGTCGACTACGAGGTCACTAGAGACAGAGCACAAGCTCTGAGTACGGAAAGATGGGGAAAGAAATCGGCCGAGCCCTTTGAAAGAAACCATCATGGAATTTGTCTTAAGCGATTCAGGAAAATATCGGAAAATAAAAGAAAAATGTCGGGACGCGGATTTGGTCCGCCGTCGTGCTGAATGCAACTCCAAAGTGCTGATCACTGCGCCAACTCACTCAGTTTGCACATTACAGTCCTCTGCACTGTTGTGAAGGTATTTTCACAGAAACAAATAACTAGTGCAACAAAAAGAATAAATCATAATGACATTGCTACTATGTAACGAGCCAACGGACACTGTGAGTTATAGCAACATAAAAAAGTGTCCCTGAACAGCCTCTGTAATTTTGTCTGTGGAGTCTGGTTCACCCTGGGTATTTCAAATGTCTGTAGAGAGTGCTTCATTGAAGAAACTAAAGACTTTCAGACGTGATCGACAGGGTTCATTGTATCAGTTTAGGATACGAAACACTCTTTTGCATTCGACCGAAACTACAGCTACGTAGCCAGACGTGTTCTGGGGTAAGCCTGCCAGTGGATTATGAATCGTTTTTGCACAATGCAAGTCTAATAAAGTGATTTGTTATGTATGCAGCATTTTGAATATCAGTGTATGTTATAATAATAAGGACACTTGTATTCAGAAAGATAATATGGATAGGAAAAACCAATGTAATGAGCCAAGTGTGTGTCTTACAGAGTAAACTGCTCGTACTTCAGGTCTGTGTGACTGTTATCAGGCTCTGAGAGAACTGCTCTGTACAACTGATGATGTAGTAATGCTAATAACCTGGAGTTTAGACTCCAGAGCGCCAGTTGCATGGTACTTCATATTAAATTAAATACCATTTGTTACTAAATTCGGATGTTTTTCCTTATTTGAACGCAAATTACGAAATTTCTCGTAAGACGATATCACCAAAACGTCGCAACTTTTAGACTGACACGAGCGCGTCACATTCGAAACATTGTAGCGATTCTAAGGGTGAGCTTCCACCAGCGCCAGTATCTGGATCCACTTCTTCGTGTTGAAAGGCAATAACACCACGTGTTCCGATGGGCTGCCTAACCCCAAGGCGCAACCTGAGGCGGCTGCCAGCAGACAACATGGCCGAAGGCGACGAGGCTGTGCCAGGCGAAACAATGGCCAGTTTCAGACACCGTCCCACTCTCGAACAGCACACGAGAAAAATGAACATCTAAATCCTTATACGAGAGCTCTGTTTCTCTTATTTTATTACCTAGGTGCCAGCCAACGAAACGTTTCGACATTTGGGGGAGAAAATTGCTGAATGAAATTTCGTAAAAAGATTTCGCCGCAACTAAAAAGTCTTTGTTTTAATGACTGCCATTCCAACACGCATATCGTATTAGTGACTCTCTCTCCCTTTCCCTTCCCCCGCCCACCTCCCCTCTCTCTCTCTCTCTCTCTCTCTCTCTCTCTCTCTCTCTCTCTCCACTGATCTTTGAACTTTTTCGATGTCATTCAACAATACTATCTACTAAGGACCGCACACCGCGCAACAACACTCCAGAAGAGGCCGTACAAGAGTAATGTAGACAGTAAGTGTAATGCATCTTCTAAGTATTCTGCCAGTAAAACAAAGTCGATGTTTCGGTATCCCAAAAAAAATTTCTATAAGCTGGTTTTAATTTAAGTAGGCATTTAATCGAATCTACAACCTCCAAATTTAACGGAACTTTCTTGTACTCATGTGGTGGGGCTCAGATATTTTATTTGAGTCAGTTCCCATTTTTCACGCCGTCCTGTCTAAATCATATAGGGGTAACACTAACAAGCTGTACGAAATACGCCTAGCACGTAAAATCAGTGATAGTTACGGCTAACAGAAAGCAGAAGTTGATCAGTGGGGTAAAGGAGTCGGCTGCCACTTCTTAACCTCTACTTTGGTAGTAGCTACAATTTTTATAGTTGTCAGGAAGTTATTGAAAATGGGTGTTTCTGGACCAAAGTGAATGAATCAAAGCGTTTTTAAATATCTATTGTTAGTCATGGGTTTCATTCGGTGTTCTGCGCTGTTGGTTTGACGGATAGCTGTACTACTGTTGCCGGCCGGGATGGCCGAGCGGTTCTACGCGCTACAGTCTGGAACCGCGCGACCGCTACGGACGCAGGTTCGAATCCTTCCTCGGGCATGGATGTGTGTGATGTCCGTAGGTTAGTTAGGTTTAGGTAGTTCTAAGTTCTAGGGGACTGATGACCTCAGAAGTTAAGTCGCATAGTGCTCAGAGCCATTTGAACCATTTCTTTTCTGTACTACTGTTGTCGTGTGGACGCCAGACCCTGATCTAGAATCCCCATACGCGACCTGTACCTTCTGCACAGCAATGCACCATGCCACTACTCCAAAGCTGCGTCACAATGCATTAACAAGATCGTAAGACATTGTGACGCCTTCCGGATAACTGATCTGTCCCAGCTCTGGCCAATTCCCGTAAGCTACGAGAGCGGCTGAGCCATCACAACGCATTCCAAACGCTCAAGTTGAACAGCTTCGTCTACACTGGTCTCTGGGTACTGAAGCACTGCCAATGGGACACAATTCACGGTATTGGTGGTATTCTCATGTGGGGTATGTTTACATGGGGTGAGTTGGAGCCGCTGAGACATCTGCCACCTGTTCTAATCGGCGAGTGACAGAGCCTTGTAATATGCAATCTTGCGAGTCAGTTTATTTGTCTGCAGCACCCGACAGGTGCCCTGTACTTTCAACACGATAATGCACGAACCCATCGTTCTGTGCAGCAAGTTGAAGATCGTGCCACGGTCATGGGGTGCTTCTCTAGTCTCACGCGTCACCTCATGCAAGTTCAGCAGAACTTGTCAACACTGCGTCGAGTGATATGTGCGCGCTTTGGGCTGAGCTCCGAGGAATCTGTGCCTGTGCTGGGCGGCGGTTGTTGTGGTCTTGGATCAGGATGGGCACCCAATGATGTCGATGGCTCACACGGTCCATATTGCTGTGCGGCTCCACCGCCATCACGTCTAGCGACTGGTGCGGCGTCTCTTATTTAGCTGCTAGAAATTGCGGGACGTCGCTGAATTCATTTACATCAACATCTAGACTTATACTCTGCACGTCATCTTGCTGTTCTTTGGCGGAGTGCTACTGTCAATCCCCGCCTCCTCCCCCCCCCCCTTCTCCCTTTGTTGTTCCAGCCGATAAGGGTGCGCGAAAAAAAAAAAAAAATGTATATGGTTGGTAGTCCTCCGTATGAGCGCGAATCTCTAATTTTACCTTAACGCTCTTTCCGAGAGATATACGCATCTATAAATGCATCTACATCTACTACGCAGTTCGCACTTAAGGGGGTAGCACGGTGAAAGAGCGTACTTGGAGCAGGAGAGGCACCATAGAACATTTTAATTTCCACTGTCTATACTTTTAGAAATAAATTCATAAAACTTTGTCAGCATGACCAGGAAGGATTCAGAATTCACACTCATAGCATGAGAAGTTCAAAAACATAACAAAATAATTTTTTTACATTTGAAATTTCGTCATTTTTTCACTTGCTATTGGCTGCATTTGTTGGTACAGATACACTTTTCTTCGTAAGTAAGAGAGATTCTTCGATGAATTTTGCACAGCATACAAACCATACTTACAGGTGTATGAAACTCTCGAATTTTCCGAATCTATTAAAAACTATGATAAAAATTGAAATAAATAACCATAAAATTTGATTTTTTTCTAAAGATGTAGTTTAAAATTTAACAGCTTATTCATTTTTTTAAAATGAAATAAATTCTAGTGTTTCATACACCTGTAAGTATGGTTGGTATGCTGTGCTAAATTCATGGAAGAGTCTCTTACTTACGAAGAAAAGTGTACCTATGGCAACAAATGCACCCAATAGTAAGTGAAAAAACGAAATTTCAAATGTAAAAAAAAATCTTTTATGTTTTTGAACTTCCACTGCTATGAGTGTGAATCTTGAACCCTTCCTGATCATGCTGACAAAGTTTTATGAATTTATTTGTAAAAGTATAGACAGTGGAAATTAAAATGTCCTGTGGTGCCTCTCCTGGTCAAAGTCGGACCATTTGACGTCCTACCCCCCGTAAGTGTCTCACAGAGAATACGAACCATATTCAGGCTATTTTCTCTAGCTTTCACTCCTGAACAGTGTACAGGAAAAACAAACAATTAAATATTTCCGTGCGAGCTCTGATTTCTCTTATTTTATCAAGATGATCATTTCGCCTTCTGTCCGTGGGTGCCAACAAAATATTTCCGCACTCGGAATTGAAAGCTGGTGATTTAAATTTTGTGAAAATATCTCGCAATGAAGAAGTCTGTTTCAGTGGTTGCTACCCCCACTAGTTTATCGTATCTGTGACACTCTCTTCCCTATTTCGCGATACCACAAAATCAGCTGAAAAGTTCACAGACATGTGAACTTTTTCAACGTCCTCCATCAACCCTGTCTGGTAAAGATCCCATACCGCGCAGCAGTTCAGAAGAGCTCGAACAGGTATAGTTTAGGCGTCTCTTTAACAGACCTGTTACATCTTCTAAGGGTTCTCGTAATAAAAACGCACTCTTTAATTCGCCTTCCCCGCAACATTATTCTATCTGATCGTTCCAGTTTAAGTTGTTCGTAATAGTAATCCCAAGGTATTTAGTTGCATTGTCACCTTTAAATTTGTTCGATTTATAGGGTAACCGAAAATTAATGGATTGCTTTCAGTACGCATATGGATGATGACCTAACATGTTTCATCTCCTCAGACAGATATCTTGTAGGCAGAAGCACTATATTAGCAGATACTTCTGAGAATGGAAGCCCTTGGAATTTTAAAAGTAAGCCACAACGTGATGCACAGTGCCTCTCCTATAGCGTCATGCATTGGAACTACCTCCGTGAGGCTTTCAACCATCAGCAAGGAATCTGTGACGGAATGTACAGCTCTTCTCTATCAGCTGCATCTGCTTAAGTTCCTATACTGACGACCAGTACTACAGGACCGATAGAGCGATAATTTTGTTAGCTATCTCCTTGTGTGGACCACTCTACTTAGCAGTCTTTCAAAGAATCTCATTCTGGCATTTGCCTTCGCTACGAGTAGTTTAATACGATCATTCCATTTTTAATCTACCAAATGGATAGAGCGAATAACCACGATTTAAAATCAATATCTCTCTATCACCACTGTGTGGCCGCTTTTAATTTCAGATAACATGCTACGAAATAACTTTTTTTCCGTGCTCTGCTGTGGCTCCATTTTAGAGAGTATCAGCGGAAAATCCTATTAACATAATTTTGGTTTTAGCCTTTGGCTGCACATTGTCGTTTCTCGTCCTTTTTTTGCAGAGAAAAACATTTGCAAAGAGAAACGCGGCCCAGCGCGGAGATTGTAATTAAGAGTGAATTGTGCTGGGGCCGCTTTCTGTTTACTCGGCGGCTGGAATGCGGACGCTTGTAACGGGGAAACACGGGCCCGCACTCGGCGAACTCGTCCTCCTCTCCAACACACACACACACACACACACACACAAACAAGCACTGCACGCGAGAGCAAAGTTTCCGCGCCGGGTAATGCATTCTTGGCTGTAAATTCTCATCAACGCCCACAGAGATGGAGCCAGTCTACAGAATAGCTTTCTCTAGGTACGCTGCCAATGTTCTTCCGAAATGCAACCGTTAAAGAAAAAACACGGATAAGACTACTAATGAAACAACAAAAATTAATATTACCGAAGAGTTGCACGAGTCACTCACTACTATTATGTCATCCTGAGGGGCGCGTGCTCACCAGATACAAAGCTAGTGTCTGGAGTCCGCTAGGGGTGCGTTCTAGCACCACCATTTTAAATGTTCTGCCTGGCTGTACCACGTAAAGCAGTACCTCTAATATTTCATATCCGGTTCAAGATATGGAGACAAGCTTTACATCGACTGATGGTGCGTAATTGTTTGCATACTTTGCATTTTTCACTCATTACTGTCGCATTGCATAACCTTCTCCGGCAACGTAGTGAAGGTCCAAAGAACACTATACAAAGGCGATAACAGAACATCAGCAGAAGCCTTTTCAGAGATCTAGGAATTCTTGCACTTACGTGCCGATTTACATAGTCGTTAAATGTATTTGCGGTGAATAGTAACAGTGAATTTAAGATGAATTTTGCAATTCGTAACATCAGCACTAGAAGTAGAAATGATTTCCATATATTCATCCCTTCATCCCTGTCTAAAATTAGAAAGGAGTTGCATGTTCTTGTGCGATGTTCCATCACACATCAGGAAAAAAACTGGAAATCACGAGGGGTTCCAAATCAGAGCAGAAGACTACCTTATTAGCCACTCCATCTACAATTTATCGCAATATTTGTACTCTGGGACTGTAAATTCCGGTTAATACAAATTTTCATATTAAATAAGTTCCAACTCTTCCAGTTATGTAAATAATTAGTTTGTGGTGTTAAACGAAAATAAAAGTTGATTAGTGTTAGAAAACATCCACGCCTTTTTTTTTTACAAACTAGCCCTTTTTCATGTATTAATAATGTAATCTAAAAGTTATTTTCATAATTATCATTGTGAGTAGTGTAACATGTGAAAACCTTTATTATGAGTAGGATAAGACGTCGCCTCAACTCATGCCCGAATTGATCTGTCCACGGTAATGAATCTTGGGATGTGTACTTTTTATTAATATGTGTGCCTAATATTTTGTTGTTAAATGTTGTAGAAGTAAGAAGTAGTACGCGCGATAATGTCATTCGGCATAATGACGACCGTATAACACGCTCTTTCGAACGATGAATAATAAACGATAAGGTAAACTTTTCTCTAACAAACACCCACAAAATGCTAAGAATCACTTTGTTGAAAATGTAATATATTTTATGTATCAAAAATTATTTTTGTAGGTAATGTAATCATGAAAGAATTACTATGTGTTAAAAAGCTGAATCTTACAGTTACCTTATAATAATATCTGAGATCGTGTTAATTTTTCGTTATTAACAATAGAGCGCCATTGCAGATTTCGCTGTCTCTTCTGTTTGCTTTCGATGTTAATGATCGAACTGTATGTGTTTGACTAATGAGGTGTGTGTGTGTGTGTGTGTGTGTGTGTGTGTGTGTGTGTGTGTGTGTGTGTGTGTGTGTGTTCGTATAAATCTGTTCAATATTTCGATATACGATTATAGAGCATTTGTTGGAATTATTTAAGTACTATAAGTACCCTTCCATGTCAATTCCATTAATATTTTCCAGCATTCAGCATTTTTAGCTGTTCGAGCATCATCGCTGACGAGCTGCAGCCGCCGCTGTTACGCGGAAAATATTAATTTAAACTAACCGTGAAAAAGTCGCACGATCTGCAACGATTTAAATTAAGTTGTTTCATTTTCAGGACAGCAGAGAAGCTCAGCAGTACAATTTGTAAACATTTTCTTACTGAATTCGACTTAAAACCTGGGCTAACGTAGGTAATTGTAAAAAATGTTCAAATATGTGTGAATTCCTGAGGGACCATACTGCTGAGGTCATCGGTCTATAGACTTACACACTATCTAAACTAACTTATGCTAAGAACAACACACACACCCATGCTCGAGGGAGAACTCTAACCTCCGGCGGGAGTGGCCTCGCAATCCGTGACACGGCGCCTCAAACCGCGCGGCTGGGAACTTTTAACACTTTGGAGAACAGTAAAGTTTTGCTGTATAAACTCAATGAAAGCATTAACTAATGTAACAGTAAAGTATTCCTCTCGCAGTCAATATTACTACAGATGGTAAATAAGTTCTACGCAGGCCACTGCAGATTTAATTATTTTTCTCCAACTTTCGTTGAACGTGTAATACGGGGAGTATTCGTTACAGACTGCGTTAGTGTGGGGAGAGATGAATGGACAGAAGCAGGTATTTCATACAGTACGTGGCTATTTCATGTAGTACGTGGAGTACTCGTTATAAACTGCATTATTGTGGGGAAAGATAAATGGGTAGGAGTTGTTTCACTAGGATTTTTAACGTCGTTAGGTAGAACGTGTAATACATAATATTCTAAATGCAATATAACTGAACTTAGCCGGCAAATAATAGCACTAGTTATAAACTGCATTACTGTGGGCAAAGATAAATTGATAGAGGTTGTTCCATTGCGATTTTTAAAGACAATCTTCAATTAAAGTTTTAGATATCTCACTTTATAGAAAAAGTACTGTTTAAACGGAGAGACGGCATAGCTGCCAACTAACCTGCATTGATAGTGGCAGAGAAGTTATGTCCAAGAGCCAGCCAACCACTTCCGGAAGCGGCAAAGAGTACCCATCAGCCGGCCGGAGTGGCCGAGCGGTTCTAGGCGCTACAGTCTGGAACCGCGCGACTGCTACGGTCGCAGGTTCGAATCCTGCCTCGGGAATGGATGTGTGTGATGTCCTTAGGTTAGCTAGGTTTAAGTAGTTCTAGGGGACTGATGACCAAAGTAGTTAAGTCTCATAGTGCTCAGAGCCATTTGAACCATTTTTAGTACCCATCACAGAACAGCTGGCCGCTAGAAGCGTCAACGAACCCCGAAAACAATAATAACGAAATTGTTAAAAGTGACGATGTCGTCGTTCATTTACATGTTTTAATGATTCCAACTGGTTCTACGTACACCTAATAGGCTTGTTCTCAGCAGGTTAGTGTAGCGTTCACATCTAGTTGTGGTGGAGTTCCCAACCTGAAGTCGTGATCATTGGACGGTATTTTGCCGTTAACGCATTGGTGCTTAATTGGTCGAAGTATGTTCCGATTGCAGGAATAAATTTAAGCTCCCCGGAGAATAGAAATGAATGAAGATATATTCTCAATAAACTGTGGAATACTACGGAGATCTTGGTCACCGTAAGAAAACATTTTACTGCGAAAATCATTTCCGTTTTTTCCCTGGTAGTGGGTATGGTGACCAGTATTGCGGGAAAAGTTAGTGCATTGAGGTCATGATTTTTGATCGGCATAGTTCCGGCCGGGCTCCAGGTGCCTAACTAGTGGTTCTGTGTGGGTATCGCTCTGGTACGGAAGAGGTTATCTCATTATATGTTGGTTTGTGGAGAATAGAAATGAGCAAGATACAGTCTCAGAAGCTGCTTATTGGTGTCGATTTGCAGTGAGTAGTGATTGCGTTATTGGTTCCACTGAATGCAGGCCACAGCGTGGCTAATTTTGCAGAAATAAAGTTTACAATACCGCTACGAAACTGTTTACAGTTTGTCAAGACGCGTAATTTTCTGTTTTGGTAACGTTATGCCTGCTGGAACCATTCATTAGAACCAAGATTGGCAATTCGTACACTAGGAAATAATGCGAAGAATGCCCCACATCTAATTGATGTTAGTTAAAGGGAAATTTTTTGAGCAGCGCCAACGCCTGAAGAGTTATAGCTTTGCACAATTTGTTAAGGTTAAGGCCTAAAGTGGCGGTGGCAAAGCAGGCATTTTTTCCCAGTGCAGATTTCTTTGCAATTTTCTTTAAGGGGTCAACGGGCAGTTGCTTACAAGCGACGCTTCTTGTATCTAATTTGAAGAATGCAAATAAAAAGAAACGAGTTTCACTCTCATGTGTAAACTGAAAAAGAAGTGTACTTCTATTCCTTTCAGTCCTACCTTTAAGGCTGAGAAAGTTTTAAGTGAAGGAAAGGTATTATAAATAACTTTAAAGTGAAAATCCTTTGGCGCTTCAGTGTAGCTCACAACTGAATTGTGCGAAGTAGACTGTCTAACGTGTTATTTTGTAGTAATTATTCCTATCTTCTTTTTAATTTTATCAGATGATATGCATTTCAGCTGCTTTAGATTTAGTCATTTACGCTACATTATCAAAAATGGCGCACAATATTTCAGTTCAGTTAAAATTAAGTACAAGAGGGAAGTAGACAGTAGACGTACGTTTCCCCATCACGTTTCTTTTGTGTTTTGTAGTCAATTTTCTTATTTCCCATTTGTTCGGCTTACGATCACACCGTCGTTGTGATTTAAGGGCTCGGGGTGTGAGGGAATTTCGAGCATCACCTGGCTTAAATCGACCGCATCCCATTCCTCGGGTTTTACTTTTATTTATTTTCATTGTATACCCACTTTTCCAGACTCTAAGAATTCCATTCAACTTACCTTGCAATTTCTTTGCCGTTTCTGGCAGAATTACAATGTCATCTGCAAAACTTACATTTTTTATTCGTATATTTCTGTTTACTGTGACTGGTAGCAGAAAAATATAAATAATTAATTATCCCTCGCAGCGACAGTCCCGTAACCTAACCAACATGGCAAGACTTAATTTTGTTTCATCTCTTGGAATTTGTATTCATTTCCATGGCTTCCTTTACTCCTTATTCTACGTATGTACAGATGGAATAACGCGGGGGATTGGCTGCAGCCCTCTCTGACTTCCTCGCTTACTACCTCCCCTCTGGTTTGAAGTAATTCGTCTTTAAGAAAGAACGTTTTCATTGCTCAAAAACGTGTTGCAGATATCTGTTTAAGGGGTTGGGCATATTTACTTACATAATCACAACACCAGAAGGGAAAAATGGCGTTCATTACTCCACATTATCTCTGTTTAGCACAAAAACGAATGTAGAATGCTGCAACTTAAATGTTTGATTACTTGCCCAGTCATATAAAATGTCTAAAGACAGCAAAGAAAAATTTGAAAAAAAGCTTTTCCTTGATAACTCCTATTCTGCAGCAGAATTTATGTTATTTTTGTAATGTGTAGGAATTACTAACTCACATCTGTATATTTAAAAAATGTATGCTTAGCAAGGAACCATATTTACAAATTTGTGATGTGTATATGAAATAACCCGATTCGCATCATTACAATTTATCGTAGAAATAATTAATCGAACATGAAAGCAACTAACGTTTCAATTTTTATAACTGCATTCTGATTTTCGTACAAGTTGTAGATAACCTTTCGCTCCCTGAATTTTATTCCTTTTAACCTCCAAAGTCCAAAGAGATGCAAGGAATATCAAAATTGGTTTATGGGTTTTTTGAACTAACGAAAGGTCTTTTCACCAGATAGGTCCCAGAATCGAGTCCCATTCCGGGACACAATTTTAATCTGGCAGGAAGGTCCTTTGCCAATTTGTACGCATTAAGTTCTCCTGTTCTTCGAGGCAAGGGTAACAACATTCCGTAAAACTTACATAGAGTGGGGATGGAGGAGAGCGGCATTATGCGATATTTTAAGCTACAAAATTGTGTGAGAATGTTTTATGTGTCACTTACACTTTGCAAATGTGGCCGACGGTAGACGAAGTAAATTCTGTAACATAATTTTTTCGGATATCCGTGTCTTTGGATGAGACACATGCACATAAATAAAAAACCTGACAGGTGTGAGCAGGATTCGCGCTCTGAGGGTTCGACACAAACGTAGTTGTACGCAGGGCGGTAGCAAACAAAATGGTTCAAATGGCTCTGAGCACTATGGGACTTAACATCTATGGTCATCAGTCCCCTAGACATAGAACTACTTAAACCTAACTAACCTAAGGACATAACACACATCCATGCCCGAGGCAGGATTCGAACCTGCGACAGCAGCGGTCGCGCGGCTCCGGACTGAGCGCCTAGAACCGCTAGACCACCGCGGCCGGCCGGTAGCAAACAGTCTGTAAACTTTGTAAGACTGTTTCACGGTAGGTTGTGCTGAGAAATAACTGTTCTGAAAAAAATTTTATAAGTTGCACCGTTTACGAGTTAACTAGCACTGAAGTTAGTCAATCTGGCCGTTGCAGGCGCAAATTCATGTGGGCCGCAAGAGACGGTGTCGTCATACACGGTCTTCGTTTGGTTTCACAGAAACTAACGAGAGAGCGATACAAAAATTGGACATGAGAGGAAGGATCGAATACGAGCCAAAGGTTCAGAAGTCTTGTGCGCTGTCATCTACACTGTGAGAACGACAGACGCTAACTGTATATGTCGGGCCACTTGAATTTGCGCTTGCAACGGCCTGATTGGTTGACTTCGATGCTAATTAACTCGGAAAAGGCACAACGTATCGAATTTCTTTCCTCACAACTATTTCTGAGCACGATCTTCCCTGCAACACCCTTAAAAGCTTTTCAGACTGTTTCTGACCAACCTATATATAACTAGTTCATCTGTACTCCGTAGTCCCTCGGGCATGGGCGTGTGTGTTTACCCTTAGGATAATTTAGGTTAAGTTGTGGGTAAGCTTAGGGACTGATGACCTTAGCAGTTAAGTCCCATAAGATTTCACACACATTTGAACATTTTTTTGTACTCCGTGGGTTTTGATGAGTTTGTATCAAAATATGTGACATAAATGGTCTTAACTTTTGATTTAATTGACTTAGAAGCTTAAAATTTCACACCACTAAGGGACAGTAGACCTTAGTAACGGAGATAAATTTCAACTTGATAGTCTACAAAAGGTGTCTTAACAGGCGAACAAACAGACAACTAAGTGATCCTAAAAGGGTTCCGTTTTATCGAAACCCTGAAAAGTACATTCCCCAAAAAACGGACACATTTCCTTCTGCATCCCAGTAGATACTATGTTAACCATACTCAATTATCCATTCGAGTAATATACTCTGACGACAACCTCTTTTTGATGTGGTGAGCCGTTAGTGAAATAATATAGACGTTTAGCTCCATGAAGTACCGCGTGAGCAGTGGAGCACAGTTGAATGCTTTTCATCACTACGGGGAAATCATAACGACTCAGGGAAATTATCTTTTCTTGAACTTGGTTGATAGTCGGATGGAACTTTTGAATGACAACGGTTTGCCTTTCATTGCTCAGTTTCATTACGAATTTTAATGGTGATGAATGAAATACAGTCCAATTGTTTCGTTTGGCTAATAATTATCCTCAGATGACTTGAAAATGTTTTCCGGTCAACTAAAAAAATGGTTCAAATGGCTCTGAGCAGTATGGGACTTAACATCTGAGGTCATCAGCCCCATAGAACTTAAAACTACTTAAACCTAACTAACCTAAGGACATCACACACACCCATGCCCGAGGCAGGATTCGAACCTGCGACCGTAGTGGTCGCGCGGTTCCACACTGAAGCGCCTAGAACTGCTCGGTCACCAGCGGCCGGCAATTATCTAGTTACTACTAAACTGTATTGTGATTGAGGCAGGTGCCTTGATAAAAGTTATTGTTACACTTTTTTAACTCGGTAGCCTCCTTGATTGGGGAGTCTCAGTATTTTGATGAATGGGACAAGATTCTAGTTTATAGCTAATCCTGAAGCTGTTCTCATCAGTCATGGATTTTTTTATAGATCACAATTCTGAATGTGCCGCTGGTGCTACTCAGAACGTTCAGAAACAGTCCAGATTTATCGTCTGATGTAGCTGCTTCCTCACTGACGAGAAATGTTGCAAATTCCAGGGGTTCTGATAACAAAAAAGTCGTTATTGGGGCGCATTATCTCTTGTTATCTGTTTGAGCATTCCGAAAGTAGGTGTTATGCCTTCGCCGCCCATGACCTTACCTCCTTTGCTGGATGTAGCCTGACAGAGAGAAAGGAGCGCAATAAGCCGATCGCCTTGCGATTGTTGTTCTAACCTTTCCGTTTCTTGACGAAAGCTAACAGTATCTCAATCCCAACAGTCGTTCACATGTTTCATTTGTTTATTCTCGGAGTGCAAGAGGTCCACGCCACAAAAAATTGCAGTTCTGGATACCAAAGTAATTAAAACGTCTACACTCCGTCCAGCGTGAGGAATACGACAGGGATTATCGTCGAAATCTCGAATCTGATATAGCGCGGCTGGCATGACGAGAGTATTTTATACAGGAATCTCGTCCCGGGACGCTTTCCTTCCCGTGAGAGCGACTTACTGGCTGGGAGATGAAGGAGTTGCAGTCCCCCCGGCTTATTGCGAGCCTGTTTTCGTAGAGAATCCGGCGACGCGAGGCATCCGGTGTGAGGGGCTGGGACGTGTCAGCGGCTGCCCGGGCGGTAAGCCGACACCGACAGTGCCACCTCCTGGGCAGTGGCGGTCACGCCGGCGGCGCATCTATCGGCAATCTGGCCGACGCTCACGGAGACTCTGCTGCAGCAGTTACGTCTTGAACACTTAACCCGTTCTCGGGACGATTCAGCGTATAAGCAACACACGTCAAATTGGCAAGAGATGTACAACATACTTTGAAATGCAAATGATACATTTTGTCACAAATGCACAAAGAAGGAAGGAGGACTTAGTATCACTACTCACATTGTGTCTACAAGGAAACATTGCTCAGGGTGTTTGTCATTCAAAAATCTCATTTAAAAGTTGTTCGTTTGTGAAAAGACGGAAGTTATGCTTCGTGCAAGAAAGCGAAATGCTTATCAACAAGTCAACCGTCGAGTTGTGAACATCCTGTTTACGGAGAATAAGTAAAATTTCGTTATCTATTATTGTTGCAGTCTTAATGGCTAGAAGCGTATTATTCTGAGCCTGTCGCCATTTGTATTCGAGGAAGGATTTCCAATTGAACTCCACGGCGCGGTCGGGGAACACGTGATAGCGGCCACTTGCTGTGTTATCCGGCCGCCTATGGAGCCTCGTTTGGACACCACTGTACCGACAGTTAATGCAGACTTTTCTAGACAGCAGCCGCTGCTTCTCGTTCGGGTAGCTCCTCAGCAGTTCTCACGAGAGTGCTTGCCTTACGTTCCAGTCCTCCCACCAACGAATAATGTTCGGCTGTGAAGGAAATCGAAACTGGATACTCTGCGTGGCAGACACACATCTTCATGTAGATACACACACCGCTAGCCGCAGTATCAATAATAGCGACCTTCTGTCCTAATATTTCCGCTTACTGAGCGAGGGAAACTGACGATGTATGTGTGTCTAAGGTGCGGCCTAATCTGCCGTACGTTATTACCGTGATCGCTACACACGCGATAGCTGCAGCAGAAATGTAGCACACTCTTCCTCAAAGAATCTTTCTCTAAATTTACTGGACAGGGTTTCACGATTATGACGGTGACTTTTTTCGAAATGTTTTCAACTATGTCACGGTGGAAGCAGCACGCCTATGAATCTGTTCGACGTCTGTTGTCAGTCTGTTTGGGAAGGACTGCCATATCGCTTCCTAGTGTTGCGCCTAAATATTCAGACGATGTGATGTGCTCCAAGTGATTACTATTTATCCTTTGATATGATATTACATGTGAGACCTGAGCTTCTCCCGACGTATAAAATGTTCAAATAACTTACGGTAATGCAGCCCAGAGACGTCGTTTACAACCGCCGATATTTCGACAGGAGTAAACCCTAATATTTTCAAGACAAACTACAGCAAGTAAGCGTTGTGCAAGGGAATTTGAAACCTCGCTTTTCAGAGGAACTACAGGAAGATAAAACGCTCCCACAATACACACATGTAAAGACTAGAGTCATCACGAACCGAATATGACAGATGTCAAAAGTTATTACAGTCAAATTAATTTGGACAAGCAAGATTACGTTCAAAATATGCAGCGTTTACTGCCTGATTCAGTGTAGCACTGGATCGGTGCCATCCCCTTAAGAAGTGTTCAGACAAAGACTATCAAGAGTCTAAATTATTATTCTGCTGCCCCCCCCCCCCCCCCCCTAGGTTATATGGCGTCCCTAAGGTCCACAAGGCAGGGGTTCCTCTTCGTCCGATTCTGACTCATACTGGTGTTCCAACACAGCGGATAGAAAAGCACCTTGCCACTCTGCTGTACCCTGTAGTAGGTCACTGCGAGCACCATACTAACAACTTGGCGGATTTCCTACATTACTCTGATATTCATGTAAGTTTTGATGTGGTCTCTCTTCACTCGTGTTCGTCTGTCTGATTAGTTACGGTTGATTGGGGTTAGGTTTGACGATGAATTAACGAAGCTATTTCGAGATGTCTTGACTTCCACTTACTTTTTATTCAACGACCCGTACTACGAGCAGACAGATGGTGTTGCGGTGGGAAGTGCGTTGTCACCTACACTCCTGGAAATTGAAATAAGAACACCGTGAATTCATTGTCCCAGGAAGGGGAAACTTTATTGACACATTCCTGGGGTCAGATACATCACATGATCACACTGACAGAACCACAGGCACATAGACACAGGCAACAGAGCATGCACAATGTCGGCACTAGTACAGTGTATATCCACCTTTCGCAGCAATGCAGGCTGCTATTCTCCCATGGAGACGATCGTAGAGATGCTGGATGTAGTCCTGTGGAACGGCTTGCCATGCCATTTCCACCTGGCGCCTCAGTTGGACCAGCGTTCGTGCTGGACGTGCAGACCGCGTGAGACGACGCTTCATCCAGTCCCAAACATTCTCAATGGGGGACAGATCCGGAGATCTTGCTGGCCAGGGTAGTTGACGTACACCTTCTAGAGCACGTTGGGTGGCACGGGATACATGCGGACGTGCATTGTCCTGTTGGAACAGCAAGTTCCCTTGCCGGTCTAGGAATGGTAGAACGATGGGTTCGATGACGGTTTGGATGTACCGTGCACTATTCAGTGTCCCCTCGACGATCACCAGTGGTGTACGGCCAGTGTAGGAGATCGCTCCCCACACCATGATGCCGGGTGTTGGCCCTGTGTGCCTCGGTCGTATGCAGTCCTGATTGTGGCGCTCACCTGCACGGCGCCAAACACGCATACGACCATCATTGGCACCAAGGCAGAAGCGACTCTCATCGCTGAAGACGACACGTCTCCATTCGTCCCTCCATTCACGCCTGTCGCGACACCACTGGAGGCGGGCTGCACGATGTTGGGGCGTGAGCGGAATACGGCCTAACGGTGTGCGGGACCGTAGCCCAGCTTCATGGAGACGGTTGCGAATGGTTCTCGCCGATACCCCAGGAGCAACAGTGTCCCTAATTTGCTGGGAAGTGGCGGTGCGGTCCCCTACGGCACTGCGTAGGATCCTAGGTCTTGGCGTGCATCCGTGCGTCGCTGCGGTCCGGTCCCAGGTCGACGGGCACGTGCACCTTCCGCCGACCACTGGCGACAACATCGATGTACTGTGGAGACCTCACGCCCCACGTGTTGAGCAATTCGGCGGTACGTCCACCCGGCCTCCCGCATGCCCACTATACGCCCTCGCTCAAAGTCCGTCAACTGCACATACGGTTCACGTCCACGCTGTCGCGGCATGCTACCAGTGTTAAATACTGCGATGGAGCTCCGTATGCCACGGCAAACTGGCTGATACTGACGGCAGCGGTGCACAAATGCTGCGCAGCTAGCGCCATTCGACGGCCAACACCGCGGTTCCTGGTGTGTCCGCTGTGCCGTGCGTGTGATCATTGCTTGTACAGCCCTCTCGCAGTGTCCGGAGCAAGTATGGTGGGTCTGACACACCGGTGTCAATGTGTTCTTTTTTCCATTTCCAGGAGTGTATTATTGCCAGATTGTTTATGGAGGATTTCGAGGAACGTGCCTTCGAGATGGCGCATTTGAACGACTTTTTACAACACCTGAATTCAATTCACCCGAATATTTGTTTCACGATGGAGGTGGAAAAGGACAGCTTTCTTCCTTTCCTTCATGTGTTGGCAAGTTGGGTCATGACATTTACAGGAAGCCTTGTATCTGCGGGCTCACACGTCAGTTGAGTTAGCACATTTCGAAGACACGTTTCGTCAGAATGGTTATAGCGAAAGACAGATGAGACGTGCGTTGCGCATTTCGACCAACTGTGCATCTGGTCAGTAATGATAATATCGAAATATGGCCTTTTCGCCTAACGCAAGGAGCATTTCGAACAGGGTTGGTCGTTCTTTGCGGAAATATGATTTGAAATTTTCTCGGCTACTACCTGAGATCAGAGTCCTTTTAGGTTCTTTAAAGGATGATCTTGGCTTGCATATGGCGGGTGTCTACCCTATTCCTTGCAGTTGTGGCATATCATATATTCATCAGACTATCAAGATAGCAGGGGACCATTGTACTGACCATAAACGTCACACACGGTTGCAACAGACGAGCAAATCCGCCACTGCAGAAAATTTTCCTGGCACCGGCTATCCTATGCAATAACAACATGGAGATTTTGACATGAACTTCCAGCTTCTGGGATAGTGTTATTAAGGCAGCAGTTGAAATTAAATTATCAGCAACCTTATAAATACAGACGGCAGTTTTTGCTTAATCTCTGCATGGAATCCTGCTCTTTCCTTTGTAAAAAAAAAAAAAAAAAAAAAAAAAAAAAAAAAAAAAAAAAAAAAAAAAAACAGAGCGCGGGAGTTAATACTACCTCGCCCATCGATTATTAATTTCACTATCGATCATTTCTAACGTCTGTCATCCTTGGCTTGTGATGGTGCTAGTATATAGAGTGTGCGTGCGTGCGCGCGCGTGTTTTATCTTTTCGGCATTTCGGAAATTAAATTCCCTCACGCAACGCTGAGGAGCTTGCTTTGTCTTGAAAATGTCAGTGTGTGATCCCGTCGAAATATCGCGGGTGTCGACGACGTCCCCCGGCTGCATACCCGTAAGTTATTTGAAGATGATATTACAGGTTCTGTAATGAGACTGGGGAAGCGAGTCAGTTGGAAGAGCTTTCTGTTTACCGGATTGGATTGCAATAACCAGAAAAAGGGGCACAACCTGTTTTGTCTTCAGCGATTTGAGCTTTACGACCGTCCTTACAAAGAAGTCCAGAACTTCAAATTCTTCGTTTATGTGATCAGGGTCCACTTTGCCAGGCGCAGATGCGTCGATGCAGTAAGCTAGCTTTCTTTCCAAGATGTTGTGAATGTAGTGAATGAATGCTACTTTTTATTCATCCCAAACATCCAAGATAGCAAAAAATTGCTACAATTGAGTAAGATAGCCATTACATGCTTGATAATTAACGCTTGTTTGATAGGGTGCACTAAAACCGAAATGTGGCAACATAATAAGAAATAAATTTTACAAAATGATACTTCTGTACATGGCACTTGTGCTACAACTAGCACAGGGTGTGGCATACAAAATCCCTCAGGAAGCCATGGGCATCCAGGCATCGCTGACTTCGTGTCATGACGATACCAGTAACACGCTGTAATTCTGCAGATCTGATGGTGTTAAGTTCTCTAGCAATGGTACGTTTAAGATCGTGTATTGTGCGAGGACTGTCAGCATACATTTTGTTTTTTAGTGTGCCTCAAAAAAAAAATAACATGATGTTACGTCCTAGGACCTTGACGGGAGGTGGGGGAGGGGGGCGGTGTGGAGTGGGGGCAGACGCGCCTGCTGAAAGGTCTGTCTTCAGGGAACACGGCGGTGTGTGTCATACTTGGGTTGGATGCTCTTACATCTTATTGGAATACTGCATACAGCTTATCTGCACCTGTTAATCGTGCATAGAAAGAGTTAAAGATCTCCAGATATGTGCCACTGCTTAAGGTGTAATTGAAAAATGTGGGGCCTACAATGCACATGCCGGACAGCACACAGCAAACTCTTTCTTCTCTGAGTGGAGAGCTTCATTACGCATAATATGTTGGTTGTTCTGCGACCACTATATGTAATTCTAGAAGTTCATAACCTAACAAATGAAACCAGGTCTCATCCGACAGGAGGTCAACTAAGGGATCCAAGTAACTGTTAGCAAATGATGTTGACAGCCAGTTACAAAAATGAACTCTTTTTTCCTGATCCTCAGATTTCACCTCTTGCACCGCACTCACGCGACCTTTTAGTATACGATGATATACACCAATCCGCTGCGATAACCTTACCGACTTACGGGGACCTCCCGTAATGTCCCTGGGAATTCTGCCAGGGTCCTAACTGCCTGTCACCTATTCCTCTGCACATTCTGAACAAGTCCTACGGCCCTCCATTTCTTGAATAGTGCTGGTCGTGGAGAGTTTTCTACCAGGACAATTCGCTTGAAACATTTCTTTACATGCCTTCATGGAGCCTTTGAGTATGTATGATTCCTCAATATCAATCCGCTGTTCTAATGGAAACTGTCCCATTTCTGTAACAACTCAACAATAAAGGCTTCCCACAACAACTGATGCACAAACACACAGCTGCACTCAGATTTCCAATAAAATTGAGTGTAATCGACTTTGGATACAGTGGTGCCACTTCACAAGCAATTCGACTACTGATGATAAACCGGTACGTGAGGCGAAACCGTTTTATGTGGGGCGCCCTGTATAATATCTAAATAACATTGCTGTCTCCGAGCAGACTATGATGCTGTCCTTATAACTGAATGTAATTACGCAGCCACTCTGTTACAGTTTCTTGTTCTCCGTAATTAGTGACTGATAAGTCGGAAGGCAGTACTTTACTGAGTGGGTTCCAGCCACTGACTGTACCCTCTGACTGCTGTTGCGTAACTGTCTGACTCTCTGCGGCGCGACGTCCAGCAGATCAGATGGTGCAACAAGTGCTGGATGCTCTTCTTCTCTTGCACAGGCAAAACAAGAAAATCATTTTTTGCTGGGTTCCTTCCTCTTCCTGCCCGCTGTTCAGTCCCTCTACGGGCTGTCACTTCATTTGTGGCCAGGAAGGCCATGTCTTGGTGCGAGTCCCAGTGGCTGGAAGTGAGAAACAATAAACTACGTTCCATCAAAACTTCAGTGCGACCATGGATCACCTCCTTCCACTTGCGACGGTGCTAAGAAGTAGCTCTTACTCGGCTTAGAGTGGGACATCGCCCACTGACACACGACTCCCTCTTACGTAGGGAGGAGCCCCCAGTATGTCATAGGTGAGGGACACAGCTGTCAGTACGACATCTTTTAACCGAGTGTGTTCTCTATGACGACCTGAGGGTTGAACTGGGTCTCCCACAGGATCTTCCCTCTACTTTAACATAACGAGGCGAGTGTTGTTCGTGTCTTAAAATTTTGTGCGGTGTTCGGAATTCTTCCCAAAATACTTGGTGTGCAATCTTAATGTGTCACAGAGTGATTGGGTCACGTATTATTTCTAAGTCGTCATCCAGCCACGCTTATTTGTCCCTTTCTTAACAGCATCTTTACAGGTATTTTCTCCATAATTTCGTTTAGTTATCCCACTGTGTCTCGCTGGGGTCTTATTACTTGCTTTTCTGAACCTCACCTTCCTGGTGTTCCTGTGCTGGAATCAAACGTAGTTTTCCAGGTTATTGATCTCCTTCCATAGATTACAAAAATCTTCTTCGGTATAACATTAATGCAATAGCGCTGATGACCTAGATGTTTAGCGCCCTCCACCATAAATCATCATCATCTGTTTTTAGGTGCCTGTCAGAAGGATTTCCATGTCTGCCCATAAAATGTGGAAGTGACGTAGTTCATAGTTGACAGCGCTCCCAATGGCGGCTGCCCATACTACTAGGAGACGTATAGGATGCGCTGGAAGAAGTGGCACAGAAGCAGCAAGAGGTCCAGGTTCATGAGCGCCATCTGGCTGCTGCTTCACGAAGCTCAGAGACGCCAGGAAAGTGGTTGTGCCTATATGGTGGCGGTGGCGGTCTCTCGCGGTGTTTGTTTTACATGTTACACAAGACGCTTTCTGTGTCACTTGACAGAAATCTTCAGCAATATGCAGTGGTATCTTCTAAAGGTATCTACCAACCATCTTCAAAAAATGGTTCAAATGGCTCTGAGCACTATGTGACTTAACATCTGAGGTCATAAGTCCCCTAGAACTTAGAACTACTTGAACCTAACTAACCTATGGACATCACACACATCCATGCCCGAGGCAGGATTCGAACCTGCGACCGTAGCAATCCCGCGGTTCCAGACTGTAGCGCCTAGAACCGCACAGTCACCGCGGCCGGCCAACCATCTTCAAGCTGCCCCTTATTCCGCCTCAGTTACACTATGTCGGCGATTGCTGCGCAGGCACTTTCTCCACGTACGCGTATACCATAGTTACTCTACCACGCAAACATTGGGGGTTACACTCGTCTGGTGTGAGACATTCCCAGGGGGGGGGGGGGGGGGGGGCACTGGGTGCCGAAACCGCACAATAACCCTGGGCTCGGTGTGGGGCGGCGGTGGGGTGAGTGGACCACTGAGGGCTATGGTGGGGACGAAGCCTCTCCATCGTTTCTATGTCCTAGTTCCATGCAGTACTACACAATACAATCTTCAAGCTGAATACAGCGCTTGTCTAGTTTCAGAGAAGTTACTGGAATTGACTGTGGTTCTCTTGAAAGTGGAGTACTAGTGATGGATGTGGTGGATCAGATATTGGAGCTGCAGAAACGCATTCCGAGCCTTGTTGGAGATCAGAGACCAGTGCAGATGAATTGCCAGTTTCTGCTAGGAGAGTGTTTCATGACTGTGCGCCCTAGCAGTTCTGGTCTGCACATAGCTGTCGGGGACAGTTACTGATTTAGTTCTCGGTTTTTCCTCACTGGCGAGCTTCGTATGTTGGCAGCGACAGTCGGAAATTTTTTGTTTCACATAGTAGTTCCAGTTGGTGGTGGCCTAACGGGTTGCTCATTTTCCAAATCCGGGAGCGGTACTAGCAAGGCGGTCGTGTCCTAGTCGTAATCCACTGCTGTGTCGGTTATCACAGCTTCGTACGTTGTAGATGGAGCGCCTGATAAGGTCGTCGGTGGAGCTAGTCCAAGCCGGCCGGCTGGCGGTCTGCCCATTCCAGGCTGGCGCTACAGTCGAGACGCCGTAAGAAGCCCTCATAGTTGCAGAGGGGTGGGTGCACCCGCTTGACGTGCCTACACCAACCAATCACTTAACGTTTTGCGAACTCCTCTAAGGCACAGCGCTATAGATAGCTACTGTTTTCGCCTGCACTTCACAGTTGAAAGCTGGCGAAAGCTTGCTGACTTCAGTGCGCCGTGCAGCCAGCTGCACTAGTGTCCAAAATTAAAGCCACAAAGCAGTATAAACAGGTGATGCTAAAGTACACTCATGCTCATAAATTGAGGATAATTGCAGAATGTGGTGCCACACAATCTGGCACTACACAAAAGTGGCGCTAATAGCATACGCACACAGGGAACACACACGACACAGATCTCTAAGTACACGGTATTCGTGATAAATTGAAAAAACACATGTGCTACAAAACACCACTGTTTCCTACGCATGTACCCCGACATCAATATGGGACATGATCACCATGCACACGTACCCAGGCCACACAAGGAATTGGCATACTCTGGATCTTGTGGTCGAGCAGCTGCTGGGGTATAGCCTCCCATTCTTGCACCAGTGCCTGTCGGAGCTCCTGAAGTGTTGTAGGGGTTTGAAGACGTGCAGCGATACGTCGACCGAGAGCATCCCACACGTGACCGATGGGGTTTAGGTCTGGAGAATAGACAGGCCACTCCATTGATATCTTCTGTTTCAAGGTACTCCTCCACGATGGCAGCTCGGTGGCGCCGTGCGTTATCATCCATCAGGAGGAAAGTGGGACCCACTGCACCACCGAAAAGGCGGACATACTGGTGGAAAATGACGTCCCGATACACCTGACCTGTTACAGTTCGTCAAAGACATGCAGGGGTGTACGTGCACCAATCATAATCCCACCTCACACCATAAAACCACGACCTCCATACAGGTCCCTTTCAAGGACATTAAGGGGTTGGCATCTGGTTCTTCTTTCACGCCAGATGAAAAACCGGCGAGAACCACTGTTCAGACTGTACCTGGACTCGTCTGTGAACATAACCTGGCACCACTGTTCCAATGTCTATGTACTGTGTTCTTAACACCAGGCTTTACGGGCTCTCCTGTGACCAGAGGTCAGTGGAATACACCTTACAGGTCTCCGGGCGAATAAAGCATCTCTGTTAAGTCGTCTGTAGACTGTGTGTCTGGAGACAACTGTTCCAGGGGCTACCGTAAGGTCCCGAGCAAGGCTACCTGCAGTACTCCGTGGTCGTCTGCGAGCACTGATGGTGAGATATCGGTCTCCTTGTGGTGTTGTACACTGTGGACGTCCCGTACTGAAGCGCCTGGACACGTTTCCGGTCTGCTTGGATCGTTGCCATAATCTTGAGATCACACTTTGTGACACACAGAAGGACCGTGCTATGACCTGCTGTGTTTGATCAGCCTCCAGTCGCCCTAGAATTCTACCCCTCATTACGTCATCAATAAGTGTTCTTTGAGCCTTTTCAAAACACAGTCACCATTAACATGTTTGAAAACGTCTGCACACTTGCTCGCTGCACCGTACTCTGACATGCACCAACACACATCTGCGTATGTGGACTGCTGCCAGCGCCACCGTGAGACGACCGCAGGTCAAATGCACCGCATGGTCATACCCCGAGGTGATTTAAACCGCAAACCGCCCAACACAGCGTTGCTTCACCATGTATCACCATTATCCTTAATATATGAGCATGAGTGTAGAAACAATGTACAGAATTCAGAACGCGATCAACTGCAACTTCCATAAGTTATGCAGAAATGTTCTTTGTTTTTTTTCCAACTTAAAGGATTTGCACACAGATTGTGACAACTGGCGAATGTGTGCAGTATGGGGTGTGACCCCCTCTGGCACTACTACAGGGCTGACAACGACGGGACACGCTGCGAATGACGTCATCAATCTCAGGTTGAGGCAATGACGCCCATTCTTCCTGCAGAGCTCCTCACAAGACTTGGAGAATGGTTGGTGTATGTTGACGTGATGCAACCCGTCTCCTTGTCTCATGTCTCCCAGACATGCTCTATGGCATTAAAATAGGGAAAGTGAGAAGGCCTTGCCATGCATGCAGTATCTTCAGTTTCTAAAAAAACATCGACCACCCGTGCTCTGTGATGTCGAGCACAATCGTCCATCAATACCAAGTCTGGGCCCACAGCACCTCGCAACGACCGCGCATGAGATCTGAAGATCTCCTCACGATACCTGACACAGTTAAATCTTGCTTATTGGCACGTACAATTTCATGAAAATCCGTTCGAATGGTCAACATAATCCTTGCCCACGCCATTGGGGATGCTCCTCGATATCGGTCTCTTTCCACAATGTTAGGGTCCCGATAGCGTGTTCCAAGTGCCCTGCAGATCCGAATCTGTCGAGAATCACTCTTCAGAACAAATCGGGACTCGACTGTGAAAAGAACATTGCCCCACTGTTCGACCATTCCGGTGGCATGTTGACTGTTCACTCTAGAGTCTACACGTTCCCTTCTGTGAAGATACGCCAGAGCTAAACAGACAGCAGGTCTCCAATAATAAAGGCCATTCTGCTGAAGCCTTCTGTAAACCGTTCGCCTCGATACAACACGTCCAGGGGATGCTGCGAGCTCAGATGCCGGTTGCAGTGCAGTAGTAAGGCGTTACCGTCGTGCTCTTACAGCCAAGTAACGGTCCACTCTTTCTGATGTCACGCGTGGTCGGTCCTGTGCTGGTCTCCGGGATAGTGTTTCTGTCTCTATAAACCGTCGCCTCGTCCGAGAGACGACAGAAAGATTCACATGAAGCCACCGGGCCACATCAGTTTGCCATTCTCCTGCTTCCATTCTTCCTATGCCCCTCCACAGCAGAGAGTCTGTAGGCCTCTTCTCCGTGGCATAATGCACCGTCTGTGACTGTGTACAAGCGATTGTGGATATAGGACTGCCCTGCAATCACCACCCAGCTTGATATGTGCTCTGATGTCATTGCTGGCGTGGTTGTCCGTTGATCGGAATGCCATCTTCCGTGCATAACACGATCGTAACGACATCTTTTGACAGTTTGTATGATTATATCGTGAATTAGACACGGGTCGCCGAAATAGCCGATGCTTTAATTTTGGACACCAGTGTGTTTACCCTGGTCCCCAGCAGAATGCATCAGTACTGAAATCCTTCTTGTCCCTCCATGTACGAAAGGCGTCGATCCAAGATAGCTGTATCTCGCAGGCGTTATCGCTATCAATTGTATCTGGTAGGGCGATACAACAAATATAGTATTTTAATTAAATTTAATGTACAAAGGAGGAAGTTATTGTCTGTTCTACAAGATTATGGAATAGGAGGCAAACTTTTGCAAGCAATTAAAGGTCTTTACATGGATAGTCAGGCAGCAGTTAGAGTTGACGGTAAATTGAGTTCATGGTTCAGAGTAGTTTCAGGGGTAAGACAAGGCTGCAACCTGTCTCCACTGTTGTTCATATTATTTATGGATCATGTGTTGAAAACAATAGACTGGCTGGGTGAGATTAAGATATGTGAACACAAAATAAGCAGTCTTGCATATGCGGATGACTTAGTTGTGATGGCAGATTCGATTGAAAGTTTGCAAAGTAATATTTCAGAGCTAGATCAGAAATGTAAGGACTATGGTATGAAGATTAGCATCTCCAAAACGAAAGTAATGTCAGTGGGAAAGAAATATAAACGGATTGAGTGCCAAATAGGAGGAACAAAGTTAGAACAGGTGGACGGTTTCAAGTACTTAGGATGCATATTCTCACAGGATGGCAACATAGTGAAAGAACTGGAAGCGAGGTGTAGCAAAGCTAATGCAGTGAGCGCTCAGCTACGATCTACTCTCTTCTGCAAGAAGTAAGTCAGTACCAAGACTAAGTTATCTGTGCACCGTTCAATCTTTCGACCAACTTTGTTGTACGGGAGCGAAAGCTGGGTGGATTCAGGTTACCTTATCAACAAGGTTGAGGTTACGGATATGAAAGTAGCTAGGATGATTGCAGGTACTAGTAGATGGGAACAATGGCAGGAGGGTGTCCACAATGAGGAAATCAAAGAAAAACTGGGAATGAACGCTATAGATGTAGCAGTCAGGGCGAACAGGCTTAGATGGTGGGGTCATGTTACACGCATGGGAGAAGCAAGGTTACCCAAGAGACTCATGGATTCAGCAGTAGAGGGTAGGAGGAGTCGGGGCAGACCGAGGAGAAGGTAGCTGGATTCGGTTAAGAATGATTTTGAAGTAATAGGATTAACGTCAGAAGAGGCACCAATGTTAGCACTGAATAGGGGACCATGGAGGAACTGTATAAGGGGCGCTATGCTCCAGACTGAACGCTGAAAGGCATAATCAGTCTTAAATGATGATGATGATGATGATGATGATGTACAAATACCAACTGGTTTACGCATATTTAAGTAAGAGGAAGCAGAGTTACGTTACGCGCAGTTCCCTCAGTTAGGACAGGGTATCATTTTCTGTTTTGGACCAAATCATCAATGGTGTGCAACTCGATTATATACTAGACCCACTCCTGTTCATGCTATACATGAGAAACCTCTCGTTTTGTTTTGAGAAAGTGGAAATAATTATCTTTGCGAACACTGCAGACGTCGCAGTCGAGTTGGTCGGAAATGCAGCAACACAAAAAGCACAAAATAAAGGTTCACGTATTTCATTACAAAGTAGGTTGTAGCATCGACAAAATTACTTTAGAATGGCGTTCTCGTCTACGAGTCAATGCTGCAATTTCTTTATATTCAGGAATAGTTGGTAAAAGCAGCCACGTGGAGTTGTCGCTTCTGGCTGCTTTGGCGAAATCGTCGGAACACATGAATGCAGAAGTTAAATATTTTGAATTAGAGCTTCTTATCCTAAATGGAGAATCATCGACAGACTCAGACATCGAGTATGCTTATAAAAACGTGACAGCATCACTGCTGTGTCAAGATACGGTAGTGTCGATAATTTCGAAAGTTCACCAAACGCGCGTCCATTTAACCACGTGCCTGAATCTGACGTACTATTTAAATGCAGTGTCGTTGTTTGAATTAAACACACCATGGTCACCCTTCGCTGTGTTGTTATGCTCTCGCGGATATTGAATCTCCCTAGTAAGTGCCAAACATGACACGGAGGCAGACATCTCGCAGGGAGTACCGCAGTACTTGCGAAGCTAATAACCGTGACTTTTTATGTGAGGCTGTTATTCTGCAGTAGACTGGCTCATTTTGCTATCTGGCTGCTTTTCGAATAATTACACTACTCACGTTTGTGTCTTGTTACTCACATTGTAATTAAACTTGTTCTTTAATACATAATTGCAGTTATCGATTGCCTGTTTAAATTTCAGAGGCAATTTAGAAACAGTTCATAATGACTCTTATGTTTGTAACAAAGATACCACACAGCAAGCATTCACCCAATGTCTACTTATCAGAGACGAATTAATAAAAATTCATGTCCTCTTACTCTTCTTGGCTTTGCAACAAGAGTTATTAGTAAGTGTATGAAATTGTAGATTCGTCCTAGAGTTCAACAATTTAATGAACAGTTACGACACCATTTTCTCCAACTGTGTAAAGTGTTGAGTACAATGGCAAAGACCCGGACTTCTCATTTCAGTTAAAGAATGGCCTCAAATCAAGTTGTATCAAAGATTTAGAAGTTGTTCATAAGAAATACAAACCTCCCAGTCGCCAATGAAATGAATGACTCCGACAAGAGATCGCTTTGGTTCATATTATTTGAATTATTATAAACACAGTATTATCACATAAATCCGTAAGTTGGTATGAGTGATGAAAGTAGCCAATGTAGACAAGCGTGACCTTCAGTGAACGTGAGTTCGTTTAATATTCTTTGATTCCAGAAGAAGCAGTTGCTACTGGTGTGTAGCCGAGCGTTTCTAGGCGCTACAGTCTGGAACTGCGCGACCGCAACGGTCGCAGGTTCGAATCCTGCCTCGGGCATGGATGTGTGTGATGTCCTTAGGTTAGTTTGGTTTAAGTAGTTCTAAGTTCTAGGAGACTGATGACCTCAGAAGTTAAGTCCCATAGTGCTCAGAGCCATTTTTTACTGGTGTGTACATGTAATGAAAGTTCAAAAGAAAAGCTGTTTTAGCTAATTACGACAATATAAATTAACTGTATAAGAAACTGGATATTGAACGTGTACGTGTAAAGAGAATTTGAACGAGTACACTTCAATTCAGTCATTATAAAATGATGATGTTCTGAGTTGCTACTTCTCTTCTAGGAACTGCACAGAGTGTGGAAAACCATCCTCCCTAGTTAAAAGTTCAAATAAAAAAGAGATGGATCAAAATAAATAAACTGTATTAACATGTATGACAACTGTGCAGAGGCATTTTTTTCATTTATTACACAATGTGTCTCTTAAGTGGTGTCCTTTACTAACTGTGCTTTGTTGATGTGAGTTCGAATATTCTGCATCATTGCATCGACCATTTCTTGATGAATAAGACCAAATTCTTCCTACACTGCATTTCTTAGGGCTGGACAAGGCTTCTGCCGATGCTTAAACACCTCAGCCTTAAGATGCCACCACAGGCAAAAATCTCAGGGTGATTGTTCTGGCCGCAGGAGGTCGCCACATGACGAAATCAAGCGTCCAGGAGACATTTGTCTCGGCACTTGGGCAGAAATCTGACCTCTGGGAGCGGTGGCTGCTGAAACCATACCTGCTCAGTCTACAGCGCAGTCATTCTTGGTGTGAAAAATGTTGATCACGTGAGAGCGTCGTCGACAGGTCCCTCTTCAAAAAAAGTAGGACTATTTACGCAGACTCCTAGAACCGCGCACCGTACAGTAACACAGCCGTTATGCAGTGGTTTCTCATGAAGTTCACGAAGCTTATGACAATGAATGCACCCTGATTAGTGAAAATGTGCTTCAGCACTTGAAAGGATTGAAACATCTTCAGGGATATTTTCAATGAAGTTTCCACATTACGTCACAGGGCTATCACAACCACGTTCAAACAATTGTTGTATAACGACCATCATGTACGGATAAAATCGCAAGTCGTGTTGCAAATTTCGACCCCTCTCCGGTCAGATACCCGAAAAGCTCCAGCGTGTTTTATAGCGGATCTCTTTGGAGACTGTTGAAATGGACGCCTCACTGCCGTAATGTTTTCAGGAGTTCCTTTCTCCTCTTTTTTTAACCATGCCGTCGCTTGCTCTTAACTTTGATATCCAATCTGGAACTGCTCCACATGCAGGAATATGGAAGAGTCTACGGAAAGCACGCTGGACAGCGACAACGGAATAACCGTTTTATCAGCGTAAGTACGTTCTTCACCCGTCCATTACATGCTTGGAATTCGTTAAAGATTACAATTTTCACCAATTTAATGTCGGTTGCTTGTATTCATTGCCCTGTTCAGTCCTCCTTGTTTTCATTTATCTTTTGCTAAGGCAAAACGAGTAGGCACAACTCCTCGCTCCGCAGATATAATTCATTTTAATACATTTTCTTTCTTTTGATCCGCCAGTTTTTATTTGAACTTTAAATCAGACAGGATATTTTGCCGCATCTTACGTTACTTCAGACAACTGCAATCTAGCAGGAAACGAAAATTAGAAGAAGCACAATCGAGGACAGTCGTAAATAACAGATTTCTAAGGTCAAAGTGAAAACTTTTGTCATCGAACCAGTTTCTGCTGTCGGACGCTCTCGTGGTTGTAGTCGAGCTCTCACGCTGACACAGAGATCGAGTTGAATAAACAAAAGTTTTACATTGTTGTGTTGGTACGTGTTGCACAATAACGTATGTCAAGCGTCAACTTTCTCTACGGAACAGTTTCGTTCATATGATTTTTAAAGTAGTCGCATGGTGTATGTTTGGTTCAGATAGATAAACTGTAATTCTTTGTTTTGAATGGTCAATCACCACTGGAAATTAATCAAAGTTGTTGAAAGCTTAAAACGAGTTTTCGCCTTAATCTCCATCAGGTATGTTATGGACAGCTAAATTCAATTTTGGTCATACTTTTCTTGTGGGTGATGAAAGTGATAGACTTCCTAAAACCATTGTGCAAGATGCGTATCACACATTTTATATGCGACCAAACGCAAATGTGAAAATGAATTCGTCAGTACTGCAAGTACTAAATGCTTTCGAAAGTATTCAAATGATTTTCTTCACCAGTTTCTTTAGGTAAGACGCAAGTCCACATCAGTTCACGCCAGAGACGAAACAGCAGTCATGTAGTCAGTGGAAACCAGTGACTGTATCAATAAAGGTGAAGTCTTTCAATCGCCGGAAACCAAATGTACAACGTTTCCTGAGAAGTAAAAGAGTTTTCTACTTATCTTTCGAAAGGTAAAATAATAGCTGGTGAATATTATCAAGCTTCCTCAACCAAGTAGAACGAATAAAAAAAACTTGAGAAAGGGCCTGTAGCCATAGATAAAAAAAAGAGACCTCCTACGTAAGGATAACGCAGCTCCCCACAAAAACACTTTTCCCACTGAAAAAGTGGCGATTCGAAGCTGAAGCTTCCGCAGTGTTTACCAGATCTGCCAGCCTCTCACTTCCAACCATAAATAAACTTAAAGAAATTTTTTGCTTGAAAAAGTTTTAAATCGAATTAAGAAGAGATTATGGCGCCTGTGGACGAATGTTTTATAGAGCTTCCATAATCACAATGCAAGGATGGTATTTTCAGACTGGAAAAACCTTGGTGAAAGTATGTTACCCGAAAAAGGGTGACATGAAAAACAAAGTGAATATCTGACTTAAAAACAGTATGCTATTGGACGGCCCAGAAAATTTCACATTTGTAAACAATTCTTTAATCTTGTTAATCACTCTCCCTCTCTGTCTCTCTCTCCCTCTCTCTCGAATATATAGAAGTATAAACATGTTAATTAGACATGATGATTTTATTTCATGTTTACCCACTGACGCAAATGAAAGTTGTTGGAGTTGGTTCTGCAATACAGCATGTTAGTACGTGTGTCAAAAACTAATTAATAAATTTCATGGCAGTTAGTTCATAATCGAAGTTGTCAGTGAGACTGAATCAATAATTAATAAATATTATTACTTAAGATAAAACTTATTTGACGATAAATGCTATGGAAGTATTACAGGCACTGTATTACTTTGTCCATTCTGAGTTACAAAACCTCATTTTCACATTGAAGGTATCTTGATGAGATGAATGTCCACATTACGCACATTTTCATTTACGTAATAGCACCCACATGTGATATGTTATGAAAGTCGCGATTGAAACACCAAATTGTAGCTTCTGTGATCACGAAATACGAGAATTACTGTGGTCAAAATTGACAGATTAACATTTCTTGGAACTTATATTTTCATACGCGCATTTGACCTAAAGCTTAATTGTGTATTGGAGCCCACGCTTGAATTCTGTTTCTCTACAGTAATCATACCGGCCTCTTACAAAGAATGTGTGTTGAAAGTAAGCGGTGATCTACCGAGAGACAGCTTAAACGGGTGGCTCTCTAAGCAAACGGTTTACATTTCGTTACCTTATGTTATTAGATTGGTTGCTCTGCATTAACTGAGAAGTTCTGTGAGGATGACGCAGCATAGAATGAGAGACCCGCTCAGTTGATTGCAGTCACCTTGTCTCTTAATTTGAGGAAACTACTCAGATACTTTCGCGAGAGCGTTTCATCGCAGCATTCGTCTTTTCAAGTGCTTGTCAAAGTTACAAAGCTACTAAAAATATACGTGCTGCAGTATCTTGAATGAAACACAGGTTAGATATATTAGCTAAGTAATAAAATTACGTGCCTCGCGCGTACTATCAACTGGTGAAAACCCGGTTCTGATATATTGAGCCGTTCGGGAAATAAAATAGGTGTTATGCCTCGAGTGTATATAAACGAGCATTACGTTCATCTGTCTATGGAACTGGAATAAACCTTATACGACGTACAGTCAGAAGCAACGTCTGCCAGGCGATTTAGATGATAATTATGCAGCTTTGGGGAGCCTGTTAATACGTCAGTAGCTGCGTACTGTGACAGAGTAATTACAGAGAAACGTCGGGTCGGTACTTCGGAGCTGTTGATAGATTCATGAAGCAGACTAAGCACTGGGAAGCAGCGGCGCACTCGCGCAGTGTTTCCGCTTCGGCGCCGCAGATCCGAGTAGAGCCGAAGTACGGCGCTCCTCTACTAAACAGGCAGTGTCAAACGGGGCGTGAGACGCCAGCAAGTACTTTCTGCCCGAGGAGTGGGGAGGGTTCTCGCACCTGGTGGACGAGCGGCAGCGATTTATTTAAAGTGGTTGAGGGGTGAACCGTTTGTTTAAAATCAAATCTGCCGACAGCCACGCTAGTTACGGCACTGATCAGTCCCAGAAATTGCTTTTTTTCCGCAAATTATAAAGTCGCTTGTAGCTGAGCAGATGATGCTTCATTGGACAAAAATGAATTGAGAAACGAACTGGACATTTGCAATTGAAACGAGCCTCTCATCAATCACATTCATGTGAAATGTTTCTCCTTAAAAAAATGTAATCCGTAGAGTTAATATCAAATTAAAAATAATCCTCCTCAAATGATTCAATTTAAGAAGATTGGAGTTGTTGGATTCTTTTCGGTTTTGTTCTATAACTACCGGGTGATCAAAAAGTCAGTATAAATTTGAAAACTGAATAAATCACGGAATAATTTAGATAGAGAGGTACGAATTGACACAGAAAATGTTCAAATGGCTCTGAGCACTATGGGACTTAACATCTTAGGTCATCAGTCCCCTAGAACTTGGAACTACTTAAACCTAACTAACCTAAGGACATCACAGACATGCATGCCCGAGGCAGGATTAGAACCTGCGACCGTAGCAGTCCGGACAAATTGACACACATGCTTGGAATGACATGAGGTTTTATTATAACCAAAAAGATTCAAACGTTCAAAAAATGCCTGACAGATGGCGTTTCATCTGATCAGAATACCAATAATTAGCATAAGAAAGTAAGGCAAAGCATAGATGATGTTCTTTACAGGAAATGCTCAATATGTCCACCATCATTGCTCAACAATAGTTGTAGTCGAGGAATAATGTTGTGAACAGCACTATAAAGCATGTCCGGAGTTACGGTGAGGCGTTGGCGTCGGATGTTGTCTTTCAGCATCTATAGAGATGTCGGTCGATCACGATACACTTGCGACTTCAGGTAACCCCAAAGCCAATAATCGCACGGACTGTGGTGTGGGGACCTGGGAGGCCAAGCATGACGAAAGTGGCGGCTGAGCACACGATTATCACCTAACGACGCGCGCAAGTGATCTTTCACGCGTCTAGCAGTACTGTTTTTTTTTTGTTATAATAAAACCCCATGTCATTCCAAGCATGTGTGTCAATTTTTACCTCTCTATCTACATAATTCCGTGGTTTATGAAGTTTTCAAATTTATACTGACTTTTCGATTACCCGGTATATCGTAAAGCATATAAAATCAAACGCAAAGATTTCAGTGCAGTATACTTCAGTCGCTAAATTTTTATTTTTCCTGAATACATGAGCATACGTTTGTGTGTTATTTGTGAAAGAGCAGTTTCTTATCGAACGGTATCATCGTATGTCCGGAAGCAGACTGCCGGAAATTAAGTGGCGCCCGCTGCTACATACCGAGGTCCGAGTAGTGGTGACAGCGACGTCTCGTCTTGGCTCTGACCGTGCAGCTACTGTTCTCGGCTGTGCCGCAGACAGTGACGATACGAGCAGCTGACGCACTAGCAGGCTCAGGTCCCGCTGTAGCTAGCTGCCGAGACACAGTGTGTGCTGTACTCACCGCGGTCGCGCGCCGGCTGCTGCGGGTCGCCTGGAGCTTGGGCCGGTGTGTGCTCTGTGCTCCCTCTGCTGGCTGCGCCGTGTGTCGCTGCGAGCCGCCGGCGTCCACTGCGCGCCGGTCGATAGCCGCTCCTCGCCCACCCGGCACAGCCAGGCCCTCGCCGCTCCGCGACACAACACGGCCGGCGCGGGACGCCCGCGCGCGCATGCGCACTGCGCTCGCGGCGGCGACGAGCGCGACAGACGCGCGGCCCGGGGGACGCCGTCTAGCGCCGCGTCATCGGGGCCGCCCCACCCCACCCCACCACACCCCGTAACAGCTGAATGGTCTCGCGTGGCGCTTGTCTAGTTTCGGCGCACAAAGCCTACAGTGTCCTCCAACGCAAGCTACATCTACAGTGTGGAAACACAGTCCAGTGTCAGTCTGTTCACGGATGAAGGGGCTAAGGAGTCAGTACTTACAGTTACTGCACTTACAAGCATAAATTATAGTACCTCCGAAATACCTCGAAAAATCTGTCGTTTTCTCAGAAACGGCCGAGTTTCTGCGGATATGGCGAAAGTCACGTGTTCGCTTACTTTGACCCCTCTTCTACTGAGCCAAGTTCCCGGAAAATCGGATTATGGCATCTGCTGTGTTCTCCGCGTCAAATGCATATCTTAAGAGCTATGAGCACTTTCTCATCTTCGCTACTGTAAAACACGTCTCTTCTACTGCCAGCTCTTTACTATGACGAACTACCTACAGAATTTAGTAATCAGATGACACATTCCTCTTTTATTCTCCGCGGATACAGCGTGCAGTAATTATCTGTTGGCATTGTTACTGCAAATCGTATTCACAGTTTTGGGTAAGTGCAGCGCATACAGTTAGTTGTAATGAAATCATACTGTGTTTTGGTAAGTGTATGAAATGCTTTTCATTGTCGTTTTAACTTGTTTAATTTGTTTCCAGAATTCTAGAGGTCGTAATAGCAAAGAGCTTGCATTACACGAGATCCGTTTCAGAGTATCGAAAATGAATAGCTCTTCAGGTATGCTTATCAGAGACCGTGTTTACTAGACATTTTTATCTTGCTTTGGTCCATACTTCAATCTTTCAGGCTACTGAATACCTTTTTTAGCTTTCTGTACACCCTTTTACGTCGGTACTTCTTTGTGTACCACGGTGCTGGTTGCTGCACGACTAGAGGCAAGGTTGATAGAGTGAGACAGTTGCGTAATGTGTGTGTGTGTGTGTGTGTGTGTGCCGGCCGCGGTGGTCTAGCAATTCTAGGCGCTCAGTCCGGAACCGCGCGACCGCTACGGTCGCAGGTTTGAATCCTGCCTCGGGCATGGATGTTTGTGATGTCCTTAGGTTAGTTAGGTTTAAGTAGTTCTAAGTTCTAGGGGACTGATGACCTCAGAAGTTAAGTCCCATAGTGCTCAGAGCCATTTGAACCATTTGTGTGTGTGTGTGTGTGTGTGTGTGTGTGTGTGTGTGTGTGTGCGTGTGTGTCGACACAGCCGGGCCGGCCGCTGTGGCCAACCGGTTCTAAGCGCTTCAGTCCGGAATCGCGTTGCTGCTACGGTCGCAGGTTCGAATTCTGCCTTGGGCATGGATGTGTGTGATGTTCTTACGTTAGTTACGTTTAAGTAGTTCTAAGTCTAGGGGACTGATGACCTCAGATGTTAAAACCCATAGTGCTTAGAGCCATTTGAACCATTTTCGATACAGCTTTCCCAGTTACCTCCAGCCTGGCGACGCATAGCTGTGTTAACTTCTCGGCGAACCTACACGTCACAATTTGTAGGCGGGGGCCACCAACCGGCTTGTTGACCGTGGGCGACCACTGCAAGATATTCAGTGCTTTGTTTCTCTTGATAGCGCTGTATGTTTGACGTCGCTGCGGTGTGTGTAGATTCAATGTGGGGGAAACCTCCAGAGCTGACAACGCTTCTGCTGAAAAATGACAATTCGTTCACATGTTAAGCCTGGAATGATTCTTCGAGGCCGCGCGGGATAAGCCGAGCGGTCTAGGGCGCTGCAGTCATGAACTGTCCGGCTGATCACGGCAGAGGTTCGAGTCCTCCCTAGGGCATGGGTATGTGTGTTTGCCCTTAGGATACTTTAGGTTAAGCAGTGAGTAAGCTCTCTTGTCCTAGGGTTGGGAAATTGCCCCTAAAGGCGCAAGAATCAGCAATGATCAACGACATGAGGATGCAGAAGGCAATGGAAACCACTGCATTAAAGACACGTAACGTGTATCCACAGGACATGTGGCCTGTAATTGAAGAAGTGTCATGATGATCTCTCCATTGGCAAAAGATTCCGGAATAGTCCCCCATTCGGATCTCCGGGAGGGGACTGCCAAGGGGGAGGTTACCATGAGAAAAAGATTGAATAATCAAAGAAAGGATAACGTTCTACGAGTCGGGGCGTGGAATGTCAGAAGCTTGAACGTGGTAGGGAAACCAGAAAATCTGAAAAGGGAAATGCAAAGGCTCAATCTAGATATAGTAGGGGTCAGTGAAGTGAAGTGGAAGGAAGACAAGGATTTCTGGTGAGACGAGTAGCGAGTAATATAAACAGCAGCAGAAAATGGTATAACAGGTGTAGGATTCGTCATGAATAGGAAGGTAGGGCAGAGGGTGTGTTACTGTGAACAGTTCAGTGACCGGGTTGTTCTAATCAGAATCGACAGCAGACCAACACCGACAACGATAGTTCAGGTATACATGCCGACGTCGCATGCTGAAGATGAACAGATAGAGAAAGTGTATGAGGATATTGAAAGAGTAATGCAGTATGTAAAGGGGGACGAAAATCTAATAGTCATGGGCGACTGGAATGCAGTTGTAGGGGAAGGAGCAGAAGAAAAGGTTACAGGAGAATATGGGCTTGGGACAAGGAATGAAAGAGGAGAAAGACTAATTGAGTTCTGTAACAAGTTTCAGCTAGTAATAGCGAATACCTTGTTCAAGAATCACAAGAGGAGAAGGTATACTTGGAAAAGGCCGGGAGATACGGGAAGATTTCAATTAGATTACATCATGGTCAGACAGAGATTCCGAAATCAGATACTGGATTGTAAGGCGTACCCAGGAGCAGATATGGACTCAGATCACAATATAGTAGTGATGAAGAGTAGGCTGAAGTTCAAGACATTAGTCAGGAAGAATCAATACGCAAAGAAGTGGGATACGGAAGTACTAAGGAATGACGAGATACGTTTGAAGTTCTCTAACGCTATAGATACAGCAATAAGGAATAGCGCAGTAGGCAGTACACTTGAAGAGGAATGGACATGTCTAAAAAGGGCCATCACAGAAGTTGGGGAGGAAAACATAGGTACAAAGAAGGTAGTTGCGAAGAAACCATGGGTAACAGAAGAAATACTTCAGTTGACTGATGAAAGGAGGAAGTACAAACATGTTCCGGGAAAATCAGGAATACAGAAATACAAGTCCCTGAGGAATGAAATAAATAGGACGTGCAGGGAAGCTAAGACGAAATGGCTGCAGGAAAAATGTGAAGACATCGAAAAAGATATGATTGTCGGAAGGACAGACTCAGCATACAGGAAGGTCAGAACAACCTTTGGTGACATTAAAAGCAACGGTGGTAACATTAAGAGTGCAACGGGAATTCCACTGTTAAATGCAGAGGAGAGAGCAGATAGGTGGAAAGAATACATTGAAAACCTCTATGAGGGTGAAGATTTGTCTTAGTATTAGAATCGGAATTTAAAAGAGCTTTGGAGGACTTGCGGTCAAATAAGGCAGAGGGGATAGATAACATTCCATCAGAATTTCTAACATCATTGGGGGAAGTGGCAACAAAACGACTATTCACGTTGGTATGTAGAATATATGAGTCTGGCGATATACCATCTGACTTTCGGAAAAGCATCATCCACACAATTCCGAAGACGGCAAGAGCTGACAAGTGCGAGAATTATCGCACAATCTGCTTAACAGCTCATGCATCGAAGCTGCTTACAAGAATAACATACAGAAGAATGAAAAAGAAATTTGAGAATGCGCTAGGGGACGATCAGTTTGGCTTTAGGAAAAGTAAAGGGACGAGAGAGGCAATTCTGACGTTACGGCTAATAATGGAAGCAAGGATAAAGAAAATTCAAGACACTTTCATAGGATTTGTCCACCTGGAAAAAGCGATCGACAATATAAAATGGTGCAAGCTGTTCGAGATTCTGAAAAAAGTAGGGGTAAGCTATACGGGGAGACGGGTCATATACAATATGTACAACAACCAAGAGGGAATAATAAGAGTGGACGACCAAGAACGAAGTGCTCGTATTAAGAAGGGTGTAAGACCAGGCTGTAGCCTTTCGCCCCTACTCTTCAATCTGTACATCGAGGAAGCAATGATGGAAATAAAAGAAAGGTTCAGGAGTGGAATTAAAATACAAGGTGAAAGGATATCAATGATACGATTCGCTGATGACATTGCTATCCTGAGTGAAAGTGAAGAAGAATTAAATGATCTGCTGAAAGGAATGAACAGTCTAATGAGTACACAGTATGGTTTGAGAGTAAATCGGAGAAAGATGAAGGTAATGAGAAGTAGTAGAAATGAGAACAGCGAGAAACTTAACATCAGGATTGATGGTCACGAAGTCAATGAAGTTAAGGAATTCTGCTCCTAGGCAGTAAAATAACAAATGACGGACGGAGCGAGGAGGACATCAAAAGCAGACTCGCTATGGCAAAAAAGGCATTTCTGGCCGAGAGAAGTCTACTAATATCAAATACCGGCCTTAATTTGAGGAAGAAATTTCTGAGGATGTACGTCTGGAGTACAGCATTGTATGGTAGTGAAACATGGACTGTGGGAAAACCGGAACAGAAGAGAATCGAAGCATTTGAGATGTGGTGCTATAGACGGATGTTGAAAATTAGGTGGATTGATAAGGTAAGGAATGAGGAGGTTCTACGCAGAATCGGAGAGGAAAGGAATATGTGGAAAACACTGATAAGGAGAAGGGAGAGGATGATAGGACATCTGCTAAGACATGAGGGAATGACTTCCATGGTACTAGAGGGAGCTGTAGAGGGCAAAAACTGTAGAGGAAGACAGAGATTGGAATACGTCAAGCAAATAATTGAGGACGTAGGTTGCAAGTGCTATTCTGAGATGAAGAGGTTAGCACAGGACAGGAATAGTGAACTGCACTGAAAATTGAGTTTAGCGTTTAGCTGCATTACATCGATTCCTTGAGGTAAAGATAATATTGGGAAAGAGATTTCCTGTCAAAAAATTCAACTCATGAGGATGATACTAGATGCAAGATGCTAACATGAGCACTTCTGGAGAACTGCTCGTGCGTTTCAAGTAGGTGTGACAGCCCTGATTCAGAAATGCGCTGCTACACGCGTAACAGGATAGTAAAGCCCGTACTGTTGCGCCACAGATTCTCAACGTACTTAAATGGCAATCTTTAGCAGAACGGCGACATTGTGTTCCAGACGTTTGTCTGTTGTAAATACTAGTTGTTATTATCTTGGACCAGGTATCTGAGACCACGCACAGTGATTGAAGACTATGGCGTCACCTACGAACTTTCATAGACTACATAGATAGGGTTGAGCAGGAAGAGAGCGACACAATGATGTATTTGCAACACTGAAAGAAAAGATATCTTAAACATGAGTATGGTTCTACTCACAAGGCCTTCAGTATCATTATTTGGGCCACGGCGCTGTATCAGTTGTGTCTCAAACCTTTTGAGTCAAATCGAAACAGGTGGTAGTGGGTCCACAATCAATTATAAAGAGAAGGGGAACCAATGGTCAGAAATGCACACAGTACGCCACATAACAGCATTGTAGCTCATAGTAACTGAGCTCAAATCGACAACCTTCAGTTTCAGTGCATCTATCTACATCTACACGGATACTCTGCAAATCACATTCAAGTGCCTGGCAGAGGGTTCATCGAACCACCTCCACAATTCTCTATAATTCCAATCTCGTATAGCGCGGAAAGAATGAACACCTATAGCTTTCCGTACGAGTTCTGATTTCACTTATTTTATCGTGGTCATCGTTCCTCCCTATGTAGGTCTGTGTCAACAAAATATTTTCGCATTCGGAGGAGAAAGTTCGTGATTGTAATTTCGAGAGAAGATTCCATCGTAACGAAAAAGCCTTTCTTTTAATGATTTCCAGTTCAAATCCTGTATCATTTCTGTGACACTCTCCCCAATATTTTGCGATAATACAAAACGTGCTGCCTTTCTTTGTACTTTTTCGATTTACTCCGTCAGTCCTATCTGGTAAGGATCCCACACCGCGCAGCAGTATTCTAAAAGAGGGCGGACAAGCGTAGTAGGTCTGTTACATTTTCTAAGTGTCCAGCTAACAAAACGCCTTCCCCACAACATTTTCTATGTGTTCCTTACAATTTAAGTTGTTCGTAATTGTAATACCTAGGTATATAGTTGAATTTACGGCTTTTAGATTAGACTGATTTATCGTGTAACCGAAGTTTAACGAGTTCCTTTTAGCACTCATGTGTATGACCTCATACTTTTCGTTATTTAGGGTCAACTGCCACTTTTCGCAATATTCATAAATCTTTTCTAAATCCTTTGGGCCAGCCGGAGTGGCCGAGCGGTTCTAGGTGCTACAATCTGAAATCGCGCGACCGCTACGGTCGCAGGTTCGAATCCTGCCTCGGGCATGGATGTGTGTGATGTCCTTAGGTTAGTTAGGTTTAAGTAGTTCTAAGTTCTAGGGGACTGATGACCTCAGTAGTTAAGTCCCATAGTGCTCAGAGCCATTTTTTAAATCGTTTTGCAGTTTGTTTTGATCTTCTGATGACTTTATTAGTCGATAAAAGACAGCGTCATCTGCAAACAACCGAAGACGGCTGCTCAGACTGTCTCCAAGATCATTTATATAGATAAGGAATAGCAAAGGGCCTATAACACTGCCTTGGGGAACTCCAGAAATCACTTCTGTTTTACTCGATGACTTTCCGTCAATTACAACGAACTGTGACCTCTCTGACAGGAAATCAGAGATCCAGTCACATAAATGAGATGATATTTCATAAGCACGCAATTTCGCTAGGAGCCGCTTGTGTGGTACAGTGTCAAAAGCCTTCCAGAAATCTAGAAACACGGGATCGATCTGAAATCTCTTGTCAATAGCACTCAACACTTCATGTGAGTAAAGAGTTAGTTGTGTTTCACAGGAACGATGTTTTCTAATCCCATGTTGACTGTGTGTCAATAGACCGTTTTCTTCGAGGTAATTCATAATGTTCGAACACTATACATGTTCTAAAATCCTGCTGCACATTGACGTTAACGATATGGGGCTGTAATTTAGTGGATTACTCCTACTACCTTTTTTGAATATTGGTGTGACCTGTGCAACTTTACAGTCTCCATTGCTATCGCGCAGAGAAGTCATTGATTGTTTCTTGCCACTAACATACTTCACATACGACCAGAATCACTTTGGATATTCTGCCAGGTTTCGAAACAAAGTTTCATTTTGGAAACTGTTATAGGCATCTCGCATTGAAGTCCGCGCTAAACGTCGAGCTTCTGTAAAATATCGCCAATCCTGGGGATTTTGCGTCTGTTTAAATTTGGCATGTTTGTTTCTTTGTTTCTGCAACAGTGTTCTAACCCGTTTTGTGTACCAAGGAGGATCAGCTCCGTCGTTTGTTAATTTATTCTGTACAAATCTGTCAATTGCTGCCGATACTATTTCTTTGAATTTAAGCCACATCTGGTACTACACTTATATTACTAATTTGGAATGTAGTGCAATGGCGCATCCAGTTCTGCCGCACTCTCGCAAAGATACTGGGTGTTTGTCGTACGCTGGAAAGGGCAGATGTTGATAAACTGTGTACCCCAGACCACCATACAGACGCACTGCACACGGCTTAGCTCATAACACGTATATCTTGTGGCGACCGCATGCATCGCACCGGCGCATTAAACTTTGCCGCACGCACACCACCATCCCTGCTATAACTTTCCATTGCATCAATCAGCTTCTGATGTGTCCATTGTGATGTGTGTTAGGTATACAGTGCATGAAGCGTAGTCAAAGATCGAACATTACTCGTCACGAGAGTTGACAAACATGCATTTAATGGATACTGCGGGACGATGTAGTGCCCACAGAGCAGCATGAATGTACAGAGAATGGGTTTGAAACAGGCGTCATCCTAAATGGAACAAGTTTATCTCCATGGATATCAGCTTACGGGAGACGGGGTCGTTTACGCCACAGAGAGCTGGCCAGTTTTCCCGCGAAAGACATGTCCGAACACTAGACTTTGAGGAGATGTTGTTGGATTGTGTGGCTGAACACCCAGCAATAAGCACCCGTCAACGTGTCCACGAAATGCACACTCTGGAAGGTGCAGTGTGGAATAGGTATTACACCTGTATGATAGAGAATGTGCGCAGGCACTGGGACCAACGGATTTTGAGTCCCACATTCACTCCTGTCAACGGACTATCCACCAGAGCACTGGAGCGCTAAACTTCGTACAGTTTTTAATGTTCGTGGATAAGGCCTTATTCACCTGTGATGGTGTTTTCAGCAGCAGCAACGGCCTTGTCTACAGTGAGGACAGTCCCTATGCCGCCCGCATCAGTGGCCACCAACAACGGTTCTCTGTGAATGTGTGGGTGGGAGATCGTACCCCTTGTTCATGAAATGATGTGGTTTCATCACTACAGTGCACCAGCCCACTTCCATGGACTGGAAGCGCAAGTCCTGTCCCATGTCCAGCGCAGTCACTGGATCTCACATCTGTGGGCATTCTCCTCTGGGGTACTGACATGAGCCACCACCTGCAGTTGGCTGCACTCTGTACTCTTCAAGGCATCCAGAAGCAACCACATCCGCCATGACTCCCCCCGGAATGTACATGGAGTGCACACTGGCTTCCTTCCCCTCCTTGGCAGCCATGTTCCTAAGGGTCCCCATTACGCACCTAATGTTGGAGCTCCCAACTACCAGCAAACCCACCCTCTGTGAATGCCCAGACCTTGTGGGTCGAGAAGCTTCCTCTGGAACAGGATGGACGATTGCATTGGGCTCAGAGACATCGTCAGCCACAGATAACGGCTGAAAGCTGTTCGTCAAACGAACCCAGGAGGCCCTACGATCGGCCCCTTGGAAAGTTTTTCGCTGCCTGCCAGACTTTGGAATGATCTCCCACTCGACCACGGGTGAGGGGTCAACCTCAGTGCAGGCAGTACCCAGGGCAGTCACAGCTGTGAACCAATCGAAGGAAACGTGGGACGTCCTCGACGTCCCTCGAATCCCCGCGTCCGATCCCCCACATTAACGCCCCTTGGCAGCAGCCTCAAGCTGTGTGACAGAAGCCAACGCAGCCTGGAGCTGTGAGTGAAGGCTCACTAACTCAGCTCGCACCTGTACACAACAATCACAGTTCCTTTCCATACTGCAGTTGCTCCTGTTTTAAGCTCGTAAAAATATGAAACAAAGCAGCGGGAAATCGAAGTGTTCCCTCCTTGACAGTCTGACACTGAGCTGTTCTAACCAAACAAACAAAACGTGTACGATGCAAGGGTCGATACAATGGTCTATAGCAACGGCGGTACTGTGCACTACACTGTTATTGAAATAAAAGGTTGTGCCTAGTAAGCACTCGAACACGCAACAAATTACAAAAATAAACTACTAACTACACAGGTAACTGAAAGTAAGTCGCTTCTGTTTGAAGCTCGTAAAAGTATGTAACAATCGAACGGTGTACTGGCCTTATTAGCAGCAGGAACTTGCAGTGCGCTCTCGCTGACGGTCTAACTGACACAATCACGTAGACGTAGATGCAGATGTAGATGTAGGATTACGACAAGATGTTGGTCTATGAAACCCCAGTAGAAACGGATGAAGCCCCGCTTGCTAGGGTCCTGGGTACAATGGAAACCAGGGATCTTTGAGAGAATACGGCAGAATTTCATACGCCTTTGCCATGCATGCATTCATACTGGCGGTCATCACTTTGAACAAGTGCTACGAGCTACTTTTTTTGTTATCTGGTGTACGCTGTGTATGTCCATAGCGCAATAGATATGCACTTCCTACCATTGGTTCCTTATATCAACATAATTGGTTGTGGGCCCACTATCACCTGTTTGTTTGACCCTAAACGTTTGAGACATCCTGTATATTATCCAGCAAAGATAACTGAACACCTGGCCAGGGAGGCAGCGTCGTCACTTTTACCTCTGGGAAGCAGAGAGGGATTGTACGTTCCATTATTGTTACAGATGGAGCGCTACCACATGCTTCACATCTATACGCCAGTGTCCTGTACAGTGTCAATCTGGTTATTGCCATGGGTTCGATAGGCACTTTTTAGTTATTAAGTGCCCATTTGAAACAATAAGAGAAACGAAACGTAGAGTACACATATATTAACTTAGCAACAGTATCCAAAGAACTACCTTCCGCGAAAATGTCGATAGCTCCCTCAGCTGTGTTTATCGATTCGTTGTCTGCCGTTTCAGCCTCAGAATATAAAAGCGACTCTTTGCATGAGTACATACTGAGTGACATTCTCATATTTTCAATTTCCAAATCCACCAAATCATCTCTCCTCCGGTAGTTGCCACATAATTCTTAACATGAAACACCTTTTTTCCTCAGTTTTCAAATGTTAGAGCAGCACTGTCACCAGCCATTATTGTATTCACTTCCGAGACGTGGTATACACGTTGTGACTACGTGTCTAATTGTTTGCAAGATTCTAGATCGGTACTATTGGGTTTAGGTCTGGATGGAATGGTGCAACCTGAAGGGAACAAGTCTACTTTACTACAAAATTTTGTAAATAGAAAGAGCAGGAAATGGTTGGTGCTGCTCACCTAATGACAAAAGCTCGAGTTTCCATAGATCTGGCTCACAATGTATGGGATTGTGGATGAGCTACAACGGTATATCACATTTCAGAGCACTAGACGAAGGGAGTTGATTCTCATGCTTGTTGTGATACTGAGCGTTACTAAAAACTACTATACTTCGAGGAGGTAATCCAGGAATTAGCTCAGTCTCAACATCCTTTTTGTTGTGACTTGGCAAGACAGCCAAGCCACTAGGAGGAAGCCGAAAGGCACGCGTTAAGCTCACGCAGGCTGGCGTGAGGTCTGGAACAGGACAAGGTCTTTATAGTAGCAAAAATAGTACGTAGCTTCTGGAATACTTAACTTTAATCCATAATTGGTGAACATCGGTCTGAAGGTACATGCATCACAAGATAAATAGCAAATGATAATGGCGCCTTGCTAGGTCGTAGCAAATGACGTAGCTGAAGGCTATGCTAACTATTGTCTCGGCAAATGAGAGCGTAATTTGTCAGTGAACCATCGCTAGCAAAGTCGGCTGTACAACTGGGGCGAATGCTAGGAAGTCTCTCTAGACCTGCCGTGTGGCGGCGCTCGGTCTGCAATCACTGATAGTGGCGACACGCGGGTCCGACGTATACTAGCGGACCGCGGCCGATTTAAAGGCTACCACCTAGCAAGTGTGGTGTCTGGCGGTGACACCACACTTTTTCTTAAACTGTCTTCATTACTGAATCATTGTTCGAGGATTTGCGTCTTGCGTCATATATGAGAAGTGAAAAAAATCAAAGGCATGTCATCACCTGCATGTACAACAGATGTTAAACGTTGATCGGCTGTTTCGTTTGACAGTAGTAGTCGTAAATAGTGATTTTGTCAACATTTATTCACAGTATAATGTGTACCAGTCCAATTTTCATAAACATTAATCACTGGATGCTTTAATTATACTGCTTGATTTTTTCGTAAAAATCTTATGTAGGATGCTATTTCTGCAACTATAATCTCTCATTTGTACATAGTGACTTGTTTATCCTGCCATCTTGGAAAACCAAATACCATGCATAGAACAATTTCTTCACTGTTACCACTGAAGTCTAATACTGTGAGATTGACAAAGTTGGAATCTCCTTCTTAGTAATATCGCAGAAATTCCTGATGATACATTTATTTGTATTCTCAATGGAACATTTCTCGTGTGCTTTTCATTGAGACAAATATATGAATATTGTTCCACGCTGTATCATATCCCTCTTTCCATAATGTGCATAAAATCAACCTTCTCAACTACAATAATCTGGTTGGACGTTACGTCATCTTCTCCATTAGCGGTCACTCCTTTCTCATTTTCATCGTCAGAAAATTTAATAGCATCCACAGCAAGCTGTCGCGCAACCAGTTCTCACGTTTACAATGCACACTGCTGTCAACTGGAACATGAGTGTACCTTCTCAAGTGAGCAAATTACGAGCTGCTGCTACCGCCTCTATGGTTCACTTTATCGAGAAATGCATACATTAAAGTAATGTTTGTGTGCCACTGAACATCTCCTGATGTGGACTGTGATGCCTGCCTTGTGAAGCGCGGTTTTATGTTAGCGATGCGCTCCCTGAGAATTCCTCGATAAGGCAGCCATAAAGTAACTGGCACCATTTCTTTCTCGATATCTGCCGAATCTCGTGACTTTTTAGACAGAATGCCTGTCATAAAAATTTGCTATTCCTTCAAGCTTTTACAATCGCTTTTAGAATTACCAGATACCTGGGGGTTATAATCAAAGTGCAGTTACTCGTGGAGGTTCATTGTAACCTGTCTGTAATTATCTATGGTAGCGAAATCTGGAAGATATGCTAATGCGTTAATACAAAACCGATTTACGCTGGAAATAAATTAGTTTCAAGCGTGGCCACTATATGCAAATCCGGCACTGCACGCTGCTTGTATGACAGTGTACCATCCACACTGTCATCTGACAAGCCATATGGTAAATGAACAGTATGGCTACCAAGAAGAGAGACCACACGCTATTAGTGAAACTGTTTTATGTGAACTGCAGGTATTAGGGTGCTGCACTGAGAGAGCATCGCCGACTGATAGGTTGGAGGAGAGGCCTGATGTCATTTAAGTTTAACGAAATGAAATGAAATTCGAAAATGCGGGTGAGTTTGGTGTGGCACTTGGACGAGGAAGGTGTCCCATCCAAGTGGAAGTTACTGACGATGTTGCTGTGCTGTAAATGATGGTGCAACACGTGTCCCGTGTAGTACCAGTGCATCGTTATGAGAACCGTGCATCCCATGGTCAACGCTACGGAAAGTTTTGCGGTCTATTTTTTCACTGGTCCCCGTGCAAGATCCAGAACCACATGATTCTCAGCAACGTTCTGAATTTACTGATCGGTTTCTGGCACGGATCGAAGTTGACGAAATGTGGCTGGGCGGTAATCTATGGAGTGACACACATTCTGCCATAGCGGCACCACCATTTAGGATAGGGAAAGTTAGCTTTGTGGCACGAGTTACAGCCAGGTGCGGGCCGAATTGCTGTAAGTTACTCTGTCCAGCAGTTGCGAAGTGGAATGGAGGCCACAGGGCCGTCGAACTGCTAAAAAGAGCAAACAGAACAGTTCGCATGGCGCAAGCTATAGGCTGACGGGACCCACTGGCGCAACTGAGGTCTGGGGCGTGCATGACGCAAAGTGGCGCGTTAGTGAAACAGAGGTGCACAGCCGAGTATAAATATGTGCCGTTTTCTAAGGATATTCATTGAAGTGTAACAGCTCTCCTGGATGGCAGGGGGTGTCACACCACCGGCTACACTCAGAGTAGATGGGGCGCCAGCAACCCAGTCCACAGTGGGTCGTTGGTTCGACCCTCTGAGGCCGACGCAGTGTCCACAGCCAGCCAGTGGTGGCCCACTCTTTTGCTCGCTACTGTGGGCAGTCGTCTCGGCTCCCGACGCATGCCCAATACTTACGAGGAGAGGGCCACAGATTCAGATGCCGGATCATGGGCGGTCGTTGCCGCCGCATTCCCAGCTACGCCAGCGAGAAGAAGCAGCAGTGGGGCTGGCCTACGGCTCCCGGCGGAGCAGTGTGGAGTCAGCGGGGGCGGTGGCCGCTGAGTCGTATGCTGGCACAGCCATCCTGACGTAATCGGAACTCTGCAGCTGGTATACAAGGTTGGCTTAACACAGCGCGTTGCACTGGGTCGCTGGGGTGGTGGCCTCAGCATTGCTGGGCCCTGTGACGTGGACCAAGGTGAACGGAGCGTTGTAGTGGAAAAAAATAAATCATTTGGAAAGTTCTCACCGAGTTTTAATACGGCACCTCCTGGCACCCATCCACTACGTTTGGTGTCAGTACTCCACATTTGGGGTCTGATACCACAACACTACATCACAGGGTGGGATGAATATATAAAAACGCCGAATTTTGGTTACTATTGAAATCGGCGTGATGTGCTCGAAAAGTCATTGCACCCGCCGTTTGTGGCTGTGTGGTGTGGATTCACAAGCACCTTTATTCTCGATCTGTTCTGCTATGAAGAGAATACAGCCACATCACGTTATCGATATATCTTACAGAAAGTGATTCCTTCTTTGTAAGAGTGCAACTGTGTGGAAGCCACGGCAGGATTTTCATGCAAGGTGAGGCAACACCTCATGTTGTTCTCCCTGTGAAAGACCTGCTTAATGCAAGCTTCCACGAACGTGCTATCTCCGGTAGTTTTCCAGATGCATGGCCTGCGATATCATCTGATCTGAATTCTTTTGACTTTTGGCTCTGTGGATATCTAAAAGAACGCGTTTACCAAGAACGCGTTGTAACCGCCCCACAATAAAATAATATGAATAATATTCATATTTAGTGTAACCTCAAAACAGAAAACTTCCTAAACCTCTCAACAGTAAAAAATATAATTATGTCATTCACATTCAGTATAACCTACCAACAGGAAAATTGCGTAACCTATCAATAATAAAATGTGACTAATCTCTCAATAATAATAAAAAATGAATCACTTATAACCTTTCAATAATTGACTGTCAATTTAACCTGGTGAATTTTGGACGTCAGCAGTGCTGCGTCATGGCCCTGAAGGATCATACTGAATAGTCGCCGGATAACGCATATATATCTGCTCCTATATGAAACTAAACTTTTCTGGCACAGCCCAGTGCAATGCTGACCGATAGATCTGTCATGTATAAAAAGAACAACTGGTTTTTCTTTGCAATAATCGGGATGACCATGGATTGGAGAAATTAGTAAATTCTTTAAATTGAGATGAATAATTGCCAAAAGTTAATTTTTATAAGAAAGATTATTATTAATTGATTTTTTAAAAACATTTACATGGAACATGATACAACAATAATACATATGCGCGAGGCTGCTTTTACCTTATACTACAACGCTCAGGCACCGCCATTGCTCCCACGACCGGCCCAGCCAACACGATACACCAGACTGCTCGCTACTAACTACTACAACTGTACTGACACTGCTCTTACTGCAGTCAACACTGCTCTTTGGTCTGAGATTCTCTTACAGCTTACATATCTAGCAGCAAATTCTTTAATCATGGACCTCTTACAACAAATTCTTTAATCATGGACCTCTTACAACAAATTCATTAATCATGGACCTCTTACAACAAATTCTTTAATCATGGACCTCTTACACAACCCTCCACTGCGGGAGGGGGGGGGGGGGGCAAAAATTTGGCAGCGATGGTGAGTCAACTGGACTTGCCATGAGCAACAAATTTTTCTGTAATGTATTTAGTTACTTAGTCTACAGTCACAGAGTATATACTTTATTGATAAGTGCAGAACATATTAAGAAGTGAAATAGAGTGCACACGCACTGAGTACAGAATATATTAAGAAATGACAAAATGATTAAACAATGAGTACAAAATATATTAACAAATATCACAAAGTGCTAATGTACTGTATAACTCTTTAGCATTTTTACATGAATTAGACATATGAAGGAGTGTAATAAAGTGCACACGAACTGTAGAAGTCTTTAGCATATTTAGATGAACTGAATACATTAACAAATGAAATAAAGTGCACACGCACTGTAAAAATCTTTAGCATATTTAGGACAACTCATCATATTAACAAATGAAATTAAGTTCACGTGCACTGTATAAGTCTTTAGCATTTTTTTACAAGAACTGAAAGCATTAACAAATGAAATAAAGTGCACACGCACTGTAAAAGTCTTTAGCATTTTACAAGAACTGAAAACATTAACAAATGAAATAAAGTGCACACACACTGTAAAAGTCTTTAGCATTTTACAAGAATTTAAACGCACTGTATAAGTCTTTACCATTTTACAAGAACTAAGAGAGGAATGGGGAGGATTGCATCATGGTTGTAGCACAGTAGGTTGCACGTAGCTGCACTGAAAGTCCATATCTTTCTACAGAAGCACAACACCAGGTGAGACAATCTGAATTTCTCTTCCCTGAAGTATTTATCAGTGTAGCCAAGACACTGAAATGTTGTATTAATGTTGTATGTTATCATTTTGGTAGTACATTAGGTACACCAAACAGTAGGACCATAATGACATCTCCATCGTTCAAGGTGGTGGACAGCTTGATATGTCAACACCACGTTCTTGTAGAATCCATACTCTCACTACAACAGAGAATTAGTGCAAAAACCAAATATAGTGCTCCATGATCATGAGGATGGACAGGACATACGGATATTGCAGTAATTGCTTGTAATTAGGTCAGAAGGTGAAGGATACATTACGTCTTATGCTAATCATGATTCAGAATTACACAAGTGTATCAACCGATTTGAATAATTACTGGCATTCATTGGCTATTTTCACAGCATTTAATTAGTGTGTATGGAGTGTTACAGAACATTATTCATAAGTCATCTCAATACAGTAATTACTGGCATCATATCTCATTACAGTAATTATTGGCACTCATTGGCCAGTTACAAAGCATTTTTATACATTATTTAGAAGTCATAATTCAAAACAAGAGTTATTGCATGTAGCATCAAGCTGCTAGTGTTTAGATATGATATCATGTAAGTGACATAAGACATATTTAATATGTAACACATTGTAACTATTACTCAAAATCTGTAGTCGACTAATGCATAAACATAATGGAATCAATACATCAGAAAAATTTGCATTATATTTAGGACTAGAAATATATCTTAAACTGGTAGCATTATTTAGTTGTATACTGGTAATAGTTGGGACTGATAATATTTTTTTTTGTGCTAGCAATGCATTGTGTTGGGATCGATAATTGCTGGGGCATGAAAATATTTGCTTTTGACTTATTGCTGGAAATAAGGATTAATAACGTCATTCGTCATGAGTCAGCTGTAGCAAGATTATGAAACAAGTACCGTATATGTGATCACATTCATGAATGACACAAGTAACTGGGTAAAAGAAATGCAAGTATTAGAATAGGTTTCATAACTAAGTGCTTATAGCATATTAATATCATGAAAAGCTTCTCCTCGAAAAAATACAAAATGGATTATTGATCTGAAAGAAAAAAGGTATATTATGCTGAAAAGTAGCAAACTTCAAATTAACAGGTAATGAAACGTATTTAATATGTATGTACTCTAGCTGTCTTTCCCAAAACATTCAGTCATTATACTATGTGACATAAGACATACTTTTAAAAGGAACTGCAACAAATACTTAAATAACTACATAGCATCTCTTAACTAATAGAAAATATATAAACTTCATCATTATCATCATCTGCAAAGAAAAAACTTCATTATTCATATTACCATATTCTTCATACAACTATTCATCATCATTTATTACTATCTGCAAAATATAGACACTTCATTATTCATTATTCATATTTCCATTTATTTCATACAACTATTCATAGTATAGAGTTTCTTACTTCTAGCATATATCATCACTAAAATTAACATCTGTAGTTCTGTCTGACAGCCTGCATCAATTGCCTCGTATTCTGAAAGAAAAATAATTAGCCAACACTGCTATCATACGATGTGTATAGTATATTCTGATTAATGCTTGTTAATTCTGATCCATTTACTCTTCATGACAAGATATTGCATTTTCTTTCCTTCATTCTGATGGTAAATTTCCATTTCATAGTAAACCACTGTGGTTGTTTAATTTATTTCTTTTTCACAGTATTGCTTTCTGAAAATGATGAATAAGGATTAATATCTTGCATTTAAATCACATACTCATTAAAAGAAAACTTGTTTCTAGTGATATAATTAAGCATACAGCATAGCATGACAGAAAACGTATTAGGTCAAAAACATAGACAGTTTTCAAGTGCATAAAATGTACAAACAGTATCATAATGTAGTAGCAAAAAATGTAGAATAGTCAAGATGTTGAAATAGCATAAGGCAAAATGTCAATGTCAACTGGTGTTTGTTACATCTTAAACACTTCATAGTGCATACAGACAAAAATTCTACTTTCGATAGGAAAACAATCATACATACACAAAAAATCGAAAATGTGCACGGTCTGATATATAACGACAAGAAAAGCGACCTGCTAACCTTACCTTGCCGGGCACTTGCCAAGAAAAAAATATAATCATCATCAGTAAGTGGTCATATAAATATCTGGAAATGGCATTACAGTGTGATAAATCATAAAGTATGTTGATTCAATAAAGGGTTTAATATTGGAGACATGGTGGTTGCCTTTGCTTTTCCTGGTTCTCAAAGTTTCGACATGTACTACATTTTGGTGAGGAATGCTTCGTATTCTGTATGGACCTGCGTATAGAAGCTCAAATTTACTGCATCTACTCTTTCCTCTGTTGGACAAATAATGCGTGCGTACTAATATCTTCTGTCCAATGTGAAACTCACGGCATGTATAAACCTGTTTCTGTTGTCGTCTCCGGCGCTCTGCGGCACGTTTGATGTTGTTGAGCGCAATGTCAATTATTTCATGGTGACGTAGTCGACGACATGTAGGAAAAGATACTAATTTTTTAATTTTGTTAGGTGGTTCAACAGTTTTCAATATAACAGTCGGAGATAGCATAGTAGATTCATTTGGTATGGAGTTAATTACGTCCTGGAATGAGAATATGTGTGTGTCCCAATCAATATGTTTTTATGGCAGTATATTCTACATAGTTTACCAATTTCTTTCATTAGTCGTTCACAAGGGTTCGAAGAAACGTGATACTTGGATGTATAGATCGGAGAAATGTTTCTAGCTCGTAACATACATGTCCATATCGCAGATCGAAATTGTGGTCCATTGTCGGAAATTACTTTCAATACATGCCCTACATGAAATAAAAAATGTTTTACAAATGCATTCGAAATAGGTTTAGCAGTAGCTTTGCGCAACGGAGTGAAGGTAACAAATTTCGAAGTGAGTTCAACAGCGACAAAGATGTAGCAAAAACCTCTATTAGTTCTGGGAATCGGTCCAAAAATGTCTACAGCGGCCATGTGTCTCAATCTAACAGGTACAATGGGATGTAACGGAGGAATAGGTGAAGTCGTGTCTGATTTAGCTTTCTGGCAGATTTTACATGACGCTAAAACTCGTCTAATACGTTTCTCCATGTTGGCAAAATAACAGTTCTGTCTCAGTATAAGGAAACATTTTCTGGCTCCGTAATGTGCGTAACTTAAATGAGTATACCAAATTAATTTGTTAACAAGTTCGTGAGGGATACGTAATAACCAGTTGTTGCTGTCAGGGGGAGAGCGTCGAAACAGAATATTATTGCGTACAGTATAATGGTTTCTAATGGTAACATTACCCTTATCTTGCCAAAGGCGTTTAATTTCTTTCCACACGTTGTCTTTGCTCTGCTCTTGTGCTATGTCTCGTAATGACGATGAAATGAAGTTTTCAAATGCGACTTGTTGAATATACAGGACGCTAGAATTTGCTTGGCAGAAGTTGGTTGCAATGTCGTGCTGATTGTTGCTGAGAGAACGGGATAGTGCGTCTGCTACAACATTTTGTGTACCGGGAATGTGAACAATTGTAAAATTAAATTCCTGTAAATAAAGTTTCCATCTGCTTAACCTGTCGTGTGTAAATTTTGCGGAAAGTAAAAACTGTATCGCTCTATAATCTGTGTAAACGGTCGTATGTCTTCCATAAAGAAAATGCCTAAATCTCGTAAATGCCCATACAGCACATAATGTTTCAAGTTCTGTGACAGAATAATTGCATTCAGCAGGTGACAGAATGCGACTTGCAAAGGCGATGTTTTTAGTTACTGTTGTACCGTCTTCTTCAATTTCCTGAAAAATATGTACGCCTAAAGCGGTGTTAGAACTGTCGGTGGCAATGGAAAAATTTCTAGTAAGATCTGGGTGTGATAAAAGAGGTGCGTTCAACAATGCGTGTTTCAAATTAAGAAATTAAGAATGTGCTTGGCTATCCCAGGACCAAATAGCGTTTTTACCCGTCAATTGACTTAATCTAGGGGTGTCTAAACCAGAGTAATGAATAAATTTGATCTCCTTGTGCGCATTGCCATATGAGTGAGTCAAGTAGATTCATGGTACTACCGGCGAATAGGAGTGTCACACGCTGGAATCTGCCGAGATTTCTCGGCTCCATCAGAGAGTAATTGCGATCAGTTCAACAGATCGCCAGCCCACGAGTTTTTATATTTCGTGCCCACGATGACAAATTACAGGCACCACACATTGCCAGTATGGAGATGCACGTACCACGACTGTGATACGAGACGGCACTACGCATTGACAAATGAGTGTAGCATTGCCGTTCCGGCTTGTTAGGCCAAACAGAATCACTTGTTCTCAGCTGCACTGACGCAGTTGTTAAGTTCTGTGTAGAATAAATCCATCAAAGTCTATTCAGCGTTAGATAATTTCAGAATACGTTATCCATGTCGTAAGCCAGAGTAAACCTTAGTCTCTGCCAACCAATCGCCACCCAGTGGACTGCTGTTTACTTGTTGCGTCTATTTGTGTTGCCAACAGTTCATAATTTATTTTTCATATCGTTTAACTTGTGTTGTTGTCCTATTTTACGTTCAATAAACCTTTTCCATATATTTTTTATAAAAGATTAATTCTGTGTTGATATATTGATCTCCTACCAATAATTGTCTACAATAATGACAGGGCCACCATTTCATTAAATTATTTCAGCGTTAAAGTTTTATTTAAGACTCTGATAAAAGTGATAACCTTCAATGCAGGCTAGCAACAACAACCATTGTCAAAGGGCGGAATCAATTTAGCAGACGCATGGCCAGGTAGACGGAAGGCTTACAACATGTAGTGACTGCTGTCAGGGCGTAAATTTATAGCCGTCAGCAGCCTTTCAAATCAGACCACAAGATAAGTGTAGTCTTGCGACGGAACGAATAAGCAAACCAGTGCCTCAATGTGGGCAGCGCTGATTCGCACACCCCGATGTGCCAGACGTGCAGTTCTAACGAGTTCTCCGCGGCAACGCCCACGCAGTTGGACACAGGCGGTTTCGCGCTCTGCAAGCGAAACGCCGAAAGGTGTCGAGGAGGCGACTGTGCAGAGTGGTCCAAAACACAACCCAGAAAAATCTACGGAAATGAAGCTAGTGCCATCACCCAATTTAATCAGAGCAATAACAAGTCGAAGCTCTCGCTAAACGATAAGTTGTTACATGTCCTTAATTCACCCTGCTCTCACTGAAAACAGCACGTGTGGGCAATAAAAAACCATAGCGGCCAAGCCAAGAGGACTTGGCGTCTTTCAATTTAAACGACGTAGCAGCCGCATTCTTGCAAGACCTGCGGAACCCGGTGGCGGAGAAATACATTTGCCCATCCTGCAAGATCAATACATTGCCGCTGCGCTGGTAGGTTTTACCGGACAAGCTTGGCCTGTCTAGTAATAATTCAACAGCTTCATTGCTGTAACCGAAATGACTACACTCTGCTTTCGCTTGCTACCAGCAGCTTCTGCACTTCTCCGCTATATATTCGCACAGATCTGCCCATAAAATGGTACCGGTACTACACTATGTAAACCAAATAGGGTGATTTTTTGACTCCAAGATAAACACGATGGTGGTGTGTGGCGTGAAACAAAAACAACGATTAACTACATCTACATCTACATTTATACTCCGCAAGCCACCCAACGGTGTGTGGCGGAGGGCACTTTACGTGCCACTGTCATTACCTCCCTTTCCTGTTCCAGTCGCGTATGGTTCGCGGGAAGAACGTCTGTCTGAAAGCCTCCGTGCGCGCTCTAATCTCTCTAATTTTACATTCGTGTTCTCCCCGGGAGGTATAAGTAGGGGGAAGCAATATATTCGATACCTCATCCAAAAACGCACCCTCTCGAAACCTGGCGAGCAAGCTACACCGCGATGCAGAGCGCCTCTCTTGCAGAGTCTGCCACTTGAGTTTGTTAAACATCTCCGTAACGCTATCACGGTTACCAAATAACCCTGTGACGAAACGCGCCGCTCTTCTTTGGATCTTCTCTATCTCCTCCGTCAACCCGATCTGGTACGGATCCCACACTGATGAGCAATACTCAAGTATAGGTCGAACGAGTGTTTTGTAAGCCACCTCCTTTGTTGATGGACTACATTTTCTAAGGACTCTCCCAATGAATCTCAACCTGGTACCCGCCTTACCAACAATTAATTTTATATGATCGTTCCACTTCAAATCGTTCCGCACGCATACTCCCAGATATTTTATAGAAGTAACTACTACCACTGTTTGTTCCGCTATCATATAATCATACAATAAAGGATCCTTCTTTCTATGTATTCGCAATACATTACATTTGTCTATGTTAAGGGTCAGTTGCCACTCCCTGCACCAAGTGCCTATCCGCTGCAGATCTTCCTGCATTTCGCTACAATTTTCTAATGCTGCAACTTCTCTGTATACTACAGCATCATCCGCGAAAAGCCGCATGGGACTTCCGACACTATCTACTAGGTCATTTATATATATTGTGAAAAGCAATGGTCCCATAACACTCCCCTGTGGCACGCCAGAGGTTACTTTAACGTCTGTAGACGTCTCTCCATTGATAACAACATGCTGTGTTCTGTTTGCTAAAAACTCTTCAATCCAGCCACACAGCTGGTCTGATATTCCGTAGGCTCTTACTTTGTTTATCAGGCGACAGTGCGGAACTGTATCGAACGCCTTCCGGAAGTCAAGAAAAATAGCTACCTGGGAGCCTGTATCTAATATTTTCTGGGTCTCATGAACAAATAAAGCGAGTTGGGTCTCACACGATCCGGAATCCATGTTCATTCCTACATAGTAGATTCTGGGTTTCCAAAAACGACATGATACTCGAGCAAAAAAACATGTTCTAAAATTCTACAACAGATCGACGTCAGAGATATAGGTCTATAGTTTTGCGCATCTGCTCGACGACCCTTCTTGAAGTCTGGGACTACCTGTGCTCTTTTCCAATCATTTGGAACCTTCCGTTCCTCTAGAGGCTTGCGGTACACGGCTGTTAGAAGGGAGGAAAAAAGAAATTTGGACACAGATAACAGTTTTCATCACTGTTGGAACAACATTTTTCTTCTGGACATTGCTGAGAAATGGGGAAAAGCACTGTTCCAAGAAGCTCAGAATAGAGGAAACCAAATGAATAAAAAGGCTACACGCACAAGAAAAGGGGAATTACTTTTTTTGTGACGCTCTTGGTCGATCTGATCATTCATCTGTTATGCCTCACCATTCACTGATAGCCACTGGCCAGCTAACTTGATGCCACACACTGCTGACAAGCATCTCATCAAATTGCCGAGCTGCTTTCTCTTCAAGTACGTGGTAGGCTTCCGACAGCCGTCCTTAGGAAGGTGGACAATGAAGTCTACCAGCATGCACCACGAGGAGGGGGGGGAGGGCAATTCTCACGTTTCACCTGGGGAGAACCTTCATTCACCTACTCGCAAAATATTTGTAGTGTATCACACAGCTGTGTTCAGCCGCCCACATGAAATATTTAATTTAAAATTTATCTGTCATCCAGATCAAGTGACACTGACATGTTCTTAACAGTTTGTTTGATTTCTTTCAGATTATTTAGTTGCAACAGGGTCCACAGCTGTGACAAACTTATTTCTTTCAAGACGCTTACTCTCATTATAAATACAAATTATGATTCAAAAGGACAGCCTGAGTTGCGAATATAATAGATAATTATTCGGTAGGTGACAGGTTTTGGGTTAGTACCCATTTTCTAAACAACCAAGGCTTGCAAAGTTAAATGTACGTCCCAAATAACACTAACGGACCTAAGTTATGTTAACTTGCGACCGAATATACAGGGTTATTACAAATGATTGAAGCGATTTCACAGCTCTACAATAACTTTATTATTTGAGATATTTTCACAATGCTTTGCACACACATACAAAAACTCAAAAAGTTTTTTTAGGCATTCACAAATGTTCGATATGTGCCCCTTTAGTGATTCGGCAGACATCAAGCCGATAATCAAGTTCCTCCCACACTCGGCGCAGGATGTCCCCATCAATGAGTTCGAAAGCATCGTTGATGCGAGCTCGCAGTTCTGGCACGTTTCTTGGTAGAGGAGGTTTAAACACTGAATCTTTCACATAACCCCAAAGAAAGAAATCGCATGGGGTTAAGTCGGGAGAGCGTGGAGGCCATGACATGAATTGCTGATCATGATCTCCACCACGACCGATCCATCGGTTTTCCAATCTCCTGTTTAAGAAATGCCGAACATTATGATGGAAGTGCGGTGGAGCACCATCCTGTTGAAACATGAAGTCGGCGCTGTCGGTCTCCAGTTGTGGCATGAGCCAATTTTCCAGCATGTCCAGATACACGTGTCCTGTAACGTTTTTTTCGCAGCAGAAAAAGGGGCCGTAAACTTTAAATCGTGAGATTGCACAAAACACGTTAACTTTTGGCGAATTGCGAATTTGCTGCACGAATGCGTGAGGATTCTCTACCGCCCAGATTCGCACATTGTGTCTGTTCACTTCACCATTAAGAAAAAATGTTGCTTCATCACTGAAAACAAGATTCGCACTGAACGCATCCTCTTCCATGAGCTGCTGCAACCGCGCCGAAAATTCAAAGCGTTTGACTTTGTCATCGGGTGTCAGGGCTTGTAGCAATTGTAAACGGTAAGGCTTCTGCTTTAGCCTTTTCTGTAAGATTTTCCAAACCGTCGGCTGTGGTACGTTTAGCTCCCTGCTTGCTTTATTCGTCGACTTCCATGGGCTACGCGTGAAACTTGCCCGCAAGCGTTCAACCGTTTCTTCGCTCACTGCAGGCCGACCCGTTGATTTCCCCTTACAGAGGCATCTAGAAGCTTTAAACTGCGCATACCATCGCCGAATGGAGTTAGCAGTTGGTGGATCTTTGTTGAACTTCGTCCTGAAGTGTCGTTGCACTGTTATGACTGACTGATGTGAGTGCATTTCAAGCACGACATACGCTTTCTCGGCTCCTGTCGCCATTTTGTCTCACTGCGCTCTCGAGGCAGAAACCTGAAGTGCGGCTTCAGCCGAACAAAACTTTATGAGTTTTTTCTACGTATCTGTAGTGTGTCGTGACCATATGTCAATGAATGGAGCTACAGTGAATTTATGAAATCGCTTCAATCATTTGTAATAGCCCTGTATATGTATCGGCAATATTTAATGTTATATGGGACGTGCGTTTAACTTTCCAAGTCTTAGTTGTTTAGAAAATGGGTACTGACCGAAACCGGTCACCTATTGGATAAACATCTATTTCACACGCAACTCCGATAGTCCTTTTGCATCATAATTCAATAATAGTTGCTGTCCCATAACATGTAGCATGCTGGAAGTATAAAATTAAATATTAATAATGCTGTTGTTTGTTTTAATTTATTCGGTTTCCTTTTAGCAGCTCTTTGGAATGTAATCCATTCCCAACCCCTTAAAGGTAGCTGCAGTTTCAACATGCCTCACAGCACAACTCCACGGACGTTAGCAACACACGAGGAATTGGCAGACGACCGCAGCAGTAAGATCATTTTCGAGCCACCAAGGAGGTAGGTGATAGTTTTGTCTTCATGATATAGCAGTATCTTAGCAGTCCCCCAAGTTGAGTGGTTTTGAGTTCGAGGGTCACTATATAGGTTCCAGGGAAGCAGGTCGCCCCTTTTCATGAGATTCGTTCATGTCTTTCTGTATAGGATAGTGTTATAGTGCTGAGTCTGCTACACGTTCACAATGAAAAATGAGGCTGATAGTTTTCATGAATGTAACTACCGACCTATGTTTCGCATTTGTTCTGATATTGCTTTGACTTGAGTACATTATGCATGTCGGTGACTTGATCCGATCAATCCATCCCGAAGTGCAATGGTAACTGCCTTTTCAAGTAAGTGTGTCGTATAAGGACTCTCTGCAAGACACATTTTTCAGGATATACTCTAAATTTTTGACTCTACAAGTCTAGTCACTACTGGTTTACCTTCAGCGGTCTAGGGACCTACTATTGTTAAAACAGCTGAGGAAACAAGAGAGCGCCGGCCGCTGTGACCGGGCGGTCCTAGACGTTTCAGTCCGAAATCGCGCTGCTGCTACGGTCGCAGGTTCGAATCCTGCCTCAGGCATGGATGTGTTGATGTCCTTAGATTAGTTAGGTTTAAGTAGTTCTAAGTCTACGGGACTGATGACCTCAGACGTTAAGTCCCATAGTGATTAGAGCCATTTGAAACATTTGAGACAAGAGACTCATTAAATAATTTGATTCCTAATATACGCACAGCTAAAAGTAATCCATCACAGTACCAAGTTTAAAAACTAAGGTTGAGAGGCACCCACATGCCTTGCTCATACTGTGGCATCAAGCAGTCAGGCCTGCAAGATGAGTGGTCTGCCAAGCGAGTGGATTCATTCTTATTTATCGAGTAACATGAACTCTCGTACTCACAATTAAGTTACAAACTATCCTCCTGTATGAATAATACGCAACGGAAACACAGATCTGACTATCAGTAATTTACAGAACTCTGACTGTTCACTACGCACTGGCAATATCACATTTTCCTTTTTTTTTATTTAACGGCTTTTATCAACACGTGGCCATCGCACTGAATATGGGTGGCGCACACATTATACATTCTGGATATCATGACAACATACAATTCGAAGGAAAAGGCCACCAATCTTTTTCTTTTCACTATCTTATTTATTCCGATAAATTCTATAACCTAAACACACAAATTCTATAACCTACAACAATAACACGTGAGAAATTCCGCCCAGTGGGCATGGCTTTACATCGGTGAATCTCTATCTTATGGTCTCGTAATTATTTAACGCTACAGTGCACTTTCTGGATAGGATGGTGGATCTTTTATTATATCTCACACTTCGACTCTCACAACCATCATCACGAAACTTTCCTCCAGACCGAGCGGTACAAAAGGAACATGCATACCCACTACCTCTGAAACTACCTTGCTACTCTCCCAGGCATACCACACATACTTAAATTACATGACATACACCACACTGCAACATGAAATACAAGACAGGGAATAGTGACAACATTATCACTTTCAGCTTTCCCACTTCAATTAATGTTTATCCCAGTTTCACACGACACTGCCCCACTTCGTAATTCTACTTTCCTACTATGAACTCTGGAGATATATGCACGTCTTCCTGTGCAATGCAAGCCAAGTGGCGTTGCTGGATAGACTGCTGACGCACCTTGTTTCTCTCTCAGAGTGTTATAGTTTGAATCAAGCATCACACGGAAACATATCTCGCAAAGTAATATTAAGAACACATTCATCACACACACGAGTCCTCAACTGATACCATGGACGAGTACTTCTCTTTATTCTTTGTCTCATACACAGATTGAGACTCACACAGTACTCACCACGTGGAAGTACTCGCCTCTAATTTCAAGTTCTGCACCCGCTATTTCTTAAATATTTCAACTTATAGTACACACGCTAGTAATTCAGCTTAACTTAAGCACACTGAAGTATTTCAACTTATTGCTACACGTGGTTTCATTGTGACCGTTGGTCACTTCCGAAAATTACTACGATCCCATTAATATTACCTGCCTGACATTTAATTCTCCCCCAAAAAGTTCCTGAAGTAGAGAAATTATTATTTCAAACTACTCTTAAATATTCCACATGCATACCATGTCTCCACTCTTTTGTCTTTACGGAGCACAACTAAAACAGGTCTTAACAGCACAAGATCCAGCGGCAGAGTGCTGAAACATGGCCGTTCTCCAGGTCATCTCGCACCTCTGTCGAGGTGGGGGAAGACCATGCTACCGTATTGGTCAGCCACATTTCAGGCGCTCAAAGCTCCGGTAAGTTTCATATCGCTGGTTCCACCAAAGGTGGCCAAAGGATCGTCTCAAAGATGATCATATATTCACATTCACTATCTGCGGTTAGCAGACGACCATACATTCATTCATTTCACAGATCTCACCAAACTGGCTGTAGGGATTTATTTTGTGGGAGTGCACATGTGATCAGTTAAATAAATAAATTGTCATTCTTTCCCACACTGGTATCCAGCTTCGCTGTATTAATTGAAATTGAGTTATTATTAGAAAAAAATGTGTTGTCCTGACAAAAATAATGAAGTATGTTGTACCTATTTTCAATGTCGGGCGGTACTGTACCCTTTCAAGGTTTTTAATAATTTTACTGAACAGGTATTATATTTTGATGTGTTCTCAGGATGAGTAGCTCATCCTCTTGTTTAACCAGTCAACAGCCAGACACAGTTCTGTGTTACAGTTTTTGGATATTGAGATACTGTGTACCTACGGGCTGAGTATTCTACCAACGGATTTTAGAGACTGAGTCATATATTTTGTGCTTCTGTGAGAAAGTGAGTGATGAGATGAGTGAGAATGGAGGAGAGAGGATCAGATTTCTGTTTCATTTTTTACCATTTTAGACGTAGGACAAGTTGTCTTAGATTTGTTTATTAAGTTCGCTGATGAGCTCGATGTGGAATGTCCTATACAATCAATCAACCAACCAACAACGTGCGAAAAATCTGCTAAATAATTTACTTTGTGTGACACTTAACGGTATATAAGTAAGTTTGAGGAACTTACGACAGGTTTATAAGAGCTTTTCCTTTCTGGCGGAAGTTAAGTATTTGTGTCGCAGTACGTCTCAGATCTCGCCGGTGGAGTCGTTCGAGCGAACGTCACCTGCAGAGGTAAAAGTTGCCTGCAGACAGAGGGCCAGGAGCCGCCTGTGAGTGTGGGAGGCCACAGACGGCTTTATTTACACCCCGCCAAGTCTGAATCGGTCTGCGGAAAAGTTTTATTAAGCGCGGAAGAGAAGTTGGGCAGTGGTGGAGGCTGTGTCCGCGGGAAGGCGGCGCGCCTTCCTGCCGGGAAATAGCCTCTCCATTGTGTTACACGCCACGGGGACCGGCCGACTGCAAGCTGCCGCCTCCGCGGGAAATTATCTCGCCCTGGGGGGCCTGTCACGCGGAAGACTTGTTTCACGATATAAAAGAACCCTCCATAGAAACCGGAGAAATCTTTTCAGCGTATCATAAACTGTGAAAGGCGGTAAATTTCGTGTTCTTCTTATCGAGGAGACAGATATTCTTAGTCACAAGTTCCGTACCTGTTACAAAACCAATAACGCCCTACGTCTGCCCCATATGGACACAAGCTGCACCTACACTCATTAACGAACTCCAGACTGCGAAAATTGTTAAATTCAACACACAATAGCCTGGAACTTATGACCATTCTAAAAGAGGTACGCAAAATATTTCAAAGATTTTACTGCAGACTACCGTACTCAGTCAACATCATATTTGCCAACAATTCACATATGACATTAAGGACGTAGCAACGGTTTTATTATAGAGTGGGTCCAATTTGTTAAAGAGATCCTTACAAGGACACATGTTTTTCATTTATTCTTAAGATTTTCTACAAAGAAGGGTAAACCATTGTATCTGACAATGATCTCGGAGATTTCACCAAGTGGAGAGATAACCTCGTTACTTATGAGTGCTATATTTTGGCAAATCACTAGGAACCAGTCATGCTCCAATCTCCCTTCACCCTCCAAGGTCATTTAATACTCTTCTTCTTTCAGTCTAGATTTGAGTTGAGGAAGTGATCAGCAACGGACGAGCGCTATTTTAGGACACCGTGCTTATTTTCGACAGGTGTTTTGGAATAAAGAAATCTCCGTTCGACAGAGAGGCAGAACAATTTTTGGTGGTGAAAATGCAATGGATCCGGAAATATTCACCTTACACTTTCCAAAATTTCCACATGTAAGTATGCATCTCGCACTTCTTTCAATGTAAGAAAAATCATTTGGAGTTGGCTGTGGGCTATAGTAATGGACCAACCCCGACATTTTCCTAAATTGAAAATGGTAAACCACAGAAAACCATTTTCATTGTTTCTGCCGGATGGATTCAAACCACCTCGCATTCCGAATCCACGGATTGGTAATTCAGCTGCCCAGCACGCTGATCTACCTAAAGTCAGTGGAGAAAATGGAAAAATTGGTTTTGTGCTTTGCTTTAAAATAAAACAAAATGCATCGAAACAAAAAACTGAATTCTGATATTGCGTGTTTTTCCTTTAATTGTGCTTATTTAATCGTTTGATAGCGTATGAATGCACTCATATTTTAAGATTTAATTGTGCTTGGAATTGTTGCCTTCAGTATTACAAGATTACAAAAGCGTAAATAGAGTTTGGACGAAAAGGGGAGGGAGGGATGCAGAGCGCAGCCCGCTCGGAGGAATTGAAGCAGCTCGCTGACAAACCTTTTAGATAGCGAACGAACTATAGAATGTTCGGTCATTCTGTATTCCCTCCTATCTCCACAAACCCTTCCCCATTGTTCCGTATCGGAAGTGGTTTTCATAACTGATTACCGCCCAGGTGACCAGACTGGGTGATATTTTTCCATTTGGGTTACTAATGATAGAGTTTTGAGCAAATTTTTTTTAAATCAGTGCGATTTTTTGGTGACACAGAAAAATCCAAATGTATTTTTATGCACTGCTTTGAATTTAATATTACTTGTAATTAAATTTACCACTCCGCTGCGTTCTCAAATACTGAAATATTGCAACCCCAAAGTTCTACCAGCCTCCAAATAAGGAATCCAGTGCTAACATAAAACTGCTGCGGACAGGTAGTTAGACTATTACAATAGTGCATGGATCAAAATCGATTTTCCTCTTCTTTCTTGTTACAAACTTATCCATAATTAGAAACAATCACAACGGCACATTAAATTCAACTGCAAGTAAAAACTGAACTCATTAACAAAACAACAACTGAGCTCAGCCAAGTCCAACAATTGGTCTTGGCTAAAATGGGGGTGGGCGGTAGGCGACAGTACCATGGATGTATAGACAGTTTAAATCTATCGTTGGCCTTGCTGACTATTGATAGTGATTATCCCTTTTTTTCGCCGTATGATTGAAAATCAGTATAACTCTCAATTCCACTAAACGGCAACTAGGCTACGGCCTGGATGACTTCCTTGACAGACACAGAAACAAACGTCCAAAACTGATACTGTTCCACAACAAGACCTTTTCACATCAAAGCACTATCGAAATGTTCAGGCCTGATACTGGTCACACGCACTGTTTCATCAATGACTCATCGATTTCCTTTCTCTGCTTACGCGAAAACCGTCTTAATTCATCCGTGAATAAAAGCGCAGTGCGCACTTCACAGGTCACTCAGTATTAATCATTATCTTTCTGCATTTCCCTTTGATAAGGGGCAAATTTTAATTCAAATGTTTTATCCGTGTCTTTGAGCACAAAAATCAACCCACTAGTCATACCGTCACGTAAACAATCAGCATCTGTAATTCGGCATCGGCCTACCAATCGGTTGTTTGGATTCGATCGTCGAAGACAAGTCCTCTTATAGCAAAGATACATACCGATAAACGTGGACAGAAAATTGTTTTTTCGTTTTTCAAATAATCGAGAGACGCGGAGAATATCGGGGAGAAAATCACCTATCTATAAATTATACACTGCTTGACAAAAAAAGGAACCAGAATGGAAGGAGAAACGAAATTAAGCTTAACAGAGTGAGATGATGTTTGATGTTATTGCATAGAGACAACTGCCATGTGTTGCCAACGAGACTATCGCAGAAGAAGTGACTCATGATGACACAGATGTCAGTGACGTACCGTTGTGCCGCCAGAATTCCCTCAGTCACTACCAGCTGTCACCCGAAATCATACCCGATGGCTTCCCGTACCACGAAGCCAGGCGTATCAATAGTGTGTCCCTCGAAAACATTGGAAGGTTGTGACCTCTCTCGAGGTAGCCACATACTCGCCGATGATGAGCATACGTGTAGTGCAGAACAGCGATTCATCGCTGAACGCAGTGAGACTCCATTCATCAACATTCCTCCCCTCTCGGTAATGTTACAACGGAAACGCAACCGTCTGTGATGCGGTATTGACGGTAGCCTACGTCTGGGACAGTAATTCCCTGGACAGGATGGAGCTGTTCTGTGTCACACTGGGCGGTAACACAGAATGTTTGCGAAGTCCGCTACTTGTTCTGGAATGGCATGAGCAGATGTAAAGGGGCTACGAGATGCTTAGTGGCCAACACGAGTGCAGTGACTCTCCCTTGTGGTGATCAGATAAGGTCGGTCGGACCCTTGACTGCGAGTACGCCTGCCCTGGCGTTCCCATGCTGTCAATGTCCGCCCACTGTCACGTTCGGAATGCCCCCACAAGTCTGGACGTCGCGCTATTCGACCGGCCGGTCAAATGGGGACCCAAAATGAGGCCCCTTTCAAACTCTGCCAGGTGGTGGTAATAACGCCTCACATGAGTATGTGGCACTCCGTGTCCTTCACAGTGACCACTCAGCATCTGACGGTATTCACGCTTTTATAGACCCCTTCCAGGCCTGGTAACAACACTAAACACTAACAACATTACTACACCCTGATGGTCGTTCTCCATGTCACGATGAACTGCAACTCTAATTGTTCTCATACCCGCCGAGGTTGTGCATGTGTTCGAAGCTACATTGACATCCAACCATGTCTTCTGGACGTTTAACGGTTTTCGTCAGCCAGTGTATGAAAGAATTGCAGCGTTGACCTTGATTCTAGCCGGCCAGGGTGGCCGAGCAGTTCTAGGCGCTACAGTCTGGAACCGCGCTACCGCAACGGTTGCAGGTCCGAATCCTGCCTGGGGCATGGATGTGTGTGATGCCCTTAGGTTAGTTAGGTTTAAGTAGTTCTAAGTTCTAGGGGACTGATGACCTCAGATGTTAAGTCCCATAGTTCTCAGAGCCATTTGAACCATTTGAATCATGATTCTATTATTTCATACAAGCAACGAAAAACATACGATTTCTGAGAGACTCTCACCGTGATTGATTGATGGCTGACGCTTTACGGCTTTTCAGAAGGCAATCGCCCCCCTACATTGAGACGTTTGTTGTGTGCTGGTGTACTGCGCTAAACCGTTCTCCTGCGATAGGCTCATGCCTTCCGTGCTTTCCTGTTCTGAAGGATGAAATGGCCGGCAAGATCTTACCGGCTTTTGTTTAAGTTTAAACCTCTAACTCTGTTTACATTTGTCGGCGACATTTTGACAGAATATTTAAGCTCTCCCAAAAAGTTGGAGCCTCCATAAAAAACCTGTTTTTGTCGTAGATAGTGTATTTATTGATAGAAAAATATGAAAGCCGATCGGTTTCCAAGGTAATGCGCTTCTTCAGGCACATTTGCGTAGTTAAGTAGAGACAAGGAGACAGACTAAAGTGTCTGGTAACGGAACATATTAATTTCGGCACCTATCGCATATTACATTTTTACATCAATATACTGAGTGTCCCAGGAAGAATGGTCAATGTTCAGGGTTATGACAGGAACGAATATTCGAAGCAAAAAAGTCTAGTAAACATGGACTCCAAAACCCGTAATTAAGAGCTACGAGCAGTTCTTCGCCTTCGATACTGTGAAACAAATCTCCTCTACTGCAGGCTCTTTTCTTTCTATATTTTGAGAGCTGGTAGTGTGGGCTAAAAGAAGAAAACATTATCCAGTAAAGAAGGGGTCTAAACAGCGAATCTTAAGAGCTATGAGCACTCGATTTCCGTCATTGTGAAGCACATCTCTTCTACTGAACAAGTCCTCATAACTCCTAAGATATGCATTTTATAGCCCATGTTTACGGGACTTTTTCGCTTCGAATGATCGTTCGAGTCATATCCCTGACTATTGTCCATTTCTCCTGGGAAACCCTGTATAGAGAAGAACTAAACCTTATTTTCATCCCTAAATCGCTCCAGGCAAATGCCGGGATGGTTCCTTTGAAAGGGCACGGCCGACTTCCTTCCCCGTCCTTCCCTAAACCGATGAGACCGATGACCTCGCAGTTTGGTCTCTTCCCTCAAAACAGCCCAGCCCAGCCTTATTTTCATCTACTAGAAGCAGTTGAATTTTTTACAGCCTCCACCAGCATGAAAGGCAGAAGAATAAACGGTCTTGTCATATCTCACTAGGTCAGTACATTCCGTGTAGTCACGTGACGGCTGCTTGTTTGTCGTGTTGACGTCTTACTGTGACAATTGCTTGCGCGCTGGCCAACATTCGATTCAAAAATGGCTCTGAGCACTATGGGACTCAACTGCTGAGGTCATTAGTCCCCTAGAACTTAGAACTAGTTAAACCTAACTAACCTAAGGACATCACAAACATCCATGCCCGAGGCAGGATTCGAACCTGCGACTGTAGCGGTCTTGCGGTTCCCGACTGCAGTGCCTTTAGCCGCACGGCCACTTCGGCCGGCCCAACATTCGAGGTCGAAGGGAGGGTAGTATGACATCTTGAGCAACTAAAAGCCAGTTACTATCCCCACGTTCTCCTTGTTTTGTCATGGTCCATCTTCCATTTCCGCTTCATTTATTCTTTTTTTTTAAATTTAGTGTAACTCAGACTTTCAGCATCTCTATAGGTGTTAGCTCACATTCTCCTTTAGTCTTAGAGCGTTTACAGCATTCTGGTTACAAGAACTTGTTTTGTAAAATTAACATTTGTTACTCATCTATGCTATTACTTACTCTACAATATCTTCATCTTTATTCGTCTATTCTTGCTGAAAACTAATAAAATTTGTAATAGGAGAAACATGATCAGAAATGTTCTTGTCGGAACTTTTGCCTTTATTTATTCGTATTTTCTACTACCCGTCATATTCATTTATTTGTTTAATTTATCGCACTGAACGTGTTTCGAGCATCTTTTGCTCATTGTCAGGCATTTATTCATACAGATATTACTTAGAAACAAAATGTCTTACTTTAAATTAACCTAGAACTGTTTTACCGCTTCTTCCGCTGCCGCAATGGCACGCACATATACTTCGAGCTGTGTGAAATGTTGTACTGTTCTGCTGGTTCGTCCCACGGTGCCGAGAAAAAACCAACTGCATGTAGGGGTGGACATAGCCCACAATGATACGTGCATACTTGTGTTGATCCATTGTGCCTTCCAGAACGTCAAGATCACCCAGAGAATGTACGAAAACATTCCCCAGACCATAACGCTCCCTCCCTCGGTCTGGACCTTCCCTACGATGCTTGCAGTGTGTTTGCTTTCAGTCGTCACACGCCGTACATCTGGAAAGGCCAATTGCCGCCGTTCTGTGGACGCCCAGCTGCGGTATTGGCGTGCAAATTCCAGCCTTCATCGCCGATGAACAGCAGTCAGCATGGGTGCATGAACCAGGCCCCTACTGGGGAGGCCTAAACGCAGCGCCGGCCGCGGTGGTCTCGCGGTTCTAGGCGCGCAGTCCGGAACCGCGCGACTGCTACGGTCGCAGGTTCGAATCCTGCCTCGGGCATGGATGTGTGTGATGTCCTTAGGTTAGTTAGGTTCTAAGTTCTATGGGACTGATGACCACAGCTGTTAAGTCCTGTAGTGCTCAGAGCCATGTGAACCATTTTGAACCTAAACGCAGCACCGTTCACTCAAGGTCGTTGAGCAGACGCTATTGGTAGCCTGTTCGTTCATCGAGGCGGTCAGCTGCTCTAAAGTTGCACATCTATTCGCCCGCACACTTCTCCGAAACCGTTGTTCACCCTTGGCATCTATGGCCCCTGGCGCAACACAGTTGCCTTGGCGCCAGTGTTGGATGGCGCCATTTTGTCATGTACTGTATTGTGTTGTATGGAACTGGGGACGCAGAAACGACGGAGAGTCTTCGTCCCCGCCGTAGTCCACTCACACACAGCAGGCTACGCAGTCCACTCACCCCTCCGCCGCCCCACACCGAACCCAGGGTTATCAGGGTTATTGTGCGGTTCGGCCCCCAGTGGAACCTCCTCCCCCTCCCTCTCCCCCCCTCCTCCTTCGGGAAAGTCTCATACCAGACGAGTGTAACCCCAAATGTTTGCGTGGTAGAGTAATTACGGTGTACGCGTAGGTGGAGACAGTGTTTGCGCAGCAATCGCCGACATAGTGTAGCTGAGGCGGAATAAGGGGAACCAGCCCGCATTTGCCGAGGCAGATGGAAAACCGCCTTAAAAACCACCCACAAACTGGCCGGCACACCGGACCTCGAACCTAACCGCCGGGCGGATTCGTGCCGGAGACTGGCACGCCTTCTCGCCCGGAAAGCAGTGCGTTAGACTGCACGGCTAACCGGGCGGGCCGTATAGTGTATACTATAATCATGGCAGCACGCGAACAGTTTCCAAACTTAGCCGTTTCGGAAATGCTTCCACCCTTGCCGCGAGGGCCAATGATCATCCTCGTTTGGACATCAGATATTTACTCCCTTTTCGCATAATCACAACGTGGCACTGTTTTCCGTTCCTCCCCTACACGCTTTATATACTCTACACTGCTAGTGCTATCAGCTGCCCCATGGGAATGGTTATTACACGTTGACGTCGAACATAGGTGGTGGTCACAATAACGTGTCTGGACCGTGTGTGTGCGTGAATGATGACTGCTTGTTTAGCCAAAATTATCATGCAACCAGATTACACGTGTAATTGAACTATGTGTGTTTTTAATAGCAAGCTATTTTGAGCAATATTATTTGGCTTCCAAACCTGGAATAATCGAAATTGTTTATCAAACGGAAGTTTCATTTCTTAAACGTTAGATTTTTTAGACTTCCTTATGTAATTTTCAGCTTCCTTTATAAGTTACATTTTAAATAGTGGTTCTGCTACCACTAAGCTCAGATTTATAAGCATTGTTTTCACTGTTGTTGACCTGCTTTTCAAATCATAAGAGGTTGAATTAAAATTGTTCGTGACCCTGCACACTTGCTGACGCTGTAAATCTTATTTCGGTTTGTTAGTGACTTGAGCTCAACTTAAGTGTCGAGATTGTGATTTGTTACGTATTGCAAAGGTTGACCTTCAAAAAATGTGTCAATTATTGAAATTTGAAACTCAGTCGATCCCAGCCTTACATCCTGCACTCTAGCACTGCCACAAGACCTACAGAGAATGGATAGCAAGACTACAAGTAAACCCCGGAAATCAAGGCAAAGATGGGAATCATTACAGACAGTCAGTCGTTTAACACGGGTAATAATTAACTGCAACTTAGAGATTGTGCTTAGATGCCTGGTAGAAAGAATTTTTACCTTCCCGCACTTCTGAATGGTTCAAATGGCTCTAAGCACTATGGGACTTAACATCTGAGGTCATCAGTCCCCTACACTTAGAACTACTTAAACCTAACTAACCTAAGGACATCACACACATCCATGCTCGAGGCAGGATTCGAACCTGCGACCGTAGCAGCAGCGCGGTTCCGGACTCAAGCGCCTAGAACCGTTCGGTCATACCGCTCGGCTGCACTTCTGAACAATACAGCATTTAACACAGCTCGAAGTATATGTGCGTGCCATTGCAGCAGCGGAAGAAGCGATAAAACAGTTCTAGGTTAATCTAAAGTAAGACATTTTATTTCTAAGTAATATCTGTATGAATAAATGCCTTACGATGAGCAAAAGATGTTCGAAACGCGTTCAGTGCGATAAATAAAAGTGACTGGTAGTAGAAAGATACGAATAAACAAACGCAAAAGTTTTCTGATAGAAATATTTCTGTTTATGTTTGTTCGTTATACACGAACGTGATCAGAGGACGTGCGCGTGGTGTTGCACGTCTGTTGTTGATTGCTTAGAAAGATGGACATACCCGGTACTGGTGCACAGCCCATTCCTTTCCAATAGCGCACCGAGCGGGGTGGCGCAGTGGTTAGCACACTGGACTCGCATTCGGGAGGACGACGGTTCAATCCCGCGTCCGGCCATTCTGATTTAGGTTTCCCGTAATTTCGCTAAATCGTTTCAGGCAAATGCCGGAATGGTTCCTTCGAAAGGGCAGGGCCTATTTCTTTCCCATCCTTCCCTAATCCGAACTTGTGCTTCGTCTCTAATGACTTCGTTGTCCACGGCACGTTAAGCACTAATCTGCTGCTCCTCCTCCTCGAACGACGCCAAGAGGGTGCCTGAGCTCGGCGTCCCTATCTGGGGACGGAGTAGTCCTCATCATCAGTGCTATTAGCATGCGTGGACAGGCTTGAAATTTAAACCAGGTCGGACAGTCTACATCTACCATTCTGCAAGTCACATTCAGATATGTGGCGGAGGGTACTTCGTGTACCACTGTCACTACCCCTCCTCCCCCTCCCCCCACCCCCCGATCCTGTTCCAGTCTCGAATAGTGAACAGAAAGAGCGACTGTTAGTGAACCACCGTGTTAGCTCGAAGCTATCTACGAGGGTTGGAACTCTAATAGAGGCAACTATTTATTTACAGCTCGAACAAAATAGATACGTGTTTCAAAGTTTTATTGACCTTCAAAGTAGTCACCAGCATTGTGTATAACCCGTTGCCAGCGATGTGGAAGTCTTAGGACACTCTTAGCAGTGCCAGTTGTGTTGACAGTTCAAGCAGCGCGGTCTTTTGCCCGACGAATTTACGGCAGTTCTAAAGCGAATGCCGTGAATTGTTTCCTTCAGTATAGAAATCTAATTGAACTCACGGGGGCTTAAGTCAAGGGAGTGCAGTAGGTGGTATAGCACTTAGCAGCCCCATCAGCCAAACAAATCAGTTACAGCTTGCGCTGTATGTGCTTGAGCATTGTCCTGCAAAATGATGGTCCGGTCCTGCAGAAAGAGTCATCACTTCTGTCTCCAAGCTGGTCGTAGGTTCTGTTCCAAAAATGAACAGCGTAGAGACAGAAGTGATGACACTTTCTGCAGGACCTGACCATCATTTTGCAGGACAATGCTCAAGCACGTACAGTGCAAGCTGTTTCTGATTTGTTTGACTGATGGGGCTGCTAAGTGCTATATCACCTACTGCAATTCCCTGACTTAAGTCCTTGTGAGTTCAACTCTATTTCTAAACTGAAGGAAACACTTCACGGCATTCGCTTCAGAACTGGTATAAATTCGTCGGGCAAAAGACCGCTCCGATCGAGCTGTGAACACAACTGGCGCTGCTAAGAGAATCCTACGACTTCCACATCGCTGGCAACGGGTTATACACAATGCTGGTGACTACTTTGAAGGTAAGTAAAACTATGAAAAACGCATCTCTTTTGTACGACCTGTAAATAAATAGTTCCCACTATGAAAGTTCCGACACTCGTAATTTTATCTTCTCGGGCTTTTTGCGAGATTTGTGTGAACCTGTGACGAAAAGCGCTACTCTTCTTTGGATCTTAATTTCTATATCTACTCCTGCTTCTCGAGAAATGTTCTAGCATCACTATAGAATTTTTTTTAAACTTCGTCTTTCGTGAGTAGATTACTCTTCCTGAGGATTATTCTAGTGAATCCCAATCAGTGTCTACAATATCTACGATTAGTTTTATGTGAACGTGCCACTTTAAATCGCTCCGTACACGTACTCCCAGATATCTAATGGATATCACTGCTTGCAGAGATCGCCAGTCGTGTAGTCGTACAATAACGAGTCTTTCAGTCTACTTATGCGGAGTATGTTACATTTGTTTATGTTGAGGTTAACTGTCAGTCCCTGGCCCAGTGTTAGTTGAGATATCTATAATACAAGTATGAACAATGCCCCTGAAAGGAACAGCTCCCCACTTGTCTAGCGGTTCTAGGCGCTACAGTCTGGAACCGCGCGACCGCTACGGTCGCAGGTTCGAATCCTGCCTCGGCATGGGTGTGCGTGATGTCCTTAGGTTAGTTAGGTTTAAGTAGTTCTAAGTTCTAGGGGACTGATGACCTCAGAAGTTAAGTCCCATAGTGCTCAGAGCCAGCCCACTTGTCTAAGTGAGCGGCCACGGGATCGGCGGGCAATTCGCGACCCACTTCCGCCGGATGCAGCGACCCTGGCTGGCTTCGCTTGTACTAGCAAGCGGTTCGCATGGTCGGTGGCGTTTCCCCGTTCTAGCTGCACCGGCACCTCACTCCCCCGCTATCAGGTGATCCTGACACAAGTGTGCGAAGAAATGAAGCTGCTGACGAGGTCAGCCACGCTTTGCGCTGTCGACTGCGCGCCAGCAGTTACTCTGTTTAAATCACTTTCTGCATATGTAAACCTCTCAGGTCACTGGAGCATCGGGAGTCGTTATAGTTTACGATGCTCCTCGCGGTAGTAGTATTCCGACCCCTACCCAACTGCTCCTTGCCATTCAATGGGGGGTGCATAATGAATGAGGACTGTCATATTTAGGGCTAATATTCTCATATTACGTGACTTTATTTGTTTGTCTTGTAATGGATCTGGGAGATGTGTTATTTTCTACCGGATTTGTCGATACCAAATTGTAAATGTTTTCTTATATTTTTGTCAGAATTTTTTTTAATTGTAATTTGCTTTATCTTATGTTAATTTACTTATGTTTTTTAGAGTGACAGCATATTGATTACTATTAGTAGATGTGACTAAGAATATCAAAGAGACTGGTTACAAGTGGAAGCTTGTGTGTTGAGTAAAATGTCTTTGACGCTGGAGTCGTCTTTGACTGTAGTCAGTCGGCAGTTAACTCTTGGTGTGTGTTGGCGGTAAAACAATGTGCAGGTCGCCGTCATAAATATTTGTTAGTGAACAAAAAAAAAACAATTATGTTACTACTTGTTTTATATAAACTTTAAGAAGAATCCACATTCGAAGAAATGGTATTTGAAGCACCAAAAATGAGGCAAACGCATTGAACCAGGTCATTTCTGCAGCTGACAAAACTGCATTGTGGAATCATACTTCCACTAGACAACTGAAGCCAAGACAAATATCATCTTGTAACCATTTCACAGAAAAGATACTGTCACGAAATATGCCAAATTTATGTAAATAAAAATAGTGAGCGTATTTCAGTCTGACATTCAGTGTCCCATAAAAGTTGAGAAGAACCACAATATAATGTATGCCACGATGTACCGTTAAGATTTTACACCCTGAAATTCTTGCTCGCTTGTCTGTTCTCAACAGAACGACCCATATCTCAAGAAGGTATTTGTTTCCGGACGTATCTTTACAGAAATTTTTCTCCTGACTTTGATCTACTGTTCCATAGTTGAGCGCTTCCGTATGTCTGGCTGACATGTGGAGGATCCGGATTCGTTTCCCAGTATTGTCAGAGAGCTTTTTCGTTGTGGGAGGTCTAGAACGGGGTGCATGAGATGGCAACTGAGAGACAGCTTGAATAAGACGTAGTGCCTCCAAGGTCTGTAAAGCTGGCAGTGGCCGGGAGAGCGATATGCCGACCTCACGCCCTTCCATATTGTATCCAAATAAAGCCATTGGCAGAGAATGACACAGGGGCCGCTCAGCATCGAGTGATCTTGAGGTCCAGAACGTGGGTTTGTGCGTATGTGGAATGACATTTTTATACTTACAGGAAACCAAATGATGTACAGATAATGTTGAAAAGGGTCTAAACGTTATGTGTCTCTTCAATTCACACAGCTATCGTTATTTTTTGTAGATCACGAACCCGTCCGAATATACAAACAGTCGTCGGATTTGACCACATGCAACGGAGACACGCACCAGCAACGTGCTCATTGTCAGAGCGTATAACATACACCAGAGCCATCAAATGTTCCGATGGCCAGAAATCCACTTCATCAGTAATTAAGCGCTCATCTAACACACCGTATCACGTATGGCGTGGTGTCATATCACGTATAAGCCACATCCGCTGTCTGTCAGCGAGGCTACTGTTCTTCAGTAACACGGATAACTTTCACGGACGTTGTTCATCAATACAAATTTTAAACACACGTGATGTTTTGCAGGGGGACTACAGTTCGATGTGAATTCAGAACAACGATGCAACTCGGCATTTTTCGCAGTTGGAAGAAGTGAAAAATGAGATAAAAATCCTATCACTGACTGGGAATCGATCCCCAAACCTTTTACTTAAATAACGGATAACGTATAAAAATAGTACCTAATAAATGAGGGAAAGAATTAAAGGATTAATATTTGTATCTATCGCTGTCGAACACAATCACCTGATGAACAGGAAAACAAACAGAAGAATAAATATGCCCTGGAGTACTTTCGGGAAATAAAATGCGGTTTTCAAAAGTAAGCTTCGTACTCTATGAAATGGAAAGTTTACCGACAGTATACAGGGTGTTACAAAAAGGTACGGCCAAACTTTCAGGAAACATTCTTCACACACAAAGAAAGAAAATATGTTATGTGGACATGTGTCCGGAAACGCTTACTTTCCATGTTAGAGCTCATTTTAGTTTCGTCAGTATGTACTGTACTTCCTCGATTCATAACATCTTTTCTTTATTTGTGTGTGAGGAATGTTTCCTGAAAGTTTGGCCGTACCTTTTTGTAACACCCTGTATATTGGCAATTTTGAGTTATGGCAGGGAGATATTGACTTTTATTGTTGAGGGTTGTTCAGTGATCAACAAAGAGATTTATTTTGGGAATCACTTACAGAGATAGGAGAGCGAACAGTGTTATCACGGAATAGAACGAGGTGGAAAACATGACAATGTAATGGTGGTGTGCAGAGCGTGCAGCCAGGCGAATAGGTGTCAGATGGTTTGCAGAAGTTGTTTACCGGTTTACAAGGGACACTACAAGGGACGACTACCTAACGACAGGTGCATAGATGAAACTAGAAAATATGCAGGAACAAGATGTAACGGAATGCTGTTTGGTATGGGTAAGGCCAGAGGAAGCGTCTATCGAGCTGTGTAGGTCAAATGGCTAATATTCATGATCTGTATACTCCTGAAGCATATACAGTATATGCATATACATGTATGAAGGACTCGTCGGAAGAAAGTGTTAAATCGCAAGAACGTATTTTGAGTTGCTGCATTTACATGTGTCGATTAGTACAAAGAAAAGAACATAAATACAATAAGACGAAACGATTTATATAGAAGACAATTATTTCCAATGGTATATGTGAAATAACTTGTTACCAGTTTGTGATGCATTCGAAGATACAACCTACCAGGCTAATCCTTAGTAAATTGAGGGTTAGCACCTCCTTTCGCCGCTCCCTTTGTATACAGTATATAGAATAGGCTTCAGGAATGAAAGTGAGTGTCCTAGCAAGTTATCTGAGCCTACGTGGTGTGAAGCATTCGAGGAGTCGGCTGGTTTTCAACGTAAAAGAATTATCTCTAGCCCACAAGGAAAGGGAGTATGCGTAAATGAATGAAGTTATCAGACGGAGTGCACTTATGTAGTGGTGTGTTCGCATCCTGAGACAGTGACGAATAAGGTTCTGTGAGTAACAACTCATCTACTCTACATAATCAGTTTTCATTGTAAACAGTGGGCGTTTCCAAACAAGCGTTCCATCTTCAGGAGTGACAGTGGTTTTATAGGAGCCGTGTAGTTACTGTAGAGTGCTCTTGTAGGGCCGGCCTCGGTGTGAGGGTGTAAGACGTACACAAACTACTTGTTGGAATGATCATCTTGAACTGCTGTGTCAGTCACTGTTCCTAAAATGAATGCGCGTTATAAAATATTTATTTTTGTCCGCTCGATGCATACTGTTTGTTTAGAACAGATGCACAAGTAACCTACCGAGCGAGGTGGCGCAGTGGTTAGACACTGGACTCGCATTCGGGAGGACGACGGTTCAATCCCGCGTCCGGCCATCCTGATTTAGGTTTTCCGTGATTTCCCTAAATCACTCCAGGCAAATGCCGGGATGGTTCCTCTGAAAGGGCACGGCCGACTTCCTTCCCCATCCTTCCCTAATCCGATGAGACCGATGACCACGCTGTCTGGTCTCCTTCCCCAAACCAACCAACCAACCAACCACAAGTAACCCAAATGCCACACGTCACGATGCAATTCACCTGCCAATATAAAAGCAGACCGCTTGAAACGAGTCCTACCTGCTTGTCTCCTGTACATTAGTACGTAGTGATTTATGAAAATTTGTGCCAGTCACAATCACCAACATAGATTTCGCGTTTATCGCAAACAGTCGCGTTAACCTTTAGGCTAAGAGCACGCCTTCAGTACCGGTCTGGCACAAACTTCATCAATCACAACGTATTGATTCAGTTGCATGTTCATAATTTTATACCAGTGAATCTTAATTGATTTCAACCTCAATTTAGTCTCCTGTATTTTGTGTTTCATGTAACTCTTTTCACAGACAGCAGGCATCTAAGGGGCGCGTACTTTCCCTGACTTAAGTCATTATGGCTTCGATTGTTTAAACAGAATAGTGCAACAACTGCTGTGTTGAACGTGAAAGAAAAAGAGAGAATAATATATTTTTCATGAAAAATTGTGACGTCACATTTTTACTGATGCTCTCTTTCATCGCCCCTCTTCTCTCCACACCCACCTTTCCCTATCACATCTAATCACTTTAGCGGCTACACCTACAAACACAGTCTTCTCGTCCTAAACTGCTGCGCAAGTTACAGAAAGCCTCATTACATTTGTTTCTGATTTCAACATCCCAACGTTATCGACTTTTATTTGCAATGAAATTAGCCGTTTGAATTTTTCTGTTGCATACACAGTGAAGACGAAACCACAGAACAAGATGAAGCAAGCATAATATGAACTAATAACGGAACCTGAAAAAGACAGACAATTAATGGTTCTGTCGATGTACTTTCGTCCATTCTGAGGTAATTGTACTATTCTTTTGGAGCCAGCTTCAGCTCTTTGAGTAAATTCACGTTGAATACGTCTGTCTCTTCAGCAACCACACCTTACGTTTTTTCCTCGGTATTTCTTTATTCTGTAATAACACAGTTAAAGCAAGTGTTGGCAGGGTATCTTCTTCGCTGCAGTACATGATGCCAGACGATTTCGCTTTCTTGATGGCTTAGTTCAGCTAAAGGTGTACGCGACGTTCAACCCGTCCGTCTTCCGGTGTAAGCGACACGTCTCGTACAGTGTTTGAACTATAGCAATAACAACGCATTTTCCATAGCGCGCATTACCAGGGAGGGGGGTGGGGCTAGTTAACGTCCACCCTAAAAAAGATGTCAAGTGAGCAAAATTCGTTAATTGTTGTTGGCTTATATTAACAACACACTTTTTAAAGAGGTAGTGATGTGTTAGTAGGATCCAGAACTTGAAAATATCGTTTAACACACTCTTAGCAACATGAAGGCGAATGATGTGCTTGCGCAGATGCAGCATTGCTGCAAGAGCAACAAATTGACTATAGCTGTTCGTAAAACCACACACATACTCCTGAAGGAAATACTTTCTCTTGCCGGAAATCTTTCCTTGAGGCTTGACAGAATATCTGTAAAACGCAGCACTATTTGTAGATATTTAGGCATTCCTCTAGTCAAGAAAAGAAACTTCCTGGAACACGTAAAGTCTGTTATTCAGAAAGCGGCCAAAAGTGTGCATAAGACTGCTCGTGCTGGCACTGCTGACTATAAATTACCGTTGCATGAAGTGTGTTCATACCACGAAACTGTCTTCGACACCATTGTGGGCTTCGCTGCCAGTGCCTGGGCGTATCGTTTAGACTAGACGATTACAAAACAATACTGCGACGAATTCAGCGGAGGCTACACCTATATAGGATTTACTGGTAAGCCTCGGGATACGTCCGATGAATATCGTGATATATTACGGGGCAGTGCTGTATTGGTTGGGGCGTTAGCCATATGATCGTGTGTACAAGGTCACAGGATCGTATATTACTGATAAAAGACATTTACGAGCCTGGAAGTTAGATGAATGGCAGTCTGATTGGGACATTAGGAGCGCTGCAGGGCGTGTTTACAGCGTATTCCCTTGAGTCAGGAACAGCCTGAAACTCCACATCATTAACGCTACTCGAGATATGGTGCATCTATTAACAGGTCACGGTCCATATCCCAAACATCTGCATCGAGTGGGATACAGTAACACAACAGTCTGTGAATGTAGAGAGGAAGATTCCGCTGATCATGTCGTTCTCAGATGGCTCCTTTTTCAGGTAGAGAGAGACTGCAGACAATTAGACTGCTATCTTCCAACAATTATATCTGACCAGAACTTTTGGACCAAAGTGAATATGATAGCAATCTTTATCTAAAAGGTATCTGCCGAATTTCAGCCTAAAGATCAAGTGGACGCTCTGACAAGGGAACCTCCCCACCGCACGCCCCTCAGCAGTAGTTATAAGTTGGCACAGTGGATAGGCCTTGAAAAACTGAACACAGATCAATTGAGAAAACAGGAAGAAGTTGTGTGGAACTGTGAAAAAATAAGCAAAATATACAAACTGAGTAGTTCAAGGGAAGATAGGCAATATTAAGGAGTATAGGAACGCAGGAGCGCTGTGGTCTCGTGGTAACGTGAGCAGCTGCGGAACGAAAGGTCCTTGGTTCGAATCTTCCATCGAGTGAAAAGTTCAATTTTTTATTTTCAGTTTATGTGACAAACTCTTATGTTTTCATCACTTTTTTGGGAGTGATTATCACATCCACAAGAAAACCTAAATCGGGCAAGGTAGAAGAATCTTTTTACCCATTCGCCAAGTGTACAAGTTAAGTGGGTCGACAATATATTCCTGTCATGTGACGCACATGCCGTCACCAGTGTCGTATAGAATATATCAGATGTGTTTTCCTGTGGAGGAATCGGTTGACCTATGACCTTGCGACAAATGTTTTCTGTTCCCATTGGAGAGGCACGTCCTTTCGTCTACTAATCGCACGGTTTTGCGATGCGGTCGCAAAACACAGACACTAAACTTATTACAGTGAACAGAGGCGTCAATGAACGAACGGACAGATAATAACTATGCAAAAATAAAGAAAGTAAAATTTTCAGTCGAGGGAAGACTTGAACCAAGGACCTCTCGCTCTGCAGCTGCTCACGCTACCACGGGACCACGGCGCTCCTGATTTCACATAGTCCATTCTGGTGCTTATGTGGCCCATTGACTACTCAGTTTGTATATTTTGCTTATTTTTTCACAGTTCCACACAACTTCTTCCTGTTTTCTCAATTGATCTGTGTTCAGTTTATCAAGGCCTATCCACTGTGCCAACTTATAACTAAATCTGAGGGGGGTGCGATGGGGAGGTTCCCTTGTGAGTATCAAAATAATGTCAACAGGTCGCAAGAAGCGTTTCCTCAATTATAGATAGTGATAGGCATATATACATTCAATTAAGAGAAATATAAGAAAAAGTAAATAAAAAGAAAGGAAAGAATGCTGTGGTCAGCCACGCAGGTATGCGTAGACTCGGAAATTGCCGAGGCACGCACATACTAGTATGGGTGATATAGAATAATACAGCAGCAACAGGTTCAGAAGTAGATGTACTTGTAGTTAGTCGGCAAACCTCAAGTTCTTCCAAGGCTGCCAGCAACATATGTAGTAATGCAACATGGAAGTTGTTCACTTGGAACGTGAATTAATTCCCTTTATTTTATACTATTTTTTTCAATTGATTCTCCTTTCTCAAATGTTCCGTTTTACTTCTACATTAATATTACCAGCGGTTGCTGTTAACATGATTTACTACTACATACATGATATAAAACCCTGTGTGTCACCATGATTAACGAACGTGTGTGACCTGTTTAAGAGTGTACAGATAACAGGTACCAACGCACTGTGAATGTTGTGAAATCTTATGGGACTTTTAACTGCTAAGGTCATCAGTCCCTAAGCTTACACACTACTGAACCTAAATTATACTAAGGACAAACACACACACCCATGCCCGAGGGAGGACTCGAACCTCCGCCGGGACCAGCTGCACAGTCCATGACCCAACACACTAACCTGAATATCAGCACTCTTTCAATAAGGTGTGCTATCAATTGTACTGTGAGCACAATAAAATATTTTAAAACGCAAACTTAATTGTTGCTGACTTTTACTCCCAACATCCTTTTTTAGAAATACTAATGTTTAAGGTTTTGAACGTGAAAATACTGAATATGACATTGGGAAAGACGACATCTACTGCTAAATCTTAAATTTTCGGGTTAAGTTTAACAGAAAAGTTTAAAACATGTCTGGATTCTGATAGAAGAATGCATTAAAAACAATGAATATTTTTTTAAAATATTAAAAACAATGTCCACAATATTCTCAAACGTTGGGCACAAAGTACTTTCACCCCCCCCCCCCCCCCTCCGGCTACTGCGAGGGTTAACGACACTTCTCAACAATGAGCTCACTGAACATGTGTGGAAGCTAAACTCTCAAATGTTATCGTAAAAAGTACTTCAAGACGGTATGTGCGTGCTGTAAAATATATGGTCTTAAAAAATCGGATGGTTCTTTCGAAAGTAAAAACTGTAAGTAGCGTGCTTATATGTGTGTATATTGGCAGCGCAATAGACTGCATTAATAACTCTGACACCGCTGTGCGTCCTCTGTAAGAGTCTCAGTGGCTGGTCGGACTCGCAGTTGCGAGTCTATAGTTAGTAGTGACGGAGGTCGGAAGTTAATAGTTAGCAGTAATAGAGCTTAGAGGTTTGAAGTGTTAGCGTAAGCGGACACGGTCTTCACGTGTGTCCGTCATGGAAATGTAAGATTGTTGATGATTATATAATTTTTTTGGAACTGGATGTCACGGATGATTATATAATTTTTTGAACTGGGTGTCATATATTAAGGTAAAATTTGCTAAATACATTGTTTGCTCTGCAACAAAATCTTTCCTTTGCTAACTACGTGCCCATTAGTAGTGAGAGCCTACCGTAGTTATAATCTTTTATTTAGCTGGCTGTATTGCTGTTTGCTGTAGTTCGTGTAATGAGAATTTTTTGTGAGATAAGTGTCTTATGAAATGCATAGTTTATTGTTAGGATTTCTTCTAATTCAGGGCCATTCTTTTGTGTTAATTATTTGATCAGTCAGATTGCGCTTGAGTTGTATTTGTCAGGAGTTATTCTGGAGGTCAGATATGAAACGATAAAGACAAGAAAATTGACAGTACGTTCAGTTTCACTCAACTGCTTAAGAACATTGAGTAAGCATTCACCAGTTTAAGTAAACATATATATTTACAAGTTTCAATACTTCTTAGTTCTGTTCAGAAGTTAAAATTCACCTCAAGTTTCAGTCTTTATAGAAGATAGAATATTGTGAAATCGGATGAATCTTTTCGAAATATCCTAGAAAATCTGGCAGTTTCTCCACCCTCTCGTTTGTTGCCTTATCCCGCGACCTCACAAAAGGAATACAAATGATAATTTCCACAATGACAGTAGCTCTCCTTCCTTTAAGTAGTTCTACGTCTAGGGGACTGATGACCTCAGATATCGACTTCACGAGCCGATCTGCAACGATATTTTCCTGGTTTGTGTTGTTCGTTAATATCGTTTCTCGAGGGCACTGAGAATACTTTGAACTCGTGAGTATTGTCAACACTCCTGTAAACTAACATTCGATGTCCGCAGATGTGGCACATTGTAGTTGATGGCTTGTAGTCGCTAGTGAGGGCAGCAGCCACCAACCCATTCATTAAAAAAAAGAAAAAAAAATGTTCACAAAATCACATCCTACATCCTGCCCTGACATACAGACATGATAATTCACTATCAGTTTGAAGAAAGGGGAACATGTAATGGTTCTGATCATACCACTTGTACCTAGAAACTTTTATTGTGAAATCTCAGAACTACTAGCGGTTTACTGTGAAAGTGATTTGAGAGAATGCCCGTACAGAAATAAAGCTAATGCACGCGCCATATTACCACAAACGCCAGGTCGTGACTGAATCTCGCTTTACTGAGAAGCGTGAATTTGTCTACCGATTACGGGAGCACAGCACAACGTTCACTTTAATATCGACATGTGGCCAGGTATTGTGGGTGTAGATATTAGGGCTGTATACTCTAATTTAAAATATTTGTGTGACACAAAATTAATTACGAGACAGACACACCTTTAAGACCCATGCTGAATTACTGTATGCAAACGGACTGACTAACGCAATGGAATGGTTAGGCCCTAGCTATGGATCCGAAAGTAGAGAACTGAAAATGAGATTAATTACATTTGTAAATAATAGATTTCAGCTATCAGTCGTGCTTCGGAATTTTTATTGCCAGATCTAGATTTCAGCTAGAAACTAGTAGGTCATGAACTGTAGACAAAGCCCGACCAACAGGCATTATATGCATTGACCAAAAATGATAGAGCATTGAGAATGGCTAGTTTCTAGCTGAAATCTAGATCAGCCAATAAAAATTCCAAAGGACGACTGATAGCTGAAATCTATTATTTACAAATCAAAATAATGGTCACTGCGTGCAACAGCCTCTGAATGGAGGGTAAACTGATGAGGATTAATTAAACGTGTCATCAGAAACAAGTTCCATAAGAATGCATTAACTTATTCACATAAAACACAAACATGAAACGCATCTCTGAATGGAGGGTAAACTGATGAAGATTAATTAAACGTGTCAACAGAAACAAGTTCCATAAGAATGCATTAACTTATTCACATAAAACACAAACATGAAACGCATCTCTGAATGGAGGGTAAACTGATGAAGATTAATTAAAGGTGTCAACAGGAACAAGTTCCATAGGAATGCATTAACTTATTCACATAAAACACAAACATGAAACGCATCTGACTCTCTGACAATACCTAGTAGTGATTTACACCAAGTGAACCTGCTGGTTCCCAGAGTTACTTGAAAGGTTTGAGAACATGCCCTGCAGGCGCTCTGAAATGACACGCGAGTTTCTAACTAAACGAATGCAGTGACGGTTTGCCTGACTGTTATACTGAGATCAATGCACTAGTGGATGTGGGACAGATAACTCCAATGATCTGACTAAATCCTGACCAAAGATTGCCCTAAGGTGCCAATGCTGCTAATAATACTGCCCAGATGAACCAAGCGTCTAACAACAGTAGTAAGTAGGCTGTTTAGGTTTTTATGTTGGTAACGCCACGTAGCACTCTTATGTAAGTAGGCTGTTTAGGTTTTTATGTTGGTAACGCCACGTAGCGCTCTGTATGAAAATCACTGGCTGTGCTGTGTGCGGTGTGTGGCTGGTTTGCATTGTTGGAATATTTGCTATTGTAGTGTTGGGCAGTTGGATGTGAACAGCGCGTAGTGTTGTGCAGTTGGAGGTGAACCGCCAGCAGTGGTGGATGTGGGCAGAGATATGGCAGACTTTTGAGAGCGGATGATCTGGACGTGTGTCCATCAGAAAGAGTAAATTTGTAAGACTGGATGCCATGAACTATGACTTTTGAACACTATTAAGGTAAATACATTGCTTGTCCTCTGTGGTGTCACCGCCAGACACCACACTTGCTAGGTGGTAGCCTTGAAATCGGCCGCGGTCCATTAGTATACGCCGGACCCGCGTGTCGCTACTGTCAGTAATTGCAGACCGAGCACCACCACACGGCAGGTCTAGAGAGACGTACTAGTACTCGCCCCAGTTGTACAGCCGACTTTGCAAGGAACGGTTCACTGACAACTACGCTCTCATTTGCCGAGACGATAGTTAGCATAGCCTTCAGCTAAGTCAATTGCTACGACCTAGCAAGGCGCCATCACCAAGTTATATTGAGATTCTATTAATGTATCATCAAGAGCGATGTTCTACAAATGTGGATTAAAGTGAAGTATTCCAGAAGCTACGTACTTTTCTTTATAGCATTCATTACGTATCCTGTTTCAGACCTCACGCCAGTCTGCGCGAGTTTAAGCGCGTGCCTTTCGGCTTCCTCTCATTGTGTCTAGGCTGTCTTGTCTAGACACAACATCCTCTACCAAAATCTTTCGTTTCCTAAGTATGCCTATCAGTAGTTAGTGCCTTCAGTAGTTAGAATCTTTTATTTAGCTGGCAGTATTGGCGTTCGCTGTATTGCAGTAGTTTGCGTAAGGGACTTTTGTGAGATAAGTGATTCATGAAAGTCAGGGCCATTCTTTTGTAGGGATTATTGAAAGTCAGATTGCGTTGCGATTAAAAAAAAATTTAAAAGAATTGTGTGTCAGTTTAGTGATCATGAGAATAAGTAAAGAGATAAATGTCTGAGTACGTTCAGTTTTGCTCAGCTGTTTGAAAATCAAACAACGTAAGAGGTTTGCCAGCACAGCAATTCATATTTTTTTATAAATTTTTCCAAGAGGACGTTTCACAGCGTCTCCTCAACGATCGTTTGGCAAACGTTGCCGCGTACGTCCCTCTGCAACTGTCACCTGGCTGACGCATCCATGCTGACTGATGTTCGTCAGCGACGATGGCTTGAATTTGCACGCCAATACCGCAACTGGGCGTCAAGTGAGTAGCGACAGGTTGCCCTTAGAGATGAATCACGTTTTGTGCCCCACCGCACAGATGGTTGCCGGAGTGTACAGCCCTGCAACAATCGTTGAAAGGGTCCAGGCCGGAGTAGGGAGAATTATGGTCTGGGGACTATTTTCGTGGCATTCCCTGGGTAACATCGTCATTCTGGAAGGTGCGGTGGATCAACACAAATGTGCATCTGTCCTTGGGGGCATGGGTCAAAGAGCACCAGGGTGACTTTAACGTACTCACCTGGCCACCAAACTCCCTGTACAGTCAAGAATCCGTGGGACCACTTCGGTCAGGCTGTATGTGCCTCTGCTTTTCAACTGCGAAACCTAGCGCAGCTGGTCAAAGCACTGAAGCTGGCACGGTTGACACCTTCCAGAGCCTCACTGACTCTCTTCCTCCAGGGCCACGTCCGCGTTGCAAAATGTCGGTATTCAGGCTTTTGACAGGCGCTCATCTTAATGAGACTTGGTAGTGTATCACAATAACATCGTAGAAAGTTAAACTGGACTAGAGTGACTGTACGTACTGACCTCTAACGAACTTCATATCTTGAACACATTCAACATGGTGTGGGTCTTCGTTTTGTTCCTTGCTTTCTGAGAGTGCTTGGAATCACAGCACACATTGGGTTTAGGAGAGGCAAGGCAGTGTCCGACGTAAAGAAAAAAGCGGGCGCGAGCAGCCAGCAAGGACTCGGGCATTCATAGAAAACAGGGAAGGTAGCGTGGGGTGTTGATAGTGTGATTGTTGCACCGCCGGCGTGTCCCTGTGGGACCGGTGCTGTTGTTAATTTATGACATGACTCCAGCCTAGTGGCCATACACTGCCGAGGAAAACAACTTGTCAGCAGGGGACTAGCGCTCTGCCGTTTTCAGAATAGAGCCTTCAGCAGATAACAATCTCGTGCTTTCCAAAAGAAACATGGGATGCCACAAAATAAGAGCCTAGCCTCGACTACAGTTCTTTGCTTTCTTCGGACCTGTGATGGAAGGCTAGCTGCTGGGTGTGAAAACGCTCACGGGTGGTAAAAATGCATGTGACGTCAGTACGAATCATAGCGAGAAGTGTTTTTGGAAAAGAGGAGTTGATCGAAAAGTCATTGGAGTTTTAATGCGATGTCCGTTTTCCTAGGGAGGTTTTTGTGGAAGAATAAATTACTTCATTGGCGGATTGACAGTTTCTAAACAACGATTGGCGGTCATGCCTTTGTTGGCAAGAAGGAAAGAGCACGCTGCGCAATTCACACAGATAATTAGAAGTTTGATGCTCGTCTTAAGGCCGAATGAATCTCTGTGGGCTGCGGTCTCTGCAAGAGCAACCGAATGGGGGTCCAGAGCTCGTGCCTGCGGAAGCTCACCCTCGCCCTGTACTTCAGAGAGCGCGCCGCTATGGCAACACACTGCACGTGTTGTGCTGACAATTTACAGAGAGAATAATTGCCATGCACGGTATACTTTAACCACAGTGGCATGTGAACAGTTTACAATCTTAGTCTTTCGGAAAAGCTTCCAACCTTGGCTCGAAATGCAATGATAACGCCCCTTTGGAAGTCAGATAAATTACTCTGTTTCCATATTATGAAAACTTTTGCATGTCCTGACATGTGTTGTATACTCTCTACTGCTACTGCTGCCCCTGTCGTCTGTGTGTGTGTCGAACATAGGCGGTGCTCACATTAATGTATCTGGACCTTGTAATACACTACTGGATATTAAAATTGCTGCACCACGAAAATGACGTGCTACAGACGCGAAATTTAACCGAGAGGAAGAAGATGCTGTGATATGCAAATGATTAGCTTTTCAGAGCATTCACACAAGGTTGTCGCCGATGGCGACACTTGCGACGTGCTGACATGAGGAAAGTTTCGAACCGATTTCTCATACACAAACAGCAGTTGACCGGCGTTGCCTGGTGAAACGTTGTTGTGATGCCTCGTTTAAGGAGGAGAAAAGCGTACCATCACGTTTCCGACTTTGATAAAGGGCTGATTGTAGCCTATCGCGATTGCGATTTATCGTATCGCGACATTGCTGCTCGCGTTGGTCGAGATCCAATGACTGTTAGCAGAATATGGAATCGGTGGGTTCAGTAGAGTAATACGGAACGGCGTTCTGCAACCCAACGGCCTCGTATCACCAGGTGTCGAAATGACAGGCATCTTACCCACATGGCTGTAACGAATCGTGCAGCCACGTCTCGATCCCTGAGTCAACAGATGGGGACGTTTGCAGCAGCATGGACTATCAGCTCGGAGACCATGGCTGCGGTTACCCTTGACGCTGCATCACAGACAGGAGCGCCTGCGATGGTGTATCCAACGACGAACCTGGGTGCACGAATGGCAAAACGTCATTTTTGCGGATGAATCCAGGTTCTGTTTACAGCATCATGATAGTCGCATCCGTGTTTGGCGACATCGCGGTGGACGCAAATTGGAAACGTGTATTCGTCATCGCCATACTGGCGTATCACCCGGCGTGATGGTACGGGGTGCCATTGGTTACACGTCTCGGTCACCTCTTGTTCGCATTGACAGCACTTTGAACAGTGGACGTTACATTTCAGCTGTGTTACGACCCGTGGCTCTACCCTTCATTCGATCCCTGCGAAACCCTACGTTTCAGCAGGATAATGCACGACCGCATGTTGCAGGTCCTGTACGGGCCTTTCTGGATACAGAAAATATTCGACTGCTGCCCTGGCCAGCACATTCTCCAGATCTCTCACCAATTGAAAACGTCTGCTCATTGGTGGCCGAGCAACTGGCTCGTCACAATACGCCAGTCACTACTCTTGATGAACTGTGGTATCGTGTTGAAGCTGCATGGGCAGCTGTACCTGTACACGCCATCCAACCTCTGTTTGACTCAATGCCCAGGCGTATCAAGGCCGTTATTACGGCCAGAGGTGATTGTTCTGGGTACTTATTTCTCAGGAACTATGCACCCAAATTGCTTGAAAATGTAGTCACATGTCAGTTCTAGTATAATATATTTGTCCAATGAATACCCGTTTATCACCTGCATTTCTTCTTGTTGTAGCAATTTTAATGGCCAGTAGTGTATTATAAATATCAAACTATGTTTTCCTGTTTCGTTTTCACTACTAAACCGCTGAACCACTTCGATGAAAGTTGGTATGGATATAGCTTGAACCCCGAGGAAGAACATAGGCTACTTTAGAAAGTAAAATCAAAAATTGACCGCTAAAGGCCTGACCACACAGGACTCGGTCTACCCGCGCGATCTGCAACCTTGAGCCGCGGCGATCAGGCCGCGTCATTGAGAGGCGTGCTGTTGCATCGTGCCGGTCACACAAGGGGCGGCTTTGCCGCGGCTGCAGCCTGCCACCCGCGCGGCCGGCGTCAGACAAACACAGGTTCTCCGCTGCCGTCGGCGGCTGTGACCACTTGCAGCCGTTGGAGTGGAGTGGAAATGATGGAAACAGGAAAATGTATCGAACATGTGAGGAAGTACAGACGATGCAAATTATAAGAGTATTTTGAAGAGGGCCAAAGCGTGGAGGATCATATCTGCCGAATAGGGTCAAAATGCTAAATATTTTTACAATAATTTTAATTTTCGCACATGCAGTATGGAGTACAGTACGGTGTAAGTACTGGAAATAAATTATTGTATATTACATCTTAAAGCATCGCGACGATACTACTGCAAGTATGTAAGCAACAATGTGATCAAAATGGAAAGCTACATGTGAGAAACCCAAAGAAAAACAACCGCAACTTTTGAAATCGCACTTCATATGAGGTAATCATGTGTCTCAATCGAAACTAAAATTACTTTTCTTCCTTTACATTGCATTTCTAATGTCCAAACAAATTACGAGGTAATCCCAAAAGTAAAGTCTCCTATTTTTTGTAAGTACTAGGCCTGTTTATTTCTACAATGGTTTACATCAGTTTGCAGCCTGAACATTTAGCTATTTTTCGACATAATCACCATTTCTGTCGATGCATTTTTGTAGACGCTGTAACAGATTTTGTATGCCCATGTCATACCAGCTCGCCGCCATGCTGTTCAGAAGGTTATCAACCTGTTCTTTCACCTCGTCGTCGGAGCTGAATCGCTTTCCGGCCAAATATTCTTTTAACCTAGGAAACAGGTGATAGTCACTGGGCGCCAAGTCAGGACTATTGGGTGGGTGCGTGAGTATGTTCCACTGAAACTGTTGCAGGAGAGCAACGGTTTGCCGAGCGATGTGTGGGCGAGCGTTGTCATAGAAAATGTCTACGCCCTTGCTCAACATTCCTCTTCTCCGGTTCTGAATTGCCCCTTTGAGTTTTTTTGAGAGTCTTACAGTACCCGTCAGCGTTGATTGTGGTCGAGGTGAAAGAAGAGGATCATAACTTTCTGAACAGCATGGCGGCGAGCTGGTATGACATGGGCATACAAAAACTGCCACAGCGTCTACAAAAATGCATCGACAGAAATGGTGATTGTGTCGAAAAATAGCTAAATGTTCAAGCTGTAAAATGATGTAAACAATTGTAGAAATAAACAGGTTTGTGTACTTATAAAAAAATAGGAGACCTTACTTTTGGGATTACCCTCGTATTTCCGTACTTGCTTCTAACACTAAGAACCGAAGATGTTAGTCGATAGAGTTGTTTTATAATGCAAACTAAAGCCACGTCTCCAGTCTTACGAGAAATTATTTGCTTAATAGTCAGTAATAGTGCAGTCGGTAAAGAGTTTACTCACTTGTTAGAAATTAGCAAAGTCCCAGGACTGTACCCAGTTTGCGACTGAGTTAGCCCCTCTGTTAACTATAAACTTTCGTAAAACCCTCGAACAATAAGCCGTACCCAATATTTGGAAGAAAGTATGTGGCACCCATCTACAAGAATGGTAGCAAAAATAGTCCAGAAAGCACCTGTCCAGTTCAAATGGTTCAAATGGCTCTGAGCACTATGGGACAACTTCTGAGGTCATCAGTCCACTAGAACTTAGAACTACTTAAATCTAACTAACCTAAACACATCACACACATCCATGCCCGAAGCAGTATTCGAACCTGCGAGCGTAGCTGTCGCGCGGGTCCAGACTGTAGCGCCTAGAACCGCTCGGCCACCCCGGCCGGCACCTGTCCAGTATCCTTCACATCCATTTGTTATTTGTCGTAGAATCTTACAGCAGATTCTGAACTCAAATACGATGAGGTATCTGGAAGAGAATGACCTGCTCCAAACCAACCAGCACACATTTCGAAAACGTTTATCATGTGAAACCCAACTCGCCCTTTTCTCACATGAAATACTGAATACCCGCATAAGGTCACTCAGGACGGTGCAGTATATAACGACTTCCGAAAAGTATTTAATTGAGCATCACACATACGCTTATTATCAAAAGTTGGATCGTATGGGGTATTGTGACTGGGCTGAGACCCTGTGGAAAACATTAAGAGTAATGTCGGATAATCTATAGTGAAGTACTGTCAGAAAGAGGCTGCACAAATATTCGTTCAGACATTGCTAAGTTTCCATTGCGGTGCACAGGCTGCTAACTTGCTTTACAACTTCAGAAACGCAAAATTGTGCCCCTTACAAAACGGAAAAACATAGTATATTGTGACTGCAGTACCAACTAGTCACAGCTGGAACCTTTAAACTCAGACACATACATTTAAGTAACACTTTGTTGGGATGTGAAGCGGAATGATCACATAAGTTCTGTCGTGGGTAAGGCAACTGGCACATTTCGGTTTATTGGTGGAATACTAGCGAAATGCAATCAGTCCACGAATTAGACTGCTTACAGATCACTCGTATGACTCATCTTAGAATACTTCTCAACTGTGTGGGGCCCGTAATAAACAGGACTCACACATACTATGTACAGAGAAGGGTAGCACGAATGATTACAAGTTTGTTTGACCCAGTGGAGAGTGTCACAGACAGTTGCACGAATAGAACTGGCAGATACTTAAAGCGAGACGTAAACTATCCCAAGAAAGCCTACATACAAACTTTCGAGAATCGGCTGTAAATGACGTGTCTTGGTATATACTACAACCCTTGTTTATCGCTCCCAAAGGGCTCTTGAGAAGAATTTTAGACTAATTACAACAAGTTCAGAGGCATTTTAGCAGTCACTTTTCCCCCGCTCCCTACGTGCGTGAACGGAAAGAATCCTTACAACAGGTACAATAGAACATACCCACTGTTATGCACTTCACAGTGTTTTGCAGAGTATAGATGTCGATGTAGAATTATCTATGGATAACAGAATCCAAAATAGACATTAGATTTTAAGATGTATTCAGGAGCATCACAATTTAGCAATGATAAAGAGCAGACTCATCTTAGAGACTAGAGACTTAGAGACTGGTCAGGAAGAATCAGAGTCCAAAAAAGTAGCATACGGAGGTACTATGGAATAAAAAGGTACTCTTGAAGTTCTCTGAAGCTATAGATAATGCGATAAGGAATAGCTCAGTAGGCCTTTCAGTTGAAGAGGAGTGATGATGAGATCCCATACTCCGAGGAACGTAGGGACTAGGCACGGTCCTTGTAGAGATGGTTTGCCATTGCCTTCCTTCGACTGTAACGGGGATGAATCATGATGATGCAGATGACAACAATACCCAGTCATCTCGAGGCAGGAAAAATCCCTGAGCCCGCCTGGAATCGAACCGCGATCCCGTGCGTGGGAAGCGAAAACGCTACCGCAAGACCACGAGTTGCGGACGAAGAGGAGTGGACATCTCTAAAAAGGGCATCATGGAAGTTGTAAATAAAAACATTGGTACAAGGAAGGTAACAGCGAAGAAACCATGGTTAACATAAAATACTTCAGCTGACCGACGAAAGAAGGACGTACAAAAACATTCAGGGAAATTCAGGAATACAGAAACAAGAATCACTTAGAAATGAAATACGAGTAAATGGGAAATGTAGTGAAGTTAAGGCGAAATGGCTAAATGAAAAATGTGAAGAAATCGAAAAAGAAATAATTGTCTTAAAGTCAGCCATAAAGTAAAAACAAAACAACCTTCGGCGAAATTAAAAGCAAAGGCTGTGAAATTAAGAGCGAAATGGGAATTCTGTTTTTAAATGCAGACGAGAAAGCGGGTAGGTGGAAAAATACATTGAAGGCCTCTATGAAAGGAAGGCTTGTCTGATGATGTGATAGAAGAAGAAACAGGAGTCGACAGGGAAGGGATAGGGGATCCATTACAAGAATCAGGATTTAAAAAAGCTATGGGAGACTTAAGATCGAATAAGGCAGAAAGAATAGATAACATTTTGTCGAAATTCCTGAAATCATTGCTGGAATTGGCAAGAAATCGTCCATTTTCGTTGTGTAGGATGTATGTGACTGGTGATATGCCATCTAATTTTTGGAAAAACATCATTCAAACAATTTCGAAGATAGCAAGAGACGACAAGTTTGAGAATTATAGTACAATCAGCTTATTTTGTGCATTCAAGTTGCTGAAAGGGATAATACACAGAAGAATGGAAAACAAAACTGACGATCTGTTAGACAACGATCAGTTGGTTTTAGGAAACGAAAAGGAACCAGACGGGCAGTTCTCACGTTGTTGTTAATAAAGGAAGTAACACTGAAGAAAAATAAAGACTCTTTCACAGGATTTGTCGACGCATAAAAAGCGTTCGACAATGTAATGTGGTACAGATGATCGAAATTCTGAGAAAATAGGGGTAAGCTATAGGGAAAGAGGGGTAATATAGAAAATGTACAAGAGCCAAGAGGAACAATAAAAGTGGGAGACCAAGAAAGAAGTGCTCGGATTAAAAAGGTTGCCAGACAAGGATACAATCTTTCTTCCCTACTGTTCAACCTATACATTGATGAAGCAATGACGGAAATAAAAGAAAGGCTCATAAGAGGGATTAAAATTCAGGGTGAAAAGATATCATAAGATTGGCTGATAACGTTATTATCGTTAGTGGAAGTGAATAAGAATTACAGAATGTGTTGAATAGATTGAACAGACTATTGAGTACAAAACATGGATTAAGAATAAATAGAAGGAACACGGAAGTAACGAAATTTGGAAATTTGTGGCAAGATCTTATGGACCAAACTGCTGAGGTCATCGGTCCCTAAGCTTACGCACCACTTAATCTAGACCTCAGACCACGCGGCTACCCATGTGGCAGGAAGTAATGAGAAATAGCAGAAATGAGAACAGTGGCAAACTGAACATTGGAATTGGGGATCATGAAGTAGACGAAGTTACGGAATTCTGCTACGTAGGCATTTAAGTACCAGTGATGGACAGAGCAAGGAGAACATATAAACTAACACTGACAAAGAGGGCATTCCTGGCCAAGAGAAGCCTACCAGTACGAAACATAGTCCTTAATGTGAGGAAGAAATTTCTGAGAATGTATATTTGGAGCACTGCATTTTACTTGGACTGTGGGAAAACCAGTTTTGTCGTCTCGTTGCCACTAGCCTTGTTCCATGGGAAGCCAGGAGAGGATGTTGTTTGATGGCCGATGTCGTCTTCCATAACACAACTGCACACATGGCAAGTCATTGTGGTACAAGCTCTTCCGTAATAGTCCACGTTAACATCACTGATGGTGAAGTACACGTCCCGCTATGTAAACTACTCTGGTCGCTAGATACTGACTGACTCTGAGATAGTGACTGCGACTCTGACTGGGCTGTAACTGCGACTGACTGGATCCTCCAGTTCGCGGCGGCGATGTAAATACTTGTTGTGGAGAGGGCGTTGGCGGCGCGTTGCTTGCGAGTTTGTCTTTGGCCTCTCTCCTGATAGATGCGCTTTATCCAGCGCCTATTATCCATATTCTCACAACCTCTTTGCTGACCAGTATGCTGGCGGCAGTTTAAGCCAGCACATTCCTCACCCCTTAAATCCCACACCATTGTCGTGTAGGGAGGCTGAGAACAACAATGGGGAGGGTGGCTGGATGCTGAATGTAGAGACGAGCCAGGAGCCATGACTGGAGGATGGCATCCTCCAGACTATACCCCGCCATCTGGTTTGCGAGGCAACAGGAACACACTTCGGAAAATTGCTGCCAGGACACACATCCAGCACTGAGGGCATGTCCTGGGGCGATGATGGCGACAGCGACGGCGATGGCGAATCCAGATCCATTGGGTCAGCTGATGGGGACGGCGGGAAGAGGGCGCATCGTCTACCCGCTGCTCCTGGGGTGCCCTGGTGGCACCATGGGATGGCTGAGAAGGCCGTGTGGTCCCGTAGGAGGCCGTGAATCTGGGGGAGGAAAGCAGTAGAATCACAGGGCAAATGACATGCGCGAATTGGGTTCTCGTGGCGCCTCTGCAAACCATCAGGACCTGCAATCACGAACAAAGAAGAGCCAATGCGACCCTAGAGAACGCCTCTTTCCCAGCGCCCACGGTTGCCATTAACCCTGAAAAGAACAAGATCACGCGGCGCAAAGCGATACTTGCGGACCAATGGCAGCGCCAGGTGCTGCTGTGGGTGTCGCAAGTGCAGCAGCGTCCGATGGCGCGGACATGCAGAAGTTCCGCCAGTGATGGTCTGTCTCGTTTGTGGGAGCCATAGGAGGGGAGAAAGAGTTGCAGTGGCGGTTCCCTCGTGTGGCTGGTGCGAAGCTTCCCCATCTGTTGGTTAAAAGAGCATACGAAGCGTTCTGCTTCTCTGTTGGACAGTGGGTGAAACAGAGCACTGTTTAGATGACGAATGCCATTTCGTTTACAAAACCGTTCAAAATCACGTGAAGTGAACTGTGGTCCGGTGTGCGACACAAGTACTTCTGGCAAATCTTCTATGCAAAATATGGAGGACAACGCTTGAATGGTGCTACGTGATGTGGTAGAAGCCACAGGCACTGCAAATGGAACCTTGCTAAAAGAGTCCACCACAATGAGGCACCGAGTGTTCCAAAATGATCCTGCACATTGTGTGCGGATTGGTTCTCCGCGCATGCGCGAAACTGACGTCATCTGTTCAATATGGGCGTCCTTGCCCTGCCAAGTACAGTGCCGCTGCGCTAAACGTGTAGTTTGAACAATTCCATGTCCTTGGTGGAGCAACCGCAGCACATCCTTGCAGCAGTTTGGGACTAAGCACACGCGATTGTTCACTGTCATTCTGAACTAGAATCACACCCTGTTGAACTGAAAGATTATGCCGACGTGCAAAATATCGGCGCACGACTGAGTTCTGGATATTGTTCAATGAACGAAGCCAAGAACTGCGAATGTAATGCAACAAAATCTTGAGATCTGGGTCTGCTTCCGTGGCCTGTGCTATTTTTCTGTAGTGCAAGGGGAAAGATTCCATCAATTCAGTGTCCTGCGCATCAATTTGACAACAAGATGTGGCAGATCCATCAGAGTCAGAGTCTGGGCCAATCAGAAGGATACTGCGAAAGCAACGAAGTAAACCGTTGCAATTTTTGGGCAGTGCGTGTAGGAACCGGCTTTGACGGATGAAAAAACCAATGCAAAGGTTTGTGATCTGTTACTAAATAGAACTTGCGACCATACAAATAGTGATGGAGTTTTGTCACACCATACACAGTAGCGAGAGCCTCTTTTTCAATTTGAGAGTAACTGCACTGAGTTTGAGTTATCAGCTTTGAGGCAAAAGCAATAGGTCTGTCTTGTGCACCAGTTCTGTGCAAAAGTACAACGGTGATTCCGTAGGAAGAAGCGTCGACTTGTAAAACTACTGGCTTGGCAGGATCAAAATGTTCTAAACATCTGTCACTGAAAAATGCATTTTTGTGTTTGTGAAATGCGTCTTGACAGTCTTTAGTACACACGAAAGGTACATTTCTGCGATGCAATGGAGTCGCGATCTGAGCGGCATTCGGTATGAACCGAATGTAGTAAGTCATCTTGCCTAGTACTGACTGCAGTTGAGACACGGATTCCAAGCAAATGAGGTTGGAGGGGGTGCACACCCTGACTGTTTATCACATGACCTAAGCACTGTAGTTCAGTTTGAAAAAAGTCACACTTTTCAAGACGACACTTGAGTCCTGCTTCTGACAACACTCGACATAGAGTACGCAAATTGTAAATGCGTTCCACTGATGTACGACCTGAGACTACAATATCGTCAAGGTAGTTTGAACAAAATGGCAATTTTGCAGTCAGCTGTTCAAAGTAACGTTGAAAAATGACGGGTGTGGAAGCACTGCTCAAGAGCAAACGTAAATACATGAACAGTCCTAAATGTATATCTGCAAAAAACACTTTCTCTGATACTTCATTCAATGGAATCTGCATGTAAACATCACGCAAATCTATCTTACAAATGTAACGTCCTGCACCGAGGCTGTCCAAGAGTTCCTCAGGGCGAGGTAATGGGTGTCAACTATTGCCTGTGAGTTGACTTTAGGTTTGAAGGCAACACAAATGTGAACATGACAAGAAAGCTTAGGCAACAAAACGAGAGGACTTGCCCACTGACTAGTTTGAATGGGAGCAATTACACCATTATCTTGCAATTCTTTCAGTTCACTGGCTACTTCGTCTCTTAAAGCAATTGGAACGGGGCGCGTCCGGAAAAACTTAGACTGTGCATTGACTTTCATTGTAATATGTGCTACAAAATTATTAGCTTTTCCCCATTCCTTCGAAAAATAGTTCGGGAAATTCTTTAAGAAAGCGAGCGACACACTCCTTGTCATGGATGCTAAGGCCAAACAAATCAAAGACATCTAAACCGAATACGTTCCTACTGTCTCTGAATTACAACAGAGTAAAATTCACTGTTCTAGTGTGAGATTTGTAAGTGGCAGGCAAACTACACTGTCTGAACACTATAATTTCCTGTCCATTGTGAGCAGTGAGGTGCTTGCTAGATTTAGAAAGGCGTGGTGAGCCTAATTGTTCGTAGGATGCACGATTAAGCAAAGTTATTGAGGCCAACACTTCGTAGTCAAACAAAAAGTTTGTTAGCATGTCGTTGCACAGCACTAGGGCGAGAAGGAGGCACAGCCTTAATCTTACATTTGTCAGAACCTGTTGTAGGGTTGGAAAACACAACGTTCGCTGCATGTGCACAAACCTCTTTTTTTCTGGCAGCGAGCAAAATTGACGTTTTTGTGCCGTTGCAAACAAACTGCTTGGACATGGCCTTTTTTTGCACACGTCTAACATGTTGCGTTACAAAATTTTGTACATGGCTGCACGTTGAGAGACCATGAATAGTTACAATTGAAAAAAAAACAGCCCTCGGTCACTATTTTTAACAAATTAACCTGGTTTCAACGCTGCTAGGAGTGTCTTCCTCAGAATTTAAAACAGAGAATGATCTATATTTTATAACATGGTCACAGAATTACGACTCACCACGCCTTTCTAAATCTAGTAAGCACCTCACTGCTTACAATGGACAGGATATTCTAGTGTTCGGACAGTGTAGTTTGCCCGTATAGAATCATCGTTAAAGACTGGCAGTACTTATATGTCATTTATAAAATAATAAATATGCCAGAAGGGCATTAGTCACAAAGATACTTAATTATGATGGCGAGCCACTAAGGGCTGCTCGTTACTTGCGTGGTGCAGGTTGCAAAACGGACGCATTACGTCATCGGCAATCCTGTCTTTTATGGCGAGCAAAACATCTAGGGCAAGACTTCACTAAACTGACAGGTCTGTTTACCTGTCTACGTGGCTGTCCGCGCGACTGTGTACGCGTTCGTTGTTGTGGCTCCTTGGGGCGATCGGGAGCAACGGGTGACTCGACCTAACAAATTGGGGCCTGGTCAAACATATCGGCCGCTGTGGCACCCGCATAATGCTGCTCTAAGATCTGCAATAATTGGGGAAGTGGTGGGTCTGAGTACTTTAATATCTGTTCTCTTATTCTACTACCTGGGACATGGAATGTTATTGTATCCCTAATCATTAAATCACTGCGAAAGGTGCCACTACCACACTTAAATTTACACTTCCTAGTCATGCCCATCAATTCTGAGTACCACTGACGGTACCTCTGCTTCGGCTCTTTCTGCAAGCGAAAAAAAAAACTGATATCTGGCTGCAGCTACTTTAAATTGTTGGTCATAGTTCTGAATCAATGTCGTGGTTACTTCGTCATAGCTGAGTTCGTTGGGAGACGCCGTTGGGAATAGTTTTCGTATTAACCTGAACACTGGTTCAAAAATGGTTCAAATGGTTCTGAGCACTATGGGACTTAACTTCTGAGGTCATCAGTCCCCTAGAACTTAGAACTACTTAAACCTAACTAACCTAAGGACATCACACTCATCCATGCCCGAGGCAGGATTCGAACCTGCGACCGTAGCGGTCACGGGGTTCCAGACTGTAGCGTCTGGAACCGCACGGCCACTCCGGCCGGCCTGAACACTGGGGACCACCGCAATCGAAAGAAAGTATTGTAGTTTGACAGTACATTAAACTCGAGGAACTTAACAATGTGCTTGTACCTGAGTCGGATATTTGAACCATCCCTCTTCTGTGTCGTTAAATTGCCGGAACGTTAGTATGCTGGTCGGCGGCACTTGTTGCGCTGACTTGTTCGTCTGTTATGCGAACGACGTAGCTTCTGCAGACAGTAGTTGTTGTACCGTCGTCAGTAATGTAGCCATTTGTTGGTTCTGAAACTGAAAACCTTGTGTTAGATGCTTCACACTAGCCGCCTGCACCTGTGGCGCGTGGGCAGGGGGTGGACGGGGGGGGGGGGGGGGGGGGGAGTAGCCATGGTTTACACAAATACATTACAGCAAAATGCAAGCAAACCTCTGAAAAGAGAAATTTTATTAGTTCTGCATCTCCCGTCCTAGAATACGTGCAAGAACACAAGAACAAGTTAGCAAAATGATCACCCCTGCAAGCTAAAACACAAGAGAGTCAAGCAAAATCTTCTTCTGCAGTGAATTATCCTCGTTACCACTGTAGAGTCTTGTACCATGGGAAGCAAGTAGGGGATGTTGTTTTGTGGCCGGTATCCTCTTTATACAACACAAATACAGTCATGTGTTAACAGGGTTCTTTATTTATCAGAAAGATACTTATCTTTAAGCAAGTTGTTGTGGTACAAGCTCTTCTGTAATAGTCCAAGGTAACCTCACACTGATGGTGAAGTAGACATCCCACTATGTAAACTACCCTGGTCGCTAGATACTGACTGACTCTGAGCTAGAGACTGCGACTCTGACTGGGCTGTAACTGCGACTGACTGGATCCTCCGGTCCGTGGCAGCGATCTAAATACTTGTGGTGGAGACGGCGTTGGCGGAGCGTTGCTTGCGAGTTTGTCTTTGGCCTCTCTCCTGTTCAGCGCGCTTTATCCAGCGCCTATTATCGATCTTCTTACAACCTCTTTGCTGACAGGGGTGTGTTGGTGACAGCTTATGCCAGCACAGCTGGAATAGAAGAGAATCGAAGATGTGGTGCTAGGCAAAAATTTTGAAAATTTGGTGAACTGATAAGGTAAGAAATGAGTAGTTTCTTCACAGAATCGGCCAGGAGGGCACTTTATGGAAAACACTAACAAGAAGAAGGGACAGAATTATAGGACATCTATTGAGACATCAGGGAATAACTTCCATGGAGATTGGAATATATCCAGCAAATAATTGTGGACATAGGTTGTAATTGCTACTCTGAGATTAGAAGGTTGACAGGGGACACCATTTCATTGTGGGTTGCATCAGAAGACAGGTGGCCAAAAAAAAAAAAAAAAAAAAAAAAAAAAAAAATCAGAAAATGAAATGAAATTAGAACCTGGATATAGTTTCGCTTCGATTGGTTCTCTTTCTTCTAAATGTATTCATTTATTCAAATACAATACCGTAGTTGTTGACAAAACTGCCTTTTACTGACAATGCGACATTGCTTGCTCAGAAATTAATTGTGTTATGAGATACTGAAGTATGTCACTATTGCTACAGTAGATACAGCTTGACAAGTGTTAGTACAGATCAGATAATTTCTTGTGTAGTTGTGCAAAACATCCCACATTTTAATGCGAACTTGCTTTACTTCAAATGGCTCTGAGCACTATGGGGCTTAACAGCTGTGGTCATCAGTCCCCTAGAACTTAGAACTACTTAAACCTAACTAAGCTAAGGACATCACACACATCCATGCCCGAGGCAGGATTCGAACCTGCGACCGTAGCAGTCGCGCGGTTCCGGACTGCGCGCCTAGAACCGCGAGACCACCGCGGCCGGCATCTTGCTTTACTGTCGTGGAAATGGTAGGATGTTCTACCTGAAGTGAAAATGAGATTTTTCTGCTTTTGTTTGTAGTTATTGGGTATGTGGAGAAACACGATTCACAACAGAGTAGATGTTAAATAAACTATTGTAGTCTTCTAAGTATTTTGACTTACGAGCATATGGGATTGGTTCCCAAATATGTGAGTGGCTCCAAGACTTCTTAAGTAATAGATCCCAGTACGTTGTCCTCGATGGTGAGTGTTCATCGGAGGTGAGGGAGTGCCCCAGGGAAGTGTGGTAGGTCCGCTGTTGTTTTCTATCTACATAAATGATCTTTTGGATAGGTTGGATAGCAAAGTGCGGCTGTTTGCTGATGATGCTGTGGTGTACGGGAAGGTGTCGTCGTCGAGTGACTCTAGGATGATACAAGATGACTTGGACAGGATTTGTGATTGATGTAAAGAATGGCAGCTAACTCTAAATATAGATAAATGTAAATTAATGCAGATGAATAGGAAAAAGAATCCCGTAATGTTTGAATACTCCGTTAGTTGTGTAGCGCTTGACACAGTCACGTCGATTAAATATTTGGGCGTAACATTGCAGAGCGATATGAAGTGGGACAAGCATGTAATGGCAGTTGTGGGGAAGGCGGATAGTAGTCTTATGTTCATTGGTAGAATTTTGGGAAGATGTGGTTCATCTGTAAAGGAGACCGCTTATAAAACACTAATACGACCTATTCTTGAGTACTGCACGAGCGTTTGGGATCCCTATCAGGTCAGATTGAGAGAGGACATAGAAGCAATTCAGAGGCGGGCTGATTTGTTACTGGTAGGTTTGATCATCACGCGAGTGTTACGGAAACGCTTCAGGAACTCGGGTGGAAGTCTCTGGAGGAAAGGAGGCGTTCTTTTCGTGAATCGCTACTGAGGAAATTTAGAGAACCAGCATTTGAGGCTGACTGCAGTACAATTTTACTGCCGCCAACTTATATTTCGATAAGATAAGAGAGATTAGGGCTCGTACAGAGGCATATAGGCAGTCATTTTTCCCTCGTTCTGTTTGGGAGTGGAACAGGAAGAGAAGATGCTAGTTGTGGTTCGAGGTACCCTCCGCCACGCACCGTATGGTGGATTGCGGAGTATGTATGTAGATGTAGACCTTTACATCTGTCGGTGTTGTTCCGTTAAGAACGACGTGTTGATTTCTGTCTGAAAGCATGTTTTCAATCCAGTGGCAAATCTGGTCTGGCTTCGGTAAGATCGCATTTTTTTTCAATAAACGGAAGCACGGGACAGTCAGATGCCTTCCTGGAATCGGGAAACACGGAATCAACTTGACTGATGTCTACAACGCTGTGGATCTCATGGAGCATCAGAGCGAGCTGAGTTTCACAAGATCTCTGTTTGCGGAATCCACGTTGGGATCTCTATTTGCGGAATCCATGTTGATTTCTGTAGCGGAGATTTTCATTTTCTAAAAACGTCATAATATATAAGCATAAAAACATGTTCTATAATTCTGTAACACATTGACGTCAACGATGTAGGCCTATAATTACGTGCAACCGGCGTACGACTCCTCTTGAAAAGGGGATTACCTGCAGTTTTTCCAGTCGCTAAGGTACCCTTCGTGGCTCCAGCAGCTTACGATCGACTGCTGCTAGAAGGAGTGTAAGCTCTTTCGCGTAATCTTTGTACGATCTTAAAGGTATCTCATCTGGTCCTGATGTCTTTCCACTACAAAACAATTGTAGTTGTTTTACTATTGCGCGATCAGAACGATTTCGGAAGACCTAATTCAGTACTTCGGCCTTCTCTCTATTATTTTTCGTTTCGGTGCCATTATGATCACTGAGTGACTACACAGATGACTTAGAACTGCTTACCAATTCTACGTAAGACAAAAACATCTTAGAGTTTCTAGTCACATCAGTTGACAAAAATTTATTTTCAGAGTAATTGATCTCTTCTCTCATTGCTCTCCTGGCGCTCATTCTCGCTTTGTTCTACTTTTGTTTGTCAGCTAGGTTTTGACTTCTCTGAAATATTTGACGAAGCTCTCTTTGCTTACGCATTAGCTTTCTAACACCGCTATTAAATCACGGTGGGGTTTTCCCGTCCTTTAAGAGCTTCCTAGAAACACATTTGTCTAAGACATATTCACGCTTCTGAAATTTTTCGATTTGTGATACACTTGTCCGTCTTCAACGCTGAATATTTGATGTTGACTACTCATATACTCTGCAATTTGTATCCTGTCACTCTTGCTATGCAAAAATGTTTTCCTGCCTTTCTTAAGATTTCTTGTAATTCCTGTAGTCATAGATGCTATCACAGCCTTATGTCCATTGAGACCTTCCTCTAAGCTAACTGATTCGAGAAGTTCAGGTCTGTTTTCTGTTGGGAGGCGTAAGACGTTAGCTTCACGAGCCGATGCTCTGACTGTCTGCTCGAAGTAGTTTTGACATAAGACATTCAGAGTAATGTCGCGTGAATTCCCATACAGCATAACGGTCCACGTCTATACCTGGCAGCTTGAAGCCACGCCCTATTACATCATGACCAAGAATCTTATTCACGGAATTCTGCGAGTTCTCTCTGAAGCACTCTACCACTGAAGTTCCTGACGCAGGTGGTCTATACAAGTATTAGATTATCATTTCTGACCCACCTTCGATGATGACTTCGCCCTGTTGAAATCACATTATCGAACTCTTCACTGCAATACATACGCCGTCACCATTGGCGACTGACCTATCATTACGATAAATATTCCAGTCTGACTTTAGCCTTTGGTTGCTGCTCACTTCTGGTTTCAACCAACTTTCTGTTCCTAGTACTATCAAGGCATTATATCAATTGGATAAGTGAAACTAATATTAGGACCTAACGATGGATGTTACTGCAGTTCACTAATATCATATTAACATTTTCTGTTTCCAATATGCGGAGACGAGCTTTCTCCGAGAATAATGTGGCTGACGTGTCTTCGATCCCTGACACCAGCGGGTATTCCCTCTAACCTCATGTGACGTCACCGATACTCAGCTAGCCTAATAGCCGTTTCCTGCGCATAGAGCATGTGATCTTTCCTTACGTACACAATGCAGATGGCTTTCCTTCTACCTAATTTATACGGTTGTGTTGAAAAGCTGAATATTTGCATATCAAAGTATGCAGTACACTTCATCCCCTTTGACGTTTATTGCACGCAACCCTTCATGATGTTGCAACTTAAATACCAGAAGTGTACACTATCTGATCAAAAGTATCCAGAAACCGCTATGTAACGCAGAATTAACCACTAGATGTCACGAGAGGCGGACCTGGCAGTATAAAAAGACGTATCGTGTTGACAGAACAGAACCAGTAGGACCTAACGGCAGAATTGATCAGTCAAGAGTGATCAGCGACTTCGAGCGCGGACTAATCACTGGATGTTGTTGTTGTTGTAGTCTTCAGTCCTGAGACTGGTTTGATGCAGCTCTCCATGCTACTCTATCCTGTGCAAGCTTCTTTATCTCCCAGTACCTACTGCAACCTACATCCTACTGAATCTGCTTAGTGTATTGATCTCTTTTTCTCCCTCTACGATTTTTACCCTCCACGCTGCCCTCCAATGCTAAATTTGTGATCCCTTGATGCCTCAAAACATGTCCTACCAACCGATCCCCTCTTCTAGTCAAGTTGTGCCACAAACTTCTCTTCTCCCCAACCCTATTCAATACCTCCTCATTAGTTACGTGATCTACCCACCTTATCTTCAGCATTCTTCTGTAGCACCACATTTCGAAAGCTTCTATTCTCTTCTTGTCCAAATTGGTTATCGTCCATGTTTCACTTCCATACATGGCTACACTCCATACAAATACTTTCAGAAACGACTTCCTGACACTTAAATCTATACTCGATGTTAACAAATTTCTCTTCTTCAGAAACGCTTTCCTTGCCATTGCCAGTCTACATTTTAAATCCACTCTACATCGACCATCATCAGTTATTTTGCTCCCCAAATAGCAAAACTCATTTAATACTTTAAATGTCTCATTTCCTAATCTAATTCCCTCAGCATCACCCGACTTAATTCGACTACATTCCATTACCCTCGTTTTGCTTTTGCTGATGTTCATCTTATATCCTCCTTTCAAGACACTGTCCATTCCGTTCAACTGCTCTTCCAAGTCCTTTGCTGTCTCTGACAGAATTACAATGTCATCGGCGAACCTCAAAGTTTTTATTTCTTCTCCATGGATTTTAATACCTACTCCGAATTTTTCTTTTGTTTCCTTCACTGCTCGCTCAATATACAGATTGAATAACATCGGGGAGAGGCTACAACCCTGTTTCACTCCTTTCCCAACCACTGCTTCCCTTTCATGCCCCTCGACTCTTATAACTGCCATCTGGTTTCTGTACAAATTGTAAATAGCCTTTCGCTCCCTGTATTTTACCCCTGCCACCTTTAGAATTTGAAAGATAGTATTCCAGTTAACGTTGTCAAAAGCTTTCTCTAAGTCTACAAATCACTGGATGTCACCTCACAAATCCATCAGGGAAATTTCAGTCCTTCTGAAGCTCCCCAAGTTGACTGCTGGTGATGTAACTGTGAAGTGCAAACGCGAAGGAACAACCAAGACGAGGAAGACCTCATGTTCTGACAGATATGGATCGTCGAGCTTTGCAGAGGGTGGTTGTAAGGAATCACATAAAATCAGCGCAAGGATCGGTCATGAGTTCCAAAGTACTATCCGCAATCCAGCTATCACAACGCGCGCAGGGAGTGAAAAAGAATGTGGTACAGTGATCGAGCAACTCCTCATAAGTCAGATATTTCTGTAGTCAGTGTCAGCCACACTTAGGCAGCAGAGGACAACTGGAAACGAATGCTTCATAGTGATGAACCACGCTATACCCTGTGGCAAACCGATGGAAGGGTTTGGATTTGGTGAATGCCTGGAGAACCTTACCTGCCACCTTGTGTAGTACCACTAGAGAAGTATCGAGGAGGTGGTTATAGTATGGCGGTATGCTTCGTGGTTAGGGTGTGGTCACCTTACTGCGCTAAAGGGGGGTAGGGCGTAAAACGCGCAGACTTGGAGCAGGAGCGGCACCACAGGATATTTTAATTTCAACTGTCTATACTTTTACAAATAAATTCACAAAACTTTGTCAGCATGACCAGGAAGCATTCACGATTCACACTCATAGCAGTGGAAGTCAAAAACATAACAAAATAGATGTTTTTTACGCGTGAAATTTCATCATTGTTTCCCATACTATTGGCTGCGTTTGTTGCTATGGGTACACTGTTCTTCATAAGTAAGAGAGATCCTTCGATGAATTTTGCACAGGATACAAACCATACTTACAGGTGTATGAAACTCTAGAATTTATTTAATTTATGAAAAAATGACATTTTAAACTTCATATTTAGTAAAAACTCAAATTTTATAGTTAATTATCTCAATTTTTACCACAGTTTTTAATAGATTTGGAAAATTCTAGAATTTTAACGAGTTTGTGTTTAGTAAGCAGTGCAAAATTCAACAAACAATCTCTCTTGCTTATGAAGACAAATGTACCTATAGCAACAAATGCAACCAATAGTAAGTGAAAAAAATGATGAAATTTCACACGTGAAAAAGTTTTATTTTGTTATGTTTTTTAACTTCCACTGCTATGAGTGTGAATCCTGAATCCTTCCTGGTCACGCTGACAAAGTTTTATGAATTTATTTGTAAAAGTGTAGACAGTGGAAATTAAAATGTCCCGTGGCGCCTCTCCTACTCCAGGTCGGCCCGTTTGAAGTACTGCCCCCCCCCCCCCCAAGAAAAGGCTAAATGCGGAAGAATATGAACACAGTTTAGAGCACTGAGTACTGCGTAAGGTAGAGGAACAGTTCATAGTCGATGATTGTTTTTATCATCATGACAATGCACCCTGTCATAAAGTAGTATGCATGAGACAATGGTTTGTGGGCAATAACATACCTGAAATGGATTGACCTGGACCTAATGGAACCCCTTTGCGATAAGTTAGAACGCCGAATTCGCTCGAAACCACAGCTTCCAACATAATTACCATCTCTAGTTTCGATTCTTGAGCAAGAACGGCCTGCCATTCGACAGACATTTCGGACACCTCATCGACAGCGTCCCTTGAAGAGATCAAGAATAAAAACGAAAAGCGGACATATCTCATATTATTGGTTCACTAATAGGTGTCCAGATACTTTGATCAGATAGCGTATTTAGGGATACCCAGTACACCCTCGATTCTTTAAAGAAACGAACTCTGACGTATAAAACAGCTTCAGACTTCTGATAACTTTACGAATCAGTTAATGTGTTAAATACGTGACGTCAAGCATGTAAGCGAAAAAAGTTTTATAAAACGTTTAAAACTATGCTTAAAGTTTGTTGGAAGTCGTTAAGTGCTCTCATTATCAAAAAATGGAAGATTGTAGTGTAGGTAATTTGCGGTCCATTATCAGCAGAACCTAGTTTTGCACGCATTTTAATATTTATGACGCTATATCGCCTTAACTATGTACCGTACTACGATTGTTTTTGCAGTTACGTTCAGTGGTATATATGGATACTGTCTGAAAAAACTGTTACAGATAAATAGTAGTAAAGAAGCAATCAATTAAAACGTCGTGCCTGATGCTTAAATTTTGCCGCATAACAGCGAAATTATATTAAGTGATAAACTTTTTTCCTTTCGTCATTTTGTGGAGAATGTCAACGAGAAAAAGTTGCTTGAAGCATTGAAGTTATGTGTTAAGCATGGTGGAAGTCGTTAAGTGCTTCCACTATGAAATACTAGGGTGTTTGCACGCAGTGAGTAATTCTGCCTGAAGACAAATACACAGTTTCTAACTGTAATACTTATTTTATTTTTATAAACTTTTAACCTAAAAAAATGGTTCAAGTGACTCTGAGCACTATGGGGCTTAACATCTGAGGTCATCAGTCCCCTAGAACTTAGAACTACTTAAACCTAACTAACCTAAGGACATCACACACATCCATGCCCGAGGCAGGATTTGAACCTGCGACCGTAGCGGTTCCAGACTTAAGCGCCTAGAACCGCTCGGCCACGCCGGCCGGCCTTTTAACCTAAGATTGTACCTCTTAATCAGTAGATTATCCCAGCATTTTAAAATTTTAAATTCTCTCAACGATTATATGAAGTACTGAAACCGTGTTTTTGTTGTCCCTGGAGCCCTTAGATAAGCACCCTGTAACTGGGACTCTGTTACCGCACCCCAGGTTAGTCGCTTAGTAATACTTCGGCTGGGTATAATTAAAGTGCAGTTACTCACAGAGCTCCAGTGGAGGCTTTAATTATCATCTGGCAGCGAACTTGGCAGATATTCTAAGGCGTTAATGCGGAAAAGATTTACGCTGAAAAAAAAAATTAGTTCCAATTTTGGCCACCAGGTGCAAATCTGGTGCCGTGAATGCAAAAAGACACATATAAATGTTTCCATATGTAATGGATTAGGAATGGGACGTGGGCAGAAAAGGTGAAACCAGTGATAATGACATAATTTTTTATTTTATTATTAACCGCCGTTTACACAATTTGTTCAATATGAGCACCAAAAACGTCGACGAATTGCTGTACAGCTCCAGATTTGAACCTGGTGGCCAAAATTGGCACTAATTTTTTCCAGCCTATATTGATTCTGTAGTAATGTAGAAATATATAGATATCGCATACAAGGCGGTTCAGCAGCCTCCACCAGTGGATTTTATGCAACCTGAAACACCTTCAAAACCATGCACGAGATTTTCATATTTCCCCGCTCGCTACGTGCAAGCTATTAGTCCTACAGATAAAACGAACAGGACTTTTCTGTTGGATATTTAACTACATTAAACTTCGTACAGAAAGGTTCTGTTCATTTTTTTTTCTATACGACTAACAATTTGTGCATAGTGAGTGAGAGAATATGAAACTCTTGTGCATGGTATTTGACGGCGTTGTGGGTTGCGTAAACCCATCATAGGGATGCCCGAATCACCCTGCATAATAAAACCGTTTTTCAAACTTTGTTGTCTGGTTACTGTCGATCATAATAACATCGATCTTCAACTTAATGAGGAATTGTAGAAAAATTTAAAATTTATGGTGTTATTACACTTCCATCACCACTGCATAGTTGCATTTGGAGTTTGTAACTAAATGTACACGCAGAACACCTCGCACTGAGTCGTACATGCAGTCATTCTGTCCACGCGCCACCCATGAATGGAGCGGGCAAAAACATCTATACCACTGCTTGGTACATTGAAAAGAACACACACGCACTCGACAATGTGTAACACAGTATAGATGTAGACCATAATGAGGCTACCATTACGTACCGTAAATCACTTCTGAATATTTAAGGCCAGTAAAAGAATTTAATATGGGTGTGTTCGTGTGTTTCGAGTGCTCAGACTGGCAAAGTGAAGCGTGCAAGAACGCAGTTGCGTCGTTCCGCGCGTCGCTTCCGCCGCAAGTGCGTTCGTTATTACATTAGGCGGCTGCACGTTTCGCGGAAACTGCCGTACGGCGATGCTACGCGTGTGAGCAGAATTTCAATAAGGTCGGATATCCGCGCTGAAATTGCTTTCTCTCACGGCCTACTTGCTGTGTTGGTGCATAGGTAGGCCGGCATGTATCATTTGCGCTGTTGGCACGTGTAGTTGCAGCAACCAAATGGCGCTCTTATTTGCGGTTATTGCTCAGCCAGCTTTCTCATTTAGAGTTATCTCTTTTCCTACAGTTCTTAACCAAATACTTCATTACGTACGGTTGAAAAACAAACACTCTAATTTGTTCCACTTACATATGTCTATAAAGAATGCCACAAAATACATTACTGGCCATTAAAATTGCTACACCAAGAAGAAATGCAGATGATAAACGGGTATTATTGGACAAATATATTAAACTAGAATTGACATGTGATTACATTTTCACACAATTTGGATGCATACATCCTGAGAAATCAGTATCCATAACAACCACCTCTGGCCGTAATAACGGCCTTGATACGCCTGGCCATTGTCAAACAGAACTTGGATGGCGTGTACAGGTACAGCTGCCCATGCAGCTTCAACATGATACCACAGTTCATCAAGAGTAGTGACTGGCGTATTGTGACGAGCCAGTTGCTCGGCCGCCATTGACCAGACGTTTTTGATTGGTGAGAGATCTGGAGAATGTGCTGGCCAGGGCAGCAGTCGAACATTTTCCGAATCCAGAAAGGCCCGTACAGGACCAGCAACATGCGGTCGTGCATTATCCTGCTGAAATGTAGGGTTTCGCAGGGATCGAATGAAGGGTGCAGCCACGGGTCGTAACACATCTGAAATGTAACGTCCACTGCTCAAAGTGCTGTCAATGCAACAAGAGATGACCGAGACGTGTTACCAATGTCACCCCATACCATCAAGCCGGGTGATACGCCAGTATGGCGATGACGAATACACGCTTCTAACGTGCGTTCACCGCGATGTAGCCAAACACGGATGCGACCATCATGATGCTGTAAACAGAACCTGGATTCATCCGAAAAAAGGACGTTTTCCCATTCGTGCACCCAGGTTCGTCGTTGAGCACACCATCGCAGGCGCTCCTGCCCGTGATGCAGTGTTAAGGGTAACCGCAGCCATGGTCTCCGAGCTGATAGTCCGTGCTGTTGCAAACCTCGTCGAACTGTTCGTGCAGATGTTTGTTGCCTTGCAAACGTCCCCATCTGTTGACTCTGGGATCGAGACGTGGCTGCACGATCCGTTACAGCCATGCGGATAAGATGGCTGTCATCTCGACTGCTAGTGATACGAGGGCGTTGGGATCCAGCACGGCGTTCCGTATTACCCTCCTGAACCCACCGATTCCATATTCTGCTGACAGTCATTGGATCTCGTCCAACGCGAGCAGCAATGTCACCATACGATAAACCGCAATCGCGGTGGGCTACAATCCTACCTTTATCAAAGTCGGAAACGTGATGGTACGCATTTCTCCTCCTTTCACGAGGCATCACAACAACATTTCACCAGACAACGCTGGTCAACTGCTGTTTGTGAATGAGAAATCGATTGGAAACTTTCCTCATGTCAGCACGTTGTAGGTGTCGCCACTGAGAAGCTAATCATTTGCAAATCACAGCATCTTCTTTCTGTCGGTTAAATTGCCCGTCTGTAGCACGTCATCTTCGTGGAGTAGCAATTTTAATGGCCAGTAGTGTAATAATGGGCGACTGGAATGCCACTATGGGAGAAAGGAAGGAGGGAACCGTAGTTCACAGACCGTCTTCGAAGGAGATGTGACAGGAGTTCCAGGAAATTCAGCAGGTAGAGGCAAGCACACTGACGGAAAAATATCACAACACCAAAAAATAATTAACGTAGAGCAATGAAACTTCTGGAATACATTTTTCTAGGTAACATATTTAAGTTATAACATTGCTACATTACAGGTTAATATCGGCGCGAGATAAGCCATTGCAAATGAGAGATGCTGGTATACTAAAAACAAGTGTAACTGCCAGAATGTTACTTGCAAGCATGCAAAGGTGCAAGCGTTTTGTTGTACAGGGGCCGGATGTCAGTTTGTGGGATGGAGTTGAGTGCTTGTTGCGCTTGGTCGGTCAATAAAGGGACGGTTTATGCTCTGTGTGGATGGCGCTGGAGTTGTCATTTGATGATGTCCCATATGTACGCCACTGGAGAAAGAGCAGGCGAAGGCAATATGTCAGCACACTGTACAGGATGCTGGGTTACAACAGCAGTATGTGGGCGAGCGTTATCTTGTCGGAAAATACCCCCTGGATTGCTGTTCACAAATGGCAGCACTACAGGTCGAATCACCAGATCGACGTATAAATTTGCAGTCAGGGTGCGTGGGATAACCACGAGAGAGCTCCAGCTGTCGTACGAAATCGCACCCCAGCCCATAACTCCAGGTGTAGGTCCAGGGCGTCCAGCACACAGACAGGTAGGTTGCAGGTCCTCAGCCAGCCTCCCTGTACCCAACACGCGGCCATCACTGGCATCGAGAGAGAACCAGCTCTCAACAGGAAACACATCTCCATCCTGCTCTCTAATGACCTCTCACTTGACATCATTGATGTCGCAAATGGCGATGGTTGGGTGGACTGTGGAACACACGCTACAGGGCGCCTGGCTCGGAGCTGTTCTTGAAGCAACCGATTTGTAACAGTTTGTTGCGTCACTGTGGTGCCTACCGCTGTTGAAATCGCTGCTGCAGATGCCAGAGCCACACGCCGAATACGATTGTCTTCCCTCTAGGTAGTGCCACGTGGCCGTCCGGAGCCCGGTCTTCTTGCGACCGTACTTTCTGTTGACCACCGCTGCCAGTATTCGTGTACGTTGGCTACATTCTTGACAAGTCTTTCTGCAGTATCGCAGAAGGAACAATACAACTTCTCGTAGCCGTATTTAATGACCACGTTCAATCTCAGTGAGGTCTTGATAATGGTTTCCTTGTCTCCTTAAAGGTTTCTTGGGTGACATTATGAAACGTCCCCTTTTTGCAGAATTATACATGACTGTGATTATCCTGACACACAATATTTTTAGCGCAACGCAATCTGACTTTCAAAAAATCCCTACAAAAGAATGGCCCTGACTAACATTAACCTATACCTTTCACAAATCACTTACCTCACAAAAATCTTCGTTACTGGAACTACTGCAATACAGCGAGCGCCACTACTGCCAGCTAAATAAAAGATTCAAACTACGGAAGGCACTAACTACTGATAGGCATAGTTAGCAAATGAAAGATTTTAATAGAGAACAAACAATGTATTTACCTTAAAAGTCATAATATATATAGCAGTTCATGACAGTCTTACAAATTTCAAAACTCCGCCATCTCTCTCCCCACATCCACCACTGCTGGCGGCTCACCTCCAACTGCGCAACGCTACGCGCTGTTAACATCCAGCTGCCGCTGCCCAACACTACAATGGCAGACAACAATGCAAACTAGCCACAGACTGCACACAGCACAGCCAGTGATTTTCATACAGAGCGCTACGTAACGTTTCCAATAAGAAAACACAAACAGCCTACTTACAACATCAAACGTGTGTTCAAACGTGTGTGAATTCCTAAGGGACCAAACTGCTGAGGTCATCGGTCACTAGACTTACACACTACTTAAACTTATGCTAAGAACGACACACACGCCCATGCCCGAAGGAGGACTCGAACCCAGGAGCCGCGCTGGATAACATCAACTCACCACGTCTAATCTCAAAGGTAACTGACGCTCATGGTCATTAGAGAGTGTATCTACCAATTTTCGTTTATATCGCAGAACTCCTTTTTGATGTCGCGATTTTTGATCCGTCCAAGTACACGGTTCAGAAATCACAGGAGGATGATCCTGGAAATCATCAGCGGATAAATATAGAAATTGGTTTTATACTGGTGGAAGAAACATACAGAAATGGAATCAAGAAGCTGCATACATTAGATATTACATTAGATATTATATTACATATTAATAGGGAGCACGATTTGTTTATCGCAGAAACGTAAACAAAAATAAGAAGAACTGAAGAAGGCTATAGTGGTGAAGAAGTGGGACCCAAAGAAGATGAAATCTGAGGAAGAAAATATTACGGAAATGATATTACTTGATCTGTCTAACACGCTACGAGACAAAGAACCAACTGATAGTCAACGAGTACTGGAATATGCACAAAGAAGGGACCACAACAGCAGCGCAGAAAGGTGTAGTACACGTAAACGACAAAGGCGAAAAAAGCCATGGGTTGCACAAGAAACGATTTCTAAGATGGAGAAGAGAATTCAAAAACAAGAACAATGAAGATGCAAGAAAGATGTAGCGAAGGCTGGATAACGAACTGTGTAGAGATACAGAAAAGGCTCAAAAAAGCTAAAAGAGGAGTGTGATGCAACTGTAGAGCTGGTGAGAGGGGAAGATATGATTTATTGTACAACAGAATGACTACTAAAACACAATATTGAAACAGACCAGGAAGTGCTACTAAGGAAATTTTCTGTAAAGACGAAAATTTAGTGTACAAAGATCGTGAGGGCGCCCTCTACAAATATGAAGACTATTCAAAAGAGACATATGACACAGATCACAAACCGGCAACTCTGGAAATACTTGGAAAAATACTGAAACGGTTCTACCAAGAAGATTTAAGAGAAATACAGGCGGTATGTAACAAAAGTATAAGAGTTGTGAATGACCAAAGGATTTTCTGCCAACAGTAGTGATTCCGCTACCAAAAAATCAACGAACCAAGAAATGCAGTGAGCGCAGGACAATTGACATCATTTGACATGCAGCCAAAGTTCTGCTAAGAATCATTTATAAAAGACTGGAAAAGTAATGGAGGAGCACCTGACTGGAGAGCAATTTGCCTTTGCTCGAAATAAAGGCACAAGAGATCGAATTGGACCCTTGCGAAGTTTGAGAGAGAGATTTATTGAAAAGGGAGGAGACCTATGTTATGTACCACACACCTGAAAATTTTATTTGATAATGTGGCTTGGGATAATCTTGTAACTATAATGAAGGTAAATAGAGCGGACTGGAAAACCAGACCACTTATAAACTAATTATATTTAAATCAAAAAGGGTCAGTGAAAATGAAAGAGGAAAATGCCAAGTGGATAGAACTAGCAAAGGAGTAAGACAAGGTTACCGTCTGTTTACTACTCTTTCCAATCCATATCTGGAAAATATGATTGAACATTGCCCACTAGATGACAAGAGGATGAAAACCGAAGGAAGAAGAATATGGTGTTTGAAGGTTGCAGATGACTGGTCCTTCTAGCTACACATGAGTGGATACCACTGAACTAACGGAAATATTTATGGAGTAAACACTAACCAAAGAAAACAAAAGAAATGACACTAGGAGGAAACAAAGGGGTAAGGGAAACTCGGAATGGAGAAATATTAGAACAGATGCAAAGCTCTAAATAACTCGGATACAGGATAGAAACCGACTGGAAGGAAAGCACAGTAATTAAAACGGGGATAGCAATGATGCAAGAGGCATTTAATAAGAAACTGAGAATTGTCTGCAGCAAAATGAACAAGGTTTGAGGAAAAAGAGTGATAAAATGCTTTGTGTGAAGTGGTGGTGGAACATGGACGCTGAGGAGGACAGATGAGCACGGCTGGACGCTCCGAATGGGAGAGTAAAGACAATTTCCGAATGTAATAAAAAGAAGGGAAAAAAACTAGATTGCTCACATAAGGAGAAATAAGGAGGAGCTTATTCGTGGAAGGGGAGGCGAAGGAAGAAGAGATTTCAGGTGCTGTATGATGTGACGGGCAGCAGCTCAAACAGCAACATTAAGAAGAAAAGGGTTGCGGGAAACGGTGGCGCAAAGGACCTGTTGACACAGCAGAAAACTCATGATGATGGTGATCACTGATCAGTTCTCGGCTTAGTAGGTCGTAGTTAGCTAATAACTGACTAGGGCCACTAGTATGTAAACACAGACCGTAGATCAGTTACAGTGCATGACATAAGAAAATCTACATCTCGATCAGCTGACGGTTGAATCCATGTTGCAGGTGCTCTATATAGTAAACATCAGTGTTTTGACACGAGACTGTTTTTGTAATGGTGAAATCTGGTACAGCGTTTGGTTGCACGGAAGAGAAGGGAAATAATATTCAGCTCCACAGATATGTTTGGGTTGTTTAAAAATTCCAGTATTTTGTAACGACATTTTTAAGATCAAGTCATTGAATTTTAACGAAAATAATCTGAAGCGTGATATTATTACCCAGCAGATGCAAATAATGGTATATTTGAGAGTATTTATTTGTGTATCACTGCTACGAATTTACTCATAAACGGCATTACATATCTGTCTCATAAAAGTAAGTGTCAATATTCATGAATTATTAACTGCGTCGTTTGTTTTTAATCTCTATCCATATTTCGAAGGTCGTGACTTCTTTTTACGTAAACATCGATAGTGAAAACAGTTTTTCCCAATGAATTACGAAATGTGAATATAAATGCCGTATCAGCAGCATCGCCTGCCATATATGATTCAGTGCTGGACAGAAGCCTTTTCCAGATTTGATCACATATTACGGTCTTCAGCTTTTCGTATCCAAGTTTGTCCTGATTGCATCAGTCCACCATCCATTACGTCGTACTCTAGATCTATTTGTTATGGCGAGGAATGCAACACAGAATCACTGTAGTCCACATCTTTCACTTCGTTTCTCTATATACCAGTCGCATCCCTAACTCAGTTTCGTAACAGTTATTATCATGCCCTTAATTCCTGTCTTTTCTCTTATATGCTTGTTTGTCATGCTAAACTGTACCTTTCCAACACATTGGACAACCCTCTGGTTTTAAACAGTTTTAGCGTTTAACGTCCAGGCTTCAGTTCCATAAGTTAGCATTGGCAGAGTACACTTATTGAAGGGTTTCTGTTTAAGGTACATTGGAAACTTAACTTTTGAATGCAGAATTTATTTTCCCAAATGAGTTCCAAGCCATTTTTACTATCCTGTTTATTTCTCTAAGCGTTTATCCGCTTTTCTTTTCAGTTGCCCAAAGTATAAAAATTCGTCAACTGAAACTATAAATTCATTTATCTTTAAAGTTTTTCTTTCAGTAGAAGTACTGTCAGACTTGCTCTTTTAGTTCCTCCATCACTCATCAAAGTTCATCTAAATAGAAAGTAAACAAAACGATGTCATCTGCAAAAGTATTGAACTTTAACCATAATAATCTGAAGCGTGATATTATTACCAAGCAGATGCAAATCGTGGTATATTTGAGAGTATTTATTTGTGTGTCATTGCTACGAATTTATTCTTAAAATTCATTACGTATCTGTCTCATAGAAGCAAGTGGCTAATATAAAATCCATTTATGGATGTTCTTTCTTCGTCCCAGTTTAATAATCTGAAACAATTTTGGTGAAACGGAGTCATCTTTCTCTCTGAAAGGGATCAAATGAAAGCTCTAGCCTTTTTAATTGGTATTCTCAACAGAATGATGTAGGTAAGTTCTGTGTGTTGCAAGTGCTGCCAGCAAAGAATTTATTGCGGGAGAGTCAAATCCTTTTTCATCATCTGTAAATCACATATTCTTTTATTGAAGCTGTCTTGATCGCAAAAATCAGCAACGCGGTTTTGCAATCAAGATATTATCGATAGAAACCTAAGTGAATATTAGCTCGCGTGCTCCATACGCAGGCGAGAGATAAAATGGTAGCTGACATTCATTGCTTTTGCGATAACTTCGCTGACAACCTATTCGTAGATAGCCCATTATGCTACACCCACTAATAAAGCTAGCTAGTTCTCTTCCCTGGTTAAATGCCTAGGTTTTTTTTCGGGACGATTACTAGGGATTCTTAGTAAAAATATTGTATACAAGACTAACGGGCCTATAGTCCTTCACATCTAGCCTGCTCCCTTTCTTATGACTTACAACAATTACAGCAAATTCCCAAATATCTGTTATCGCCATTCTGTGAATAACTATGCGAGTTTCTCTTTCAACACCTCTGTCTACTGTTATCCAGTCATTCCCAGGGCATTTCCTCTTTACATGAAGCGAATTACACTGAAGCGCCAAAGACAGTGGTGTAGGCATGCGTATTCAAATACAGAGACATGTAACCACGGACAGAATACTGAGCTGCGGTCGGCAACGTCTATATAATACAACAAGTGTCTGGCGCAGTTGTTAGATCGGTGACTGCTGCTACAATGGCAACTTATCAAGTGCGACAGTAAAGGACTTGGAAGAGCAGTTGAACGGAAGAATGCTGAAGATTAGATGGGTAGATCACATAACTAATGAGGAGGTATTGAATAGAGTTGGAGAGAAGAGAAATTTTTGGCACATATTTACTAGAAGAAGGGATATTCTGAGGCATCAAGGGATCACCAATTTAGTATTGGAGGGCAGCGTGGAGGGTAAAAATGGTAGAGGGAGACCAAGGGATGAATACACTAAACAGATTCAGAAGGATGTAGGTTGCAGTAGGTACTGGGAGATGAAGAAGCTTGCACAGGATAGAGTACCATGGAGAGCTCCATCAAACCAGTTCTGGACTGAAGACCACAACAACATTGGTTGTGTATTGTTAGATTTGGGCCTTGAGCGAGGTAACGACATTTTATTTATTGTAACAGACCCTATATTCGGAGACGGAAGTTTATCTTGTTCCTACAGTGGCTATTTGCCCGTGCTTTTGGGAAGATCTGCCTTGACATAGATAAAGAGAGATAATGAATATTAAATTAATCATTCTGAAAAGGCAAATGTACAGCGAAGTTATTGCTTGTAATTAACCGTGTCGACTGACCATTTCAAGTAGGAATTTTAGTGGGACGCCTGAAGAGGTTTTAACTTTTATCCGATTGTTTAAGTGTATGGACCAAAGTGGTGCTTGCACCTAGGTTTCTCGTTTGCCCAATTTTGTTGTTGATTGCTGTCCGTTAGTGGGGACGTACACAGCCTGGGGCAAATAAAAATGGCCCGGAGAACAGAGTTCCACAGCGGCGGAAAGAAAATACAGTAATAATCTGACTATGGCAGATGTTGAAAGTGACTACAATTCATAGTAATAACGTGACGCAATGTGTTTAATTATATTACGAATACCTAGTTCGAAAAAAAGGACAATACTTATTAAAAGAGATTAACTAAGAAGCATAAATTCATATGATGTGTTCAAATAATTAATACTGCAAACGAATTGCATACAGAAAAGACAGATAAAGCAGAGGAAGTCAGATTTACCTTCATAAAAGCAAAATAAAATAATGCCGGTATGCATAGCAAATTACATCACGTACCAGACTGTAGTTTAATCTCTGACATTGTGTTAAACTTCTCTCAGAATAAACTGGTTGCTGTACCAACCTGCCGCAATGGAATGGAATAATTGTTAAATTTACAGATCAAAAGAGCGTAGTTTTCGCTGGCCTAAATTTACATTTAAAAAAGTTTGCGTAAATATTTTTTGCTAACGTGTTATCACTGAGTGAAAGTTTTATTCTGAATATCCATCCTTACATTAATTTTGTATCGGATTTGCCTGAAAAGATTTTGTATAATAATATTAATATGAGTCTACGACAGATAATTCGCGCATTGCGATAAGCTTTAAAGTTATCTAAGTTTCCTATCACAGTGAAATAAACTCCAGTGGGCTAGGGGCAATGCTGTTAATAAGATAATTTCGCTTGACTACATGTTCGTAAAGCAATAGCTAACTGTGATTACTTCCGAGTATTATCATCTCATCTCTTGAAATTCACGAATGCGTATGAGCATTCCTTTAAGAACTAGAGGATCTTTATGATAATACAGAAAGTCAGATGCGTTAACCATAAAGAGTGTTTATACGTATAACAACTCTCTTGCGATGTAGAATCTATATAGAGGTATATAAGACGCTTACCATGCAGTGACAATCACACTGAACGTACTTTGTTGTTCAGAGTTATTCATATTAAGTTATAAATCGTACTTAATTAATAAAGTGATACAGTACAACAGTCCACAAGAAACTGAATGTCATTAACAAAAGAAGAAAATATGAAAATGCAGTAATGAAGTGAGCGAAAGGTAACACAGACGATGAGATTGGCAGGACGTGCTGTATGGGAAAGCCACAGAATATCTGGGGACGGAATGAAAAGCTGTAGAAGCATGTCTGGCTATTGGAAAGACATATGCTGTCCACAGGAAAAAATATAGAAACCTTCGGTGATAAGACAAGCAGCCGTGTGAACATTGAGAGATCAGATGGCAAGGCAGTAGGTATATTAAGCAAAGAAGAGAAGGCTGAAAGGTGGAAGGCATAAATAGAAGGACCAGGACGAAGTTCAACAAAGATCCACCAACTGCTAACTCCATTCGGCGATGATATGCGCAGTTTAAAGCTTCTGGATGCCTCTGTAAGGGGAAATCAACGGGTCGGCCTGCAGTGAGCGAAGAAACGGTTGAACGCGTGCGGGCAAGTTTGACGCGTAGCCCACGGAAGTCGATGAATAAAGCAAGCAGGGAGCTAAACGTACCACAGCCGACGGTTTGGAAAATCTTACGGAAAAGGCTAAAGCAGAAGCCTTACCGATTACAATTGCTACAAGCCCTGACACTCGATGACAAAGTCAAACGCTTTGAATTTTCGGCACGGTTGCAACAGCTCATGGAAGAGGATGCATTCAGTGCGAAACTTGTTTTCAGTGATGAAGCAACATTTTTCCTTAATAGTGAAGTGAACAGACACAATGTGCGAATCTGGGCGGTAGAGAATCCTCACGCATTCGTGCAGCAAATTCGCAATTCACCAAAAGTTAACGTGTTTTGTGCAATCTCACGGTTTAAAGTTTACGGCCCCTTTTTCTTCTGCGAAAAAAACGTTACAGGACACGTGTATCTGGACACGCTGGAAAATTGGCTCATGCCACAACTGGAGACCGAAAGCGCCGACTTCATCTTTCAACAGGATGGTGCTCCACCGCACTTCCATCATGATGTTTGGCATTTCTTAAACATGAGATTGGAAAACCGATGGATCGGTCGTGGTGGAGATCATGACCAGCAATTCATGTCATGGCCTCCACGCTCTCCCGAATTAACCCCATGCGATTTCTTTCTGTGGGGTTATGTGAAAGATTCAGTGCTTAAACTTCCTCTACCAATAAACGTGCCAGAACTGCGAGCTCGCATCAACGATGCTTTCGAACTCATTGATGGGGACATGCTGCGCCGAGTGTGGGAGGAACTTGATTATCGGCTTGATGTCTGCCGAATCACTAAAGGGGCACATATCGAACATTTGTGAATGCCTAAAAAAACTTTTTGAGTTTTTGTACGTGTGTGCAAAGCATTGTGAAAATATCTCAAAGAATAAAGTTATTGCAGAGCTGTGAAATCGCTTCAATCATTTTTAATAACCCTGTAGATGAATTAATATATTTGTAATCATGCTGCTACCGTTTTTTCGTCCAACTGTGGAGTACTTATGGCCTGATGCGATCGATAGTAATCGGCCACTTTGACCTCCAATAACTCATGTACTATTCAAGTTACATGCCTTTAATTTATACAATTTAGGTTTACACTAATAGCTTTCTAAAGACATATCGATCGACAAAATCGGATGAACGGTTTAGATTTTGAAAATTCGTTGCTGCGTGTTACTTGTCTAATTTATCGTCAGATACTAAACTTTAAACTAATAAAGATATTGAAAATCTGATTACACCATCAGAATCGTCGTGAAAATAGTGGTAATGTACATGTTTCTTTTTGAGGTATCATGATTCACCTGGCTACTATTAATTTCTATACGAACTGTGAAATGTCTGCCTTTAAGGTTTCACAAAGTCCGCCAACTTTGGCAGTCCCTGCATGTCTCCTCCACCGACACAGCGTCACCGTGGAATTCCCAGCCACGCGGCTGATGGACCGCAGCTAACGTTCGGCACCACGTAGCCGCCGACGAGCCGCGGCCGGCCCACCGAGAAGCCCCAGCCAACTCCGAACTTCAGAATATGTCCAAGGCCCCACAACTCGCCCGTTATCGCACACACTGAAAGACTTAAGCAGAACTAAGCGCATACAGTTGAAAGGTGGCTACACTGAAGGTGGCTACACTGAGCCACAGCGCCAGAGATTGCGCCAAAGAGTTTTATTCAGCCGCCCCCACTGGCAGTTCTTGTCGAGAAGTCGTGGTGGAGAGTGCTTATTGTGAAGTAGCAGTGGGCAGTGCTTGTTGATATGTAGCAGTGGTGAGTCGTTGTTGAGAAGTTCCCATGGAGAGTGCTTGTTCAGATGTTGTCAAATTGTTTTGATGGGGTAGACACCAGATATTGTTGGACTGGGGATGCTGTAATGATCAGAGTGTGCTTTTGGTCAATATATATGAAGGTAAAAAAAAATCTTTTTTTATTTTTATTATTTCAATGTCTTAAACAATAATGCCTCTTGGTCACAGGTTCAGTCAACAAAGCATCTGGCTCGTGTTCTTGTATTAGACTGTATTTCTGGTTTCGATGTGCAATTACAGTATTTCTGGTTTTTTTTAATTACTTCAGTATAAATGGTGTTTAAAATATCTGGTCTTATTGAGGAAGAACCGTGCCAGATGTGTACGATGAATCACACTTCCACACACAGAACAGCTACACTTGTGTTTTGTTGTTTCCTAGGTTTTATAGTTGCTGGGGACTTAATTAATTAATTGTGTTAACGGAAATTTTCTTTCATTCTTTGTTGTTATTCTATGCAGTCAGATTGCGGAGTAATACTAGTCAGGGCCAACCGTTTACGAGACAGCGTAATCGGACAGACAGCTACTAAAAAAAATTAAAAATTATTTGCATTCATTATAAATAATTAAGCCCCCACGCAGAGTACATGACATGGCCATAGAATTTATTGAGATTATAGGGAAAGTCAGCCGCGAAACAACTATTCCACCTAGTGCCTAAGATATGCGAGACACGTTAAATATCCTGAGACTTCAAGAAGAATGTAAAATTTCTACTCCGAAGGTGGCATGTGTTGACGGCGTGAATATTAATAAGTCATGGTTGCTAAATAGAGGCACGAATTGTTTACTGAATACTTGTAAGACTGACAGAAGCCGATCTCGTGGAAGATCAGTCCGGGTTCCGCAGAAAGCAGAAATGCGTGAGGCAACAATGACCCTATGGCTTATCTTGGAATACAGACTGAAGAATAGGTGACCCCATTTTATAGCGTGTGTAAATTTAAACAAAGCTTTTGACGGTATTGACTGGAATACACTCTCAGAAATTTTGAAGGTACCCAGGAGCGGAAGACAGGAAGCAAAAGGTGGCCTACAAGTTAATCAGAAAACTGACCGCAGTTATAAGTGACGAACAACATTTACGTCAACAAAAGTAAAATAAGGAAAATGAAATGTTGTCGAATTGAATCAGACAGTACTGAGGGAATTAAAATAGGAAATGAGGCGCTGAAAGTAGTAGATATATTTCGCAATTGGGATAGCACAATAACTGATGGTGGTGAAGTAGAGAAGATATAAATTGCAGACTGGCAACTGCATGCAAATCAATTCAGAAACAGAGGAACTAGTAATATCGAATATAACTTTAAATGTTAGGAAACTTTCTCTGAAGGTATCTGTCTGGGATGTAGAAGTGAAGTGAGGATGATAAACAGTTCGGACAGGAAGAGAACAGAAGCTTCTGTAATATTGGATGGGTAGACTGAATACCTAATAAGGAGATGCTGAACCAACAAGGGGAAAAAAGAAATTTGTGGCACGCCGGACCAAAATAAGACTGACAAGGAGAGATACCTAGCGGTGGGATACTATCTTTACCGATATATACGGTAAAGTCCCAGGTATCACACATTACAACCTTTCACCCTGGTGGGCCCTCGTTTGCCGGTAATTGAAGAAAAAAGATTTCGGAATTTTGTGTAGATTAGATTAGATTAGATTAGATTAATACTAGTTCCATGGATCATGAATACGATATTTCGTAATGATGTGGAACGAGTCGACACTCAACAGCATTATAAAAGTTGCATTATGTAGTGTTGTTCTGTGGAGTAATGGAAATGAAAAAAGCTTTATAGGCAGGACGTTGTGGGTTCGAATCTCATAACATACAGTAAACCTCTTATTATTTTTAAATCTTTATCGAAATGACTTGGATCATCAATTTTATTCAATTAATTGATTTCAATGTAATTTTTTATTTCCATTCTTTTATCAGATAATGTTAATCATAATATCAAGTTCGTCATTTGCTCTTATTTTTGTATCAGTATTTTTCCACTTGAAATCTTTTTTATGTGTTTTTAATCAATTTTATGTATTAATTTAGATTTAATTTCTTTTGTTTATACTCCTGTTTTTTGTCCACATTTTTGCTTTCATTATACCTATTCTGTTTGAATTTCCTTTTACGTATAAACCCTTCTTTCATTTAAATCTTCATCTGTTTTATTTTGTCCATAGTAAAATAGGTATTTAGGATATGTTTTAAATGTTTGTATGACGATTATCGTACAAAATAATTGCACATCTGGTAACGAAAAATACAGCTTTACAACACTGCACAATCAATATAAGTAGAATATTTCGTATTTTATTTTTTAAATGATAGGTCGGAATATTCAAATAACTAAATATTATAATAGATAAATATACTTAAGTTCATGCTCACAAACTTCCAGTTGTAAACTGAATGCTATAAAGGAAAAAAATGAAGCAAATGAAAAATTCTTCAGTTTCAACATTTCGATGACAGGGAACAGCAACTTAATTTAAATTCCTCAAAGCGTTTATTAACGGATGCGTCAACAGTTGCAGTATTTATTAAGCAACTAGTTCCGAAACCTTACAGCCTGCTGAGGCTGCACTGACAGTGCCTGACCTTAATAATAAACAGTGAGTGGCAACACATCCTCTATAAATGTTTGCAGGATGAATGCCACAACCCACGCATGCCTGTGGGAAGTCAAAATCATTTCCATAAACATTAAAAAAATTGACTGTACTTGACGAGATTCGAAACCACATCTCCCGTGTCTGAAAAGTTATTATCCTATCAACTACACCATGCAACCCGAATATACGTCGCGACTATTTTAACGTTACACACCCAAAATTCCGAAACTTTTTTTTGTCAATTACTCGCAAACGAGGACCCACCAGGGTGAATGGCTGCAGGGTGTGATACTTGGGATCTTAACCTACATCGCCGTATATTTGATTCTGAAAAGTCGATCCCACAGCTGATGACCTCTCCTTGTGAGCCTGTCAACATCTCTCTGGCAATCGATTTCAGAGAGGTTCATCGCGAGTACGCTGTGGCGATGTTAATCTGTGGCCGAGGCGGAAGTGTGGTGCACGGCCTCAGCGACGGGTGTGCCTTGGAACAAGGAAGGGACCATATGGTCCGCTGCGGTGCGTTGGGTAGAGGCCGGCCGCGACCGCTCCTGAGACGTCCGCACCGAGTGCAGGTTGTTCGTTTGTCTGCCACTTCTCGGTGTCACGCACATAGGTCGGAGGCCGATGGATGTTGTGGAGCAACAGGCACTGGGTCAGGCTTTCGACCTGTCATTACCTCGATGCAGTGTAGCGAATACCGTGCCGTGATGGACGCTGTGGATTCACCAGTAACGGGTGTAAGTTGTCGGCTTGCCATTTTCTCGCTGCTGTATGTGTGAGTACGGCGCCCCGTGGACTTCAGCACAGCGCTCGGCTGAGGCTGCCACGGGTCTGCCCTTTGTGTGAGCGACGTTGTTCTGTCGGTAATTGTTTCGTAAGGAGCTGTTTTTTGGGTGTGGAGGTGGTTCGTTGTCTTCCACCTCATGTTCCTGTTGTTCATGGACTTGTGTTGGCGTTGTTAAATGTGCATATCAGTTCGTTGATTCTTGTGTAACTTAGGGGGCTTCATGCCAAGACAGGTTTCGTTCTCGTTCGCTCCTGTTTGGTAAAATTAGTATTACGTGTGGGTTGTCGTTTGTCTGCAGTCAGGCGTTTAAGTGCTTCGACGAACTATCGTGCTACATTGGGTGTAAGGCTTTCCATGTGTCTCATGTTAACGAGTGTACTTGCCATGTATTTTCTCCCATAGAACTTTCTGTGAACGCGTGTGAGTTTATTGCGCCAGTTGTGCCAAAGTATGCAAGCATTTCGAAGTGTCCCTAGTGAACTGGTGCACACGCCATGTGTGTTCTTGTACAAAGTTTTGCTTGAATATTCATTTCAGAGAATATTTTGAGTTTGAAAAGTGGCCATTAGCATTCAGTTATCGTCTTTCCTGTATCATTGTGCTTTTATAATATGTGCATAGATTAGTCTGTTATTGGTTGTTGTAATATAATGTGCTTGAGTGATTACAGCCATACGTTTTGATATCAGTTACAAAATTAATAATTTGCTGTATTACAGCCAGATATAATAGACATACACTGTGTGGTCACATTAATGTGACCATCTGTCAGAAGACACCTTCTGCAGCACGGGCGTTGTGAGATGTGAAGGAAGAGCGTCATTGAGGTTCTGATAGGCAGCGACAGGGATGTGGAACCACGCCGGCTCCACTGCCATGGCCAGCTGAGTTAGGTTTCTCAGTTGAGGATCCATGGCGTGAACAACCCGATCTTAGTGGTACTACGGATTCTCAGTCCGGTTTGGTGGCCAGGGATGTACGGTAAATTCATCCTGGTTCTCACGCACGTACATTGCGAGTTCTGTGACACGTTGCATTGTTCTGCTGGTATATGCCAACGTGTCGAGGAAAAACACGGGTGGACAGGATCCCCAAGGATAGATCCATATTCCTGTTGATCCACTGTGCCCTCCATAATGTCGAGATCACCTAGAAAATGTCACCAAACCATTCCAGAGACCATAACGCTTGCAGACGTTTCAGCCGTCCGTCCGATGGAGCATAATATGTGATTCATCTGAAAAGACCACCTGTCGGTACTCAGTGGACAGTCAGTTACGGCATTTTCGTGCAAATTCTAGCCTTCTACGCCTATGAACTGCTGTGCTACGGACGCCCATACGGTCGGTGACGAGACGCTTCTGGTACCTCCTTGGTTCATCTGGGCAGCCAGCTGTGCAGCAGTTGCTCGTCTATTCGCCCGTACACATCTCCGAAGCCGTCCCTCACCCCTGGTATATCGAGAGGTTGTAACAATGGAAAATTGTACTGAAATGCAAGGGGATCTGCAACAAATTGATGCTTGGTGCAGGGAATGGCAATTGAATCTCAATGTAGACAAGTGTAATGTGCTGCGAATACATACAAAGATCCCTTATCATTTAGCTACAAAATAGGTCAGCAACTGGAAGCCGTTAATTCCATAAATTATCTGGGAGTACGCATTAGGAGTGATTTAAAATGGAATGATCATATAAAGTTGATCGTCGGTAAAGCAGATGCCAGACTGAGATTCATTGGAAGAATCCTAAGGAAATGCAATCCGAAAACAAAGGAAGTAGGTTACAGTACGCTTGTTCGCCCACTGCTTGACTACTGCTCAGCAGTGTGGGATCCGTACCAGATAGGGCTGATAGAAGAGATAGAGAAGATCCAACGGAGAGCCATGCGCTTCGTTACAGGATCATTTAGTAATCACGAAAGCGTTACGGAGATGATAGATAAACCCCAGTGGAAGACTCTGCAGGAGAGACGCTCGGTAGCTCGGTACGGGCTTTTGTTGAAGTTTCGAGAACATACCTTCACTGAGAAGTCAAGCAGTATATTGCTCCCTCCTATGTATATCTCGCGAAGAGACCACGAGGATAAAATCAGAGAGATTAGAGCCCACACAGAAGCATACCGACAATCCTTCTTTCCACGAACAATACGAGACTGGAATAGAAGGGAGAACCGATAGAGGCACTCAAGGTACCCTCCGCTACACACCGTCAGGTGGCTTGCGGAGTATGGATGTAGATGTAGACTAGCGTTGGTAGCTACGCTTACATCTATACTCTGTAAATCACCCTGAGCTCCATGGCAGCTCTCATTATACCGGTTATTACGGTTTGTTCCTGCGCGGGAAGAATGAGTGTCTCAATGCCCCTGTGGGTGCAGTAATTAATGTAATCTTATCCTCACGATCCCTATGTGAGCAACACGTAGGGAGTTGTAGAATATTCCAAGAGTAATCATTTAAAGCCGGTTCTTTAAACTTTATTAATAGACCTCCTCGGGATAGTTTATGTCTGTCTGCAAGACTCTTCCAGTGCAGTTCCTTCAGTATCTCTGTGACACTCTCCCACGGATTAAACAAACCTGTGACCCGTCGTGCTGCCATTCTCTGTACACGTTCAATATGCCCTGTTAATCCTATCTGGTACGGGTCCCACACACTTGTGCAGTATTCTAGAACCCGCCGCACGAGTGGTTAGTAACCAGTCTCCTTTGTAGATTGATTGCACTTCCCCAGTACTCTACCAATAAACCGAAGTGTACCACATGCTTAACCCACGACTAAACCTATGAGACCATTCCATTTCATAACCCTGCACAGTGTTACACGCAGATATTTGTATGAGTTGGCCGATTCCAACAGTGACTTATTGATATTATAGTCATAGAACACTACATTTTTTCGTTTTGTGAAGAGCACAATTTTACATTTCTGGACATTTAAAGCAAGTTGCCAATATTTGCAACATTTTGAAATCTTATCAAGATGTGACTGAATATTTATGCAGATTCTTTCAGCTAGTACTTCATTCCAGATAACTGCATCATCTGCAAAAAGCTTGATTTACTATTAATATTATCTGAAAGGTTATTAATACGAAACATGAACAGCAAGGATCCCGACACACTTCCCTGAGGCACATCAGAAGCTACTTCTACATCAGACGATGATTCTCCATCCCAGACAACATGCTGTGTCCTTCCTACCAAAATGTCCCCAATCCATTCACAAATTTCACTTGATATCCCATATGATTGTACTTTTGGTAATAAGTGTAGGTGTCGTACTGAGTCAAATGCTTTTCGGAAATCAAGAAATACAGCGTATACTTGATAGCCTTGATCCAAAGCTTTCAGTATATTCTGTGAGAAAAGTGCGAGTTGGTTTTCAAATGATCGATGTTTTAGAAATCCATGATTGTTGGGATTGAAGAGGTCATTCTGTTCGAGATACCGCATTATGTATGAGCTCAGAATATGTTCTAAGATTCTAAAACAAATCGATGTCAAAGATATTGGATGGTAGTTCTGTGGATCACTTCTACCGCCCCTCTTGTAGACAGGTCTGACCTGTGCTATTCTGGAAGAACTGTGGACAGTGTTTTGTTAGAGGGATCGACGATAGATTACAGTTAGAAGACGGACTAATTCAGTTGCGAATTCGATATAGAGTCTGATAGGGATTCCATCGGACCCTGGAGCTCTATTCAGCTGTTTCTCAACACCACTGACACTAATACTTACTCCATTCATCTTTCCACTGGTACGAGGATGAAATTGGGGCAATTCTTCTGGGCTTTCCTATGTAAAGGGACATTTGAGGACGGAGTTAAAAATTTCTGCTTCTGTTTTGCTACCCTCAATTCCAGTTCCTGTCTCATTCATTAGTGACTCGACACTAACTTTGGTGCCACTAACAGTCTTCACATACGACCAGAATTTCTTTGAGTTCTGTGAAAGATCACTTCTGCTACAGTCGTCATTGAAGACATTAGGCATTGCACCATTGACAGTCAAACGCATTTCAGTCAGCATCTCTCTACCTACAGCCCTACGCTTTGTTTTACATCTATCATGTAGTAATCTCTGTTCGCCTGCCTGGCTAGCCGCGCGGTCTAACGCGCTGCTTCCCGAGCGAGAAGGCGTGCCAGTCCCCGGCACGTATCCGCCCGGCGCTTTAGTGTCGAGGTCCAGTGTGTCGGCCACCCTGTGGATGGTTTTTAAGGCGCTTTTCCATCTACCTCGGCGAATACGGGCTGGTTCCCCTTATTCCACCTCAGTTACACTGCGTCGACGATTGCTGCACAATACCATTTCCACATACGTGTACACCATAGTCATTCTATCACGCAAATATTTGGGGTTACACTCGTCTGCTATGAGACGTTACCGGGAGTCCACAGGGGGGCCGAACCGCACAATAACCCTGGGTTCGGTGCGAGGCGGCGTTGGGGTGGGTGGACTGCTGTGGCCTGTTGTGGGTTTGTGAACCACTGAGGGCTACGGCGGGGACGAAGCCTCTCCGTCGTTTCTAGGTCCCCGGTTTAATACATACATAGATACATACAATCTCTGTTTCTTTAGAAGTTTCTTTACAGTGACTGAATACCATGGAGGTTACCTTCCATTATGAACTGTTCAACTGGGTACATACCTATCAGTACATGGTCAACTATTCTTTTAAACTTGAGCCAGAGTTCCTCTACGTGCTCCTGCCCTGTACTGAAAGTTTCAAGTTCCCTGAGATATAACACTACCGATTTTGTAAGTAGGCTGTTTAGGTTTTTTTATTGGTAACGCCACGTAACGCTGCGTATGAAAATAACTGGCTGTGCTGTGTGCAGTCTGTGGCTAGTTTGCATTGTTGTCTGCCATTGTAGTGTTGGGCAGCTGGAGGTGAGCAGCCAGCAGTAGTGGATGTGGGCAGAGAGATGGCGGAATTTTGAGAGCGGACGACCTGGACGTGTGTCCATCAGAAAGAGGAAATTTGTAATATTGGATATCATGGACTGATATATATATATATATATATATATATATATATATATATATATATATATATATATATATATATATTATGACTTTTGAACACTATTAAGCTGGCAGTAGTGGCGCTCGCTGTATTGCAGTAGTTCGAGTAACGAAGATTTTTGTGAGGTAAGTGATTTGTGAAACGTATAGGTTAATGTTAGTCAGGGCCAGTCTTTTGTAAAGATTTTTGAAAGTCAGATTGCGTTGCGCTAAAAAATATTGTGTGTCAGTTTAAGCAGTCATTCATAATTTTTCTAAGGGGACGTTTCAATTTTTTGTCTAGTTTACTGAACACATATATCTTTCTGCTGGTTTTAGCTGTGCTTTGTACTTTGGTAATCAGTTGCCACAACCTGATACCAGTTTGGATGTGGACATCCTCAAAGATGTCAGATCTATTTGTTGCTAGTGGATCCAATATATTTCCAACATGAGTGGGTTCCTTACTGTCTGCTCTAGGTATTTCTAAGACAAGGAATTTAGTAAAGTTTCACAGGATGTTTTACCATGCCCACCACTAACAAAACTGTAATATTCCCAATTAATTGTTGAATGATAGAAGTCTCGACCGATGATTACAGAATGATTGGGAACTTACCTGCATCAAGCCGGTCTTCGGACTGAAGAACACAACAGAAACACCAATAACAACATGAGTGAATGTAACTGAAAATGAAGTGTACCAAAACAGTTCAGAACTACTTATAATTTCGATTAAGCGCTTTAATGACCTATACCGCAGGCGATTCGTTTGCAAGTCGTTTGGCATGGCTCGTGTTGGTAGTTTTGAGAGCGACGGATACGAAACACGGGGTGGTCCGTGGTAACGTGAGTCGGGACCCGCGGACACTGTGTGACCAGAGCGGGCCGTGTCCCCTGGTAGGACACTCAGGCCTGACTGCCTACAGTCGTGTCTGATGAATCGCTGGGGCCGTGCGGCGCCCCTTTGTCACGCGATACGGCCGGCCGGGGTTTTCTGCGGTCCTGGTCTACGCAGGTTTCCATAAATCAGGGAAAAACGGTAATAACTGAGGAAACGGCAAGAAACATGAAAATGACAGCTGTAGCTCAGTAATGTTGCTACACACAGCAGGCAGCTGTATGTTTTGGCGTAGAGCGGTAGTTTGTTTGTGAGAGTCGGAGAAGACGGATGTGGCAGGGGGCTTGGTCACTGGGTCAAGGTATCGTTTACGAACTGAACTCTCGCCCAGTAAACTAAAAACCGCAAAACGAAATGTCTGATAGATATGTTGAAGCTTCCCCTATGAATGTAAAGAATGACTGTGCTGATAAACTTCTACGTAATTTGATAGTGAAACAGCTGAGTAAAACTGAACGTACTCAGACAATTTTCTCTTTACTTATTCTGATCATCACTAAACTGACACACAATATTTTTAGCGCAACGAAATCTGACTTTCAGTAATCCCTACAAAAGAATAGCCCTGACTAACAATAACCTATAACCTTCATGAATCACTTACCTCATATAAATCTTCGTTATTCGAACTACTGCAATATAGCGAGCGCCAATACTGCCAGCAAAATAAAAGATTCTAACTACTGAAGGCACTAACTACTGATAGGCATATAGTCAGCAAATGAAAGATTTAGATAGAGAACAAACAATGTATTTACCGCCGGCCGAAGTGGCCAAGCGGTTCTAGGCGCTGCAGCCTGGAACCGTGCGACCGCTACGGTCGCAGGTTCGAATCCTGCCTCGGGCATGGATGTGTGTGATGTCCTTAGGTTAGTTAGGTTTAAGTAGTTCTAAGTTCTAGGGGACTGATGGCCACAGATGTTAAGTCCCATAGTGCTCAGAGCCATTTTATCCAAATGTATTTACCTTAATAGTGTTCAAAAGTCTATATGTATATTCTTGACATCTATTTTGACAAATTTCCTTTTTCTGACGGACACACGTCCAGATCGTCCGCTCCTTTTGACATCTCAAAACTGTGGCATCTCTCTCTCAACATCCACAACTGTTGGCGGCTCACCTCCAACTGCCCAACGCTACGCGCTGTTCACATCCAACTGCCCAACACTACACTAGCGAATAATCCAAGAATGAGTTCAACCAGCCACAGACTGCACACAGCGCAGTCAGCTATTTTAACACAGAGCGCTACATGGCGTCACCAACATAAAAACCTAAACAGCCTACTTACAACGCGCATGGAACGCTTTCCTATTGAATTGAAATCTGTTTGAAGTGTCAAAGGCAGTAGGGAACGCAGCGTTTGTCACACCAGAAGGTTAAGTGCCAGGTTCGCTGCTGTTCACAATACATACTAATTACTCGGCGCATAACGTCTGTAGCCCTATGAAGCTGTCCGCAGAGGATGCTGTTGTGTGCATGTAAGTGACATCCCTTTTAGGTCTGTACACCGCAAACCACTATGCAGTGCATCGCACATGGTCCTTCACATTGACCCAGTCACTGGAGCTTATTCCCGGTCCACCTATACTGTATACGGATACCGGGAAGGACGACTGCTTAAACGCCTTTGTGTGCGCTGCGATTAATGACATAGTATATATTTTCCAAATTTCTGCACAATGTCATATTAAACACGTTATTTATAGACGACGAGTGTCGTTTTGGCCATTATGCCATTTTCAAGTGATCGTATAATATTAATGACGGCCAAAGTTTTTGTATGAAGCTATAGATGTATGTCTTAGGTCAATGTTGGTGATTATTTGCTTCACGTTTTAGATATTACAATACAGCGTCCTGGTGTGCTTCGCTGAGACTGTTTCTCAGTTTTTGTGGTGTTGAAATTCGTCAGAATTCGTTAGCTCTGTATCGTAAGTTCGCAAAGGGAAGGAAAAAACGATGTCTACTGAATGTTCTAAAAAGGTCTTTAGTTAAGCTTGATACATTTTGCAAGCGATTCAGCCATATTCACGATGGCCAAATTGTTTTAAAATTGGCATGCTACAGCAATTCCTCCCTAACATTTTTCTTTAAGAGTACGCTAGTTCCACAGTTTACATAATTAGGAAAAGTTACCTGGTAGATCACCGTCGGCAAATTGCGACCACTGCTAGTCTTCCTAAAGTAGACTTTCGAAAATTGTGATAACAATTAAAATTCTTAACACATAAATAACTTCACTTGGCACGTAGTATTTAATACGAACAGCGTTACGGAAACAGTTAATAGAAATTCAGATTATTTCACTACAGCTTTACATGATGTCCTCCTCGCCGTGTCCGGCGACAGCAACTCCGTCAGTCTTCTCTGTCCTTGTTGTGGTAGGCTCGGATGTGGCTCGCGAATCCGAATTTCGCTTTGAATATCCTGTTGCATGAAGCACAGTGAAGTTGACCAGCAGAGTTGTAAGTATACGTGTAGACAGGCTTGAGCTGAGATTTTCGGAGCTCTCTTTTAGCATCCAGGTTCATTAGACGCTTTTGCTCGAATTGTTCGATGCTCTTATGTACAGTTGATCGCCACTCCGATCGGCGCAATGCTAGCTCCTCCCAACGGTTGCTTGGAATGCCACAGGCTGCAAGGTAGCGTTTCATGGTGTCTTTATATCGCAGGTGTTGACCACCTTTCCTCCTCTTCCCGCACGAGAGCTGCGAGTAGAACACCGCTTTAGGTAGCCTACTGTCATCCATGCGTACTATGTGACCACTCCATCTCAGTTGATGTTTCATTATTAAAGCTTCAATACCAGCCAGTTTCACGCGGCGCAAAATCTCCGTGTTTGGGACACGGTCTTCCCATTTGATGCGCAGAATTGATCTCAGACATCGAAGATGAAATTTATCTAGCTTCTTAATGTTAGCTTTGTAACAGCACCAGGTTTCCGAGGCATAGAGTAAGGTGGATAATACTACTGCTTTGTAGACTGCAATTTTTGTTTTTAGTTTGAGATCATGTGATTTCCATACTCGGTCATTAAGCTCACCGAAGGCTGAGGCTGCGCTGGCTATACGCGCTGCAGTTTCCGTTGTCAGGCTGTTGTCACTTCTAATTTGGCTTCCCAGGTATTTGAAATTTGACACATTTTGCAAGGGTTTGTTATTTATCTCAATACTGGAGTCATCTGCATTAAGACCTCTAAGTGGCTGTTTGAGAACTTGCGTCTTAGTGATGCTAATGGCTAAGCCAAATCTTCTGCAGGAGGCATTTAGCAGATTTATGTAAGTCTGAAGAGTTTCGCAAGAATTAGCCATCATGCATACATCATCCGCGTAGAGAATCTCTAAGATGGATAGTTTGGTTACGCGACTTTTTGTTCTGAGGCGAGAGATGTTGAAGACACTTTTGTCTGTCCTTGTGTCGAGACTAATTTGATTACTACAGGCTTTGGTCGCGTCTCTCATAACAACTGCGAAGTAAAGTGAGAAGAGTGTGGGAGCCAGAACACAGCCTTGTTTTACACCACATGTCACGGGAAACTGTTCTGAGAGCTTGTGCTCATGGCGGATTTTTGCCATCATGTTTTCATGAAACTGCCGAATCAAACTGACAATTTTGTCAGGGCACCCAGTTTTCTTTAGTATGATCCAGAGAGCTTCTCGTGGAACACGATCAAAAGCGTTTTCCAGGTCTACAAAGCACATGAACAAAGGCCGATGTTGCTCTAAGCTTTTCTCTTGCATTTGTTTGACAACAAATATGGCATCCACTGTGCCTCTGTTTGGGCGAAAGCCACACTGGGTCTCTGGTAGCAGTTTTTCTGCCAAGTGTGTTAACCGGGTGTTAATTATGTGGGCAAGGACTTTTCCCGCTGCTGAGAGAAGAGAAATGCCCCTGTGGGAGCTGCAGTCTGATATGTCACCCTTGCCTTTATAGATCTTGGAAATGCAAGCATCTTTCCAGTCTTGTGGAATCATTTCATACTGCCAAATCCTTAAGATCAGAGCAAACAATGGTTTCTTGATGTTTGGCCCCCCATATTTATATAGCTCTGATGGCAAGTTATCTAATCCTGCTGTTTTGTCATTTTTCAGCTTAGCCAGTGCTGAAATGAATTCATCGTAGGAAGGGGCATCCGCAAGTTGTTCCTCAACTGGCAGGTCTTCAAGTGCTTCTATGTATGGAATATCGGTTGTCTGATGGTCGGGATTAAGAACGTCATTAAAATGTTCCGCCCACCGAGAGAGGACGTCACTCTGTTGCGTCAGCCGACAACTTTTATCTTTGTTATAGACTGGTGCTATCTTCCCAACTCTTGGACCAAAGATAGTTTTCAGGGACTCAAAGAATCTGCCCGTTTGGTGTGAGTCGGCATATAACTGTATTTCATTTGCTTTATTTGCCCACCAACTGTCTTTGAGATCACGTACCTTCACTTTCAGATCGTAATGCGCTGCTCTACGCTTGTTATCATCAGGGGTGCGAAGAGAGGTTCTGAAATCATTAATTAGCTTTCTGATCTCTGAAATGAAAGTCCCATACTGCTCACGACGAAAATAATACATAAAAGTGGTACCGTTTGGTCCTACTACACCATAGCGTTAGCGAAGTTATTATAAAACAGTTATTACTTTAGAGTGGTTGTACAATGCAGTTGATGTTATGAGGGAGCGCTTGCTTTCACAAGCAACATATTGGATGGCACGGACCGAATATAGAGTTCCTCAGAAAATCAGGCACAGAAGGCATTAGTTGCTTCCACGCGATGTGTGTATCACCACAGTTGACAAGCAGCGATAACATCTCAGTGCATTCAGTTCAGAACATTAGCTGAGGAACAAACACGACAGACTTCGTTCGTCGGTGTGTACCTCGTGATAAACAGATTTGCTTGCTGGGGTGTGTCAGGTGATCTTCATAGTATGAGCTCCATTATTACCCTAACATTCGCGTTTTATTTTCAGATTGTCTCACAGCTCGTGCATTTTGATATCTAAGGCCTTGTTACAAAGCGACTACTAACTGTAGAAGTCAACTGGCGGAACTCGCAAGCTATGATCACACTTTCGTACCTTGAGGTAAGTCAACATTCATCGATATTTGCTTTAAATAATTTTATTACCATGAACTGACAAAGAAGTAGTATCTTACAAGGAACCCCTTGAGCGCGCGGGATTAGCCGAGCGGTCTCAGGCGCTGCAGTCATGGGCTGTGCGGCTGGTCCCGGCAGAGGTTCAAGTCCTCTCTCGGGCATGGGTGTGTGTGTTTGTCCTTAGGATAATTTAGGTTAAGTAGTGTGTAAGCTTAGGGACTGATGACCTTAGCAGTTAAGTCCCATAAGATTTCACACACATTTGAATTTTTTGAACCCCTTGAGCGCGAGGTCGCAACTTCAATCTTTCGTAAGGCTCGTTTCAAAGTGAAGCGTTAACAGTTATCAGAGGAAAAATATCAGTTGCTAATGAGTCATCAAGTGCATCAGGAGAGTGACAGAAAATGAGTGCCCCGGAGGTGCAGAGATTAACCTTCTATGGGAAGTGTGTATTACAATTCACAAAATACACATCGTCGACATTCTAGAAATGTTCAAAACAAACTATTAACTTCCAGTATGAACACCGAATGAAAAATGGCGATCCACAGTTACCACAGAGGTTCGCACCATCAAGATCGAAGGCGAGCTCCTTGGGAATTACAAACTTTGCTGGACGTTCAGTTTGGTATCCATTCTTAAAGAATTCATATAGAATCGCATTCGTGTAACGGGGCCGGCTGCTGTGGTCGAGCGGTTCTAAGCGCTTCAGTCCGGAACAGCGTTGCTGCTACGGCCGCAGGTTCGAATCCTACCTCGGGCATGGATGTGTGTGATGTCCTTAGGTTAAGTTAGGTTTAAGTAGTCTAGGGGACTGATGACCTCTGGTGTTAAGTCCCATAGTGCCTAGAGCCATCAGAATTCTTTGCAGCGGGGTGATGAGAACGGATGGCATGCAACCAAATAAGAAACAGTCTGTGGTGGAGCTTCTCGTCAAACTGGCTATCCTATAAGGCGTAGCTGCAGATGGTACGATAGTATGCTTTTTAGGCATGAAAAATACAAACATCCAGAGGCTGAATTTGTCAAGTGGTTCGAGATGGTACGAATTGTAATGTCACACACTTTTCAGGAGCAATAGTTTGTTCTAAAGGAGTATGATTTTTATACGCAGACGAAGAATCAAGCAAAAGCAAATTATTTTGATCAGCTGTTGGCCATTTTCCCGCTCTTGCTTGCTGCGACGCAAATATTCCCTACTGCTCTTGCAAGATCGCGCACAGAGAAAGAATTGTATGGGGCAGAGCACCACGAACTTCTCGCAGCACAGTAAATAACATGCCAGCCAATTCGTCATCCAGATCAACAGTCGACATATTTGTATATGAATGCATAAGATATTGATGTTAGTTTAACTTGACACAACTCTCTTGGTACCTCTAATTGGTTCAAAACAGATTTCTTACTGAACGATGGGCTAAGTTTATCTCATCTACAAATCTTCTGGCCGATTCCGATTTCCTTTTCATCGTCAAGTTGACGCTGTGTCTGAAATTTCGATATCTTATGTCTTATGAGACAGGTGAAATACCCTCAGACTTCAAGAAGAATATAATAATTCCAATCCCAAAGAAAGCAGGTGTTGACAGATGTGAAAACTACCGAACTATCAGTTTAATAAATCACAGCTGCAAAATACTAACGCGAATTCTTTACTGACGAATGGACAAACAGGTAGAAGCGGACCTCGGGGAAGATCCGTTTGGATTCCGTAGAAATGTTGGAACACGTGAGGCAATACTAACCTTACGACTTATCTTAGAAGAAAGATTAAGAAAAGGCAAACCTACGTTTCTAGCATTTGTAGACTTAGAGAAAGCTTTTGACAATGTTGACTGGAATACTCTCTTTCACATTCTAAAGGTGGCAGGGGTAAAATACAGGGAGCGAAAGGCTATTTACAATTTGTACAGAAACCAGATGGCAGTTATAAGAGTCGAGGGGCATGAAAGGGAAACAGTGGTTGGGAAGGGAGTGAGAGAGGGTTGTAGCCTCTCCCCGATGTTATTCAATCTGTATATTGAGCAAGCAGTAAAGGAAACAAAAGAAAAATTCGGAGTAGGTATTAAAATTCATGGAGAAGAAATAAAAACTTTGAGGTTCGCCGATGACATTGTAATTCTGTCAGAGACAGCAAAGGACTTGGAAGAGCAGTTGAACGGAATGGACAGTGTCTTGAAAGGAGGATATAAGATGAACATCAACAAAAGCAAAACGAGGGTAATGGAATGTAGTCAAATTAAATCGGGTGATGCTGAGGGAATTAGATTAGGAAATGAGACACTTAAAGTAGTAAAGGAGTTTTGCTATTTAGGGAGTAAAATAACTGATGATGGTCGTAGTAGAGAGGATATAAAATGTAGACTGGCAATGGCAAGGAAATCGTTTCTGAAGAAGAGAAATTTGTTAACATCGAGTATAGATTTAAGTGTCAGGAAGTCGTTTCTGAAAGTATTTGTATGGAGTGTAGCCATGTATGGAAGTGAAACATGGACGATAACTAGTACGGACAAGAAGAGAATAGAAGCTTTTGAAATGTGGTGCTACAGAAGAATGCTGAAGATAAGGTGGGTAGATCACGTAACTAATGAGGAGGTATTGAATAGGATTGGGGAGAAGCGAAGTTTGTGGCACAACTTGACTAGAAGAAGGGATCGGTTGGTAGGACGTGTTTTGAGGCATCAAGGGATCACAAATTTAGCATTGGAGGGCAGCGTGGAGAGTAAAAATCGTAGAGGGAGACCAAGAGATGTATACACTAAGCAGATTCAGAAGGATGTAGGTTGCAGTAGGTACTGGGAGATGAAGAAGCTTGCACAGGATAGAGTAGCATGGAGAGCTGCATCAAACCAGTCTCAGGACCGGAGACCACAACAACAAACAACATGTCTTCCAATTCTGTAGCATTGTCTGAAGTTAGCCAATGATCTACTGGTTCCCTTGAAGTCACAAATCTATGTCGCGCTTTTTGGTGTGCATAACGTAGTGCGTCACTGCCAGGCACATCCTATAAATTGTATGGCGCATCGTTGAAACTCGCCAACACGTTTTTATAACAAGCGCGCCTTGTCCTCCCTTGAATATCCGTAGTTTTTATTATGCGCTACACGCTCATACTGCTGCGGACTTTCCGAAGCCTGTTCATAACTTTTTTACTATACTGCGGATGATCTTCAGTGTACGTAATTATATTTAGTACCCGCTCCTTGGACAACGATTATCCTTTTCTGCGTTTCACTGGAGACAGGATTTGTGGCTCCCTGTCCAAGTAGGATGAATATGATCTACATGGCTCGACGCGTTTTTCAACATCACTTTCACTTTTTAAGCACGTATTGTCGTCATTGTACTCCTCATGTACAATATCCGCACGTTCGACCGTACACGACACTATGCATTCCGGTGACAGTGCGAAATTCCTTTGGTTCCTTTCTGACGAAATTTCAACTTCAGCAACTGTTATTGTAGATAAAACGCCATGTTTGCTTTGTTTATCATGCCATTGCTCTGCTTTGTATCAACACCACTAGCACTGTAACACTGTTGTAAGTTACTGGTCGACAAATCAGTTCAGTTACGCTCGGTAGCCTCATTTGTGCTCACCACTAGTTACCTGCAGTCCCACCCCCTGTTGCCATTAGCACGCAATATTGTGGATGCATGGTAGACAATATGTGGGGCGTCGAATGCCGTAACCTCCATTGGCCTTTTGCTACCTCGCAATCAAAGGGGTTCCTTGTTAGAAACAATACAACAGGTAATTACGTAAACAGTAACCTGTCTACACAGCTAACAGCAGCCTCTTGGACATGTGAGCTACCACACTTACTTGGAACCTATACTGAGCCAATGCGTCCGATGAATTTTCGGCAACAACAAATCAAGCAGGCGAGCAAATAGTGTAATATTTCCGGCTTTGCACACATCATATTCGCTTCAAGAACTTCTTTTTAAAGCAGCTGAAGAGGGAGCAGTGGCAAGATGAAGTAATGTGGTGTGAAGTGCCGATGACAGATGGTTTGTTCGGTACGGGTAACGTGAGGAAGACCGGCTAAATTGTGGTCCTTCTCCGCTATTAGTTGCTGCGTTCGGAAGCTACGGGCCAAATTGATAAGCTTCTATTATTAACATTAGAAAAACTAAACGGCGTATTTACTTGACTTTCAGACTAAAGCATCTCTCAGTCGCGTGCTATCATTCCGTTATTTCACAAGTATTAATAACCAGCAGAATCATAAACAACTGCATAACGAAAAGGCAGACGAAGCACTTCGGAAATCTTCGGATCGCGCCTGCATTGGATGGTGGGCGAAGTAGGTCGGCTGTAAGATCAGAGCTGGTTGCGAAGCCTCGGAGGACAGACACCTTGTCTGCCGGGGTCAGTGTTAGTTAAGACTTTACTAGCGACGCATTGTTATTTGAAACATATAGTGGAGGACAGTGTGACAGTAATTACAGAAATTTTGTTGAAGAATTGAAATTTTTTTTACTCTAAAGTGGAATGTGCTTCTCATTTCCCGTGTTGTGCTAAAAGAAGGCGAGTATAACAAACTGATTGGAAATTTAATTATTTTTAAAATAACAGTTCCTCGCCAAGAGCTTCTTACAGCCTCAAGATTAACGGATTCACGACCTACATGTTGTTTTCTGTGCAGAGGACAACAACAATAGAAGACAGCAGGTTGGTGAACATTTGTTAGAACTTCATTTTACTCAGGGTGGTAGAAGCAAATACGCACCTCTGCTGACACATAGGAGGTATGAAGGAGAGAAATATTTTGAGGGAAGGGATTATCATACGCACGTATGTATTTCCTTATCTCTCCCCATCACTCTCTACTTTTCAAATTGCCGTAATAGTTGGCTATCAAAATTGTCACATAGAATCTATCTAATACACTACTGGCCATTAAAAGTGCTACACCATGAAGATGACGTGCTACAGACGCGAAATTTAACCGACAGGAAGAAGATGCTGTGATATGCAAATCATTAGCTTTCCAGAGCATTCACACAAGGTTGGCGCCGGTGGCGACACCTACAACGTGCAGACACGAGGAATGTTTCCAACCGATTTCTCATACACAAACAGCAATTGACCGGCGTTGCCTGGTGAAACGTTGTCGTGATGCCTCGTGTAAGGACAAATGCGTACCATCACGTTTCCGACTTTGATAAAGGCCGGATTGTAACCTATCGCCATTGTGGTTTATCGTATCGCGACATTGCTGCTCGCGTTGGTCTACATCCAATAACTGTTAGCAGAATATGGAATCGGTGGGTTCAGGAGGGTAATACGTAACGCCGTGCAGGATCCCAACGGCCTCGTATAACTAGCAGTCGAGATGACAGGCATCTTATCCGCATGGCTGTAACGGATCGTGCAGCCACGTCTCGATCCCTGTCAACAGATGGGGACGTTTGCAAGACAACAATCATCAGCACGAACAGTTCGACGACGTTTGCAGCAGCAAGGACTATCTATCAGCTCGGAGACCACGGCTGCGGTTACCCTAGACGCTGCATCACAGACAGGATCCCCTGCGATGGTGTACTCGACGACGAACCTGGGCGCACGAATGACAAAGCGTCATTCTTTCGGATGAATCCAGGTTCTGTTTACAGCATCATGATGGTCGCATCCGTGTTTGACGACATCGCGGTGAACGCACATTGGAAGCGTGTATTCGTCATCACCATATTGGCGTATCACCCGGCGTGATGTTATGGTGTGCCATTGGTGACACGTCTCGGTCACCTCTTGTTCGTATTGATGGCACTTCGAACAGTAGACGTTACATTTCAGATGTGTTACGACCCGTGGCTCTACCCTTTATTCGATCCCTGCGAAACCCTACATTTCAGCAGGATAATGCACGAACGCATGTTGCAGGTCCTGTAGGGGCCTTTCTGGATACAGAAAATGTTCGTCTGCTGCCCTGGTCAGTACATTCTCTAGATCTCTGACCAACAGAAAACGTCTGGTCAATAGTGGCCGAGCAACTGGCTCGTCACAATACGCCAGTCACTACTCTTGATGACCTGTGGTACCGTGTTGAAGCTGCATGGGCAGCAGTACCTGCACACACCACCAAGCTCTGTTTGACTCAATGCCCAGGCGTATCAAGGCCATTACTACGGGCAGAGATGGTTGGTCTCGGTACTGATTTCTCAGGATCTATGCATCCAAATTGCGTGAAAATGTAATCACATGTAAGTTCTAGTACAATATATTTGTCGAATGAATACCCGTTTTCATCTGCATTTCTTCTTGGTGTAGCAATTTTAATGGCCAGTTGTTTAAGTTCCAATCTGCTAATTTCTCAAGTTCTCAATTTTAATGTGCCTTTGGTGTTCGGCGCGGTATTGCGGCGTCCTATCACAGCCGCCTATGGATTATTAATGACCATCACAAGAGTAGGCACGACAATCGGCTGTTCCTGACTCGAAAAGGACGGAGGACTGCGTCGGAAGCTCACGATTTTATTCGCATGTGATGCGGCAAGGAACACCAGAATGTTCCGTAGAATTACTGTAGTTTTTGCGTTCGTTGTTGTGAGCAGCCGCTGCTCTGCAGGCGTCTGATCCACACCAGTGGGCTGTCGTATTGTTTGCCGGCTGCTCCGCCCCCGCTGCTTACTGTAAAGAGCCCCGCAGGGTGCGCACACACACACACACGCACGCACGCGTCCCTAGCGCGGCGGCCGCCCTCGAGCGCGGCTCTCGTCCGCCAACAATGTGACGTCACAAAGGGCGGCGCCGCGCCCTCAGCGACCGAGACCGCGACCGCACGGCGGAGAGGCCGCGCCGCCTCCTTCCAGATCACTAATTAGCCCCGGGCCGTTGGGCCGCGGGACAGCCGCGTCTGACTCAGATGAGACGCAGCTACATACAAGTCGAGGCACGTGAGGAGGTCGAGAATTATAAGGTTCTGACATCAGGCCGGTATATACCGCTACGTGTTATGCCGGCAGTGAGAGATAAACCTCCTTCAAAGAAATCAGCAAGGATTCGCCAATCAGAGATCTTGTGAAACTCGGCTCACTCTATTCGTCCACGTCGATGAAGGGTTCGTTGACTTCAGGAAGACCTGAACACGGTCTTACACAGTCGCTAAACGAAAAAGAAAATAGACTTTACATAACATCGAATCAATTTTCCCATTGCATCTGTGGCTAATAAACGGATAGAACTCAATATGTAGTTTCTTATTGTAACGAAATGGCTAGATGTAAAAGCAATTCCTAGTAAGTGCTACCGTGCCTTCAAGATATACAGGGTGTATCTGAAACGAATGTAGAAAATGAGAGGTCTGGTAGAGCGGGTCATAACAAGCATATTTCACGTAGCAACCCATGTCCACATAGCTAAACGTAAGGCGGTAGACGTCGGTAAGAGCGTTGTGCACCGCCAGGAGAGTAGGCGCACAGCGTCTCATGTGAACCGTCAGGGTAGCATGTCCGCAGGGCAACGTTTTCAATGTAAACTGGTGTGCAAAATTAAAGCAACAAACAGAAATTCTGAGAGGTTGCGTTTATATTGCCACAAAACAGCGTAAACGGGTGATAGGATAGAAGAAACCATGTAAAGAGCACAGATCGTAAACAACTGTAACATGCATAACGATATGTTGTGGCCATAGAAAATTTTTATTTTTATTCTTGCTTTTGTGACCATAATAAGAGTCCAGGTTCCATAGGCAAACAGCCAGCCAACATTAAGAAATAGTCCACCAGGGCGTAGGGACAAGATAAGCGGCGGAGGCTGCCGACATTAAGAAATAGTCCACCAGGACGTAGGGAAAAGATAAGCGGCGAGTACGGCTTGTTGATCAAATAACTTAGTGTTTGACTTCCTGCCAGAGGAAGCAGCATGAGTCAAACTTGCGAAATGGAAGACGCAAACACCAGGGCGATAATACAACAAGAGAGAGTGTCAGTCACGTGCGGAAAAGACTCGTGTGGAACCAAATTAAGTTGTGTACTGCTAGAAACGATAGTGTCGTGTGAAACCGAAGGCATTATTGCGCAAGCCGACCAATTAGAAACGAGAGTGTCGTGGGGAACTATAGGCATTCTTGTGCAATCCGATCACTTAGAAACGAAAGGGGCGTGTGAAACAAATTAACTCGTGTGCACCCAGGCACATGAGAAACGAAATAAAAGGCCAGGCAGCGGAATAGCTAGAGGCAGAGATTCAGATGCAGATTCAGAGCCAGCGCCGGCAGTTTGGAGATTCCGCAGCGAGACGCCAGCGGGGCCGAGTAGGCCCATAGCAGCCGATACAGCTGATAAAGACTTCAACTACGAGGAGACGGTGATAGACTCTGGTGGACACTCAAGAACTGCAGGTCAAGTAGGATTCCTAGAGTTTGATAGGAATAGTGTTGAACAGAGGCTGTCAGCCTTTGTCTCAATTACTTAGAGAGATTTCAGTGCTAACCAAGGACAAGTGATTGCATTGTACTTGTTTCTTACATGTACCGGCAATTAGCTTTGAAGTAGCAAGTCCGAATAAATAGACTGAATCTTACTAAGGGGTTTATGGTCCAACACCTCACATAAGTATATGTGAGAATAAACTTGATAGAAACTAACCAATCTTTTCTGCCTACTGCAATTCTGTAACTTATTTTCAGGAAACTTATTTGCTTCAAACCAAGGAGATTCTCTCCCTCTCTTCTCCGATATAAAGGTTGACAGCAATTTATAATTAACCCATTGTCGTTAACGTCCCGATTGCGCTCCGCAGTTCGCACTTACTTCTTTCTAGTATAGTGAGGCTGTGCCAGGACGCGACAGATAGGCAAAAATGTTCTTCGTTTTTTCCAACTTAATTTTTATTAAATATGACGTACTCACACTATTATTTACTGATCATGTTTACAACTTAATGATTTTACATCTGGCATTTCGTGGGGAGTGAATTTTGAGCTTGATGTCCTGCCGTATATGTTAATGTCAACCTCAATCACTTGAAAATGGTACAAAAGGCCGAAACCTGGGTCGTAATTAAATCAACAACAATGCAGTCAAATGGCGATGTGTTCATTTAAAACTTATTGTACGACTGTTACTCAGCAACATAAAAACTTTGTGTTCGCACATACATTCCAACAACCGGTTAATGTGCTCAGCATGGGGTGTGACCACCTCTGGCAGCAGTAGAGGCCTGACAACTACGTGCTATGCTGTGAGTGATGTCATCAGTCTCATGTTGAGGGAATAGCGCCCATTCTTCCTCCAGAGCTGCTCGCAAGTCTTGGAGAGAGGTTGGTGGATGCTCACTTGGCGCAACCTGTCTCTCTAGCGCATCCCAGACATGCTCTATGGGATTCGAATCGGCAGAGCTAGCAGGCTACGCCATGCATGCAGTATTTTCCGTTTCCAAAAAAATATCAACCACTTGATCTCTGGGGTCGACCATTATCGTCCATCAGTACGAATTCTGGGCCCATGCCACTTCCAACAACGGCACACGAGGTCCCAAGATATCGTCGCAATACCTGACAGGAGTTAAAGCTTGCCGATTCTCCCGTACAATTTCATGAAGAGGTGTTGAGGTGGTCAACATAATCCCTTCTCACACCTTAATTGTTCTCCTCTGTATCGGTCTCTTTCCACAATGTTTGGATCCCAAAATCGTGTTCTACGTTTCCTCCAGCTGCGAATGCGTCAAGACTCACACTCCAGACCAAACTGGGACTCATCTGTGGAAAGGACATCGGGCCATTGTTCGACCGTCCAGGCGGCATATTAACGACTCCACTCTAGACGTTTCCTTCTGTGAAGGGGCATCAGAGGTACACATACAGAAGGTCTCCGACAGTAAAGGCTACTCTGCCGAAGGATTCTGTACACCGTTTGTCTCGATACAACACGTCCAGTGCATGCTGCGAGGTCAGATGCCAGTTGCCGTGCAGTACTAAGGCGGTACCGTCGTGCCCTTACGGCCAAATAACGGTACACTCTTTTTGGTATCACACGTGCTCTGTCTCATTAAATTTTGGGTCACATCAGTGTGCGACTGTCCTCCCTCCATTCTTCTTGTGGCCCTCCACCGCAGAGAGTCTGGCAGACGTCTTTTTTGTGCCATACTGCACCGTCTGTGACTGTACATACGGCGACTGTGTATGTGGGAGTACCCGGCAAACACTGCCCCGTTTGATAGGTGTCCTGACGTCATCGTTGACGTGGTTGTCCATTGACCGGAATGCCATCTTCCGCGAAGCACACGATTGTACGGACATCTGTTGACATTTTGTATGATTACTTCGTGAATTAGACACTGCTATAGGACTGATGGTTGCTGTATGCTGGTTCTTTATATATTTTTAATTTATATTGGACCTGTGTGACCATCTCCTCGCGTTACCTTAGAGGATTTTTCTCGACTTTGCGTCCTGGCTGCTAATATACCAGGCCCATAAGAAATGGTATCTACACTTTGACCCTTGTTTGATTAATTTGGAAAACAAATTAATTATTTTAGAAATGCGCGCAACGGAAACTGGTGCGAGTTTCTCTAAGATAACACGTTCTTGGGTGGTTGTTCTTAAAGCCATCACTATAGCAGCTGGTAGCCTATCTAAATTCACTTTGCAGATTATTTCTGTCTTTCATTAACTTCAGAAAATCGAACTGAATAAGATACATCCTACCCATTTCATGTGTGAGGTGTCTGGGGGAATATTTCTTAACTGAAATGCTGACTCTCATTTAATAGATTTATTTTCTACTTTGATGAAAACTTAAGAAGCTGACACATTACAATTTTTCTTTACTTATAAAACTTATGTCTGAATCAGCGTTACCTCTCATGGGTAGGACAATGACAAAACGAAAACGCTAGACGAATAATTTCGTATATGACACATAATTTCATAATAACACAAAAAATATATGACACATAATTTCATAATAACACAGAAAATACATAAGTGGGCCACACCGTCTTTAGCGGAAAAATCGTCATTCATTCTTTAAGGTTCACTTATCGTCATGCATGAATTACACCACTAGAAATTTAAGGTAGGCCACTGCTGAAGGTAGATAACCTCTATCAGAGAAAAGATTCTGGGCAAAAATGATGTACTATTGGCGCCAAAATGAAGTGCGAACTGAACTCACAAAGAAAGTACCAAAAATAATTAAATTTCGCGACAGAAATTTCTCGATCTACCATCCGATAGGCAATCTGCACTCATTGAGCTAAAAGTGAAGCTTATAACTCTGGAAACAGCTACATGAACTGATGGTTCCTGTTGCATGCTCACTACCACAAAGCAAAATTTTACAAACACATTTCCGAGAAAACTATTGCAAATAAATTAAAACCGTAACCTGTACCGATGAAGATACGTTGAATGCGTGCTATGAGCATACCCTGTCGTGAATTTTTAGCCACATTAGGTCATTTTCATCTCACCAAATCTGCAAGCTGCTGTGCTCCCGCGTCCGGTCCGTCTCATGGCTGGCCCCACAGTGCTCTCCACGCACCAAAATCCGACCAACGTTCCTATTCAAATGCGGTGGTGGGAAGACTCACCTCACCTCCGCACCAACTTTGTAACCTACTCTCGTGCCAGTGTTCATCTTTGCTTGCTGCTCTGGCCTACCTGCCGTTATTCTTGTAATGTTGGCAATGACTGCTATTCCCTTAAACTGTTCCCTTTGGTCCATGCTACCGCTACATTTGACTTCCATTCATACCCATGCACACTCATACAGGATGGATCAAGTAGCTACATATAAACGGCGTGTGACCTCTTTGTGAAGTGATGAAAAGAAATAAACAAATGCGTCAAATATTCCTTTCACCCAGCGAAGTATTGAAGCTGCTAGAAATCAAAGAAAAAACTTATATCTCGATACAGAAAACACAATTACTTCCTACTGTAACCTGAGGCAAAACGAAAGTAACGCCTCAGCACAACACGGGTAAATAGCGGTTAGTTGCTTTAATTTTGGACACCAGTGTTTGTGGCATCAACGTAAATGAGATATCGAGGCTGAAGTTTTATGAGCCTTATTTGAAAAGTTACAAAAAGCGCTCGAAATAACGCCCTCCAACTTGAATGCACGCCGTGCGACTATGCTCGAGTGACTGCCCCACTCTTTCAGACGCTCCTGACAAATTGGGAATTGCATCCGAGCCCTTCATCAGTCTCAACGGGTGTTCCATAGATGACAGATTTCACGTGGCCCCAGAAGAAAAACTCAGTGGGCGTCAAGACCGGGGAACGTGCAGGCAGTGCTACCGGTCAACCCCGCCCTATCCAGTTCTCACCAAAGGTTTCATCCAAATGCATTCGCACTGCATTTACGAAGTGCGCAGGTGCACCATGGTGTCGGCACCACATTCAGTGTCGCATGTTTAGTGGATTATGTTCCAACAACCCTGGCAGAGTCTGTTGTAAAAAGATTAAGCATCTGTGCATTTTCAACTTGTCGTGGCCTAATGAATAGTCCATTAAATTTCGGGCTTGCAGCCGCGCAAATAAAATTTGCTCCACTGATATTTCGTCCGCTTATCGTTCGGCCATCCTCAGAGTGAGTCACAAGACTGACGACAAGATGCCAAGCGCGGCCTTATATGCTCCACCGCGGCGGTACTGCGCATGCGGGTCACAGATGCTGGTCGGCGGCAGAGACATACGCTTATACATGCGCCGCCTGTGGCGAAGGCGTACAGACTTACGAATCACTTATCGATGTATGATCGGCGGCGGTGACACCATGACGACTTCTCTGCAGTTTAATTACCCCAAGAGCCGGATTCCATGGTTTGTCCAAATTAAAACCATTATCTGTATTTATTAAATTATTAGCTAGTCTAATCTCTATAGCTTCTTTGAAGACAAATTCCCAAAAAGAATAGTTGAATGTTAAAATCTTCACATCACTGTAATTCATGGAATGCCCTGTATCGATACAATGTTGGGCCACAGCTGACCTGTCTGGCTGTAATAAGCGTGTGCATCTTCGATGCTCCACACACCTTTCATGAACGGTGCGTGTTGTTAGACCTATGTACGACTTCTCACAAGGAATTTGATACACACCAGCTTTACGAAGCTGTAAATCGTCCTTCACAGAACCGAGTAAAGCTGCAATCTTCGTGGGGGGCCGAAAGATTACCTTAACACAGTGTTTCTCAAGAATACTGCCTATCTTCGAGGAAAGAGCACCCACATAGGGCAAAAACGCACTAGATCTGAAGGAATTACTATTTTCTTCCCCAACACATATCTGCATTTTAGGTTTTGCATCGAATGCTCTACGAATTTGTTGCGGAGAAAATCCATTCGATTTAAAAATGCTCTTGAGGTATGTGAGCTCTTCTCCATAAATTGTCTTTATCGGATATACAGTGCTCCCGATGCACTAAGGGCTTAAGGACACCTGTGGTCTGTCAAGGGTGATGGCAGCTACTGGTATGAAGATATAGATTTGTGTGTGTTGGTTTCCGATATACGGCATGTCCTAATATGCCATCACCTTTACGGCGAACAACATCCAAAAAGGGGAGGCAGCCGTCTTTTTCTATTTCCATAGTAAATTTAATGCTAGCGTGGATGGAATTCAAATGCTCAAAAAATCAGCCGCCGACCAGCATCTGTGACCCGCATGCGCCAGTACCGCCTCGGTGGAGCATACAAGGCCGCGCTTGGGATCTTGTCAGTCTTTTGACTCGCTCTGAGGATGGCCGGACGATACGCGGCCGAAATATCAGTGGAGGAAATTTTGTTTTCGTAACTGCATCCCCTAAATTTAATTCTAGGCGCTTCAGTCTGGAACCGCGCGATCGCTACGAATCCTGCCTCGGGCATGGATGTGTGTGATGTCCTTAGGTTAGTTAGGTTTAAGTAGTTTTAAATTCTAGGAGACTGATGACCTCAGTGCTCAGAGCCATTTGAACAAATACATTGAAATCGTTGCTCTGCACACCTGCCACCCTGACGGCTCGGACGCGCAACGCTGTTCACCGACACTTAGCGTCATACGATAAGGGATGCGGACTTGGGTTGTCACGTGAAATGTCCTTGTTATGACCCAATCTAACAGCCTTCTCATTTTCTACATTCATTCTAGTTACATGCCGCATGTCAGTGATCATGGAGAGGGGAGGAGAAGGGAGGGGAGGGGAGGAGAGGGGAGGGAGGAGAGGGAGGAGAGGGAAGAGAGGGGAGGAGAGGAGAGGGAGGAGAGGGAAGAGAGGGGAGGGAGAAGAGGGGAGGAGAGGGGAGGGAGGAGAGGGGAGGAGAGGGGAGGGAGGAGAGGAAAAGGAGGAGAGGAGAGGGGAGGGAGGAGAGGAAAAGGAGGAGAGGTGGGAGGAGAGGAGAGGTGAGGAGAGGGGAGGGGAGGAGGGGAGAGGGGGGAGGGGGAGCGGGGAGGGGAGGGGAGAGGGGGAGAGAGGAGAGGATTCTTCCCAAGTTCCATCTAGGTGTGGAACGAAAAAAAACCTCAACACATTCTAGAGTGGCTTTAAATCATGCTGGATGGAGCAGCTGGCTCTTACTGACATTGGAGCATGGTTTCCTGAAGATACTACTGTAACACTATCGCTAAATTTTGGACGTTACTAAACTGAAGCAGCACCATGTCAGTCTTATGAGAGGCAAGTAGGGGGCACAGAGTTGCTGGTATGTAATTTCACAACTGTGCTTCCCTGTACGCCGCGAGGCGGCCAGGTGCCATCGCGGAAGGCTTTGCAATAACGGCCCAGCCTGTGGTATACTTCCATACCGTTGAGACACCGAGGTGTTGATCTGTATGTACCTGGAAGTAATGTGTTCCGCTAATATCTATAAATACCCTCTGAACACGCAATCAGGCAGCACCTTCTACGACATCGGGTCCACATCAGTTTCTAACACACTATCGGTCAGACAGCAGCCGACACCAGTCTTGGCAGCCCACTTCACAAGATCAGCTCACGGTACTGAGTCCACCGTGGACAGGCGACAACGGGAAGTCGTCCCTAAGGGCCCACAGCAGCACCGAATTGGTGCTTTGTAGGGCAGCGCTTCGCAGCCGAGGCGGTACTATAGGGCGAGCTCTTAACCTACTAGCCACGGTCGCCAACGGGAATTCTGCAGACGTACGAGTCGCTGCCACTGTTTACTCGGGGATGCCTAGTGCCAACTCTGGGACGCGCTGCCGCGTGAGATATACAGTGTCAGCAAAGCAGTACGCGGACGTCAATGACCCGTCACATCGCAGCAGCTTTCCGCCGTCATCGACATCTCCTGCAAAGGGCGTTTCCAGTGGCACCACAGTATTCCGACCTTGCAATTCAAGACGAATATTTAAACTGAAGAGCCAAAAGAACTGGTACACCTGCCTAATATGGTGTAGCCCCCGCGAGCACGCAGAAGTGCCGCAACAAGACGTGGCATCGACTCGACTAATGTCTGAAGTAGTGCTGGAGAGAACTGACACCATCAATCGTGCAGTTCTGTCCATAAATCTGCAGGAGGAAGAGGGAGTGCAGGTATCTTCCGAATAGCATGTTGCAAGGCATCCCACACATATTCAATAATGTTCATGTCTGTGGAGTCTGGTGGCTAGCGGCATTATTCAAACTCAGAACGATGTTCCTGGAGCCACTCTGTAGCAATTCTGGACGTGTGGAGTGTCGCATTATCCTGATGGAATTGCCCAAGTCAGTCGGAAAGCACAATGGACATGAATGGATGCAGGTGATTAGATAGAATGTCAGAGTCGTATCTAGACGTATCAGGGGTCCCATATCACTCCAACTGCACACGCTCCACACCACTACAGAGCTTCCACCACCTTGAACAGTCCCATGCTGACATGCAGGGTCCATGGATTCATGAGGTTGCCGCCATATCCGTACACGTCCATCCGCTGCATACAATTTCAAACGAGAGTCGTCCGACCAGACATGTTTCCAGTCATCAACAATCCAATGTCAGTGTTGACGGACCCTTGCGAGGTGTAAAGCTTTGTCGTGCAGTCACCAAGGGTACACGAGTGGGCCTTCGAGTCGGAAAGCCCATATCGATGGTGTTTCGTTGAATGAATCGTTCGCTGACGCTGGTTTATAGTTCAGCCTTTAAATGTGCAGCGATTTGGGATAGGGTTGCACTTCTCTCACGTTGAACGATTCTCCTCAGTCGTCGTTGGTCCCGTTCGTGCAGCATCTTTTTCCGGCCGCAGGCATGTCGGAGATTTGATTTTTTACCGAATTCCGTATTCACGGTACACTCATTAAATGGTCGTAAGGGGAAAATCCCCACTTCATTGCCATCTCTGAGATGCTGTGTCCCGACTATAACACCACATTTAAATTTACTTAAATCTTGTTAACGTGCTATTGTAGAAGCAGTAAGCGACCTAACTGCGCCGGACGCTTGTTGTCTTATACAGGCGTTGCCGATCGCAGCGCCGTCTTCTGCCTGTTTATATTGTGTTTGAATACGCATGCCCATACTACTTTGTTTGACGCTTCAGTGTATATTGTATCTTACAGCGGAGTTTTCCTAGCCACCCCCGACCATCACTTCCACCTCCACAACATACCTTTCCACCACCTCCGCACCGTAGAAGCTGTGTTCATCGTGGGGTCGCTATAAAGCTGTTACAGCCTGCATTCAACAGATGCAACAGCAGACTGCTTTACGGAAGAGCAGGAACAATGTTTCTTGCACGTACTGTCAGTCCATTCTCAACGTAAACAGATTTAACATATTTCAAATAAATCGGTGGAAAAACCCATTAGTCTTCAGTTACACTATCGGCAATAGACCAGTGGGAACAGCAACGACTGTTAAATATTTAACCGCAAGTAATCCTCCACAGCATTCTGAAGTAAAATGACCACATAGCTTAACTGGACAAAATGCAGATGCCAGGCTGACATTCACTGGAAGAACATTGAGGAAATTCAGCTACAAGTTAGTGGCATACATTGAACCTGTTTGACCAATTCTTGAATACTGCCCTTCAATCCAGAACACTTATCAGGTCTGATTAATAATAATAATAATAATAATAATAATAATAATGACACTCACTCACGGATTAATTTAAGGGACCCAATCTGGCTTCACCTTACTTGATCTACCCTTTACTACACCAACCTACGTTCCTTACCGCTTTTGGTATATATTGCAAAGCTTTTTTGGGTTTAAATGGTTCAAATGGCTCTGAGCACTATGGGACTTAACATCTATGGTCATCAGTCCCCTAGAACTTAGAACTACATAAACCTAACTAACCTAAGAACATCACACACATCCATGCCCGAGGCAGGATTCGAACCTGCGACCGTAGCGGTCACACGATTTCAGACTGAAGCGCCTAGAACCGCACAGCCACACCGGTCGGCAGCTTTTTTGGGATATCCACCTTGTTGTATTCTGTTTACATCACGGACAGCCAAAGCCTCTGCTCGTGTGCAATGCTCATGCATACGTGCTAATCTCTCTCGCCCAAGTGCACTTTTCCCCCTCTACCAAACCTAGTTGGAAAAGGGGGAAGGAGGGAAAACTGCGAAAATGCTTCATGCAGCTCTGTGTCATATTTCTCAACTACATAGATCACCAACAAAGCGGGTTTTAGTGTTATTTAATTATTTTCGGAGGAGTGAAGACGTAGTAAAATGTATATCTGTCACAAACTGTCGACCTACGAACAGATGCAGACAGTTCCGCAGATTTTCGTCACTCGGACTGTCAGTTAATCATAACTTATTTAGTTTCATAATACAAAAAGCCTTTCACGCACAAATGTTTATCGAAATACTGATACAACGTTTGTAACCTCATTATGAACACTTGGAAAGCTCTGGCCAAGTTTGAAGTAAAAAGTTCTTCTTGTAAACGTGAATTACGTTGCAGATCGAAAGCTCTATCTGCAGACAGACATAGGTGCTTTCAAGTCAAATGGCAAAAGGTTTCGAAAACACCTCAAAAGCAAGTGTAAGATTGGATGTATCCTCAAACGTTTAGAAAGGTATTCCTGTGATTCTTTCAACGCCACAATAGATTGTTCAAAATTCGCGTTTATATAATGCCAGTGAGCTTAAGGAAATGGAGGATGTTTTTTTGCAGATGTTCTCCCTTCCACAGTGCTGTTTTCTTTTTCAATGCACCACTGTCGTCGTGAAATAAAAAATAGGTTGCTTCACCCCTTGCAAACGTTTAGGAAGGTATTCCTGTGATTCTTTCAACGCCACAATAGATTGTTCAAAATTCGCGTTTATATAATGCCAGTGAGCTTAGGGAAATGGAGGGTGTTTTTTGCAGATGTTGTCCCTTCCACAGTGCTGTTTCCTTTTTAAATGCACCACTGTCGTCGTGAAATCAGAAATAGGTTGCTTCACCCCTTGCAATGTGTTACTGAGGGCAGTCTGCCGTCAACTATTTAAAACGCAAGTGTCTGCAGTACATTATGGATGTTCTGATTTTAGTTCTTTCTTTCTTTTCTCCTTTATAAATCCAACAATAGCGCGTCTTAAATTGAAAACTCGTTTCAGGCATTTACTGTGACTTAACACGTTCGCAGCGGCGTGTATCACACGTGACCCACGCTCGACTATATAAATTACGCTACCAGCAAAACACTAATGTATGATGTTACCTGTCATCCAGGTGCAACGAGCAGCTATGAATAGAACTTTGCGTGACTCTTCAACGAGAGAGCTTCCTGAACATCTAAGATACCACTCGATTTGTGACTAGTCTAGTGCCAAATAACAGGAAAAGCAGCGCCGCCAGATAAAAGGCAGCATGAATACGCGCGCTGCCCCACAGTGAGAAACACAATTCTAAGTGCTGGCGCGGACTTGTTAAGCAATGTACACTCATGCTCATAAATAAAGGATAATGCTGATACATGGTGAAACAACGCTCTGGTGGGCGGTTTGCGGGTTTAAATCACCTCGCCGGCCGGTGTGGCCGTGCGGTTCTAGGCGCTTCAGTCCGGAACCGCGCTGCTGCTACGGTCGCAGGTTCGAATCCTGCCTCGAACATGGATGTGTGTGATGTCCTTAGGTTAGTTAGGTTTAATTAGTTCTAAGTTCTAGGCGACTGATGACCTCAGAAGTTAAGTCGCATAGTGCTCAGAGCCATTTGAACCAAACCAAATCACCTCAGGGTATGACCATGCGCTGCATTTGACCTGCGGTCGTCGCACGGTGGCGCTGGCAGCTGTCCACATAACGCAGAGGTGTGTTGGTGCATGTCAGAGTACGGTCAGCGAGTAAGTGCGCAGACGTTTTCAGACGTGCTAATGGTGACTGTGTGTTGAAAATGGCTCAAAGAACACATATTGATGACGTTATGAGGGGCAGAATTCTAGGGTGACTGGAGGCTGGTCAAACACAGCAGGTCGTAGCACGGGCCCTCCGTGTTCCATAAAGTGTGATCTCAAGATTATGGCAACGATTCCAGCAGACAGGAAACGTGTCCAGGCGCTACAGTACGGGACGTCCACAGTGTACAACGCCACAAGAAGACCGATATCTCACCATCTGTGCCCGCAGACGGCCACGGAGTACTCCAGGTAGGCTTGCTCGGAATCTTACCGCAGCCACTGGAACAGTTGTCTCCAGACACACAGTCTACAGACGACTGAACAGACACGGTTTAATCGCACCGAGACCTGCAAGGTGCATTCCACTGACCGCTGGGCACAGGAGAGCCCGTGAAGCCTGGTGTCAACAACACAGTACATAGTCATTCTCGCCGGGTTTTCATCTGGCGTGCACCAGGAACAAGATACCAACCCCTTAATGTCCTTGAAAGGGACCTGTATGGAGGTCGTGGTTTGATGGTGTGGGGTGGGATTGTGACTGGTGCACGTACACACCTGCATGTCTTTGACAGAGGAACTGTAACAGGTCAGGTGTATCGGGACGTCGTTTTGCACCAGTATGTCCGCCTTTTCAGGGGTGCAGTGGTCCCACCTTCCTCCTGATGGATGGTAACGCACGGGCCCACCGAGCTCCCGTCGTGGAGGAGTACCTTGAAACAGAAGATACCAGGCAAATGGAGTGGCCTGCCTGTTCTTCAGACCTAAACCCCATCGATCACGTCTGCGATGCTCTCGGTCGACGTATCACTACACGTCTTCAAACCCCTACGACATTTCAGGAGTTCCGACAGGCACTGGTGCAAGAATGGGAGGCTATACCCCAGCAGCTGCCCGACCACCTGATCCAGAGTATGCCAACCCGTTGTGCGGTCTGTGTACGTGTGCATGGTGATAATATCCCATATTGATGTCGAGGTACATGCGCAGGCCACAGTGGCGTTTTGTAGTACATGTGTTTCGGGACGGTTTTCTCATCTTATTACCAATACCATGGACTTACAGGTCTGTGTCGTGTGTGTTCCCTATGTGCCTATGCTATTAGCGCCAGTTTTGTGTAGTGCCACGTTGTGTGGCGCCACATTCCTTAATTTATGAGCATGAGTGTAGATTGCAGCCATATATAACGTCGCCCTATTCTTCGTTCAGTTTCATCAAAAACTCTTGCAGCTGTCGATGTAATGATGTATGCGAGTTCTGAAAATTTGCTGTTAGCACCATCAGTTCGATCGCGTGTTTCGTGTCTGCATATTTAACACAAAGTCCTTCTTGGTGTACAGAATAATGAATCCCGTACTAATCGCCTCTCGGTAGTTACAACCTTTAAATCTCCCCTCGTCAAGTAAATCTTTAATTCATACTACACACTGTTGTAATGCCGTTTGTACTAAACTTTGGGTACCCGTCGATTATGCGACTACATAATAAATACGACTGTATATCTGCTGCGACTACATAATAAATGCAACTGTACATCTGCTAAGTAATATTGAGAATTTTCAACCTTCTCCTCTGTGATTCCCACTCATTTTTTAGGACTGCTACGATAGATCGGTAGACTGCCTCTTTTTGCGCAAACAGCCATTGTGCATGTGAACTTCTTCATAAGACCAACAGATAGCGAAGGATCCTTGCGTCGTGATTATGGAGAAATTGCCAGAGCTGCCGACCAAAATAGGCCGCACCAGATGGTGGAAGGAAGTGTCGCACTACACTGCTAAATGAAATGTCGCGCCGTGTTGAGGAGGCCCGAGCAAAGCTGAGACGTATCTAGTAGTGCCGAGAGAGGCTGAGCCTCGGACCTCACGCGGGCAGCAGATTGTACACACGCACCGTGGTCGATCCTGATTTACATGTCCCTTGTGACCATGTCCCGGTTTTTCTGTTATTGCAAATATTTCAAGCTCATTTCTAATTCTTCATTTCCTAATCTATCTTTCATATCCTTTAACAGATGATCAGTGGAAGACATAAATGGAAATGACGGTATGGCTGCATTGGCTGGGAGAGTTGTTCGACGGCCTGATGCAAGACTTTCGATATGACGCGGCATTGGCGACTTGTACATCTTTTTTTATGAAAAATGAAATGAATTGAGTAGGACAAAGCAACCTACTCTCCGAGCAAAGAAAATCTCCGAGCCGGCTGGGAAGCCAACCCTGGACTATAGCAACACCAACCACTAGTCCACGAGCAGCGGAAGTATAAATGGAAAGTATCCAAAGGATACGTTTAGTAAGCGTGAGAGTATTACAGATATACTCGACAGACTCAGTAGCAGACACTATACAACATATATTGTCCATTATGGACAATTTTTCTATTGAAATTCCGAAGTGTACATTCCAAAAAGAGTTAGGCAACATACACTGATGAGCCAAAACGTTATGACCACTGCCCACTGCATGACTGATACCGTCTGGTGGTTTTGCGGGCACGTGCCGTGGTAGATAACGTATATAAGTGGACCACAGATGAATCGGAAACCATTCTAGCGACTATACGGGCCGCAAGTAGAGAAATCCATTGATATTAGCACCTTTGACAAACGGCAAATTGTTACGGCCCGGCATCTGGGAACGAGCATCACGGAAATGAAGGTGCAGGTCGGCTGTTCGCTTGCTATTGTCGCGAGCACCTATACAAAGTTTTTAAACGTCAATGAAACCACAACAAAGTGTTGGACGTCCATGCCTTATTATAGAATGAGGAGGTCAGAGGCCCGCCTGCTTTGTGAAGTAGTACAGCCGGTAGTGCGTGGCAAATCTGATGAGAGTGCAAATCTGATGCTGGCATTAGTGCTTCGGAGAATACTGACCAACGCGCGTGGTCCAACACGGGGCTCTGCAGCGCATGACCCCTACATGTGTCCCCACGGTCATTCAAGACATCATCAGCTGAGATTGAATTTTCACTGAATCTTTGAGAGTGGAGGGCGGATCAATGGAAACGTGTCGCCTGACCTGACGAATCAAGTTTGTTACTGCACAAGGGCAGTGGCCACGTCTGGCATCAGGTTTTCTTGCAGCACGGTGCACACCATCGTGGGCAGCATTATGTTAGCAACGACACTCACCTAGGCTTCCATGGATTCTTGCATTAATACAGTGCCTTCAAGCTCCAACTCTTATGAAATTTGTATTGGAAAAACAGTTTGGGAAGCGATATAATGTGACTGGATAGGTAAAAGATATACTGAGTCTTTCCTTTCTCATCGTGTGTGGTGAGTCTCCCCTAATAATCTAAGGTACCATCACAGGTGTGTCACAAGGCCAGAACTGCGCTACAGTGGTTTGAAGAGAGTGATAACTCAGGTTGACGTCTTGGTCTCCTAATTCACCTTATATCAACCTGATGCATCTCATCTGGGATGCGGTCAAGCGCCAACTCCACGCTCACACACCATCAGCACGTGCTGTACAGAAGTTACAAAACCTGTTCACAGATATCTAGTGCCACAAGTAGTGGATCTGCACTGGCTCATACGCAGAAGATCCATTGTTCTTATGTAAACTGAATCAGATGACATTGGGCCTTATGTAAACAAACTATACAAGCGTATTCTTCCTAATGTAAATAATGATGTCATTGTTATGTTTATGTATGTATAATTCGTCTCTAATGTAGATAAACTGTCCACTTGTGCTTTTATTGTTTGTTTATTTAAGTCCCAGATGTTTATGCACACATCAAAAAATGTTTTGCATCACCGCGGTTCCCAGAACTCCTGAAGATACTGTGGATATTGTACCACAGACACAGTCCTTTTGACTGTTCAGAGATGTCACTAAACCTGCCCAAAGATGTAAACAAACTTGCATGAGCAGCGCCTATTAGATGGAGCGGCTCTGACAGCCGATCAGTTCCAGTCAATCCACCAGGAAGGAGGGACACCGCTCGTGTTGTCCGTAGTTCAACCATGCCTAGACGGTCAATAGCGCGGTTCGATCGCGTCCGCTTTGTCACTTTGTGCCAGGAAGGGCTCTCAACAAGGGAAGTATCCAGGCGTCTCGGAGTGAATCAAAGCGATGTTGTTCGGACATGGAGGAGATACAGAGATACAGGAATTGTCGATGACATGCCTTGCTCAGGCCGCCCAAGCGCTGCTACTGCAGTGGATGACCGCTACCTACGGATTATGGCTCCGAGGAACCCTGACAGCAACGTCACCATGTTGAATAATGCTTTCCGTGCAGCCTCACGACGTCGTGTTACGACTCAAACTGTGCGCAATAGGCTGCAAGATACGCAACTTCACACCCGACGTCCATGGCGAGATCCATGTTTGCAACCATGACACCATGGAAATTTGCAAATTTGTGGTAAGTTCTTAGGAGACCAAACTACAGAGGTCATCGGTCCCTAAGCTTACTCACTACTTAATCTAACTTACTCTAAGGACAACACACACACCCATGCCCGAGGGAGGATACCATGCAGCGCGAACAGATGTGCCTAACAACATGCCTTATGGACCGCTCAGGATTGGCATCACGTTCTCTTCACCGATGAGTGTCGCATATGCCTTCAACCAGAAAATCGTCGAAGACGTGTTTGGGGGCAACACGGTCAAGCTGAACGCCTTAGACACGCTGTCCAGCGAGTGCAGCAAGGTGGAGGTTCCCTTCTGTTTTTGCATGGCATTATGTGGGGCCGACGAACGCCGCTGGTAGTCATGCAAGGCGCCGTAACGGCTGTACGACACGTGAATGTCATCCTCCGACCGATAGTGCAACCATATCGGCAGTATATTGGCGAGGCATTCGTCTTTATGGACGAGAATTTGCGCCCCCATCGTGCACATCTTGTGAATGACTTCCTTCAGGATAACCACATCGCTCGACTAGAGTGGACAATGTTCTCCAGGCATGAATCCTACCGAACATGCCGGGATATATTGAAACGGGCTGTTTATGGACGACGTGGCCCACCAACCACTCCGAGGGATCTACGCCGAATCGCCGTTGAGGAGTGGGACAATCTGGACCAACAGTGCCTTAATAAACTTGTGGACAATATGCCACGACGAATACAGGCACGCATCAATGCAAGAGAACGTGCTACATGTTATTAGAGGTACCGGTGCGTACAGCAATCTGGATCACCACCTCTGAAGATCTCGCTGTATGGTGGTACAACATGCAGTGTGTGGTTTTCATGAGCGGAAATGGTGTTTATGTCGATCTCTATTCCAATTTTCTGTACAGGTTCCGGAACTCTCTGAGCCGAGGTGATGCAGAACTTTTTTTGATGTGTGTGTAAATGGAATTGCCCCCCTCTCAGCACTCCACTGTTCCTATAGATTGAAAAAAAGAAGGGAAATTCAAATGGGTATTATCCTATTCTCTGAACTGCTACGATTTATGACCCAAAAAATTACAGAACACTTTGACAATACAGGGGAGCGTCAAAAATGGAGAGTTATCTATTAAGTTACGACACAGAATGTTATACCATTAGTTTAATTAACATTATTTATCGCTCACACTGAAACTATGGCTGTCTCTATATTTATGTTCTGTATGTATATCACCTGTATTTTCATTTATATGATTTATGACCCAAAAATGACGTCACACTCTTTGACATTACAGTGATACAGCATACTGTTTATAGCCGTGGGGCATTTTTTTTACAGTTTTGGGAATTTTTTGCAATTACGTCGAATTTCTCCCAACATACGAAACACCCACTTTCTAATTACAATGGAGCATTATTTAAACAAATATACCCTTGCTATGTACCAAGTCTGCGTTTCACTGTAAGCAACTTGCCCTTGCATTATTGGTGTCTTAAAAACAATGGTCTACACACTATGACGTTACTGTCAGGCTGTCTCGGAGGAGTTTTGACACTATAAGATTACACGAGAGTGAGTGAAATGAAAACCTTAAATATTTTCTTAAATATTATTTATTGTGCAGAAGTGGTACAAAGCTGTATCTCTTTTCAACATAATCTCCCCTACGCTCAATGCAAGTCTTCCAGCGCTTACAACGTGCATAAATTCCTTCAGAAAAAAATTCTTTTGGTAGTCCGCGCATCCACTCATGCACCGCGTGGCGTACCTCTTCATCAGAACGGAACTTCTTTCCTCCCATTGCGTCTTTGAGTGGTCCAAACATATGGAAATCACTTTGGGCAAGGTCTGGTGAGTATGGTGGATGAGGAAGACACTCAAATGCAGGTCTGTAATTGTTGCAATTGTTGTATGGGCAGTGTGGGGCCTTAGATTGTCATACAATACACGTCGCTTTGACAGCAATACACGTCGCTTTGATTTAATTACAGGCCGCAGATGATTTTTTAGGAGATCTGTGCATGATGCACTGGTGACAGTGGTCCCTCTAGGCACGTGATGCTCCAAAATGACACCTTTTTCGTCCCAAAAGAGTGTCAGCATAACCTTCCCTGCTGATGGTTCTGTTCGAAACTTCTTTGGTTTTGGTGATGAGGAATGGCGCCATCTCTTCGTTTCCGGTTGGTGGAAGTGAACCCAGGTTTCGCCCCCAGTAACGATTCTTGCAAGGATGCCATCACTTTCCCGTTCAAAACACCGAAGAAGTTCTTCACAAGCATCAACAAGTCGTTCTCTCATTTCAGGCGTCAGCTGCCGTGGCACCCATCTTCCAGACACTTTGTGAAACTGGAGCACATCATGCACAATGTGGTGTGCTGACCCGTGACTAATCTATAAACACGCTGCAATGTCATTCAGTATCACTCGGCGGTTTTCCTTCACTATGGCTTCAACTGCTGCAATGTTCTGTGGAGTCACAACTCGTTGTGCCTGACCTGGACGAGGAGCATCTTCCACTGAAGTCACACCATTTGCGAACTTTCTACCCCATTCGTAGACTTGCTGCTGTGGCAAACATGCATCACCGTACTGAACCTTCATTCGTCGATGAATTTCAATAGGTCTCACACCTTCACTACGTAAAAACCGAATGACAGAACGCTGTTCTTCCCTGGTGAAAGTCGCAAGTGGGGCGGCTATCTTTATACTGATACTGCGACGGTACGTGTGCATCTGCACTCTGCTGCCACCTACAGGACATTCTGCACTCTGTCTGTAGCATTCTTACCAACTTACAAGATAACGGCGCGAAATTTCGATGTGTTATTACAAATTTAAGGTTTTCATTTGACTCACGCTCGTATTAGACTTGTAAATAGCCGTGGGAAATAAAAATTAAATCAAATTAAAAACGATTCTGCACATCGGACATAGGTAATTTACCCACACTTGTGCTGTCACCACCAGCACCACTGGTACAGGACTACAACAATGACACCTTTATTACAAACGAGCAAAAAATGTGGGAGAGTTTGTTCCGTGGTCAGTGATACGTATTCTAAGTGCACCGCACTGTGACTGTGTGACCACGACTCGCTGCCATCATCCTTCCACGGCAAGCACTGCCACACGACTGCCAGGGCAAGTTTTCGCATGCTAAGAGGCCGCCACCAGCAGACACATAATACATAAACAAACATCTCGGCTCGCTCCACCCAGCATTAGCGAGAACAGATAGTCCATTGTTCTAGTAAGTGCGCCGCTGAAGGCAGCATCTAAGTGAATACCGAATTACAGTCCCCGTGTTGTTAAGAAGTATGATTCAATGTCCCTTCACGCACGCGTGCATCTACTTCTTAACAATGGGGTCACTGCAGTATCTTTTTAACCTGCCCACACAGGCAGCGACTTTGATGCAAAATGGCTACCCCCTGTACTGAAATTACTTATTGTGAACAAGTGCGGATTGTGACGCATGAACGACGAAGCATGGAAGTTTGAGCCTGGCCGTGAGTCATGCACGGATAGCTAAAGCGATTAAGGTGACGCCTCGCATTGAGTGGGAAATCTTGGTTCGAGTTCCGCTCTGGCACAGCTTTTCACTATCGTCATTCCGTTACACAGCTGGTGGTTATACGTATTCGGCAATGCGGCTACATTTCATGTATTTCACGGAGGCTGTAGTGCCACAGTGCCTCTCCCTTCGGATGTGCCACCATATTCGAAGGAACATTGCATAGCATGTCTTAACTACAGGGTGGCGCACGAAATGTGTTACCAATTGTTTATTTCACAATTTACGACGCACATTAGATCCCGCTGGGATCTCTACAGCAGTACCAGCAGAGCTTGGAAAAACAAATGAGTTACGAAATGACGTGTAGTTCACGACACTGCCGCTAGGAGACTAGTGAGCAGAAATGGCTGACAATGGAAGACTGAGGACACAGCAACGATCGGCAATTGTGTTACTTTTTCATGGAACGAAAAGCCTTGTTGTGACTCAGAGGCGTTTTCGACAACAGTTTAACACACAATGGGTCCCTTACAAGAAGACCATCCACAGGTTGTACGATAAATTGGTACAGGAAGGAACAGTATTGGAAGCGAAGCGACCTCGGCCTAAACCTGTTTGTTCGCCGGAGAATATTGAAGCGGTACGGGTTGCTGTACAGAGAAGTCCCGGGAAATCGTGTAGAAAGGCAGCAGTGCAACTGGGAATATCCAGACGCTCCTATCAACGCATTCTTAAAAGTGACCTCCATATGTACCCATACAAGATGACCTGTGCCCAGAAGCTCACTGAAGAACACAAGCAGCAGATACTACTGTTTGCTCAGTGGGCGGAGGACAGGGAAGAAACTCTCAACAACGTTTGGTTTTCAGACGAGGCGCATTTTCATTTAGACGATGTGGTTAACAAACAAAATGTACGCTTTTGGGCCACTGAAAACTCACAAGTGCTTCATGAACGACAACATTATGCTACGAGGATTACAGCGTGGGCAGAAATTTCTAGTCACGGACTTATTGGACCCTTCTTCTTTGAAGAAACTGTGAACAGAGAGCGTTATTTGAGCATGCTTCGCTATAGCTTCATTCCACAGCTTCTTGCTACTGCCTTGCCCTTCAACACGCAATGGTTCATGCAAGATGGAGCAATGCCAAATGGCTCAAATGGCTCTGAGCACTATGGGACTGAACATCTGAGGTCATCAGTCCCTAGAACTTATAACTACTTAAACCTAACTAACCTAAGGACATCACAAACATCCATGCCCGAGGCAGGATTCGAACCTGCGACCGTAGCGGTCGCACGGTTCCAGACTGCAGTGCCTAGAACCGCTCGGCCACAACGGCCGGTAGCAAGGCCACATACTGCAAACACTGTGTTGGAGTTTTTACACGACCATTTCGACATGCGGATCATTTCACTCAGGTTTCGAGGTCGCTTCGATGACGGACAAAATTGGCCCCCCAATAGTCCAGACCTCAATCCATGTGACTTTTTCTTTGGGGGTACCTAAAGGAAAAATTTTTCCCGGAACGTCCACGTGATTTAATGGAGCTCAGAAGATTTATTCTTCAAGCTTGCAGTAAAATTACGGAAGACATGTGCCGTAGGGTAATCACTAACTTCAGTGTTCGTTTGAAGGAAGTTTGGAAACGAAATGGTGGGCATATCGAGCATGTGCTGAGTTAGAACAATTCTCCATGGACGGCTCTTCATTGTAGCATATGTTCCTTTCAGATTGTATTGACAATAAAGTTTATATTCAAAAACAAAATGGTAACACATTTCGTGCGCCACCCTGTATATGATTATGCAATATTGTATTTATCAGTCGATACCCGGCAGCGACTTCGATTCAAAATGTCATATGGAAGTTGTTTCCCTCCTAGCATCTTTTAGTGAGATCTGCATTCTGCAAATATTACTAGCTCTTCCTCTTGTGCCTTTGTCCCACATCGGTGCACGGTCACGATGGTTATTGTCAGATTTAGTGTGGTTAACTTAAGGGGTGGCCGGATGCGCTTCCAGTGGCCACACACAACTCCCCAGCCATCCATGATGGAATGTGTGTACCTCAACTGCCTGCGAGAAGTGTTATTCACGTGAAAGTGAGCGAAAATTTTCTACATGTTTGCAAATCGTATAACAGGAACATGACTTGTGTTCAAAAATGGTTCTAATGGCTCTGAGCACAATGCGACTTAACTTCTGAGGTCATCAGTCGCCTAGAACTTAGAACTAATTAAACCTAACTAACCTAAGGACATCACGCACATCCATGACTTGTGTACCAGCCTGGTGTTCACCTAGTGGAACGTGGGAAACAAGTCTAAATACCACATGCAGGTATGAGAGCACACTGGACACTGGCTCTCGCTCTTAATCCGCTGGACATATCTGATCCAGCGTCAGCACATTCACCCATCCCAAAAGAGGAAGCTCGCCTGGTTGGGCCACTCTGCGTACACCGTGTGATCAAAATTATCTGGCCACCTACATCGTTCTCTTTTCTCGCTGCGTCTGCCAAAAGGCGGCCCATTGCACCCAGGGTTAGTGGGAGCCACATGTGCATAAACAATTAAGCCCAGAAACAATTAAGCCCCCACTCCAATGGTGGAGAACAAATACCGCTTGCCTCTGAACACTAGCCGCTAGCCAGGAGGCAGCGGTCAGCACACGCACGGTATATAGCTAGTGGTGGTGGTGGTAGTTAGTGTTTAACGTCCCGTCGACAACGAGGTCATTAGAGACGGAGCGCAAGCTCGGGTTAGGGAAGGATTGGGAAGGAAATCGGCCGTGCCCTTTCAAAGGAACCATCCCGGCATTTGCCTGAAACGATTTAGGAAAATCACGGAAAACCTAAATCAGGATGGCTGGAGACGGGATTGAACCGTCGTCCTCCCGAATGCGAGTCCAGTGTGCTAACCACTGCGCCACCTCGCTCTATATAGCTAGTACCTACCAATCTAAAACACACTATAATTTCGTACTTGTCCTCTTAATCGTCCAGGACAATCCAACCTGTGAGATGCTGTTTTATGACCCAGGTACAGTTGAAACTGCAAGCATTCCTGTAACATATTCTTTGCAGCAGTTAGGAACTAAATAAAATGCGTATATTAAAAGAATGCAAGTTTCATAGAGCTTTTCCATATGCTCTATTAAAAGGCTGTATCGAAAACCACTTGAGTAACATAGATTTTTATTGTTACATTAGGGATACATCTTCTCATCAATACAGCACTGCAGTAACCTTCCTCGTTTTAAGTTACTCATAATTATGCATTGCTTAGTGTGTTTCATGTCATAATTAGCATTTGTGTATACACTACTGGCCATTAAAATTGCTACACTAAGAAGCAAAACAGATGATAAACGGGTATTCATTGGACAAATATATTATACTAGAACTGACATGTGATTACATTTTCACGCAATTTCCGTATTACCCTCCTGAACACACCGATTCCATATTCTGCTAACAGTCATTGGATCTCGACCAACGCGAGCAGCAATGTCGCGATACGATAAACCGCAATCGCGATATGCTAGAATACGACCTTTATCAAAGTCGGAAACGGGATGGTACGCATTTCTCTTTCTTACACGAGGCATCACAACAACGTCTCACCAGGCAACGCCGGTCAACTGCTGTTTGTGTATGAGAAATCGGTTGGAAACTTTCCTCATGTCATCACGTTGTAGGTGTCGTCACCGGCGCCAACCTTGTGTGAATGCTCTGAAAAGAGAATCATTTTCACATCACAGCATCTTCTTCCTGTCGGTTAATTTTCGCGTCTGTAGCACGTCATCTTCGTGGTGTAGCAATTTTAATGGCCAGTAGTGTAAGAACCATGTCCCGCCGTCTGTAATGACCAGGGGACCACCAGGAATAGCGGTGATTTCAGTGCAACTGTTGTCTTTTCAATAAAAGTGTCATTGCTGTTCGCCTCGGTACATATTTGTTTTAGTTACCTTCTGTAATACACCGTAGTAGTTCTTTCTACATATGGTCCTGAAACACGTATGTAACGTAGCAGCGATGGTGAAGCATGATAAAATCTTTGACCAGAGAGCCATTTATCGTAGTTAGTCTGCGCTTGACCGCGCGAGTGTTGCGAGCAGTACGCTAGTAGTAGTCGTGCAGTACAGTTGCGAGCAGTCTGTCAGTGGGCTGTCTGTGAGCAGTGCAGTATGTTGGTAGTAGCAGTCGAGTGCAGTTGTGTGTGTGAGGAGTCGGCGAGCGTCGACATGGCATTCTGGTCAAGAGGCTGAATGAGGTATATTGTTAATTAAGGTAATCATCAGATAGTGTAAAGTTTATTTACTGTAATTAATTTTCAACAAGTGCCCCAATAATAATTTTGATTTCAAAGCAATATTTTTAACAAAAGTACTATTTAATTGAAGCAACGATCTCCTTCCATTTCCCTTAAAGAAAAGTTTCAGTTAAATTTAAAAAAAAAAAAAGAAATATTATTTGCAATGCAGTTCCTCCAAGCCGTGGGCAACAATAAGAGCAGAAATTTGACATGCAGTTATACTGAGGTAAGAATTTAATTCTGATTTTTTTGCACAGGGCCAAAGACCGATATTTCGGTTTAATTGAGTTTACATTGTCACTGAAGTCTCATTAGCATTGAATTGTTTTTCATTATTTTCGTGACAGCTTACACCATGAGTCAAATTGCGATTCTCATTTTTATTGTCATTAAATTTGATTGCTAGGGAGGTTACGCTAGGCTCTCATTTCTATTAAATATTGTATTTTTAAAATTTCGGTGGAGAGGTTACACTTGGCGACCCTGCCAGGATCGTATTTCGTTGAGAATCTTTTGAAAAACAGTCAGATATCTGCTCTTATTTGCTTAAGTATAATTAGAATTTGGCGCAACGCTTTTACTAATCTTGTGACTTTCCATCTACAGGTCAACGGCAATTCGTTGTATTTGTGTGTTGTTTTTGCATTTGTGCTTATTTGTTTTGTGAATATTTGTGACTATTGTAAAAATGCCGCGAAAGACTGTGAATAGTGTATCGCGAGGTATTACGAACGAAATTACCGGCTCAAACAACTTTACCGATAGGACTTGTGACACGCAGTGTCATGATGACAATCCTGCGTTCACTGACAATCAGTGTATTCCAACCACCAATAATGATGTAGATCTTAATGATGAACAAACGAACTCAATTGTCTCCTCTGTTAATGTGACGACAATTGATGACGCGGGGCACTCTATTGTAATGAGCGCTGCCGAGCTTAACACACCCGATTTGGAAAATCCAAGTGACGTACAGACAAATTTGTCTAATGAAAATGAACATGATACACAAAGTACGACGGATTTATTTAATTCTGAAATAGTGTCTGACAGTGTACATCCGACTGATAAACCTTTTTGTAAATTACAGAATGACCAAATGGTCACACAAAACGCGACAATTGCAAATACACCGTCAAACAGCACAGCTAATAGAGTAGAGAAAGTTACATTGGATCAAATTGTGGCAGTATTACAACTAATGACTGAAATACTGAGAAACGAGCGCAAACAACGTGAATTAATTGATGAAAGGAATAAACAATCGAATGAAGAACAAGACAACATTAATAAAAAAATCAAACAACTTAGTGAACGGAATAAACAGCTTAATGAACAGATTGAAGCCATTGCCGCGCATTATTATGATAATAGAGGACAATTACGTGTGAATACTAAGACTTGTGCTAATAACAGTAATGAAAAAGTTGGCACTGTTGCACAAGAATTAAGTAGCACACGTGTAGGCACAACAGAATCACATAAAGACAAGATTAATGCAGTCACTGAACAATGTTCAGCGAACGAAACACAGATACACGAAATTAATGCAGTCACTGAACAATGCCGTAAAAACGCAGTACAGATACGCGACGAGTTTAATTTAAAGTCACTGGAAGTTTCACACACTGTGAATACGGAAGTTGTTAATAAAAGTGAACGACACAACAACCAAATTGACGAAAGTATTAAAGTAACAGAATTAACAATTATTTCAGTCACCAATACGTCACAGAACCCGCCACGTTGCGAACATTTGTCTGACTCACGCAGCGTGTATAATGTGAACAATTTACAGAGACTACGCGAATTAAAATCCGAAAAGCTACGCGATTTAAAATATGAAAAGCTACGCAACTTGAAGTACGAAACGACACAGACAGATTCACACACAAACCCGAACGTGTTTTCAAATTCAATGACGAGAACGTAGATTACGAGCAATTTTTATCCGCCAGAAAATGTAAAGAATTTAATAATGACAGCGTACACGTACACGCTTTGCACTGTATACGACAATTTATCTTTGTACATTCACCGCTATTACCTGTAATGCAGAAACTATCTTTGAACCAGATGCGACAATTTGCTATTGTATTTTCATCAGCATTACGTATTATGCAGAAACTAGAATTAACATGGATACAACTATTTGCTTTTGAATTTATACCGCAATTGCCTGTAACGCAAAAGCCAAAATTTATTTGCAGCGCGTAATAGACCTCAGGGGATTCATTACGCTTTAATGAATATGTGCCGTAGCGAGCATAGGGCCCCGAGCTGTAGTAGTGCTGTTTCATCTTTAGTTTTCTGCACTGCTGCCTTTTCTTCTACTATCCTTTATATCTATCAAAATAGCTCTTTAACTATTGCTCTATCTAGAATTAAGAAACATTGTACTGAAAACCCGATATGACAAATCTTTTACCGAATGTGACAATTTTCAGTAAGCACTCCCGTAATGACAACTACCGCCGTAATTTTAATTACAGATAAAATCGTAATCATCAGTATGTGTAAAATTATTAGTAACAGGAACCACATTTTTTGTAACAATAGACCTTTTCACCACAACAGCATGAAAGTCAGCCGCTTAGCATACCTAACCAACAATGCAGTCTACAAGGTCAACCAAACTTTAATGTTTCGCCGCGTGCACGTATAGTCCCAGCTCCAACAAATAGTAACGCATGGCAGCAAAGAAATAACTACGTACAGATAACACACTATTTCAACTCGTATCGCAATGCGCCGTATAGAAATTACTATCATGACAGACGTAAAAAAATGATGAGCACAATTTTCAGCGTACATTTAATAACAGTCGATCTTATGAGCAGCAACAACATCAGCAACAACAAATAATCATGAATGAAACAGACAATAGGTGTCATCCATAGCGTAACACGTCAGTAAGAAATAACAGAACAGTTCATATAGTGGATATGCCACAACATTCTCCCGTAAATAATAAGACATACGATAGATTTTAACCAGATACAGCACAGATTGCATATTACAGTAATGCAAACATTACTTTTGACACGCAGAATTTTGCTCACGAGAATGTTATTTGAAACATGCTCTGTTGAATGCACCACTTTTATCGCACCCAGATCTTACCAGAAATTTCTCCATTGCCACCGACAGTTCTAACACGGCTTTAGGCGTACACATTTTCCAGGAAATTGAAGAAGATGGGTCAATAGCAATTAAAAACATCGCATTTGCAAGTCGCATTCTGTCACCTGCTGAACGAAATTATTCTGTTACAGAACTTGAAACATTATGTGTTGTATGGGCTTTTACGAGATTTCGGCACTTTCTTTATGGCAGACATACCACCGTTTACACAAACCACAGAGCGATACAATTTTTACTTTCGGCTAAATTCACTCACGACAGATTAAGCAGATGGAAACTTTATTTACAGGAATTTAATTTTACAGTAGTTCACATTCCCGGCACACAAAATGTTATAGCAGACGCACTATCGCGTTCTCTGAGCAACAATCAGCAAGACGTAGCAACCAACTTCTGCAAAGCAAATTTCAGTGTCATGTACATTCAGCAAGTTGCATTTGAAAACTTTATTTCATCGTCATTACAGGACATAGCAAAAGAGCAAAATAAAGACAACGTGTGGAAAGAAATTAAACACCTTTGGCAAGATAGGAATAATGTTACGATTAGAAACCATTACACTGTACGCAGTGACATTCTGTTTCGCCGCTCTCATCTTGACAGCAACAATTGGTTATTATGCATTCCTGACGAACTGGTTAACAAATTAATCTGGTACACTCATTTAAGTTACGCACATTACGGAGCACGAAAATGTTTTCTTATACTGAGACAGAACTGTTATTTTACCAACATGGAGAAACGTATACGACGAGTTTTAGCGTCTTGTAAAATTTGCCAGAAAGCTAAATCAGACACCACTTCACATATTCCTCCATTATATCCCATTATACCTGTTAAATTAAGACATATGGCCGCAGTAGACATTTTTGGTCCAATTCCGAGAACTAACAGAGGTTTTTGCTACATCTTTGTCGCTGTTGAGCTCACTTCAAAATTTGTTACTTTCACTCCATTACGCAAAGCTACTGCTAAAACTGTTTCGAAAGCATTTGTAAAACATTTTCTATTTCATGTAGGGCATGTGATGAAAGTAATTTCTGACAATGGATCTCAATTTCGTTCCGGCATATGGACACGCATGTTGCGAGCTAGAAACATTTTTCCGATTTATATATCCAAGTACCATGCTTCTTCGAACCCTTGTGAACGGTTAATGAAAGAAATTGGTAAACTGTGCCGAATATACTGCCACAAAAGACATATTGATTGGGATACACACATACTCTCACTCCAAGATGTAATTAATTCCATTCCAAATGAATCCACTATGCTATCTCCGTCTGTTATATTGAAAAACGTTGAACCACCAAACAAAATTAAAGAATTAGTAAACTTCCCTAAATGTCGTCGCCTACGACACCATGAAATAATTGACATTGCGCTGAACAACATCAAACGTGCCGCAGAGCGCCGGAGAAGACAGCAAAAACAGGTTTGTAGACGCCGCGACTTTCACGTTGGACAGAAAATATTAGTACGTACACACTATTTATCCAGTAAATTAAAAGGTAAGTGCAGTAAATTTGAACTTCTATACGCAGGTCCATATCGGATTCGCAGCATTCCTCATCCCAATGTGGTACACGTCGAAACCTTGAGAACCAGAAAATCGAAAGGCAACCACCATTGGTCAAATATTAAACCCTTTATTGAATGAAGACACCTTATGATCCAACACACTATGATGCCATTTACTAATGCAGTTATATTCACCTGACTAATTACTGATGATTATCGTTTTTTTCTTGGCAAGTGCCCGGGAAGGTAAGGTTAGCAGGTCGTTTTTCTTGTCGTTACACATCAGACCGAGCACATTTTCCATTTTTTTTGTGTGTATGATTGTATTCCAGTTTTGTTTGTATGCACTGTGAAATAGTTAAGATATAACACACCAGTTGACTTTGACATTTTTGTTGCCCTATGACACCTCAAGATCGTGACTGTTTTACATTTTGCTGCTGCATTGTGATATTCTCTGTACATTTTGGCTTTGAACACTGTCAATGTCTTTGACATATTACGTTTTCTGTCATGTTATGCTGTATGCTTAATTGTGTCACCATTAACCAGTCATTATTTAGTGGGTATATGATTTAAATGCAAGACATTAATCTTTGTTCATCAATTTCAGAAAGAAATGATGCGTGTAAGAAATAAATTCAACAGAAATGGGAATTTCACCTACGGAATAAACGAAAGAAGATGCAATAACTTTATGAGGAAGAGTAAATGGATCAGGATTAACAAACATTAACAAGAATATACTATACTCATCATAGAATAGCAGTCTTAACTAATTTTTTCTTTCATAATACAAGGTGATTGATGCAGGCTGTCAGACAGAACTACACATCTTAGTTTTAGTGATAAAATATGCTAGAGATAAGGAATAGTTGTATAATGAGTAATGAAGTGATTTTTTGCAGATGATAATGAATGCTGATGAATAATGATGAAGAATATGCTATTATGAATAATGAAGTTTTTCTTTACAGGTGATGATAATAATGAAGTTATGATAATATGGATAATGAAGTGATTGATAATGAAGTTTTTTTCTTTACAGATGAGGATAATGTTGAAGTTATGTATTTATGCTATGTAGTTATTTAAGTATTTGTTGCAGTTTGTTTTGACAGCAGGTGTTATATTGCATAGTAGGATGATGGAAAGTTTTGGAAAGGACAGCTATGGAACACATTTTTTATACACATTTCACTACCTGTTAATTCGAAGTTCACTACTTTTCAGCATAGTGTGCGTTTCTTCTTTCAGGTCAATAATCCATTTTGTATTTTTTCCAGGAGAGGCTTTTCATGATACTTACTAAACCTGTTACTTATTATATCTGTTCTAGTACTTGCATTTTTATTTTTTACCCGTTTGTGTCTATCATTTATAAATGTGATCACATATACTGCCTTGTTACATAACCTTGCTACAGCTGACTCATGACGAATGACGTTACCTATCCTCATTTGCAGCAATAGGTCAAAAGCAAATATTGTTATGCCTCAGCAATTAATTATCGATCCCAACGCAATGCATTGCTAACAAAAAATGTATTACCAGTCCCACATAATGTCACTAGTTTATGATAATTCTGAATAATACTGATTAGCTCTGAATAGTAGGTCACTTGAGTAATGACTTCTTAATGAAACAAAATATATATATATATATATATATATATATATATATATATATAAACTAATGCTTTGTAACTGGCTAATAACTGCCAGTGTTTATTGTAATGAGACTACTTATAATGCCCATGAATATTAATGCTATGACTGTAATTAACTGATTTTTAATAATGACTTCGTAATGATCTGAATAATACTGAATGATGAACAATGTTTTATTCTATTCAATACTTGCTGGCCACTGAGTGCCAATAATTAATGTCACTCAATGAATTATGTTATTAATTATGCCATTAATTAGCTCTTGTTTTCAATGTTAATACTTTGTAACTGGAAAAGAATGTGATTGTTTAATAATGCTTTGTAATTAGGAAAAAGCTAATGATTCTTACTATATTGAAATGACAAATGATTAATTAACTATGTCATACTTTGTAACTGGAAAGGAATGTGATTGTTTAATAATGCTTTGTAATTAGGAGAAGGCTAATGATTAATACTATATTGGAATGACAAATGATTAATTAACTATGCTATACTTTGTAACTGGAAAAGAATGCGATTATTTAATAATGCTTTGTAACGAGGAAAAGAAGGCTACTGATTCTATGTAAAACAATTAATGAACATTTTTCTGTAATACTACATACATGGTACAGAAATGTTCAATAACTGGGCTATGAAAGCCGCAAACTACTAATGAAGAATGGTATGTGACTTAATGTCGTTCACCTTATGAGTTAACTACCCTGAATTACTGCAATGTCCATTTTTCCTGTCTATCCTAGTGATCATGGAGCACTATCTTTGGTTTTGCACTAATTCTGCGTTGGTGTGCCTTGTAAGAGCGTGGTGTTGACACGACATGCTGTCCACCACAGTGAGCGATGAAGACGTTATTATGGTCCCACTGTTTGGTGTACCTAGTGTACTGCCAAAATGAGAACATGGAACATTACTACGACAGTTCAGTTTCTTGGCCACACTGATAAATTATGATGGGAAAAGAACTTCAAATTGTGTCACTTGGTGTTGTACTTCTGTGGAAAGATATGGACTTTCAGAACAGCTGTGTGCAATCTAAAGTGCTACAACCATGATGCAATCCTTCCCTTTCCTATCCTAATTCTTGTCACATAGTGAAAATCATTTTTTGCTAACATCATTTATGTTCATGGGTTATACATTTTTTCGATTCGCTGAACTCCAGTGCGAGTACACTTATGTCACTGGTCGACACGATATTTTGCCATTACGTTTATTTGTTGTGAAAATGCTAAAGACATTTTTTCGATTTGTTCTGAAGTACAGTATATGTACACTCTTGTCTTTTATATTGTATATACATTTTTATTTTAATGATATGTTCTGAACTACAGTGCATGTGCACTTATGTTAGGTGTTAATATGTTTTCTACTGAACTTCAGTGCCTGTGCACTTTTCTCATTTTTCAATATGATTTGTACTCATTCTGTATGTTCAATACTTCAGTGCGTATGCACTTATGTCATTTGTTACTCATTGTATATACATTTCGTCATTTGCTAATATGTTCTCAACTCCAGTGCGAGTACACTCATGTCACTTATCAACATGATTTTCTGCCATTCTGTTTATTTGTTCTGAAAATGCTAAAGAATTTTTTCAGTGCGTGTGCACTCTGTTATCTGTCAAATAATTTGTATATACAGTTTTCTGATTTGCTAATATGTTTTGTACTCATATCTTGTCTTTGTCTGAATGTTTTGTACTCGGTGCATGTGCACAACATTTAATTCATGTATTTAAATATTCTGTAAATTGTAAAAGTTCATTAATTAAAGAAAAAATTTTGCCACGCTTGGCAAGTCCAAATGACTCACCATCGCTGCCAAATTTTTGCCCCCCCCAGTGGAGGGTTATGAAACACGTATGTAACGTAGCAGCGATGGTGAAGCATGATAAAATCTTTGACCAGAGAGCCATTTATCGTAGTTAGTCTGCGCTTGACCGCGCGAGTGTTGCGAGCAGTACGCTAGTAGTAGTCGTGCAGTACAGTCGCGAGCAGTCTGTCAGTGGGCTGTCTGTGAGCAGTGCAGTATGTTGGTAGTAGCAGTCGAGTGCAGTTGTGTGTGTGAGGAGTCGGCGAGCGTCGACATGGCATTCTGGTCAAGAGGCTGAATGAGGTATATTGTTAATTAAGGTAATCATCAGATAGTGTAAAGTTTATTTACTGTATTTAATTTTCAACAAGTGCCCCAATAATCATTTTGATTTCAAAGCAATATTTTTAACAAAAGTACTATTTAATTGAAGCAACGATCTCCTTCCATTTCCCTTAAAGAAAAATTTCAGTTAAATTAAAGAAAAAAAAAAATATTTGCAATGCAGTTCCTCCAAGTCGTGGGCAACAATAAGAGCAGAAATTTGACATGCAGTTATACTGAGGTAAGAATTTAATTCTGATTTTTTTGCACAGGGCCAAAGACCGATATTTCGGTTTAACTGAGTTTACATTGTCACTGAAGTCTCATTAGCATTGAATTGTTTTTCATTATTTTCGTGACAGCTTACACCATGAGTCAAATTGCGATTCTCATTTTTATTGTCATTAAATTTGATTGCTAGGGAGGTTACGCTAGGCTCTCATTTCTATCAAATATTGTATTTTTAAAATTTCGGTGGAGAGGTTACTGTCCAAGTTTCAACGACGGACATCATTTTGCAGTGACACATCACGCGAAAGTTACTTTCGTCCTCACGCTTTGCATATCATTATTTGTTTATGTAAAATGTAAATTTATATAGTGCATGATGCACGTAAGCAAAATGTACGTCGTGAATTGATGGACACCACACAAAATCAAATTTAAAAATATTAAAAGACTTGTGGAGTGCCTCCCTGGTTACCGTTCGGTGAGCCGCCTGAGCATTCTTTACGAGAAATGCACCGGGGAGCTGGCGAGTGTGTGGAGGCGCGCGCCCCACTGGCCGGCCCGGCCTGGCGCTGCTCCAGCTTGGCCACTTAGCACCTGGTTACGTCCGTCAGCCACTCAATCAAATATCGGCGCCGAGGCGCGCCGCCCGCCTGTTTACGCCGGCCGGCCATAAATCTCCCGGCCACTGCTACACGCTACACACTAGGGCGCACCTGTTTGTTTGGCTCGGCTGCAGTCAAAATACACAGCCCGCACGGCGCGCACGCACGCACGGCCCGCCCACGCAACATCTGCGCCGCTCGCGTGTGGCCGGGACACGTGACCAAATACAGGGGGACGACAAAACGGCACGAAAACCCTCCTTTAACACCTTACTTCCGGTGCCTGCAGGCCGGCTCATCTCCAGCACACTGTCCTCTTCTGTTTTCCCATTATACTAACTGACTATCCAACCATATTACATCTCAAAGAGCCTCGAATGGTCAACGCTTCTGCAGCAGCTACATCCACACAGTGAAATCTAACATTTGGAGGCTGTTCAGGGATATATTTCTGATTATTTTGATATTACGTCCCCTTGCCCTCCGGTGGTTAGTTACAGGGTAATAACAACAACCCTAGTTGTTTGGTAGATGGCGTTCGTACCAATGTTACGTGTTAGAGGGTGCACCGTACCCGTGTAACGTGGTAAAAGATGCTTCATACTAATGTTTCGTACAAAAGTTGCAGTGCAGAGGGTGCTCTGTAATATACAGGGAGTTACAAAAAGGTACGGCCAAACTTTCAGGAAACATTCCTCACACACAAATAAAGAAAACATGTTACGTGGACATGTGTTCGGAAACGCTTACTTTCCATGTTAGAGCTCATTTTAGTTTCGTCCACCTACGCTCAATGGAGCACGTTATCATGATTGCATACGGGATACTCTACCTGTGCTGCTAGAACATGTGACTTTACAAGTACGACACAACATGTGGTTCATGCGCGATGGAGCTCCTGCACATTTCAGTCGAAGTGTTCGTACGCTTCTCAACAACAGATTCGGTGACCGATGGATTGGTAGAGGCGGACCAATTCCATGGCGTAACCGCTCTCCTGACCTCAACCCTCTTCACTTTCATTTATGGGGGCATTTGAAAGCTCTTGTCTACGCAACCCCGGTACCAAATGTAGAGACTCTTCGTGCTCGTATTGTGGACGGCTGTGATACAATACGCCATTCTCCAGGGCTGCATCAGCGCATCAGGGATTCCATGCGAAGGAGGGTGGATGCATGTATCCTCGCTAACGGAGGACATTTTGAACGTTTCCTGTAACAAAGTGTTTGAAGTCACGCTGGTACGTTCTGTTGCTGTGTGTTTCCATTCCATGATTAATGTGATTTGAAGAGATGTAATAAAATGAGCTCTAACATGGAAAGTAAGCGTTTCCGGACACATGTCCACATAATATATTTTCTTTCTTTGTGTGTGAGGAATGTTTCCTGAAAGTTTGGCCGTACCTTTTTGTAACACAGTGTATACGGTGTTGGAGGGTGCGGCCGGCCGGTGTGACCGAGCGGTTCTAGACGCTTCAGTCTGGAACCGCGCGACCGCTACGGTCGCAGGTTCGAATCCTGTCCTGGGCATGGATGTGTGTGATGTCCTTAGGTTAGTTAGGTTTAAGTAGTTCTAAGTTCTAAGGGACTGATGACCTCAGATGTTAAGTCCCATAGTGCTCAGAGCCATTTGAACTATTTTTTTGTTCGAGGGTGCTCTGTGTGAATTGTGGGACGCAGACGGTGCTTCGTACCAATATTTGTGGCAGAGGGTACTTTATACCAATTTGCGTGTCACAAAATACTTCGTACCAATGTTGTGTGGCACATGGTACATCCCACCAGTGTTACATGGCTGAGGGTGTGCGGCGGCGCTTTTCCTTCCGTCCCTTTACGACGAACCTGCACCTACCTGTGAACATTGTCTCAGCATATCATCAGTAGGGAAGCCGAGTGAAACCTACTGTACCTCGACGTGAACCAGGCTTCAATTAAAGTCACTAAACTACGTTTCGGGAGAAAGGGTTTTCACACGAAATTAAAGGTTCGAATTTTTGTCCTCAGTTAATATATTCTGAAACTTAGGTGAACAAGTATCACTGCCAAGCCCGTGCTGGTTTTAACACAGTCACTCACAATCCCTTTCACTCACGTTACCAAATGCAGTCACAGTTTTTAGCCACCGACCTGCTGAATACGCCACGCGGAATTTATGTCTTTTCTCTTCACAACATTCACTTAAAAATTCCGAAATTTCTACACGCCCATCGGAGTAATTATGCCGTCACTTTACAACACTTTTGATGTATGAAACATTGCTAGATCCTGCAACTTCTCATTTCCATCAGAACTACTACTACACACGTCCGAACTGTTTCATGGCTAGGCTCCGACTCCTCTCGAGAATACTCTAAGGTCTTCTCTACCAGCAGAGAAAGGCGCGCGAAGAATATTGCTTTACCGTTTGCCAGTTTACTCAACAACCAATAGCAAAACAACGTTCTCCCGCGTCAATCCGCGCTTTTCATCAACTACCAATCGCAAAATAGTAAACCTAACGACTGCACTTTTTACCGACGTAATTATCTAATATGCTGAAGTTTTGCTTATGCATAAAGTTATTTACTATTGTTATTTATACCTGAATTAACTTTCCCTTTACCATAAACTTACTTTACAAATCTATTCTACAAAAATCCCCTTTGTCCATATCCGTACTTCTTCGAAACGTTCCCGCACTAAATCCTACTACATAACTCGTTAAACAATTATCTTCATATTAACCTTAAACCACACTCACGCATCATTCATACTGCTAAAACACATTTGTAACATTTTACATACACAAAAAGACATAATAACACTTTATGAAAATACTAGAACAGTTTATGAAAAACATTCTATTACTTTAGTGCACTCTAGTGGGCACAATCGAAACTAAAATCACAGTCCCGCTATCCAATATTGTCCTCTATCGCCTGATACATAAACTACGTGCACGTCCAGTCTCGTGTCACCATCTGTCGCTATCCAGCTCTGAGACACATCTCCCACTTAACCGCCTCCAAGGCAGGATCGTTATACGGCGCTATGCTTCAGTTGCTCCGTTCCAATGTTGCGTGACAGAGACTGCTTCGCAGTGACGTCAGCAAGTAGGGCCAGTGGGCATATCTCGTGTCGAACTCCGTCGTGGTGGGCGGACTATGTCGTACTGGCACTCAGTTGGCTAGCTGGCAAGTGGCTTAGCTCTCGCCAAACTGGCATTGCTGTTGGGCAGATTGGGAGCCAGGGTAGCTCGCAGGTACCTCTCATGAGAACTTTCTTGGTATGTCCAGCTAAAATCACTTATCTAACATTTTTCACGGAGCTCTACTCATAACTAAATGCGATGTTTTGTCAGTAAAAATACCGCTTTGCCACGAAAGTCGTTCAGCCATAGACAGTTAGTGTTACCCATGGGAAGACGGCTCAAGTCACTACTTAATGTATAATATGAACAGCAATGGTCCTATTGCACTCGCCTGGGGCATACCAGATGCTGTTTCAGTGTTTGCAAACGAGTACCCGTCCAGAAAGACGTGGTGTGTCCTTGTGACGAAACTTTCGCCGACCGGGTTGGCCGAGCCGTTCTAGGCGCTACAGTCTGGAACCCCGCGACCGCTACGGTCGCAGGTTCGAATCCTGCCTCGGGCATGGATGTGTGTGTCGTTCTTAGGTTAGTTAGGTTTAAGTAGTTCTAAGTTCTAGGGGACTGATGACCTCAGAAGTAAAGTCCCACAGTGCTCAGAGCCATTTGAACCATTTTTTGAGGAAAATTTCGATCGAGTCACAGACTCGGTTAGTTATTAATTAGTTCAGTCATCTGGAATGTTACGGGGTGATATTTATTAATTACTTGAAAGAGAACTACTTCGTTAAGATTGCTTGTAAATAATCATTTTGCGGACGAAGTTCTTCTTTCTGTGTTTGCTTACAAATAGATTGTTTCTGGAGAAAAAAATGTGTTTTGTTCAAGGAGGACCCTCTCCAAAAACAAGTCTAATCGTTTGTAAACAAAGTTTATTGCCGATTACCGCTTTCGGTAAGCATGGTTATCATCTTCAGATGTGTGAATGCACTCATACAATTCAAAGTTATATAGAAATAAAATTGTAATGGGAAAACCGTGTTACAACATACCTCGATAAAAAGTATTACATGTCTCCTGTACCAGGTGTACAAGTACTCTTTCTCACAGAAGATACCTTATCATAACACAGTAAACGAACACTTTGAAACCGGCCGTGGTGGCCGTGCGGTTCTAGGCGCTGCAGTCTGGGACCGCGGGACTGCTACGGTCGCAGGTTCGAATCCTGCCTCGGGCATGGATGTGTGTGATGTCCTTAGGTTGGTTAGGTTTAAGTTGTTCTAAGTTCTAGGGGACTGATGACCATAGATGTTAAGTCCCATAGTGATCAGAGCCATTTGAACCATTTGTTGTTACTACCTCAATTAAGTGTGTTATCTGTCACCGTAATTATTTTATTATCTGGATATGTGGTAATTGCTTAGGTTGTCATCCGAAGCGTAAATCGCTAACCAAATGTCACAGCGGAAGCCCATCTTGTAATTTTACTTCTGCATATAATTTTACTTTTATGACTGTAAATTTTTATAAATTACAAAATACTGTCATACAGCAATTTATTATATATTAGTTTGCGGAAATTGCACTAAGTTGAAGAGCCGCTTCTTCATAGGCGCACTTGTACAAGTAAATGTAATAAGAATAATTTTTGGCTTCTGTTTTTATAATTATTTTACAATAATTGAAAAAAGGCGTTTAGGGATGTTTTATCAACACGTAACAAGAATAGTGCTGCAATTAAAAGACATAAATAATTGTAAGTAAGAAGTACGTGAATACGCTAGCGTCGCTTGTCATTTCTCCCGCCAGTACCGGCCTCCACCTGCCAGTCGAACGGCGAGCTGGCTGTGGTGAAGTATACAAAAGTGTGTGGGACGCGACACGAACATTTAGCGAATTACTCTGTTTACTGTAGTTTTAACCTACACTTGCCGATGCATCGTCCATCTCGTCCTCACATACCTGGCAATGTTTTAGAAAGAATACTTGTTCAGCTGGTATAGGATACGTTTTGTCGAGGTACGTTGTAACACACGATTTTGCTTTTATAAAGCTCCTGCTATTATACTTAAAAATCTCTGTTTAATTTCACATTTTATGAATGCATTGACAGACCTGAAGAGGTAACCATGCTAACCGAAACCGGTAACTGGCAATAAAGGTTGTTTACAAACGATCTTGTCGAAGAAATTGACCTTCTCTCAAGTAATGGGTTGGTTATCCCATAGTAACGTATTTTCCTTAGAAGGTCTCAGTGTGGCGCTAAATCAAAAGCTTGTAGTAAAGATGTCTACACGTATCAGCCTAGTTCCATGTGTCCTTAGCGCTGAGGTTATCATGTGTGAAGAGGGCAAATTGCGTTTCGCATGATCGGTGCATTTGGAACTCACGATGATTTACATGAAGAAGATTATTTTCTTCCTGCTGCCTTTATTGAAACAAGTGTATCAAAATTTATTGTTTTTCTCTATTCGTTTGGTACTTTCTTGTTTGGCAGTGTTGTTCCTATCAAGTGATGGAACCTGTTAACCCCAAGGATCCTGTTGTTGTTGTTGTTGTTGTTGTTGTCTTCAGTCCTGAGACTGGTTTGATGGAGCTCTCCTTGCTACTCTATCCTGTGCAAGCTTCTTCATCTCCCAGTACTTACTGCAACCTACATCCTTCTGAAAGTGCTTAGTGTATTCATCTCTTGGTCTCCCTCTACGATTTTTACCCTCCACGCTGCCCTCCAATGCTAAATTTGTGATCCCATGATGCCTCAGAACATGTCCTACCAACCGGTCTCTTCTTCTTGTCAAGTTGTGCCACAAACTTCTCTTCTCCCCAATTCTATTCAATACCTCCTCATTATTTATGTGATCTGCCCATCTAATCTTCAGCAATCTTCTGTAGCACCACATTTCGAAAGCTTCTATTCTCTTCTTGCCCAAACTATTTATCGTCCATGTTTCACTCCCATACATGGCTACACTCCATACAAATACTTTCAGAAACGACTTCCTGACACTTAAATCTATACTCGATGTTAACAAATTTCTCCTCTTCATAAACGCTTTCCTTGCCATTGCCAGTCTACATTTTATATCCTCTCTACTTCGACCATCATCAGTTATTTTGCTCCCCAAATTGGAAAACTCCTTTACTACTTTACGTTTCTCATTTCCTAATCTAATTCCCTCAGCATCACCCGGCTTAATTCGACTACATTCTATTATACTCGTTTTGCTTTTGTTGATGTTCATCTTATATCCTCCTTTCAAGACACTGTCCATTCCGTTCAACTGCTCTTCCAAGTCCTTTGCTGTCTCTGACAGAATTACAATGTCATCGGCGAACCTCAATATTTTTATTTCTTCTCCATGGACTTTAATACCTACTCCAAATTTTTCTGTTGTTTCCTCCAAGGATCCTAACTCTTTTAATTTTGTTTGCCAATAATTCAGCTGCAATTTTTGACATTTCCTCTTCCATCTGTTTTACGTACTTCATTTACTATGGACCTCTTTTATTTTGAATTTTTAGGCATATAAATTTCATGACCTACTTATACCCTATAGACAATGCGTTTTCTGAAAGTCTCACTATCCTACCAAAATCTTTCGCATTTATCCAATCTTATGTTTCATTGTTTTTGTATATTTCCGTCTGACCATTTCCTTTTTTTAAGTCTCTTATTGCATTCGTCTACGTTTTCAGTAAACCTGTTCAGCTTTTCTCCATTTCTTCTTTAACCTCACTCGCCACGTGAAACCAGCTCAACGTGAAGCCGTATGGATCAGTCATTAAATTGGTAAACCATACCTAGACTGTATTCCCCGTTGAAGAAAATTATTTATTCACGTATCCAACAATATTTCAGTTTACAAGAAGAATTACGTTTCAGGAATAATTTAGGTTGGAGGAAGATTTTAGTCTCCACAGAGATTTTCAGTTTTGTAAGGATTTTCAGCTTACAAGATCACTTATAGTTTTGTAGTCTATTTCCAAGAAGACTTCATGTTTCAAGAAAAAAAATTATTTTCCTATTACAATTTTACTTTTGGAGAAAAGGTTCTGGTTTTCAAAAAGCAGTCGATTCCAATCACAGTTCTTGTTTTAACGAACATTTTAGTGAATCTTTCTGAGAACGCAATTTGTTTAGACATTGAATAACGTCTACAAAAGGGAGAGTAAAGTGGGCTAGAAGCGAAAGCTTTGAGGTTAATTATACATAAAAAAGCACAGTTACAAATAAAAATATTAGTTGATGACAGACTTCAAATCCAGAAGCCCACGGCTCAGTTCTCATTCGGTCCTGGGATTTTTTTTAATCGGTTTCCTCTTTTTCATTTCCGTCAACGACCTACTAATGTGATGCATTCTAAGTCGTGCCGTGTTTCTGAGTACACTTTAAAATGTACATTCACCTATTACTGGCTTTGTCGGTCCTTCAAAGTTCGGAATAAGGCCAGGGCATACCATTTCAAATAAAATAATGCTTCGTAAAATACCCAGATGTTCAAACCAACCTATTTTTGAATATGTCTCTTTATCACATCTTCCGTTATTTCCGTTTCCTGGTGTCCACGGACAGTATCGGCCGATGATACAACACAGAACTTTTCATTCGTGCTCTAAATTTAAGAGAATACCCCTCTAGAACGGGATGATTTTCCATATTATTCTGCGGTTTTAGCTGCTATCAAATGCACAGTTCAAACAACAAGCTGTTAGCGCCCCCGAAAGTAGATCCCTGAGGGAACAACTCGGGTAACAGTCTGCCCCCTGGCCGGAGAGCCCTCGAGCAGCGAGTGAAGGCTCAGACCTGAGGTAAGAAGCTTAAAGTTTCCCTTTTGTTGCGCGGCCACAGCTGGTCCTGCCGAGGCCGGTCTGCCCCGTGCCGTCCGTCTACGGTGAACTAGAATTGACCTCATTGTCATCCCCACACCCCATAGCAGAATAACTTGTCGCTCATTTGGAATTCAATACCTGTTTTGTTTGCCAAGAGTTGCACACAGCATAATAATATATGCAGTATCGAAGGAAGAAAGGAAAAGAATATATCAGTCCATCGTTTCCTCATTCACGTGACAGTTCAAAGTTGAAATTTCATTAACAATGTCAGAACATGTTGCAGAAGCAACGAAAAAAGCATGCCAAATTCAGAAGAATGCTAAATCCCCAAGACTGCCGAATTCGAAACTAGAACAGCTGTTAGCATGATTGACATAAAAGTAGATATCTTAGGTGTTGCGAAACAACTCAGATCACTTAAGAAAGACAAGTATTCCGGTCCAGATGGCATACCAATCAGGCTCCTTTCAGAGTATGCAGACACAATAGCGCCTCTCTTAGCAATCATATACAACCGCTCACTTGACGAACGATCTGTTCTTAAAGACTGGAAAGTAGCACAGATCACATCAATATTCAAGAAAGGAAATAGGAGTAAGCCATTGAATTACAGACCCATATCACTGACCTCAATTTGCAGTAGGATTTTCGAGCATATACTGTACTCGAACATTATGAATCACCTTCAAGAAAGTGACTTATTGATACATAACCAACACGGATTCAGAAAATATCGCTCTTGTGCAACCCAGCTAGCTCTTTATTCCCATGAAGTAATGAGTGCTGTCGACAAGGGATCTCAGATCGATTCCATATACCTAGATTTCCAGAACGCTTTTGATACCGTTCCTCACAAGCGAATATTAATCAAACTGCGTGCATATGGAGTATCGTCTTAGATGTGTGACTGGATTCGTGATTTCCTCTCAGAGAGGCCACAGTTCGTAGTGACAGACGGTAAATCATCGAGTAGAACAGAAGTGATATCTGGCGTTCCGCAAGGTAATGTCATAGGCCCTCTGCTGTTCCTCATTTATATAAATGATCTAGGTGATATGAGTAGCCCCCTTAGATTGTTTGCAGATGACACTGTAATTTACCTTCTAGTAAAATCACCAGACGATCAATTCCAATTACAAAATGATCTAGAGAGAATTTCTGTGTGGTGCGAAAAGTGACAATGAGCACTAAACAAAGAAAACTGCGAGGTCATCCACATGGGCACTAAAAGAAATGCTATAAATTTTGGGTATACGATAAAGCGCACAAATCTAAGGGCTGTCAATTCGACTAAATACCTAGGAATTACAATTACGAGCAACTTAAATTGGGAAGACCACATAGATAATATTGCGGGGAAGGCGAAACAAGGACTGCGCTTTGTTGGCATAACACTTAGAAGATGCGACAAACCCACTAAAGAGACAGCCTACACTACACTTGTCCGTCCTCTTCTGGAATATTGCTGCGCCGTGTGGGATCCTTACCAGGTAGGATTGACGGAGGACATTGAAAAAGTGCAAAGAAGGGCAGCTCGTTTCGTGTTATCGCGCAATAGGGATGAGAGTGTCACTGATATGATATGCGAGCTGGGGTGGTAGTCACTGAAACAAAGGCGGTTTTCTTTGTGGCGAGATCTATTTACAAAATTTCAATCACCAACTTTCTCTTCCAAATGTGAAAACGTTTTGTTGACACCCACGTACGTAGGGAGAAATGGTCATCATAATAACATAAGAGAAATCAGAGCCCGATCGGAAAGATTTAGGTGTTCCTTTTTCCCACACGCCATTCGAGAGTGGAATGGCAGAGAAGTAGTATGAAAATGGTTCCATGAACCCTCTGCCAGGCACTTAAGTGTGAATTGCAGAGTAACCATGCAGATGTAGATGTAGAACATGCATACTCATTACTGCGTATTGAGTAAGTCAATGTTTGTCATTTTCCGAACTATTTTAGTTGTTATCATTTTTATCATTTTATGTACAACAAATAAGTATCACTAAACTGGAGATGGAATAAATGTAGAGATCTAATTTATGAGTTAATTATCCACAAATTAAACTGCTCAGCCTACGTCCTTTGAAGAAGTGGAAGTTCATCTAACATGTTCTGAAGGAAGATTAGTATTCATTGCATTAACAATGAACACCTCGCAGGCCCTGTTAAAAGCCAACTGTGTGCTTTCCATTCCAAACACAGACTGGCTTACAGTAAACTGAGTGCCCCGTAGTGTGGAATAAGTTGGACACGTTCCACATCATTACGAGATGTCGTATTCATGACCTATGGAACAAGTATTAATGTCATTTAATGTCAACCTTATCCGAAATATTTAGACGCCACGCTTCATCGAACTTTGACCTACGAGCTGCACTCCTATCAGACAAGGCTGAAATTGGAAGTTCGTAATAACATTCCTAGGAATATACCAACCTTACAAACAACGGCATTGTCAGTTTGCCACTCTGTGACAGAATACGGATGCCCTGTCTGGTACAGGTGTGCCCACGTCACAGAGGTTGACAGGCCAGTAGGTGAAACATGGAAGTCTGCAGTTTGAACCACTTGTCAAGGTATATGTGGGAGGTACTGCTCCCTCAGGTATCCATAGTGAGGGTGCTGCCGGCATGAAAAGAACAAAGCCAGCGCCCTATTGCACGATTAGGGTAAAGTCGGTTGAATCGGGTCAAAATTCGTTAAAATCTAACTCAAAGACATATTTTCACACGAACTAATTCTCATAACTATGTTCTTTTGCCTTGGAATTTTAATGTATAACACTACGTAAATGTTGTTCACACTTTCACAAAATTAATCTGAAGAATGAGCTGCATGGCCCTACTCGCCTTTTTCAAGTAAGGCAAATCGAGTCATAAATCCGGCGAACAGGGTCACTACAAAAATGTAAGCATCACATTACAATAGCAACACATTTTCCACAAATAAACCTTTCTTCCCGACTGCACAAACATACGAGGGTTGCTCAGAAAGTAATGCACCACATTTTTTTTTTCTCAGCCGAAAACTATGCTACGAATACAAAACGTTAGGTATGTATTATTTGATGTCTCCTGAGCGAGCGCGCCAAGTTTCCGCCACTTCTGACAGATAGCGTAGCTGCAGCACAGATTCAAAATGGTGTCTGTAGGTGATGTACCTTACAAGAAACGTGCCGTCATTGAATTTCTCACTGCAGAGAAAGAAACTCTGCGAAGTCTAAGGAGCATTTTCTGTCGACAGAAGTACGGTAGCGGCATCAATTTCGGTTTTTTATCCGAAGTTCCTATTCAGTAAGCTTCTGAGACCTGATACCGATCGGTCCTCCTGCCGATTTGTCGACAACTGTACCGAGAGATTTTCGATTTCGGTATGGCCCTCTCGACTTCGCATACTCTTTTCTGCAAATGGTTTACTTATTAATTATCGTTAAAACTTTTAAGTAACAATGCAAAGGAATTTTGTGAAGTTTGATAGAGGAAATCTTCCAAGATTTCATGCATTTACGGCTTACGTCCGCATCATTCGACAACGTCGTTAGCCTGCGTCTCTCTCGAATGGAATTACATAAAATAAAGCGCCAACAGCTTGTGAGATTTAGTAGCGAATGGTAAGACGACGCACTGCCGTCGCAAAGGGCGTAGGTTCGTATGTCGCTGGACGTGAAAATTTTTTTCCCCTCTTCGTGTTTGCAACACATTCTGAGACTTCGTTAATCGTCAAAGTTAAGCATTTTTCTGAAATATTCGTTGTAGTTTACACGTAAGAGCGCGCTTTATTGTATGATTATATGATAGCGGAACAAACACTGGTAGCAGTTACTTCTGTAAAATATCTGGGAGTATGCGTGCGGGACGATTTGAAGTGGAATGATCATATAAAATTAATTGTTGGTAAGGCGGGTACCAGGTTGAGATTCATTGGGAGAGTCCTTAGAAAATGTAGTCCATCAACAAAGGAGGTGGCTTACAAAACACTCGTTCGACCTATACTTGAGTATTGCTCATCAGTGTGGGATCCGTACCAGATAGGGTTGACGGAGGAGATAGAGAAGATCCAAAGACGAGCGGCGCGTTTCGTCACAGGGTTGTTTGGTAACCGTGATAGCGTTACGGAGATGTTTAACAAACTCAAGTGGCAGACTCTGCAAGAGAGGCGCTCTGCATCGCGGTGTAGTTTGCCCGCAGGTTTCGAGAGGGTGCGTTTCTGGATGAGGTATCGAATATATTGCTTCCCCCTACTTATACCTCCCGAGGAGATGACGAATGTAAAATTAGAGAGATTAGAGCGCGCACGGAGGCTTTCAGACAGTCGTTCTTCCCGCGAACCATACCAACTGGAGCAGGAAAGGGAGGTAATGACAGTGGCACGTAAAGTGCCCTCCACCACACACCGTTGTGTGGCTTGCGGAGTATAAATGTAGATGTAGATGTAACAAGTATTTCCGATTTCGTGACTTCCATATGTCTGACAGTGACATTTATACTACTTCTTGTCACAAATAATTCACCATTTTTTTCGGAATACGTAGCGATTTCCGAGAGTGTGGTCAGACAGTAATCTAAGACCACAACGTTGTTGTTGTTGTGGTCTTCAGTCCTGAGACTGGTTTGATGCAGCTCTCCATGCTACTCTATCCTGTGCAAGCTTCTTCATCTCTCAGTACTTACTGCAACCTACATCCTTCTGAATCTGTTTAGTGTATTCATCTCTTGGTCTCCCTCTACGATTTTTACCCTCCACGCTGCCCTTCAATGCTAAATTGGTGATCCCTTTAATGCCTCAGAACATGTCCTACCAACCAGTCCCTTCTTCTAGTCAAGTTGTGCCACAAACTTCTCTTCTCCCCAATCCTATTCAATACCTCCTCATTAGTTATATGATCTACCTATCTAATCTTCAGCACTCTTCTGTAGCACCACATTTCGAAAGCTTCTATTCTCTTCTTGTCCAAACTAGTTATTGTCCATGTTTCACTTCCATACATGGCTATGCTCCATACAAATACTTTCAGAAACGACTTCCTGACACTTAAATCTATACTCGATGTTAACAAATTTCTCTTCTTCAGAAACGCTTTCCTTGCCATTGCCAGTCTACATTTTATATCCTCTCTACTTCGACCATCATCAGTTATTTTGATCCCCAAACAGCAAAACTCATTTACTACTTTAAGTGTCTCATTTCCTAATCTAATTCCCGCAGCATCACCCGACTTAATTCGACTACATTCCATTATCCTCGTTTTGTATTTGTTGATGTTCATCTTATATTCTCCTTTCAAGACACTATCCATTCAGTTCAACTGCTCTTCTAAGTCCTTTGCTGTCTCTGACAGAATTACAATGTCATCGGCGAACCTCAAAGTTTTTATTTCTTCTCCATGGATTTTAATACCTACTCCGAATTTTTCTTTTGTTTCCTTCACTGCTTGCTCAATATACAGATTGAATAACATTGGGGAGAGGCTACGACCCTGTCTCACTCCCTTCCCAACCACTGCTTCCCTTTCATGTCCCTCGACTCTTATAACTGCCATCTGGCTTCTGTACAAATTGTAAATAGCCTTTCGCTCCCTGTATTTTACCCCTGCCACCTTCAGAATTTGAAAGAGAGTATTCCAGTCAACATTGTCAAAAGCTTTCTCTAAGTCTACAAATGCTAGCAACGTAGGTTTGCCTTTCCTTAACCTAGCTTCTAAGATAAGTCGTTGGGTCAGTATTGCCTCACGTGTTCCAACATTTCTACGGAATCCAAACTGATCTTCCCCGAGCTCCGCTTCTACCAGTTTGTCCATTCGTCAGTAAAGAATTTGCGTTAGTATTTTGCAGCTGTGACTTATTAAGCTGATAGTTCGGTAATTTTCACATCTGTCATCACCTGCTTTCTTTGGGATTGGAATTATTATATTCTTCTTGAAGTCTGAGGGTATTTCGCCTGTTTCATACATCTTGCTCACCAGATGGTAGAGTTTTGTCAGGACTGGCTCTCCCATGGCCATCAGTAGTTCTAATGGAATGTTGTCTACTCCCGAGGCCTTGTTTCGACTCAGGTCTTTCAGTGCTCTGTCAAACTCTTCACGCAGTATCGTATCTCCCATTTCATCTTCATCTACATCCTCTTCCATTTCCATACTATTGTCCTCAAGTACATCGCCCTTGTATAGACCTTCTATATACTCCTTCCACCTTTCTGCTTTCCCTTCTTTGCTTAGAACTGGGTTTCCATCTGAGGTGTTGATATTCATACAAGTGGTTCCCTTTTCTACTAGACCTCGTCTTTTTACCTACTTGATCCTCTGCTGCCTTCACTACTTCATCTCTCAAAGCTACTCATTCTTCCTCTACTGTATTTCTCTCCCCCATTCCTGTCAATTGTTCCCTTATGCTCTCCCTGAAACTCTGTACAACCTCTGGTTCTTTCAGTTTATCCAGGTCCCATCTCCTTAAATTCCCACCTTTTTGCAGTTTTTTCAGTTTTAATCTACAGTTCATAACCAATAGATTGTGGTCAGAATCCACATCTGCCCCTGGAAATGTCTTACAATTTAAAACCTGGTTCCTAAATCTCTGTCTTACCATTATATAATCTATCTGAAACCTGTCAGTATCTCCAGGCTTCTTCCATGTATACAACCTTCTTTTATGATTCTTGAACCAAGTGTTAGCTATAATTAAGTTGTGCTCTGTGCAAAATTCTTCCAGGCGGCTTCCTCTTTCATTTCGTAGCCCCAATCCATATTCACCTACTACGTTTCCTTCTCTCCCTTTTCCTACACTCGAATTCCAGTCACCCATGACTATTAAATTTTCGTCTCCCTTCAGAATCTGAATGATTTCTTTTATTTCATCATACATTTCTTCAATTTGTTCGTCATCTGCAGAGCTAGTTGGCATATAAACTTGTACTACTGTAGTAGGCGTGGGCTTCGTGTCTATCTTGACCACTATAATGCGTTCGCTATGCTGTTTGTGGTAGCTTACCCGCACTCCTATTTTTTTCTTCATTATTAAACCGACTCCTACATTACCCCTATTTGATTTTGTATTTATAACCCTGTATTCACCTGACCAGAAGTCTTGTTCCTCCTGCCACCGAACTTCATTAATTCCCACTAGATCTAACTTTAACCTATCCATTTCCCTTTTTAAATGTTTGTATCTATCTTTAACCTATCCATTTTCCTTTTTAAATTTTCTAATCTACCTACTCGATTAAGGGATCTGACATTCCACGCCCCGAACGCCAGTTTTCTTTCTCCTGATATCGACGTCCTCCTGAGTAGTCTCCGCCCGGAGATCCGAATGGGGGACTATTTTACCTCCGGAATATTTTACTCAAGAGGACGCCATCATCATTTAATCATACAGTAAAGCTGCATGCCCTCGGGAAAAATTACGGCTGTAGTTTCCCCTTGCTTTCAGCCGTTCGCAGTACCAGCACACCAAGGCCGTTTTGGTTAGTGTTACAAGGCCAGATCAGTCAATCATGCAAACTGTTGCCCCTGCAACTACTGAAAAGGCTGCTGCCCCTCTTCAGGAACCACACGTTTGTCTGGCCTCTCAACAGATACCCCTCCGTTGTGGTTGCACCTACGGTACGGCTATCTGTATCGCTGAGGCACGCAAGCCTTCCCACCAACGGCAAGGTCCATGGTTGTTGGGTGGGACCACAACGTAAATTACTGCAAATGAAACTAGCAGCAACCGTCTTCATACTCTAGCTTGTCACAAGTATTTATCTGCGATCGAATCCTTACAACAGTAGACAGAAATGAAACGTTCCCGCCATAATATTTTCAGACTATACCACCATATATGAAACATTTTGATTCGTGAGATGCATGTTATAAACTACAACGAACTTCTATAGCTGCACTTGCCACATGCTCTCGAAAAGGCGATTTTTTAAATTTTGTTTTTATGAACGAAATCGTTGATGTATCGTATAGGGAAGTAAGCTACTTCATCATTTGGATCTCCAGGAGCGAGTTACAACGACATTCTATGCATCTCCTTATTCTTTGAAACTCTCTTAAGCAATTTTTCGGGTTCGTGGAGATGTGTTCCGTCTATGCAACTAATTGAAGGCAGTTTATTCCCATAGGCGTTTCGCTTCTTTTATTTGTGAAGCACCATCACGAATAAAGGAAGCGAAACGCGTGTGGCAATAAACAAACTGCCTTCAACTAGCTGCATAGACGGAACGTACCTCCATGAATTTTGAAGCAACTAAGGAACAACGGAAAACAGAAATAATGACGAATTTTTCGGGTGTTTCTATAGATGTATTTGTACAATGTGGTACTGGGTTCCTAACTCATATTCCGAAACGTAAAATAAAAAACAAGACGTCGATGTGAATGAGAATAAAATGACAGTTTCCAGAACACAGTCAATATTCTATCGTTATTGTGCATTCATGGAATCCCGTGATTAGTGAAATTTGAACAGTATTACGTACTCTAACCACACTTTTCGGTACTGTGAAGAATTGCATGCCTGTTGTCGGCTGCTAGCCGCTTCGAGTTCGTGCTGCTGTGGCCCTGTAATGCTCATGCACGGATCTGTAGCAGATTGCTTTCGACTGGTTGGTGCGAGGAGAACTGACAACAGCGTTTCGGTACGCTAGGACCGTTCGGCATCGCTTTAGAAACGCTTATTGAATAATGTTGAGACACTCTTTCGAAAAAAAAGACCCTTCGGTGCGCTCGCGCTCCGAACCGATCGGCAAAAGATACAGAATAGGGTCCCAGAAGGCGGTTCGACGGAGCTCCACGATTTGCTGCGGTCAGGGAGAGCATCCACAGCTGTCACACCTGACATGTTGCAGCGAGCTGATGTCATTCGCAAGGTCATTCGCATTACGACTTGGTAGTTGGCGCTGCATCTGTCAATCAGCAAAGGAAGTGTGGATGCAATTATCCGTACTCTCGGATATTCAAGATGGGTCCTATGGCGTCTAACAGCAAAGCACAATTCGCACAGAAGAAACATTTGTCTTGATTTGCAACGTTTTGAAGCTGAGGGGGGTGCCTTTTTATCCCAGATTATGACAGGTGACGAAACCTGGGTTCACCATGTTGAGCACGAAGCAAAACCACAGTCGATGGAATGGCGCCATTCCCATTCCCCACAGAAGAAAAAGTTCAAAGCAACTGCTTCCGCCTTAGGTAAGGTCATGATCACCGTGTTCTTGGACTGTGAAGGTCTAATTCTCATTGATGTGATGCCAAGAGGCCGTACCATTAACTCAGAAGCATACGTCAAAACATTAACAAAACTCAAGACGCGCTTCTGGCGACTTCGGCCGGGAAATGTTTTGTTACAACACGATAATGCTTGGCCCCACACAAGTCTGAGGACTGCTGAGCACATCACAAAACAGGGTTGGACACTGTTACCCCATCCACCCTACAGCCCTGACCTAGCCCCTCGGATTTCCACTTGTTTGGGCCATTAAAGGACGCCATTTGTGGAAAACATTTTGAGGACGATGAGGAGGTGATTCACACAGTGAAGCACTAGCTCGGTCGCAGGACAGGGTTTGTCCCGACAGGGCATACACACCCTTGTTCGACGCTGAAGAAAGGCCATAGAATGGGATGGAGATTATGTGGAAAATAGGGAGTGTAGATAAAACACCATTCTTTCATGTGTGTAATTCTCATTGATCCAGTCATCAAGTTTCGCCAATAATGGATTACTGTATTTAATCTTTCAGAGTTCACAAGATGTGTCATTATCATCATCTGCTTCTTCAGAGGATTCTGATGAATCTCACCCTGATGATTCATGCAGTAGGTGTTGTCTACTCTTAACCTGGTGTTTCTTCTCTTTTCCAAGTTTTCTTTTTTTGTTGAATTTATATTTTCTGAGAATGTAAATAGTGCCTTCTGTTTCTTGGCAGCAGATTTGCTGTAGTGTTCTTTGGAGACGGAAATAAGTCGTGGAATGAAGCAGAAGACTTTGAAGTGTCATTGTTTGACCTGTCATGAACTGGACTAGCGGGAGGAGAGACAGACTGAAGTTCAGTTTCCTATGGTGTGGTTTCTTGGCTTGGCTCGACGATATACTAACCGGTAAGAACTTGTGTTCAGCCGCTGCGTTTTCACTCAATGGAAAACCGCCAGTTAAACAAAATCCATTTTCTGCAACTGCTGGTGTTGTCACTCTCATCCACGAGCCTTGAAAATATTTCCAAATGTGAGCTCGTTCATCTTTCTTGATCCTCTTGTGTTATGAATGAAGTTCATACATTCACTATCGTATTACGATTTTAGTGGCTTAAAAAAATGACCTGTCTAACGTGGCTGCAGGCGGTGAGCTGTGTAGCATGGTAGGCGTATCATACATATGTTATTTTCTTCGCGAAACTGGAGCGCTTCTGTGAGACGCATGACCATCAACAGGTAAAACGCAGTGCCCAGGAACCCAGTGTGATTGAAAATGTATCAGCCATTTAAGAAATGCTTCTTGATTAATTCATCCATTGTTACAAGGGACCCACTTAGAAAACCACCACGAAATTCAGGTAAAAATCAGGGATAAAGTTTCCTGCGGCTTTAGCACAACCTAAGATGGTGACAAGCTCTCCTCTTTCTATGGAAATATGTGGATAAACAGCTTTGCTCCATTTTTCAGCGAAAAATGTTCTTGCGGGCTTTTTGTTTATTTGGAAACCTGATTCATCTGCATTATATATATCAGCTGATGTTTTTCCAGTAATCAGGGTCCTCCATAGTTTTCCTCAACAAGGAAAAGAAGTCACCCACACCCTCTTCATTCAAACCACTGCATCTGGCTGGGGACAGCACTTCTGCTATTCTCAAAGACAAATTTTGGTTTCGTTCCACGAATCCTTTTAGCTAATTGTCGTAGCGGCCCCTTATTGTTAGAGGGCCCGCAGAACCGACACGCAAGATTAGTTGCCGATCCCCTTTCAGGAGCACAGAGAGAAACATCGCCAGCAGACAGAAACAATAACAGACTTTCCAAATAAACGAGGAACTACTTCGCTAGACAACATATGACAGTGTTCTACCAAATGGGTCATATGGCTCTGAGCGCTATGGCACTTAACATCTGAGATCATAAGTCCCCCTAGAACTTAGAACTACTTAAACCTAACTAACTTAAGGACATCACACACATCCATTCCCGTAGCAGTCGCGTGGTTCCGGACTGAAGCGCCTAGAGCCAGTCGGCAACAGTGTTCTACCAATCGGGACTCATATGACTGGTGTACCAGTCCGCCGACGTGGCTTTATAAGCACACCTAGACCGCCAGTGTTTACCAACCGCTAGGAACAGCCCAGGCCAGTACCTACGCCGCCCTAGCATTGTATTCACTTGCCATAGCATTGTAGTAGCACGTTGGTGTTGACAGATGTGAAAATTACCGAACTATCAGTTTAATAAGTCACAACTGCAAAATACTAATGCGAATTCTTTACAGAAGAATGGAAAAACTAGTAGAAGCCAACCTCGGGGAAGATCAGTTTGGATTCCGTAGAAATGTTGGAACACGTGAGGCAATACTGACCCTACGACTCATCTTAGAAGCTAGATTACGGAAGGGCAAACGTACGTTTCTAGCATTTGTAGACTTAGAGAAAGCTTTTGACAATGTTGACTGGAATACTCTCTTTCAAATTCTAAAGGTGGCAGGGGTAAAATACAGGGAGCGAAAGGCTATTTACAATTTGTACAGAAACCAGATGGCAGTCGAAGGGCATGTAAGGGAAGCAGTGGTGGGGAAGGGAGTGAGACAGGGCTGTAACCTATCCCCGATGTTATTCAATCTGTATATTGAGCAAGCAGTGAAGGAAACAAAAGAAAAATTCGGAGTAGGTATTAAAATCCATGCAGAAGAGATAAAAACTTTGAGGTTCGCCGGTGACATTGTAATTGTATCAGAGACAGCAAAGGACTTGGAAGAGCAGTTGAACGGAATGGATAGTGTCTTGAAAGGAGGATATAAGATGAACATCAACAAAAGCAAAACAAGGATAATGGAATGTAGTCGAATTAAGTCGGGTGATACTGAGGGAATTAGATTAGGAAATGAGACACTTAAAGTAGTAAAGTAGTTTTGCTATTTGGGGAGCAAAATAACTGATGATGGTCGAAGTAGAGAGCATATAAAATGTAAACTTGCAATGGCAAGGAAAGCGTTTCTGAAGAAGAGAAATCGAGTATAGATTTAAGTGTGAGGAAGTTATTTCTGAAAGTATTTGTATGGAGTGTAGTCATGTATGGAAGTGAAACGTGGACGATAAATAGTTTGGACAAGAAGAGAATAGAAGCTTTCGAAATGTGGTGCTACAGAAGAATGCTGAAGATTAGATGGGTAGATCACATAACTAATGAGGAGGTATTGAATAGGATTGGGGAGAAGAGAAGTTTGTGACACAACTTGACTAGAAGAAAGGATCGGTTGGTAGGACATGTTCTGAGGCATCAAGGGATCACCAATTTAGTAGTGGAGGGCAGCGTGGAGGGTAAAAACCGTAGAGGGAGACCAAGAGACGAATACACTAAGCAGATTCAGAAGGATGTAGGTTGCGGTAGGTACTGGGAGATGAAGGAGCTTGCGAAGGATAGAGTAGCATGGAGAGCTGCATCAAACCAGTCTCAGGACTGAAGACCACAACAACAACAACAGAGTAGATTTTGGTCAGTATTTCTTCCATTGTCTTGTTTCCTTATCCGGTGGCCACCACAAAAATTTTGGGTTTTTTTTCTGTTTGTTCTTGCGCTTAACACTTAGTGTACGCCAAGAAGGCGGTTTTTCTATAACTGTAATAAAGTGTGTTCAAATTGACTGTTAGTTTTTTCGTGCCGACCGCAGGGCACTACAGTTCTTGGCAACGAGAATAAAACTTTCATTTTCGAACGGAATGACCTCCTCTGAGGAGCATCTTCAGTCCTTGTTGGAAACTGTGCAGCAGATTCAGGCAAGTCTCACGCGTTGACAAATTTGCTCTCACTCGCCAGCGTTGCAAGAGGTAGCTCATAGAGTTGATCCCATTGCAGGTAAACTGAACACTTTGCACGTGGGTCCACCGACGTTTCCAGCTTTGGATAGGTCCGTCGAGACATGGTCAAATTATGTCGAACGGTTGGAACAACATTTACTGGCACATGGGATCCACGACGAAAATCGAAGTTGGGACAATTTTTTTTTTTTAGCAATAGTCGTTCCACAGGTATATCGTTTAATTCAACAATTAAACCCTGACCAGTCCCCTCGAGATCTCTCATTGACTCACATTAAGGGCTGCCTTTCAAATACACGTCACTTGCGTCTATGAGACTTTCTTTTCTTGTAGAAAGGTCAGACTTATCGGAAATGGATTACGACGCTCAATCTCTCTCGTGATTATAAATTCCGGTACGCCAACATTGCCTGCAAGCAGTCTTATCCCTCTTCGTTGATTCGCCATATCGTGGTGTTTCACGCACCAGACGAGCTACTTCGGGTTGGTATTTTGAAGTTACAGGGCCCGTCCCTCGTCACCTGTCTGCCGATCATTCGTGCATTTGAACAGTTTTACCGGCTACAACCACCGCGTCTTGACCCAGTTGATTTCGGGGCTCACCAGTTGCCTAGCGCCGAGCCCACTCTATATCAGTCGACGCCGTTTTTTCCACATAGGCTAAGTCTCTTACAACAGTCGTTCCTTCACCCCTCCGTTTCTGGTGGCCAGATCCGCCGGCGCTACTAACCTTCTGGGTGGGGACATTTTTGGTCGTCTGGATTTATCGGTGCAGGACGAGGTACAAGCGGTATCTATTCCCTCATCGGATACCTTCCTCGCTCCGTTGCCCAGCAAATACGAAACTTTGTTCTCATCCTTCACACCAAGAGTGAAGGTTTTCACCGCGCACGTTCAGCTTCTTCCCTCTGCTGTTCCTCCTTTTTTTAAGACCTTCCCGGTCCCCTTTGCTCTCCGAGGCAGGCTCCAGGTGGAACTTCGCCACTTACAAGACGAAGGCATTCTTTTCTCCCGTTGCGCACAGTCTCTGGGCGACGCCTATCGTGATAGCCGAGAAGCCGAACGGCGCTTTACGCATCTGTGGTAAATTCTCAGTCCGTCATCGATGCCTATCGTGTCCCATCGGTGGATGACATTCTCACACGTCTTGCGGGCTTGACCGTTTTGCCAAAATTAATTTCCGCGATGCTTATTTGCAGCTGCCATTGCACGAGGAATCGCAGCAGATCCTAGTCATCAATACCCCGTGTGGCCTTTTCTGGTACAATCGCCTCCCGTTTGGCATCGCCAGCGCCCCCGCCATTTTCCAACGTTATTTGGAACGCCTCACAAGCCACGTGCCCGGGTCGGCCAATTATCTGGACGATGCCATCGTCGGTGGCTCGTCCACGATGGACCTCGCGACCAAACTGGATCGGCTGTTCCAGGTTTCTGCCGAGACTATCCTGCGGTGCCAGAAAGAAAAGTAACTTTTTTGCGCGAGAGGTCAGCTATCTCGGGTTCGCGATTGATGTCCACGCCTACACGCCTCTAAGGAGTATGTCAAGGTGATTCAAAAACCTCCCCCCAACTGCAATCCATCCTCGGTCAAATCAACTATTATCGGCTTTTTATACCCCACGGCCCCCTGATCGGGTTATTGCGCAAGGGTGCGCATTGGGTTTCGGACACAGCTCTGTCCCACCGTCTTTGTCTGGCCGCTTACCAACCTTCCCTGACCCTCATCGTCGCCGCCGATGCCTCGGCCAATGGCCTGGGCATCCAAAAAATTGACCGACGCTCAAACCAAATATAGTCAAATTTAAAACGAAGCTTTGGCGCTGGTTTTCGCCCTGACGAAATTCTACGATTTCGTGTATGGCCGCCATTTCACGCTGCAGACCGATGACAAACCTTTGGTTTCTTTGTTTCACGCAGGTGCTGCAATGCGCACCCGGGCGGCATGCCGCCTCCAGCGTTGTGAGTCCTTCCTGGTGATTTTCGACTTTGATATTGTATACCGCCCTTCTGAACGGCATGCAAACGCCGATTTTCTGTCCCGGCTGCCTGCCGTGGGAGACCATGAGTTTGACGCTTCCCCCTTGGCTTGTTTCCATGTAGAACGAGACGTGGACGCAGCTCTGGACTCGCTTCCGCTGGATGCCGATGCGGTCTGGTGGGCCACTGCTCAGGAACAGACACTGCAAGCTTTCTGCTGCCAAATCGCTGCGGGTTGGCCGACAAGCCATCGTAACATCCGCAACGCAGAGGTCCAGCATTTTTGGAATTATCAGCACAGTCTTTTTTCCGCCGTGGTGTCATCCTTTTGCATAGTGATTCCGACGTTCTCCGGGTGGTCATATCGCATGCGTTGCGTCGCCATGTCCTTGACCTTCTCCATGCTGGCCATTGGGTTATCGGCCTCACCAAACAGCTGGCCCGCCGACTATTGACAAGGTATGGATAAAGACATTGCCTTCCTCGTGTCAGCGTGTACCACGTGCCAAATACGTCAGACGGCACCCCTGCGCTGGTAGTTTTCGTGGCCAGATGCAGCTGCTCCGTGGGAACGTCACCATCTGGATATCACAGGGCCGTTTCATGGTTCCCAGTGGCTCATATTGACCGACTCCGGCTCAGGATACCCTTATGTCTCCCGCATGATGAACACCACCTCTGCTGAGACTTCCAAAATTCTGTCGAGGGATTCCTCAAAACGATAATCATAGATAACAGTCCACAGTTTAAGCAATGCTGTACTGCCAATGGAGTTCCATTTCACCCTGCATCAAACGGCAGGGCAAAAGTCTTGTGCACACATTCAAGACCCAGCTCGATAAGCTGCTGAGCCATCATGCGTTGGAGGAGGCCGTGCTTCTTTTCTTGCTTACATAACGCCCCCCCCCCCCCCTCCCCCATGCCGGTAAAATTCCAGCGGAGATACTTCACGTTCGACCGTTCTGCGCGACCGCTACGGTCGCAGGTTCGAATCCTGCCTCGGGCACACAGTAATGTCCTTAGGTTAGTTAAGTTTAAGTAGTTCTAAGTTCTAGGGGACTGATGACCTCAGGTGTTAAGTCCCATAGTACTCAGAGCCATTTGACCCATTCGACCGTTCTGCTCTCCCTTATCTCTCCTGGTTCCCGAGACTTCTCATCCTCCCACCCGCATTCTGACGCATGCCTTTCGCGTCGGGCAGGAGGTCTGGGCGCGGACCTTCTCTCATCCGTGGGCGCACTCGGCGCCTCTAGTCATCACAGAAGAGCATTGCGGCCGGGCGATGGCGCCTCTCTGGCGGGCCGACGGTTCCTCCGCCCGCCGGAACCTCAACCACCTCCGCCCCCGTGTAGTGGACCACGACGCCGACCGCCCTGTGGCGGAACCTCCGCTTCCGCCTCCGCCTCAACCACTGTCTCCGCCCCAACTGCCAGTGCTGCGTCGCCGCGCGCCCGCCCCTGCCGACCACGAACCCATGGACGTTGACAAGGACGTTCCTACTCCTATGGACATTTGTGGTGCTGTGCAATTTTTTCCCAGGGGGAGAAATGTCGTAGCGGCCCCTTATTGTTAGAGGGCCCGCAGAACCGACACGAAAGATGGGTTGCCGACCCCCTTTTCAGGAGCGCGGAGGAAATATCGCCAGCGGACAGAAACAATAAGACTTTCCAAATAAACACGGAACTACTTCGCCCGGCAACATGTGACAGTGTTCTACCAACCGGAACTCATATGACTGGTGTACCACCCCGCCGACCTGGCTTTATAAGCACACTTAGACCGTCAGACCAGCAGTGTTTACCACCCGCCAGGAACAGCCCCGGTCAGTACTTACGTCGGCCCTACCGTTGTATTCACTCGCCGTAGCATTGTAGTAGCACGTTGTATTTTTATAGTAGAATTTGGTCAGCATTTCTTCCATAGTTTGGCCATCACAAGAGTTGTGGTTTTTTTTCTGTTTGTTCTTGCATTTAACACTTAGTGTATCCCAAGAATGCGTTTTTCTTCAATTATAATAAAGTGTGTTCATGTTGACTGTTAATTTTTTCCTGCCGACCGCAGTACACTACACTACTCTTTAGCCGGCCGCGGTGGTCTAGCGGTTCTAGGCGCGCAGTCCGGAACCGCGCGACTGCTACGGTCGCAGGTTCGAATCCTGCCTCGGGCATGGATGTGTGTGATGTGCTTAGGTTAGTTAGGTTTAGGTAGTTCTACGTTCTAGGGGACTGATGACCACAGATGTTGAGTCCCATAGTGCTCAGAACCATTTGAACCATTTTTTTGAACTACTCTTTACCTGACACTTCTTTGGCGTCTAAAGATGAGTGCTTTATTTTGTTGGATTCTGCAAATCTGTAGGCAGCACATCTTACAGCATTTGAAACCAACAGGAAGACACATGCAAAAACACCTGAGGAATCTTGAAACGAGTTCTTTTTCTTGCCCCTTATTAAATATTGTTTGACCACCTTTTACCTTTGTTGGAGAATCTTTTTTCACTTAGCAGTCACCTTTGCAGACAGAAATGCGGCACCTCAAACAACAGCGTTGCATGGCGCTGACTCCTACTCTCCCGGTAAGCTTCAATTGCAGTTTGCATGTCATCCTCGGTCCAAAGAGTATCAGTTTCT